>NC_067113.1:22785697-23426635 GCF_021347895.1 Acanthochromis polyacanthus
GCCAGAGTTCCACGTGGTCTTCTATGGGTGTGTGATGTTGTTAATATGTCAGCGAGGGTCCTCATTTAAGGCTCGGCACGTGAACAAGCGTGTTGTAAACTTTTGCAGATCCTTGAGTAAGAAGTGTGTGGTGTGTGGTGTGTGTGTGTGTGTGTGTGTGTGTGTGTGTGTGTGTGTGTGTGTGTGTGTGTGTGTGTGTGTGTGTGTGTGTGTGTGTGTGTGTGTGTGTGTGTGTGTGTGTGTGTGTGTGTGTGTGTGTGTGTGTGTGTGTGTGTGTGTGTGTGTGTGTGTGTGTGTGTGTGTGTGTGTGTGTGTGTGTGTGTGTGTGTGTGTGTGTGTGTCAGAGCGGACATGCAGGGCTCAAGACTTTTTAGTTTGTCTTTGAGGCTGATGTCACTGTGGGTCAGGATTACTGTAGATAGCAACGTACTGATGCAGCTGCTAACACCAATGCCCTCCTCGACCCTTATCCCGCCTTACTGCCCTCCCAAATAAATCTCTCATGTCCCGTTTCTCTCCATCCAGTCTGTGATACTCTACCATGCAGACAATCAGTGCATGGTAGAGTACACTGAGAAGCCTTTTGTTCATCTTGTTCTCCTCCATTCATTCTTCTACCTTTAATTTGTTCTGCTCTTCAACCTTTTTCTCCCCCTCTTTCCCTGAAAAGATCATTTGAGTCGGGGGTCCCAGGAAGAGCCCAGCTGTCGGAAACTGTAGGTTTTATGACGCGTTGGAGGGTTTCCCTCCTGGAGACAGGGTTCAAAGCAAGCAAGGCTTTTTAAAGAGCACAGTTGAAACTCCATCCTCGGCTATGCATGCTGCCTTTCTTCCTTACAAGGCCCCAAAGTACACTAACACCACAGCTAACCCGGCTCTACGTCCACTCCGTCCAATGAAACCCAGCTGGGCTCTGTGTCCCAAGAAGACCAGTCACCACTTCTATCTATATGTGCAAAAGACTGCATGTGATGAGTCTTACTGGCTCTTCCAGTGGTGACAGTCTGTACAGTGTTGACATGGTGGAACGCACTGATTGGTCATCTGGGATTTGAGTGAAGACTTTACAGGTTTATAGACTTCTAAGGCTTTTGTGGTGCTATAAAGAAACTGCTGGGTGTTTGTGATTGTTCCTCTGATTTGTGATCGATGACAGTCTTTGCAGAACGTGCTGAATCAGAGCACCGGTGTAAAAGCTGGTGCTGTAGTAGATTATTTCAGGCAACGCCAAGTTTGATACGAGGAGAAGATGTGGTTCAGCAATGGAGAGAAAAAGGAGGCTGCTAGCGTTTTCCTGCTCAAATACCAGCTAAGGAAATCCTCTTAAGCTGTGTTGGTGTATGTAAAAACATCCCTTATTTACAAGTCATTGTTTTTCCCTTTTATAAAGTAGACTAGAATGTACTTAGTGGAGATTGGAGTGGCGAGGTAGAAATGGCTCACTCCTCAAAGGTGTCCATTGTGAAGCCGGGGTCATGGTGTCATTGGGTGGCGTAGACTGTAATCTGCACTTAACCAGCACTTAACTTTAAGACCTCAAACGACTAATGCCCCCTTAGTCCCCCTTTGTCAAAAAGTTTTCCTCGTTTGTGCGCCATAATTGTACTTTACGTCTGTCTTCAGTAGCTGTTTGCTGAATGTAACAGTCGTATGTATAAATATCTATGTATATGCGCCGTACGCCAGCCAAATTAGAGTATTTTCTAATCATCTCATCATTTAAAGTAAAATTGGCGTGCACTCAGTGAAGAAATCCTGTTTGAACGTATGTGTCGAGGTGTGGCACGCTGCTATGTCTGTGTCTCAGCCTTCTAACATTGTGCCAAAATCATTCCACAGTATTTACAGTTTACAGTTAGACAGTTGTGAGTGTTTCCCCAGATGGATGCCCTGTCTCTGAGATACTGAAATAAAGGGGAAATATTCAATTTGAGGGTTGTATCTTTTTTCTGCTTATGTATGTTTTTATTTCTTTGTTAAACAAAAGATGTCTTATTTTGGAATCTATGTTGGATAGATTTTATTTAAGGAAAATCTTGTAATTTTGTAAAGTGGGCCTTATTATTGAAATATATTATTTGTCTATCTTGATTTTAAGAATGATTTTTTTTTCCTTTTTTTTGCAAGGTAATGTATCTTCATCATTGGTATTACACTCCTGGAGAGTTTTTCTTCTTCTACTTCTTGTATTTTGTGTTTTTGTTAGTTTAATGTGAGACATTTCTTACAACCTGGAGACGTGATGACGCACCATGGGTCACATAGGAAGCTCATTTCAAAACAGAAAGAGAGAGGCCGGCGTTGTGTCATAGTCATTGAAGAATGAGAGTTATGTGGATTTTATCAGAGCAGAGCAGGTCACCGGCGCTGAGCGGTTCACCATGTGTCGTCCTGATTTTAATGGCGACCATTCGGTGCTCCTCCTATTTTGCTGCTGCTCTGTTCTCCCTCGCTCATAAATTCAGGGTTTGTACATCTTCTGTGCTGTATGTTTGTAAGAGCTGCCAAAGAAAGAAGCGTGCAGGCCTCAGACACTCCTGTATATATATACATATATAAGACGCACACCAATAATACTAACAGGAATAATTCAAACTTTTAAAAACAAGACATTTTTAACTGGATCTCATCTCTCTTACATCCACATTTCTGGCCTGTACAATCAGTTTATTTTTTGTATAGCTAAGTGTCTGTAAAATTCGCTTGCAAACGAAGGAGACTGACAGACAGAGGTGTCAAACGCAACAATGTATGTAACAAAATCAGCTCAAAAGGGTTTTATGATTTATTCTCGCTTCTCAGTGTGTCAGCAATGCCAGGTGGACTGTGTGGGGAGGCTGTTTTTTTTTTTTAATTTTATTTTCTGTTTTAGACTTAATACATTGTGCATGTTTTAACCTTACTGTGGCTGGCGCACTCTGCATGTAGGTCTCTCGAAGCTGCCAACTGTACAGCAGACCATATGTATTCCAATAAAAATAAAAACCAACCTGTTTGTAACACGTCTCCATGTCCGAACCTGTGTGTGCGAGTGCAGAGCTGCTCCCTGTGTAAAATACAACCGCGTATGTTCATCTCTTTTTAAGCTTTTTTTTTTTTTGCTGAACAAGCTCGGCCAGTTTTGTTTTCATAGCAGTACACCCTCTATGAGTGTGTGAATCCAATCTGCTGCTTTCTACAGCAGGGGAGAAAGAAAGAACAGCAGCTGACGGTATGCAAAATAAGCATGCAGACAAATAAGGCAAATTGGTCAGGTACAAGGAGGAAAAACCACAAGCTGCTGCGGAATGCAAAGTCAGCACACACACTCACATCTTGCCCTTAAACAGCTGCGCCTCACTTTGAGAGAGCCAGCATTTCTTTTCCCTGAAACCGTAGGTTACTTTTAAATAGCCATCTAATCTTGCTTGATCTTGTCTGATAAATCCAGCTTTTTATGAACTCAGTTGCACTTACTTTACTAAAAAAAAGAACGTAATGCAGGGTGCTCTTGTGATTTACCTTTTCATTCTACCTAAATTAACTGAAGCTGCTTGGTGTTTTTTCCTACTACCTTCCCAGGCAGTTTTGTACAGAGCCACAAGCCTCGGCATGTTGAACTCAGCTACTTTGCTTTTATTTGCAGGACTGAACTTCGCAAATGTGTGTATTCGTAGTCTCATAACTAAATATAGAGGGACATTTACAGGCAGCTGTGTATATAATGATTATATACTGAGTAAGAAAATCCCTTTAACACGGCTAAAACATTCTGCCTTTACAGTAAAATCCTTCCACTGTACACATTTTGATTAAAGTTACTTAAAATGCCTAAATAGCAGCCTAGATTTTGAGAAGTTGCAAAAAACGGTGCAACTTTGCGTCATATTTACAGTAAGGTATACAGTACTAGTCCTTAATAAAAAGTATCAATAGATGATGCAAAAATACTCCAATGCAAATCTGTAATTTAAAAACTTTCGTAAAAACACAGAAAAAATATCAGCAATCTGTACATAAAATATCAAAGTATCCATGTGGTAAAATGGCAGCTGTGAGTATTGTATATTTCTGCAATAAACTTAATATTATTGCACAAACGTGTGTGTGTGTACATAGAATTTTACTGTTACATTTGATCACTGAGATAAATTTAGTTATATTATTTAGATCTACATAACTGGAACTGAAAGGTGATTACTTACTGCAGCTGTTAAGAAAATCGAATCAAATGCAATCAGTAATTAAAAAATAAATATGGTGTGTGTGTAAACACACATTTAGGAAATATAAGATTTCATTTTGCCATATTCACTGTTTATTTTTTATTGTCAGTATTTGACATGTTATGGTGCATTTGTATCTCAGTAATGTTTTTTTTTTTTTTACATATATTGTTATTTTCTATATTTTAAGAGTAATGTTTGAAGTAATGTTAATCAGAAAAAATATATTAAATTAGTTAAATAATATTAATTAGTTGCTGAATTCCTTTTAGTCTCAAGGCTCAGGTATTGAACAGTGAAGTCACTGTAAATGTTATTAGCAGCATCTTTACTTCTCCTATTTCAAGTCAAGCTGTGACTAAAAATGTAAAAGTAAAATTAACGATTATCACTTCCAATCGATTGTTTGCCAACTAATAAATCTGCATAAGACAATCAGTTATGCGTTTCTATGTGAGGTGTCTTCCGTTTAAATGGTTGAGAGTCAGGGGTTAAGCCTGGTGTGCTTTAATCTGTCCCAAATTCAAATGCAGGGAGGTGCTACAGCACGGCGGTGCCTGTTTGGACCCTGGTACTCCTGAGCCTCAGCGTCGATGCCTGACCTGAATTAGTGCTGTGAAGTCAACCGTGGAAATGACTCAGTGGCACTCCAGGCGAGTGGAGGAGAATGTGGAAGATGAAGGAGTGAGAAGGGGCGTTAAAGGACAAGTGAGTGGGTTATTCGATGTGTGAGTACATCCAAATAGTTAGTGAGGTCATGTGTTCAGCCTTAGAAGTGCAACAAACTCAATTAGTGCACATGTAGAATCAGATTTTTATGTTATTTAAAGAAACAAGCGTCTACAACTACACCACCAACATCAGCCTCCTGCTCACAGTGACACTGCAAACACGCTGATAAGCCAGTACACCGTGTTCACTTTACATTTTTTAGTGGCAGTAACAAAGTACAGCCGAGGCTGATGGGAACATCATTAGCTTTGCATATGTTTAGTCATAAACCAAAGTACACCGAATGTTTGTCTGATAATGGAGCTCAGTGGGAAGTCAGAGTCAGTAGGATTCATCCTCTGAAAAGCATGAGTGGCTGTTTGGATAGTTCAACCTTCATCAAAGCAGTGAACTGGTACTGGTGTCAGAAAAGTGGAACACTTCAACTGAAGCTCTTGTGCAGTGACCGGTGATGATTTCTGGATTTATCTTGTCAAAAATTCATGCAACAGCATGTGGGAGGTGTTTATAATTGTGTAAGTGTCACATTCCACCCAACACCTATGAATCACATGTGATGAGCTCAGGAACACTGTGGTCACTCATCCAGAGGACTTTTATAACTCCGACTTTCTCTGTCTGCCTCTCTATCAAGTCACTAGTTGATGTGGGCTACAGGCTATTATGAAAAACAACCTCACCAGTCAACAGTTACACACTGCTCTGAGCCTATGGTTTACCAGGGAGTGAAAATATCTGAGTGTTGCAGTCCAAAACCCCAGCTCAAATTACTGTTGTTACATCAAACATCTCCTTTGGTCACGATAATAATAACCGCAGCGCTGAGGGAAAACAAGGCCTGTGACGCTCAAGAGTGCATGGAAACAGAGGGGCACAGAGCCCTGAAAAGCTCATAGCTCATGGTTGACCATTTTAATCTCCCCCCTCATTCATCAGATCCCCCACTATGTGGAGCTGCTGCCAGGGACCCTCATCTCTCCCCCTCACACACACAGTAGTACCACAGACCCTGGGAAGCAGCCAGTGCAATGAGGAGGGTCAGGGGAGGGTCAAAGCAGGAGCAGCCATGTTAGTTTTGGGCTTGCATGTACAATAAAATAACAATGCACATATGTAGGCAGTAGCAGTGCAGGAGGTAGTTGTTGAAATCTTACTAATGTGACTTTAAAAGCTGCAGTAAGCAATATTATTTCATTTTCATTTTGGTTGCATGTCCCTAAAAGCCCACGACCCTCATGAGGATCAAGCGGTGTACAGACAATGGATGGATGGATGTCCTTAAAAGTATATTATTGAGTTGTTACTTTTAAAAATATGTCTGTTTGTCTTTGATTGATTGTCCTTTTTACAAAAAACAAACAAAAAACAGCATAAACCAATCAACCAATCAGGATTAACTATGTTGTAACCAGCCAAGCATAGCGACTCTGTATGAACGAGGCTCGTCAGGTTCTTTGTGCTAGCTGTGGCTATGAGCTATGGCGAAATTTCTGACACCTAATTTGCTAACTACAGCATATAGCTCAAAAACCACAAGAAAAAAAAAACCTTTTAGGAGAAGGAGAGAGCTACAGGAGTGACTGAAGAGCATTTTGAGTTTGCCTCCTTTCTTTTTGACAGGTAAGGCTAACAACCTGCTACCCATACAAAGCTAATGCCTTGAGACAGAGCTAATGCATAGCTAGCTATCTAATTCTAGTTATTGTTTTGTTCCTATAGCAATTATTTTTATTAAGTAGTTTTCCAGCCTTTAATTTTTACTTCTTTTTAGTTGTACCATGAATTTATCAACCCTGCTATTTAGCATAAGCATACATAGCAGTACACGTAACACCATCCTTCAGAGTTTGAGATCTGTTCTCCATAAATGCGTCTATCCAAGCATGTTTGATATATATATATATATCATGGTAGAGACTGCGATTTGGTAGAATTGGAGCTTCTACCAGTAGAGATTGCGATTGGAGTCTCTACCAGTAGAATTGCCAATTCTACTGAATTGGTTAAGGTTAGGGTTAGGGTTAGGGTTAGCAATTGCAATGTCTGTGAGGAGAATTGCCAATTCTCCTAGTAGAGATTGCGATTGGCATCTCTACTAGGAGAATTGCCAGTTCTACTAAACTGCCATCTCTACTGTGACATATATATATCATGGTAGAGACTGCGATTTGGTAGAATTGGAGTTTCTACCGGTAGAGATTGCGATCGCAATCTCTACCGGTAGAAACTCCAATCGCAATCTCTACTGGTAGAAACTCCAATTCTACCAAATCGCAGTCTCTACCATGATATATATATATGCACTTAACATCATTCTTGTTCATTAAATCGTTTCAGTGAATAAGTGCAGTCTAAAACAGTAATATTTTCCGAATATCTTGTTGAGCTAGTCCTTCACCAACAAGGACAATCTTATTTCATGATCTTAGTGCTGTTAAAGGAAAATGGTTAAGGAAAATGTCTATATTTTTAAAAGGACAATAAAACTAGCAACATCAATTAATTGCGAGTTCCCATCTGTACCTTGCTGCCTATAAATATAGTAAAAATTGGCTGGTTTTTCCACCATTTCCCATTTAAAACATAAATATCATAACAACCTATGTTTGAAAATGTAAGCTGCACTCAGAAGAATAGAAGATCGTATAACAAAAAGAAAGCCTGGTACAACCAATAATTAAGCATTAGTAATTCATATAAACTGCACAGTTATTTAGCATTTTCTGTTTCTTTCATTTCTGTTTTATCTTCAAGAAACACTGAAACCAAGATGCAATTTTCTGTCTTCTTTTAATAACAAAACATTTGGCAATATATATAAAAAAAAAAGTGTTGACAACCATAATAAATGACTTAAGCTGCTATGGCAACAGAAAACATTCACAAATCTTTCTACATATCTGTCTTTTGAGCTTAAAAATTTTTTTTCACTACACTCAGCAACCTAAAAGACAGAAATTCAATTTAAGAGACATACAGCTACAGTGTTTATCAATGCTTAAGACAACCAAAACAAGACCTCTGGAGTAACAGCTGCTTTTCCCTTAAAAAGTAAAACAGACTGTGCTACTGAGTTGGTCATCTACCATGGATAATATCTGGATATTAGGTTTTGTGTGCGTTACATAAAGAGGTTTTCAGCCATTCCTTTATGTTCACAAAGGGCCACATAAATAAACATTTGGTTCTGATAAACTCCACATCAGGTCAAATACATTAAATTCACTTGAAGTACCAAAAGTAATCCTATACTTTTGTTTTTGAAGACGGAGAAGCTGCACATTTCGAATGTTTGAGATGGGTTATTCAATTAATATGTAATAAAATCAGGATTTATTACTTAGTTTGACGACATCTCAGTATTTGTAGTCCGTCTCTGTTAGTTTAATGCAGGCATACTGTACAGGTACTCTCAGCTTGGCTGGGAACACAAGTCTGAAGAAATGAAATGCTCCAATGAAAGGTTTTCAATTCCACATTACGTGCAGCCAGAAAAATCAACTCGCGAGTTTCATCATTTCAATCTGAAGGCAAAAACGCAAAGTCGTTTCTGGGACTTCCACTCACAGACATCAGTTTATGTTTTTTCACAGACTACCGTAGTTGGTCAGCCAGTCCTGAGTTGGCACAAACTGAGAGAGGCCACTTCAGACACTGGCGGTGGGCTGAGCCTGCTGAGGGTTGGTGGTGGCCGTCGGGGTGGCTTGTCTGGGGAGCGAGTACAAGGCACCCAGGAACTGATCTGCGATGCGCCCGGCCTCGCGAAGACCGCTGAGCAAGGCCCCGTGAACCGTTGCGGGGTAATTTCTGATAGTGTGCTCACCGGCGAAGAAGAGCCGAGGGACGGGCTGAGATGGAAAAGGGAGAAAAAACAAAAACACATTGGGATCGATTTTGAATTGTTCCGACATAATGAGGAATTAAAAGAAAATAGGGGATTGGTGAGGGACGGGGGGAGAGTGTGGTGGCAAACTGTCAGAAGTCATCAGTCGACACATAAATATAACTTGTTCACATCAATCTGCATGCCAACATCAAAACAGCCAAAAAACATCTGTGTTGGGAACAAACTGCTCTGCTTTGGTTTGGTTGAATATTGCGGGCAGGCTGGGATGCCTTCTCTCTCCCTCGCTTTCTCACACACATACACGCAGACATTCTCACACAAATGTAAACTTGTAGCATGGAGTTTCACTACCTGTGAGGCTCCTGGTATAGCTGGTCCAGGTATGATGGGCTGTGCCATAAGGTCATAGTCGTTGCCCGAAGAACCTGCCGCTACGTACGAGTAGGAGCCCCTCGCCCAGGGGTCGGCACGCCAGCGAGTGACCACAGTTTCCTTTGGCTGTCATGACAACAAACAACAACACATACTATGAAGGAGTTTCCATGATGGTATTAGAGGGACCTGTAAACAGCTGTATGATGAACAGTTCCAACGCTGGCCTGCACGCATATGATTTTAGTCCATTTGAAACCATAAGTAAATGATTTATAATGACGGGTGGTTTGGACGCGGCTCCCCTTGTGAGTGCTTTCACATATGCTCGCTGTGTAAAGTTGTGCTGGTTATGGGGGTCAATTCAAGAATGAATTTTTACATTCCACTTAAAGTATTGGGGGAAAAAAAAAACTTAATGGTCGAGCTGAGAAAATATAACCCACCACTACTTTTCTGTAAATAATAAACTTAATTAAGTTGTAATTTAAGAACAGGACTTTGTTTTTGAGAGGAAAAAATGATGTGTGGTGGCGTTAAGATGAAGATGCCATGCAAGAGAGTGGCATGATCTTCACTTTCACAGACATACCTGTGGTACGGCACTGCTTCCAAATATTCCTTTGAGAATGGCCAGGCAGCGTCCCACAATAACATCATCACTGATGTTCTCCATGATGCCGGCGGCCTCACCAGCCATTAGAGCAAGTAGGATCGGGGCTGACAAGTGAAAAGTCACAGTTTGTTATAGACACTCACTGTGTTACGTGTACAGAAACGAAGAGCACACATGAACAGATCTTAATATCACATCGCTTTGCATCAGGTTGCCTTGTTGTAAAAGTGCTACCAACAAAATGGCATCGGTTAATTATCTGAATGATGCGTATGTGATCTAACCACCTTTGTAGAGGTTCCAGAAAAGAAAGAGTTCGCCCCGGCTTGCGGTGGTGGAGCCGACATGACCAAACAGGTTCACGCTTGGATCCCAGAACACACGGTCAAAACACAGCACCACCTTCAAACGGGGAGGAGCACAAAAAAGGAACAGTCACACAACAATCAAAGTGCCTATTTCAGTCCAAATCCCAGCTGCCTGTGAAGTACATCTCATGTTCGGCGCAGTAGTTCTGACCATGTGAATGGTGGCGCTCCCTCTGCTGGAGATCCGGCATTAGTAGCAGCTCAGATTGCATAATAATGCCGCATTCTCCTCAGTGCTGCAGCAGCATTAGGAGATAAAACTACTCTGCTGCAGATGATGCTCAGCGACAGAGAGCGTGCCGGAGCTGGTGGGTCAGGAGTGACGCAGAATGAGCACTCTGATCGGATTACTAACACATGACCAAAAAGCATCTTTCATTTGCATGCCAACAGGCTCCGGCTCCACCTCTCCACACGCTGTCATCGTCTCAATCTGATTCCCCATTTTCCATGTGAGAAAGAACCCATATCTGGGAGGCTGCAGGGAAAATAAGTCCTGTTTTGGCTGTATACTAACACCTAGACTTAATTTATGAAAGGAGGGGGAAAAACACAAAGGGAAAATCAGTTAAATACAGCAGGGGTGCAGATTTAGCAATTTGTAAGTGGAAAATGTAAATCCCCCAAGGAATGCAATCAATAAATTATGAATAATTATTGTGTTTTCCCTGCAGGAGCCGTCCAGCAGCTGAAGGTCAAGTTGCCAGCATAGGGACACTGCAGCAGAAACAGCAGTAAGTCTTCCTAAAGAACCAAACCTTCAGACTTGTTGGAAAAACTACAGATTTAAGAGGCTTGAACTCCGATTTGACACGGTGACTCATTTCAGGACCAAGAAGTTATAACTGTAGGACAAAAAAAAAATGGCACATCACCACAGCTGGCATATATTATTCTGTAGGGGATGAGGGTTTAACATCAAAATCTTTGGCCTCCCACTTCAGCATCAGACCATTCGGGGCCATCTTGGCTAAATCAAACATGTGACAGTTTTATGTCTTGAATTTAGGCAAATCTGAATGTAGTTTGGGCTGAAAAAAAAGCAGAGAGATAAATGATGATGCCATATAGAATTTAGAAGTCTAACCTTGTTGAGGTTGCCAAAGCCCATCCTCTGTATAGCTGATGTCTTCCACTCTGGCAGCGGGGGGACAAACTGGACCGCAGGGGGCTGCTGCTTCAACACACCGAGGGGCAGAGTGCACAGCACGGCGTCACACTTGTAAATGAAGGTCTGGGTCGTGGAGCGAGTGTTGACAGCTATCACCTCACAGCCTGGACAACGAACACATAATAGCCTTTTAACGTTCACCATACCTTCATTTGAACTTTGCTCCAGAAGCTCCAGTTTATTGTGGGATTTCCCCCCACTTTTGTTAAGTGGCAGACACAAATACAGTCCTGTGTACGTACCAGATGCGGTATATCGGACCTGCCGCACTGCTGTGTTTAGTTTGATGTCCAAACCCTCAGCCAGGGCCACAGGAACGCATGAGTAACCATTCCTTACTGTTAGGTGGCTGCCAGTGAACTCAAAGTCGTCATCCTGCGGAAACATAAATAACGACATGTGGCACAATAAACTTCCTAATGTAATAAAACTGAATTTTATTTAAAATCTATTAAATTTCAACTTTAAATAACTTATTACGCATGCAGGATTCTAAGAACCTCAAGTGTTTTTAGCCCTGACAGCCTTGCACTGCACACTTCTAACGTTTCAAAATGGGTGCATGTACATACCTGATCCCAGTGCTTGAGAGAAAGGGTGGAGAGGGGCGTAGCGTTGGCAAACTCCAAGTTGGCAAAGTGCCAGTCTAGGATCTGCCGATCCCGCGATGACAGGTAAACATCACTGTGGGAACGAAGGAAAGGAAAAAGACGTGAGATATCCTGACAGCTATTCAGACATCTGAGGAACAGACTGGCACATGTGACTGTTAGCTTAACTCCAACTGCTGTTAATTTAACAATAAGTTTGTCAACACATCACATTAACTGAGAAGGCCAGTTGCTACAGGGCATAACACAAGTAAACACGTATTGCTAAGGACTGCAGGGCTCCAACAAGCAAGTTGTTTTATAACCATTAAGCAAGCAAACCATTTCCCCTCAAGTCATATTAGCCAGTCTGTTATACTGAACCTGAATAGCCCCTGACAAGAACAATTAATAAAAGCAGTCAGAAGTCCTTATTCCTCTATTGGAAAGCATTCTAGCTCAGTGTTTGTCGTTTTAAACCTGCGGCATTAATAACAGCGCCTTGACTTTTGTGAGATCCACAATAGCAGTTACATCACAGGCTAATGTACCGACCCAAACCAGACAAACAAGTTGCAATGATGTATAAAGTGTTTCCTAGCCTTAATGGATCAACAATATATTGCAAACATCTCTAAAAAGAAATGCTAAATGGGCATATAATGAGGAAACACAACATTGACTGGTCGAGGTGCACATAATCCAAATACAAACAAGATGCTGGTTACGTAAAACCTTGTATATTTGTTGACAAATGGGATATCAGATATGAAGAGAAGGAGCAGCAGCTAAGATGTTGAAACCGAGCAGGGGAAGTTACCTGGGTGGATTGGCCTCCAGCTCCTGGAGTTTTTCTTCAAGCTTGACCTGCATCTCCACCAACTCATCATACTCCTATGAAGGGACAAGGCACACGGCAAGGAATGTAATAACAGTACACACATTTAAATTTCATCAGTACAATGTCACTATCAGGAGGCTACACAACTGGAAAAATAGTGAGAAATCTCTTGCATTTGTATATGCCTTGATCTTTACTATAGCAACAAATAATTGCAAATTAATAATTCTCTATATTGGGCATGTTACATCAACATCCTGACAGATTACAGCTACAATTTATAAATATAGATTTCAGGATCCGTTCATAAATGAAGTGCTAATATTTCTAGGTGGTAATGCTTGAATGATATTTTACAATAAGGTGAACTGTGAGTCAGACTTAAGGAGCTGGTGTTGTCTTTACGAGGTGAAAGTGCGTGGCAGGCGTGTGTGTGTGCATATGTACACACAAGGTGCACACCCAGAGGGTTTCAGGTCATGTAGAAAGGACAAGCAGTTTTGACAGAAAGGGCTGACTCAACCTGTTCATCAGTTCACCGCAACAGAACAAACCACAACAACAGCGCCGAGTCTGGTCGTGCCACCTACAGCGTCAGGCCCCCGAGTCAAGTCTAGAAAATTTAATGTCTTAAGGAAGGATGCCTGCAGACTAGCAAGCTGGCCTTGGGAAATCCTAAAAGTGGCAAGAAGACGGTGAAATATTACAACTAAAATACAATGACGCAGCCATCCTCTTGCTGGCTTTTAAATCTTGCTATATGGTATAGTCATGAATGCATGTCATTTTCTCATACACACACTTAAATGCTCATTGCTCTAAGTGTGTGTGTGTGTGTGTGTGTGTGTGTGTGTGTGTGTGTGTATACATAAGCAGACATAAAGACCATCAGACTGTGATTCAAAGCCTTGAAGTGGTTTCTCACACAGCGGATGGGTCGCAGACGAATCCAGCTCAGATACCAGCTGTGTTTAAACCAACTAAAACCTCCTTCTAAAATACACACACAGCAGTAGTGGAGGTGATTTATCCGCACCAAAAATAAAACAGCAGCACTCACTCTAATAATACATCCGACTAAGGCATTAAACCACTTAAACACAGCCTGTCTGGTTTACTTAGACAGCACGGCATTAAAATTCTGTGGGGCATCCACCCTGACCTACTAATCCATAAAATATCCCCTTTACATGCTCGCACTGCTTTAGCATTATAATACTGGTACAAATAACTTGTTTGATCTTTGTTTGATTGATGCTACCCTTCAGAACAAAGACTAAGTTTCCTTCCTACAGTTTGTGGTTTTCGACCTCCTGACCCACGGATACACCTAATAATAAAAAAGCTATGAAATCTAATACTGTTAGTTTAAAGTACAGCAAACGAAAACACAGACACTATGTAATACCCACAACACCACAAACATAGTTCAACATTAATGGCTTTTAAACTCAGCTGCTCCTAGTATTTTAAGTCCTACAGTCATGTTTCTGCCTCGTCCAAGATATTGGAGGAAGTAATGAAAGTGTCACAATGGAATCTGTTCTGGACAACACCCACTTTAGATAAGTGCCTACAGCTTAAAAGTACAATGTTTAGGAAATGTAAAGAGATGTAATGCATTTGATTGTAATGCCCATATGACTGTTCAGTTTTTGATCCTATTTCTCTGTGCTGAACGTACTTTACAGAGAGCCGTGAGGTCGCGGTGTTTGCTCTTCACCAGGAACTCAGCCGTGATATCTCTGGGTGGCTTGACTTCACTCGCTTCTTTGTACTGCTGGTGGAGTTCCTTAACACGTTCCTTAGTGCTCACCATCTGAAAGATAAGAGGGAAAGGGAGAGGGATGTTAAGAACAAGTAAGCCGTGAGACGATTGTAGATAGCAGAAGGTAGCGTTTGAACTTTGAAGAATATGAGAGCTGCAATCAGTAGAAAGTTTGTGACTGACTGGAAATTCTTTTTCATCTCCATTATCAGGTTTTGTTTCCATTTTAAGACTGACCACACTTTGGCTCAAGAGAAGGGCGATTTAATGCTTTACACAAGGGCGTCTTTTGAGGAAATTGAACATTCCTGTACACTGCATGTCATCACTCGTTTCATTTTTAGTGCAAATAGGAAGCTGAACTATTTTCTTGGCCACTTGATTTGGAAGCTGCTCACTGCAAAAACTCAAAATCTTACCAAACCTATTTGTCTTATTTTTAAGTCAAAATGTCTCATCCCACTAGCCTAGCCGCGCTAGACCCATGTTCTGAAGACGCAAAGGTCTAGGACCGCTCGACAGGGAGGGAGGCGGGCTAAAAGGTTGTCTATCAAATCACTTTGCAGCAATTGGGTAGGTATACAACCAATCGGTGCAACGAATAGGCTGACGGAGTTCCTAGAGCGCCGGCGGATTGTGGCTAAGTCCCATTAGCTTCCCAACCAGTGGAGCCAACTGGTATATTAAGGATTTGCCATATCCCGTCGGCATAAGTCCAAATACATCTTTCTTCTCAATGAAACACTTAAGTGCCGTCCTTTGTTTATCTTTCAAGTTGAATTTTAGCTTCAAATCTTTAAGGGCTGTGGCCAAAGTCGAGTCGAAAGATAACTGTTTATTGTGCGCCGGTTGTTTCTGTCAGAATCGTCGCGCCTCTGTCGTCACTTAGTTAAACCCGCCTTCTGACTCTACACTTCATGGTGATTGGTCCGGCCAGTTTTAGGAGAATCCAGCCTCGAGCCTTATGGAGGGTAACTAGACCCACCCTGGCAGAGAATTAAATTCGTTGCCGTGGGTTGTCTAGCGCGGCTAGGCTATCATCCCACTTGATTTAAGATAAATTCACTTAACAAGTGACATTTCAGCAAGATGGAGGGACTTGTTTTAATACAATGCATCTTAAATATCTTAAGTCAGACAATCTTGAAATTATCTTGTTTTGAGTTGTATTTTACAAGAAAACTCAAAATAAGTTAAATACATCTCAAATTAGGAGGTTACATGAAAACAAAAATCTATTTTTGAGTGGAAAAACTACTATTTTTTTAGCATATCTGGCTTATTTTAAGACACCTAAGCTTGACAATCCTGGTAAAACAAGACGACATGGTCATCAATATCCCCCGCCACATGTGATGTCTATGAGTCTATGTCCAAAATAGTGATCAAGGGCCATAACTCTGTTAAGTATTATCACACAGGTCTCATTTTCGAACTTGATCAAGGTGTCCATGATGTGAAGCTACACGCTAAATTTCATAGTCCTAGCTGTAATAGTTTCCGAGAAAAGCTGTCCCCTTCATATGAGTCTATATCCAAAATAGTGATCAAGGGCCATAACTCTGTTAAATATTATCGCACAGGTGTCATTTTCGAACTTGATCAAGGTGTCCAGAGTCTGAAGCTACACACTAAATTTCGTAATCCTAGCTGTAATAGTTTCCGAGAAAAGCTGTCCCCGTCATCTCGGACACACGGACGGAGGCCAAACCTATATCCCCTTTTTCCACTTCATGGAGGCGGGGGATAATAATAAAGCTTAAAATAAGTTTTCCCAGCTAATTTTAGGATCTCAATATTCTAAATATCATATCTTATTTCAAGAAATCTTACCAAGCCAATTTTCACTTGTTCTATTGGCAGATTTTTTCACTTATCTCAAGGTAAAAGTTCCTTAAAATAAGGTTTTTTTTTTTTTTTCTTGCTTTGAGAGGGGCATTTTTTACAGTTTATTGTTTTAGTTGAAGTGCTTGGCAAATTGTACAGTACATCAAAAATGACAATCATTATCAGCAGCATGACTGTCATTTAAGTCTACTGCTCATGCTCACCTTGTTGAGAAGATCCCTGAGATCTTCCTGAGTCTTCACAATCTTCTTCCAGTGTTCTATCTGCTCATCTTTTACGTGCTTCTCCTGCAGCCTGCACACACACAGATACACGATTAGAAGCGTGGTGTTTGCATATGTTTGTGGTTCGGATGCACATGTACAGGATACATCAGCCACTATATCCTGTGCGTGAGTTCGTGAAGCGTTTGCTGTACTCACTGTATGACCACCTCCAGGGCCTGTCCGAGAGAAACAGGTTTGTTGTTGAGAAAGTTGAAGTCCAGCTGGTGGCTGAGGTAAGAGGTGGCCTCCAGCAGTCGGTTGAACTCTTGTTCCACCATCTCGTCTTTTTCCTTTGGTACCTGGACACACACATCCGCACGAGACAGACAATGTAGCACCAGTCATATGAAAGTCAGCAGAGAGGAAGAAAAGTATGCTACGCTGTGTTGTAACTGAATTTTTCACTGATTGTATTTACTATAATTCACGATATTTCTACCAACTTGGAACTCCATATCTGTAGTTCTCTTTTCTTTGTTACTTAAATCATTGTTTTACTAATATAAGCAGAATAACAACAGTAATACTGCAGTCATTGTTCCTCAAATAGAATCCCAAATATTGTTCATGATTTCAGTGCTTCATGCCTTGCTCAACATGCACGAAGACTTTTAGTATTAGTGGGGCATTTTATGAGTCAATCTATGATTGGTGTAGGGCTCTTGCTCTTCCCAACTGCAGCCCTGGTAGTTGGACGTACAAGGTGACTGATTTTCAGGTTCAAAGATGCTGCACATCAATCATAGATTGGGTCATTTCAGAGAAAATCCACACTTGTAGTATTCAGTCAATTTGAATATAGCAGTGAACACCTTTCACTGCAAACTATATCTACTAGAATCCAGCATATTTATGCCAAAAAAAGTCATCGGAAAGTACTTTATCATAAATGTGAGCAGACTTCTACTAATTCTGTAGATATTATCTTTAATTAAAAAACTCTACACAACGCTTAAGATGAATTTGTCATTTCCTACATGGATGTGAAAAACGGTTACATGAAGTGAAATTCTAATAGATGGAGATGAAATGTGGTTCAGAGTTAAGTAAGAAATATAATAGAGAAATATATACATACACTTGTGCACCGTTCACCCTTTAGTAGTTCACCAAAAGATGAACATGGAAGGGGTTGAAAAGACAAGAAGGGAGGGGTGGAGAGAGAGAACATATTCAATAAACACAACTTTAACCTCAAACAGGTTTGCACACAAGTAAAACATGTACATTTAATTTGCCTTTTCCTGCAGAGGAGCAAACCAGTTACACATGATGTGGATATGCCCAGAGCCCTGCTGGCCAATCTCTACTTCAATGGAAGGAACCTAAACATCCTGCTAATGTTGCTGCCATTTAATGGACAGAACAAAAATGAAAGGGAAAAACACTGTTTATTTCCAATTTAATCACATTAGGCTGCATCCGTTTTCTGTTCTGAGAGGAACTGGAGCTGTTGTTAATGACACGCAAGGGTAAGCAGTTCAGTAAAGTCGAACATTCACTGTGTTTTTGTGGCTCATGGAAAGCCAGATCCCTGCCTGAGGACAACAGCAGGCTTACAGAACAGCTATGAACCCAGATTCAGAGCATTTTAGAGCCAAGAGAGGGCTCTTGTACAGACATAAATGTCTTCTGGTAAACTAAACAGCAATAGGTCCTGGTTTCTTTCTTTTAAATGGAAGAACATTTATTGTGATGAGAAAAAAAAGTAAGTGAGCTATCTGGAATTATCTGTATTTAAGTTTAAATGTGTCTTAAAGCAGTCACATGCTCTTCTAAGTAACAATTACAAACAATCCCAACACGGCAATCATTGTTTTGTTAATGAACATAACATTTATTCATTAGAACATTCACAGTGATGGGAAAAGTGTGTGAACCACTCGACTAATGGCAGCTCAAAAGCTAAATGGAGTCAGGAGTGAGCAAACTTGGAGTTGAATCAATACAACGAGCTTGAATGTGGGGGCAAAAGCTACTTTAAATCTATAAAAAAAAAAAAAAACACACACGAACATTTTCAGCTTGCTATTCAAAGACATGAATGTAGATGTGAACCATGCCTTGCATACTGATAAGTAGTTAGTGTCTGGACAGTTTGCCATCACTGAGGAGAAAATGAATTGAAAAGTTCATACAGGATAATGTTAAGTGGCTGTTCACTAGCTGATACTCAGTAGAAATTGGGTGATGAAGCAGAACACTAAAAAAAAACCCACAATATCTAAGTAAACACACTACAAAAAGGAGTGGCCCAGCAAGAGCTCAGACTTTAACCTGGTACAGATGATGTGAAATAAAGTCAAGGGATGAGCAGACATCCTTAGAATACAGATGAGCTGAAGCAGAAAATACTAAATTCTAAATCCCTCCTGACCGCTGTGCTGGTTGATCTGCAGCTGAGGGAAACACTTGTTCCTAATGGAGGTTTGACAAGTTATTAAATCAGATGGTTCACATACTTCTGCTACCAGCATTGGGAATGTTCTGTGGGTGTGTCAGCCAGAATGTCAGCATGACTGAAGCAAGCACATATTCTTCACGCATCACTCAGCTAGAATAAATCACATGCATGCCTTCAGTGCCATTAGCCTCTTGCCATCTATTGAGTTGTGAAGTAATACATTCATTTCTCATGAAAACTTGGATTTTTGCACATAGTAACAAAAAATTAAGTCTTTTTGAACTCTGGTAAATATTTAAATATCAACAAATTGTTTCAGGAGTCCTGATGGGCGAATGGACATGAGGCAAGTCACTGTACTGCTTAAGATAATTCATTATACTCACGGCCTGGCCGTTGGCTTCATACAGCGGACACTTCTGTTTGATCTTGGCCAGCTCCATGTTAACCTGCTTACTGATCACCGCCATTGGATTTCCTCCTGATCAGACACAAAAACAACAGTGACACATCATATACATGGGCAATTATCACCCTCTAGAGGATGATCTAAGCTACTGTAGAGCCTTGTCAGTAAAAAAAACCCAATCCTGTTCTGCTTGAGGATTGACCTAAATCACATGCCACTGAGAACCAAGTCCGTGTCTTAAGCAAATGTGACACAACCAGTCATTTACATTCTGAACTTTAGTCACTGAGTATTCCAGTGGAATGAAAGCGGCACAGCACACACACAAACACACTTCTGTACTACACCATAGGACACTAAACATCTATACAGGATGCTTTGACTTATAATTTAGATATGTTCTATTTTTCATGATATTGTATTTCCAGTAGTCATATAAAAAGAATGTGGTTCTTACCCAGCCCCGTCACCACCATGGCTCCCAGATCTGCGACATAGTTCCCCTTCCTAAATGTGGCCACTCTGCCTCCAACACGGTCCTGTAACAAATATTAATTTCATTAAAAAAATATATCGGAACATGCTAAACCTGTGGCAATTCTAAGATTTCAAAAATGCAGTCAGGTTTAGGTCACTTCATTGTCGATCAATGAAAGAGTAGAGACAGTGGTACTAATCTCACAATGCTATTAGTCCTATAATTACAGTAAACATAAAACAACTACAACAATCATTTGTATCAATAGCTAATTGACAAAATTTGACAATACCAGATGAATAGAAATCCTGTTGGAGACCTACCCTGGCCTCCAGGACTGTAACATCCATCCCAAAGCTCTGCAGCTGTCTGGCTGCAGCGAGGCCTGAAACGCCTCCACCAATGACTATAACCTTCCCGGTCTTCTTAGCTGCAATAACAAGCAGGAGGAGAATAAATTATGCATCCCCTTTGAGTGTGGGGAAAAAAATCTCGTCTGTTTTGCCTTCCAAATTCAGTGTTGTGTAGAATTAATACCAAGGTGTGGCTAATGGCTGGGGTTATTTTGCCAGAGTAATGTCTGAGGTGAACTCACTGGGTAAAGGCTTGACCCTTTTGTAAATGCCAAAGTTGATGAGGCCATGTCTTTCTAAGTAGCTGTGTATCCTGTGGACCAGCACCGCATCACCTAAAAAGAGAACAAAAGGACATTCCATCTCAATTTCTGTATTTCCATTTCAAGAAGTATTTAAATACTGTCTAGACTAATGTCTTACTGTTGTATGGAGCTTCAAGCTGCTGTGCTGTGGCCTCAAAGGTCAACTGGATTTTAGGGTTGTCCAGCCACAGTTGGAGCTGGATGAGAGAGAACATAACTTTAAGTGGTACATATGATTAAAAACAAACAACCTGCTGTCATCTGTCTAGAAAGCACAAAGTACTGTGTTTATGTTGGCACATACCGTGCGGTTACGGATGTACAGGAAGACCTTCTGAGTCTGCTGAGGACCACTGATGACGTCAGGGAAGCAGGCGGCCTCCTGGGAAGTCATACGGTCATGAGGAAGACGGCTCTGGAAAGCAGCTCCTTCCACACCTAAAGATGAATATACAGATTTGTTGATGTTAACACTAAATGTCATTTGGATCCATAAATAACTAAAGGACAAGCATTTAAGTTCTAAATTATAATTGAGACAAACTGAATGATCAAACACAGCCTTAGAAATCATGAATTTATGTATGAAGATAAAATTTGAAAGAGAAATCATACTTTTAACCGATGCTTTCATATTCAATTTTTTAGCTGTTTTGGCGTTTAACTAACCGGATGGTTCCTCGGGTTCACTGTCATTCTCCTCCTCTGGTGGTGGCGCTGGAGGAGGGATGACCTGCTTCCGTTCTTTCTCTGCCTTGGCGTTCCTCTCCTCCTCAGAGTAGTACTCGTCCTCCGATAGATTGGCCAGGCTTTCGTCCATCTCGCGGTACTCCACCTGCAACAGTAGGCACAATAAAAGCATCATTAAAACCCGCATTCGCATTCCCGACCAGTTTGTTTTCTCCCACTTCTCTTAGAAATGCTGAAACCTTTGCAGCCAGAAAAAAATATTCTTTTGCAGTGGGTCAGTGACAAGGCCCCCTCTGTAAGCGGATGGCAAAAAATTATTTCTGAACTGATCCCTCTAGAATACCTCACTAGTATTATGCACTCTAGTGTGGACCAATTCTTCAGAGTGTGGCGCCCACACTTGAACTACATTGGAAATGACCTTTCCTCCACCCTTCTAAAAGGAATTCTGTACAACTGAAATAATTTTCATAATGTGGAATCCACCGACTCTTATAAATTTTGTATTCATTATTCCCGTAAGTCAGAGCTGTTCTGTAAATTTTTTTAATCTTTAGTTATTTATTTTATTTATTATTATTATTATTATTGTCTGTTAAAGACATTGTTCTGTATTAAAATGTAAAAACTGCAATAAAAATAATGAGAAAAAAAGAAATGCTGAAACCTTTTCAGGAGAAATACCATTAACATCACACCGCCAACACTAAAAAAAAAGTCATTTCTAGCTTCTACTGAGGCACAGATGAAAAGGATCATTTGTGACTTAAGGTACAGAGCCACACTATACCTTCAACTTAAATGACTATTCATCCCTTAAGCAAACAAGTAAATGGCCGTAGAAAATAGTGAATTCTGCCCCTGCCAGATTCAGCTAATGTCTTCTTCCTCCTGCCCGTGCAGAAACCTAAAATGTTTACTTTTGCTCGCTTGCGTCGACTAGTCCTGCGGACTTCAGCTGAGTCCGCATCTGCCCCCCCAGGGCCTGACTGGTGGGGCAAAGGGGCTCCTCCAGGTTCCCCACTAGGGGATGACCTCTCCTTCTTCTTTGAATCCATAGGTCCGGCAGCCGAGGCTGAGGGACCAGTCTGGGCATCAGAAACCGGGGCCCTATCACCTCCTACTGCTCCAACAGTTGATGAAGAGGAGGAGGAGGAGGACCCAGCATCGGACTTCTTGCTAGACAGCATTATAGAGGATGTCGGAGGCCTCTCCTGAACAAACAGGCAACAGGAATTATTAATGATGAAGCACACAACATCTGAGGGTACAATCATTGCTCAGTGAAATGGTTGAAATTTCAATGTTCCAAATCGCATAACCAATGATAAAATTACAACTCATTAGATGAAAATGATGATGTGTGGGTTGAGTGCTGGAAAAGAAACAAATATCTAATGTGTGTTTTTGTACAGCATGTTGTTGCATTCCCTATTCACAACGTATTTATTTTTCAACCAATTTATTTGAATGTCATAGTTAACATCTACAGCATACAACAGAAATGAGTACATCCCTGTGCAACATCATAAATGTCAAATGATTCAAAACTGTACTTCTATTGGATTTAAGTCAGGCAACATATTTGGCCAGGTCAGTTTCCACCCTTTTTTGTTCTGTAGAATCTTGTGTGATTTTAGCAGTGTATCCTGAATAGATGTCATGCTGGGATATTCCTATTTTACAAAGCTTTTGCAGGTTGGAAGTCATCTTGCAATTGGATTCATCCACACCTATTCATGGTCCCATATATAAACGTAGCACTTTTTGCACCCATGCAGCCCCATATCGTGACACTCTCACCTCTGTGCTTCAGTCTTGGGACTACGCATTCACAGTGGTAGTCCTGGCTAAACATGCTGTACCACTACTGAGCTGAACAAATGTATTTTGGGTCTCATCTGACCAAAGAATGAACAGCTAATATGAATCAACACATGCTAAAATGATGTCCAGTTTTATCATTTTAGCAGGATGACCTCTGGAGCTCTGTGTGGTACTATGGCTCATTCTGTACCTCCTGATTACTGCTGCAGCTGTGTTTCGACTGATTTTACTTGGACAGTGATCCTTTTGTATCCTTTGCCCTCCTTATGCAGTCTCACAATCAGATTTTTAAACCCCTCTGGCAATTCTTTTCCATGCTGAGCCATGATGCAGACATGCAGACCGAAGCAGCCCATTGGTCCAAAATTTACAAGGTTTCTAGTGTTCACTGGTCATTTTATAACCATGTTAATGCAGTTAAGCTAATTGGATAACACAGCTGTACTCAACTTTGTCTCATCGATTACAGGTTTGTCAAACTTGTGCATCAGTGATCACAGCTGTATTCACTTTAGTTGCACTGAATTTCCACTTTGCATGCTATATTTGATCATGTCCTTGAGAGGAAATGCTTTAATGTCCATCATAGCAATGAGGCAATTATTAAGCATTGATGCAATTTGAAAACATTTGATATTTAAGTGATTTTGCACAGGGGTGTACTCATTTCTTGTCTAATCTGTAAACACTACAAGCCCATGCCAAATTGGTAATTTACACACTTGATGGTGACAAATTAAAACATAAAACGCATTAAAGAAAACCCCTAATCAGCTACACACTTGCTGCCCGGCTTAGGGGAACATATCATCCAAAACCATCATTGGATGATTTAAAGAATGTTAACTGTGCATGAATGTCATGGTTTTATGAAATGAGGGCTCCAAGGTACAGTAACCTTGTCTTGTTTTACCCATTTCTCCGTGCACCTGGTAATATCCATTCAAACACTAAGAAATGAAGACAGAACCAGAAATATGGTTACGAACAGGACCTACTGAACAAAAATGTTGGCCTTTTACATGACACTGAATGAAATTTCACTTCGTTCAGCCAAAGAACAAATATACACCGACCAGCACAGGGTAATCAGCTAAAATGCGCTTTACAGTGGCTCCCTTGATCGCCAAGACTTTTAATAAGTTAATCAAAGTGAGATTATCAACTCAGGTTGAACTTCAGTCATTTTGCACCCTGATGTTTGATTAATGAATCTGAAACCAGATCGCTGTTAAACAGAGACCTTTGTTGGGGAAAATCCATCTGTCTTACCGTATTGCCATTTTGGCCAAATGGACTAACGTTAGCTAGCAAGTTAACGGCAAAGCTAGCAGCAGAATGGTAGCCTGTGTTAGGAAACGGCAGCTTAGCTCTCGATAGAGATACACACGAGTTTAGTCCCATGACCCTTTGGTGTAATAACAACACACGCTACTGTGTAATAATACATTTGCATCGCTTATACTCGCCTTTTCGTCCAAATTTATTTTCAAAGACCATGCTACGTTAGCTGACGCTAACAATGAGATCTGGCTAGCAGTGGCACAGCAGCAGGTGCGTCGGCTTGGGTTGCAAAACGTTCTGTACTGATCGACTGAGAGCTAAATCATAGATAAACTTCCAAACATCACGTCGTGTTGTTATAGGAAACAAAGCTCAACGTTAAATATTGAAAATATTAACGATACCTCTCAATCCCCCGCAGATGTCAACACAAAGACGGCACAGTAGCAGGTCTTCTTTCAAAGAGCTCTTTTCTGATTGGTCCGTGAAAAACGTTATGCATTACTACTCAATGACATGATTGGTTAAAATAACTGTCAATCTAAAAGAAGGCGGGGAATTACGTTCGAAACTACCGCATTGACTCGATTTCATAACCTTTGCACAGGATGACATATATTTATTGTTTTGGGCGTATAAACATGTAGAAATAAAAATAATAAATTGACATTTTATAGTCCATCCAAATTGTCGATCGCTTATTTCTGTTTACGGTTTGAAGGGAGAAAATACGTCAACCCGGAGGAGGAAGAGGATGGGCTGAGGAGGTGGGGGCAGACAGGTAAAGGTGAGCTGCTCCGTCGCGCCCACAACGCAGGGAAGCATACCGATGTGTTGTTGACTCCTTTGTTTCTCCATTTTGAGCCGCCTGCGTGTAAGTAACACTTTCTGTAAATTATGAATGTGTGCCTTAGGTTCCCCATGTCTCTCAACAGGTCATTTTAAAGTGAGGTAAAAGTCAGTCCTCTTGTCTGTGTTGCGCTCTTCACTAATATGGGTGTCGCTGGGAGGTTAGATTCTACATTTTATGTGTAATGTAAAACCTTTTGGGGTGGAATGAGTCAAATTGAGCTGTGAAGAATTGCTTGAGCTGTGGCTAAGGCCCTACATTAAATCAAAATGAGAAAATAAACACTAAAATTAAAGAAATGGGAACATCTTTGTGTAAAGAATGATAAGGGAAAGCTGGATTACATTAAGGAGTGTTCATATGTTCGCCATAGCTGTGATATAATTCACAAGTACAAGCTATCAAAAAAATCACTCCCAACAGAATCAAGAAAATGGTGAAACAAGAGCAGGAGCTAGACAACCGGCCCGACAACACCGCCTTCACTCAGCAGAGGCTTCCTGCATGGCAGCCTATGCTCTCGGCTGGTATTGTAATCCCAGGGTTTGTCCTCATTGGTCTGGCATTCATCGGCATTGGCGTCGCCCTGTTTGTCACTTCTCGGAGCATCCAGGTGTTGGAGGTAAGACCGTGACACTGAAAGACATGACATCAGGCTTGTCATCATGCTGGGATTGAGTGATTAAACCAGCAAATAGAGAGGACAGGGCGACAAACATTCAGTCAATGTCAAAAACAATCTAGCAGATGAAAAATAGAATCCCTGTGGACCAGCATGTATTGGATGGACAGAAGTTGCTCTCTGCTTCCTGACTTCTAACAAACAATTGCACTAGGTGTTGTAGGCATCAATAATTCATACTATCTTGCTTGTTCCTTCTTACACAGATAGACTACACCGGGGTTGCGCAGGATTCACCGTGCTACAGGTGCTCTGACCCAGATACCAAGAACTGTGTGTGCACCATGGACTTCTCCATTGACACTCTATTTAAGGTTGCAATGGACAAATGCTCACACACAAACAGTTTCTAATTAGTCAGATTTAGCTCTGCTCTTGTTCTGACCCATTCGTGTTTTTGTGATTCTGCTTTCCTCCACTGCAGGGGCCTGTGTTCTTTTACTACGGCTTGACGAACTACTTCCAGAACTACAGAAGGTACGGGGCGTCCAAAGATGCTAGCCAGCTTTCTGGAGACCTGGAATACTTCAAGGTGAGTGAACAACACACGGTAACACACGCACATGTTCTGGTTTTCATTTTCGTAACTAAAATGAAAAAGACTTTAAAGATGACCGAAGTTGAGCTCAAATATGCTAAGTTGTCAGTTGGGCACCATTCATATTTTTATCAGAGTGCAGTTTTGTGAAAATGAGCAATACCTAAAGCAACATTGGTGGTACAGCTGCACATCTGGCTTTATTAACATATAAACAGAGATTTCAAATTGTTTATCTGAGCAATGAAAAGACTGCTTTCTGTATTTCTTGAAGAATCCCAGCAGTGATTGCTCTCCCTACCAGTACGACAACGACAAACCAATTGTGCCATGTGGGTCAATCGCAAACAGCATGTTCAATGGTATGTATGACATTTAAAGTAACTGTGCACATGAGGTTGGGATGAAGTTTATTGGCTGCACTGACAACTCTGTCTGTTGTCTGCAGATACTTTCAAGCTGTATCAGATTGTCAATGGGGCAAGGAAGCAGGTCCCCCTTGATGGTAAAGGGATTGCTTGGTGGACAGACTACAACGTCAAATACAGAAACCCCAGTGTCACACCTCTCAGGAATGCCTTCAACGGTAGCAATTTTATTTTAATGTACTATAATTTGCTGCCTTTCTTGTTTAAATAGTGCTGTTATGGAGATAAATTGCCTAGATGATTAATAAAATTAAATTGTTATTGGTGAGTACATTTAAAAGTGGGCTACTTCGACTTGCAGGTACCGTGAAACCTGTATTTTGGTCGAGGCCTGCTTACGAGCTGGACCCCACAGACCCAGCTAACAACGGCTTCATCAACCAAGACTTCCTGGTGTGGATGAGGAGGGCAGCCCTTCCAAATTTCAGAAAGCTGTATCGACGAATTACAGAGGGGGATTATGCAGAGGGTCTCCCGGCTGGAAACTACTCCCTTGAAATTGCCTACAGTATCCTTTTTATGGCTGGTGCTTAGAGGTACGGGTAGTTCCAATCAAATTTTTTTGTATTGCGTGTTTGGTACAACTTAATGCAGCTTAAAGTGGTGCACATTGGCCTGTTCTTACAGATTTCAACATAAATTTTTGACTTTAACATAGTAGACACTCCAAAAATAAACATCAAAAGTCAAAATGAGTCTATGATGAGGCAAGTGAGTAATTCTTAAAGACCTTTCATCTGGTCACGTAGACGGAAGCAGGCATCAGGGGTGGAAGTAAAGGTTGATTTCTATCTTTTTACATTCAATCATCCTGGAGTGTGGAAAATCATGTTTTCAAGCCAGTAAAATCAACCTGAGAACTAGAGATACAGAACATTGAAATTGTCCACTCTCAAATGAATGCTGTTGTATGAAGAGAGAAAATACACACAAGCAGTCATGCTGCTAATCAGTGGCTGCTCTTTATTTGTTTTGGACAACTTGGAGTGGGTGTAAATGATAGACTTTATCCTAAGATGATATTGAACACATGTTCAATATCATACGTTAAACAGTTTTATACTCTTACTTCTCTGTAACAAGCTTTAAAAGTATCAAACAATGCTCAAGGGGCCAGGTTTTGAAATGGCCTCGTGTTTCGTGTCATTCTACAACAACAGCAGTGTAGTCTAAGCTTGTTTTACCGGTTGGGTGTGGTTCTGCTCTAACCTCGGCTGAATGAATACAATGACTAAGGAGTTCTTTGAGGTGATAAAAAACAGGCAAATATTCTGGCATGGACAAGCAAGGTAGGCAAATAAATATTTGATTGACTGCCACCTACCAGGACAGGAGCTACAGTGTGTAAAGTGCTCAGAGATATCTTTTCATTTTATGTAAAAGACCTCTTTAATGTGTTCATCAGGTCAGTTTTTAATTATAAATCATTTTTTGGTCAATTCCAATGCAAGCATTCGCGTATTCGAGTTTGCTAATTGTTATATTGCACTGGCATATAAGGCAGTGGGTGCCTTGAAAATTGTCTTCTAAGTTCTAAGACACAGCTCCATGTCAAATGTACATGAGTTGTAGGAAGTAAACTAAAACTGCAAATCAGTAGTATCATCCTTAAAATATTTCTTTGTATTCAATGCTCCAGTAAAAGTGTTAGAATGACATCAGTGTTTGTATTTTTGCGTATATTCTTGCATTGCATATCCTTAACACTTGTCTCCCAGATTATCCTGTTCTGAGCTTTGACGGGGAAAAGAAGGTGGTGTTCAGCAACGTGTCCTGGATGGGTGGAAAGAATGAGTTCCTTGGAATTGCCTACCTCGTTATTGGTTCACTGTGTATTGTCATGTCTATCGTCATGCTCATCGTCTACGCTAAATTCAAGTTCCCTGAGGAGGACTGAGGATCTGATCGTGGACTGGAGCTGACTGGGTTTTTTTCAGACCTGCCAATAAATATTTGCTGTCTCTGCTGAAAAGGGATGATGAAGGCATCGTTTAGTTCTCATACCAAAGGCTAGAATCCACTTATGAACTGTAATGTTATTCTGTTTTGGACATGAAGATCATGTGCTAAGGTGCAGAGGATGCCTGGTTTTACTTTGTCATGCAGAATGTGATGCTAGAGTTCCCTGTTGATTTGTGAAATAGGAGCTGACTTTGTGGACACTGAGGCTTTATTTCCAATTAGGGTCCATGTATATGCCAGTTGGTAAATTAATGAAATTAAATTTTTGTGAGTGCAAAAGACTGCTAACATAAGTTGCTAGCAGAAGTCTTTTCTCTGTATTTCTTAAACCTGTGCTTCTTCATCATCAAAAAAACAGATGCCTTCTCAGGTTAGGTCAGTAATACTTTTGAAGCCATAAATTATTTAAAAGCCATTTATCACTGTGTAAGAAGTTACATTTGATGTGTGTGGGATGTGGAACATAACTTGCAAATTAGTGTAAATATTGTGAATATGTTGCTCAGGGAAATGGTGTACACAGGCTCTTCATCTTGTGCTGTGTTCATGCTTGTAATAGTTTTAACTATGGTTATTCTTTGGAACTGAGGTTTTACTGTATGCTGTTTTTTTAAATAAACACCAACGCCATCATGTCACATTGCTCCTTGTCTTATTAAAACATTTACATGCTAAATCTTTCACTTGTTTTCAACCGTGTGTTGAATTTAACGGCGCGGAATGCTTTCCTCTCTTTAACCTACTTCTTGCTATTAGATTTAAATTTTGTAATTTCAGCTTTTCAGATCTAGGATATCAGGTTGAATGATTATTCTAAATTGCCTGTAGGTGTGAATGTGAGTGTGATTGTTTGTTTATATATGTAGCCCTGAGACAAACTGGCGACCTGTCCAGGGTGTCCCCTGCATTAGCCCGAGTCAGCTCGGATAAGCTCCAGCACCCCCCGCGACCCTAGTGAGGATAAAGCGGTGTATAGACAATGGATGGATGGATATCAGTTCAAGTCTCCAAAAACTATTTCTTGCAGTATATCCAATATTTATTATTAAATGTGTACATTTTAAGCTTCAGTCCAAGTGCCTTCTTAAGTGACTTAAATAGAACATGGAAGTACACTTTATTATTATTATGTGGATGAAAAAAATTATGCATGCATTGCATTGACTTTTATTGCCATGACTATGCAAAAAATGCATTTGTGACACTAAAGCCAGTCAAATTGTGTCAAGATGCATATTAATTTGCAAGGGTAACACCAATTACAATTTCTTAACATTATAAGGTCAGTGAAGAAGTAACAATAATATTTTAGTAATTTTTTCCTCACTTTATATTGCTGCATCATTAAGGACTACTCCCTTTCTCCCCCTATCTGTCACAAATGGTACAAACAAACGACAGAAAAAAGTGATTCATTCAACTGCATTATGGGGGTTGTAGTCTTCAACTGGCACAGTCCTGTGACATACTTCTCTGTGGAACAGCAAGTACCATAGTCCTGTGCGCGAATAAAGGCTATAGTCAAGGATTGCGGCGTTTTGACAGCAGCAGTTGGTGTCTCGTCAGCCTGCTGGGTTCTGCAGTCAGACGTACAACGTCAGCCTTGTTTCTTTGTTCACGTTTACTCCCTAACTGGTCGACGCTGACCGCTTTGAAGAATGTCTGACGGCGGGGGGACGGAGGAGAACTCCGGCACCATGGAGGTGTCGGCCGTTCAGACGGTTGCTGATACCTCCGTGCTCCAGAAGCACATTCGGAAGCTGGTACCGTTGCTGTTGGAAGATGGCGGCGAGGCCCCGGCCTCACTGGAAACCGCCCTGGAGGAGAAGAGCGCCGTGGAGCAGATGAGGAAATTCTTGGCTGACCCTCAAGTTCACACTATCCTGGTGGAGAGAAGTGCTCTCAAAGGTATTTGTGCAAAGCAGTAGTTAGCTGGCCACTAAATACTATATAAACACTGTTGTCTCAGTCATATCAAAACGAACGCAGCGTCTCTGCAAATTAGCTTCTAAAGTCACCAGCAAGGCTTTTAACCTACTGTTAGCTGAATTGAGTTTTGACTAGTTAGCAACATTATCCAAGCTTGCCATTAAAACGCTAAACTACAACTACACTGCGCCACACAGGGTGGGGAGAAGAAAACAGAGCTAATATTATTTTATCGCGTGTACCTTTATGTAATTCCATTGCTTTTATGCCTAAGTGCGGTTTATTTATAAAGAACAGTAGTTCATGTTGATGCTGTTCAAATTACAATGAATCTTTTGTCACATCTGCAAGTCAGGTTGTTTGCAGCTTCCAGGGCTTTCATCATGTGAACCAGCTTGTGTCAATGAACACATTATCCACAGTTTCCTTCAGGAAAATTAAGCCTCTGAGCTCCATTCCTTTTTATATAAGTGCTGAATCTCCATCCCTTGTTACTGCACATGACCAGCCACTCAGCCTGTAGGTTTTGATTTCCCAGCCGGAGAGTCACTTCCCCAGACTGTTCATGGTTTTGCGCTAATGATACTGATGCTGCAATGCAGAGTGCAGTGTCTGCAGATATATATCATATTCCGATAAGCTACACTTTCAAAGAAGGGTGGGGAAATAGAGAAAAGTGAACAGACAAAGCTCCTTGATTGCACCGTCATCCTGCTGGCTCACTATCCACAAATATACTCAGTCTTGTCTTTCATCCAAATCATTTATTTTTATCCTTAGCAGCAGTGTCACTTTTCAGCCTTGAACATTCAGCTCTCACCACTTGTTGCAGCTCTCTAAATAATATGAAAAAAATAGAAAAACAGGCTGCTTTATGGTGCACATCTAAATAAACACAGCTGATTGAAACACATACTCCTTGATGAATAGTCTGTGTACTTGTTCAGATAAAACTGACATTGTTCGTACTTTATACAGAGGATGTTGGAGATGAGGGAGAGGAGGAGAAGGAGTGCATCACTTATAACATCAACATTGACATACACTATGGGATCAAGTCCAACAGGTAAGTGATGCAACTGATGCATTGCACAATGGTTTCCTTTTCAGACACTCAGTATTACACAATCTTATGATAAAAGACCTATACCTAAAGATAATTTAGCTACTTTGTGCCCTGTTCTGGTCATTCTAGACATGAGTGTGTTTACATTTTCGCCCATGCAGCTTGGCTTTCATCAAGAGGACAGGTGTCATTGATGCAGACAAGCCCATATCAACCCAAGTCCGAGTTCTGACGTTGAGTGAGGATTCTCCCTATGAGACACTCCACTCTTTCATCAGCAACGCTGTCGCTCCTTTCTTCAAGTCCTACATCCGTGAGTCTGGCAAGGCAGACAGGTAATATTCCTATACATGTTATTTCTCAAAACCTCCTAGAAAATACGCTGAATCACGGACTTTGCTTTGAATAGTGAATGTATTGGAAGAAAAATAAGTCTGTTCTACATTATCCTCTGTCGTAAACTTATAGAGATGGGGATAAGATGGCTCCCTCTGTTGAGAAGAAGATCGCTGAGCTGGAGATGGGCCTTCTCCACCTGCAGCAGAACATTGAGATTCCCGAGATCAGCCTGCTCATCCACCCCATCATTGCAAACATTGCCAAGCAGTGCTATGAGCGTGCTGAGAAGCCCAAGGTTACTGACTTTGGTGACAAAGTAGAGGACCCAACCTTCCTCAACCAGTTACAATCTGGTGTTAACCGCTGGATCAGGGAGATCCAAAAGGTAAGAGGCATTCCAACAGTTTTTTGTCAGGTTTAAACAAAACCGTACAATGACAAAATACATCTGGTTTCTGTGAAAAATCTGTTCTGTAAAAAATCTGTTCTGTCATATATACCACTGGGTTTATTGTTCCTGTCACTAACCCTCCCATCCAGGTGACAAAGCTCGATCGTGACCCAGCCTCTGGCACAGCCTTACAGGAGATCAGTTTCTGGTTGAATCTGGAGAGAGCCCTCAACAGGATCCAAGAGAAGAGAGAAAGCCCTGAGGTTCTGCTTACACTGGACATCCTCAAACATGGCAAACGTTTCCATGCTACTGTCAGTTTTGACACTGACACTGGTGAGTGAAAACCTGTTAAAACACAATTTTTACTCTTTTAATTTGCAATAGTTTTGTTAAAGTAGTGAAATCTGAGTAAATGTTGATTTTTCTCTACTCCTCACAGGTCTGAAGCAGGCAGTGGAAACGGTCAATGACTACAATCCTTTGATGAAGGACTTCCCTCTCAATGACCTGCTTTCTGCCTCAGAGCTTGATAAGATCCGCCAAGCCCTGATGGCTATATTTACTCATCTTAAAAAGATTCGGAATACCAAGTATCCCATCCAGAGAGCACTCCGTCTGGTGGAGGCCATCTCCAGGGACTTGAGCTCACAGCTCCTAAAGGTGTTGGGTACCAGGAAGCTCATGCATGTTGCCTATGAAGAATTCGAAAAGGTCAGTGTAGTAGGATTTCCAGCATAATCTGAAACCTGTTGGGATTTCTATTCAGAAATATGCACTTACTTCAGCTACTCAGAATATCATGTGTTTCTAAATGTCCTTTTATCTTCTGTTTGCAGGTGATGGTAGCTTGCTTTGAGGTATTCCAGACCTGGGAGGATGAGTATGAGAAACTGCAGGTGCTTCTGAGGGACATTGTGAAGAGGAAGAGAGAAGAGAACCTGAAGATGGTGTGGCGTCTGAGCCCTGCCCACAGGAAACTCCAGTCTCGTCTGGACCACATGAGGCGTTTCAGAAGGCAGCATGAGCAGCTGAGGGCTGTCATCGTCCGTGTGCTGAGGCCTCAGGTAACATACCATCAGCATCTGTAATGGTCCTGTTTGAACTGACAACAAGTCAAGCTGTTATTTTCTTATTTTTCAACCAGTTTTGTTCTTTTGTTTGAATTCCCAGAAAGCAGGATTTCATATTTGGCTTTGTTGAAAAAACTTTTTGTCTTCAGGTATCTGCAGTGCCACAGCACGCCCCTGGAGAGACAGTCGAGCCTCAAGACATGAAGGTAGCTGGAGTCCTCTTTGATGCTGCTGATGCAAATGCTATCGAGGAGGTCAACCTGGCATATGAGAATGTCAAAGAGGTCGATGGCCTGGATGTGTCTAAGGAAGGCATGGAAGCCTGGGAAGCTGCCATGAAGCGCTACGATGAACGCATTGACCGCGTGGAGACCCGTATCACTGCCCGCCTACGTGATCAGCTGGGAACCGCCAAGAACGCCAACGAGATGTTCCGCATCTTCTCCCGCTTCAATGCTCTCTTCGTTCGCCCCCACATCCGCGGTGCCATTCGGGAGTACCAGACACAGCTCATCCAGCGTGTGAAAGATGACATTGAGTCACTGCATGACAAGTTCAAAGTGCAGTATCCTCAGAGCCAGGCCTGTAAGATGAGCCACGTCCGTGACCTGCCACCTGTGTCTGGCTCCATCATATGGGCCAAGCAGATCGACCGCCAGCTGACTGCGTACATGAAGAGAGTGGAGGATGTTCTGGGAAAAGGCTGGGAGAACCATGTGGAGGGGCTGAAGCTGAAGCAGGACGGAGATAGCTTCAGGGCCAAACTCAATACTCAAGAGATATTTGATGACTGGGCTCGCAAGGTACAGACCAAACTAGTTTTTACTCAACATTTGCTTGTTTTTGCTTTTTATGAATTGCTATTTCCTAAATATTTGTCATCACTCTCTTGTAAATCAGGTGCAGCAGCGTAACCTTGGTGTGTCTGGACGGATCTTCACCATCGAGAATACCCGTGCCCGTGGAAGAACAGGAAACATGCTCAAGCTTAAAGTCAACTTCCTGCCAGAGATCATCACCTTGTCTAAAGAGGTCCGCAACCTCAAGTGGCTGAGCTTCCGTGTTCCCTTGGCCATCGTCAACAAAGCCCACCAAGCCAATCAGCTGTACCCATTTGCCATCTCTTTGATCGAGAGCGTGCGCACCTATGAGCGTACATGTGAGAAAGTGGAGGAGAGGTCCTCTATCTCTCTGCTTGTGGCTGGGCTCAAGAAAGAGGTTCAAGTTCTCATCACTGAAGGCATCACTCTGGTCTGGGAGTCCTACAAGCTGGATCCTTATGTTCAGAGGCTGGCTGAGACTGTCTTCAACTTCCAGGAGAAGGTTAGAGGGGAGGAGCTGTCACCATTCAGTAGCTGCATACATCCTGCATGAACACAGACTCCAAACTCGCATTTAAGTCTTCAGTGTTTAACCAATTGTTGCTCTTCCTAGGTGGATGACCTCTTACTGATTGAGGAGAAAATAGATTTAGAGGTCCGCTCTCTGGACACTTGCATGTTTGACCACAAGACATTCTCTGACATCCTCAACCGTGTCCAGAAAGCTGTGGATGACCTCAATCTGCATTCTTATTCCAACTTGCCCATCTGGGTCAACAAGCTTGACATCGAGGTTGGTACCATGAAATAGCCTGGATACATATAGTTGTGTGACTTTTGTAAGCTGAAATGACCAATATTGTTGATGTTCTCTTAGATTGAACGTATCCTTGGAGTGCGACTTCAGGCTGGTCTAAAGGCCTGGACCCAGGTGCTCCGTGGCCAGGTGGAGGACAAAGCTGATGTGGACATGGACACTGAGGCTCCACAAGTCAGCCACAAACCTGGAGGGGAGCCCAAGATCAAGGTAGCCGCTGTGTTGCCGTATTACACATTTTAAATCGATGTTACATTACAAACCTTGTGGAAACTTTTTGTTTCTAAAGACAGCTGACTATGTTGTTTGTTTATTCCAGAATGTCATCCATGAGCTGAGGATCACTAACCAGGTGATCTACTTAAACCCGCCAATTGAAGACTGCCGCTACAAACTCTACCAGGAGATGTTTGCTTGGAAGATGGTCATTCTTTCTCTGCCCAGGATTCAGAGCCAGAGATACCAGGTAGGGACTTTAAAAACAGCTGAGAAATATCTGTGGTTAAGTAAACATGTGGGTGCAAATTTCTTCTCATTTAAAATCATTATATGTAAAATTGTTTGGTCTTTTTTTTTTTTTTTTTAGCCAAGTCATGGCATTTGGATGTTGTGTAGTGTAGCTTTTATCTAAGCCTGTCTGTTCTGCCTCATTAGGTGGGTGTCCACTACGAACTTTCAGAGGAGGAGAAGTTCTACCGTAACGCTCTGACCAGGATGCCAGATGGTCCTGCAGCCTTAGAAGAGGCCTATAATGCAGTGGAAGACATCGTCAATGAGGTGGAGCAGTATGTTAAGGTAAGAGCCATCTTGTTTTAACATCAGCTGTTTTACTGCCGATTGACAATTATGACAATTGACTACTATGTGTTTTTATTCACCCCTGTCTCATTTACTGTCTTTAGCTTATATCATCAGTTTAGATATACATCATCATATATATATATATTACTCCAATTGTATTAATTAACTTTCTCTTTGTTTCCCGTGTCCAGGTGTGGCTGCAGTACCAGTGCTTGTGGGACATGCAAGCTGAAAACATCTACAACCGTCTTGGTGAAGACCTCACTAAGTGGCAGGCTCTGCTGGTCCAGATCCGCAAAGCGCGTGGAACCTTCGACAACGCTGAGACTCGGAAAGAGTTTGGACCTGTGGTCATCGATTATGGCAAGGTAGTAATGACTGACAGTTCTAGGTGTTAAAATGATTACATAATGCTGCGTCTTAATAAATACAGAATTCATTTTAGTTCAAATCTTATACTGTTTGTTTTTTGGTCATTATTTTAAGGGGAGCAGTAGAACTCTTTGATAAGTGTTTGTATTTGCCCCTGATTACAGGTCCAGTCTAAAGTGAACCTGAAGTATGACTCTTGGCACAAAGAGGTGCTCAGCAAGTTTGGCCAGATGCTAGGTCAGAACATGCAGGACTTCCATGCCCAGATCTCTAAGGTAATGTACAGTTTGAAAAAGTAAATGTTTAACCTGTCTAGGTACACTGAAAGACACTCGTATGATAATGATTCTTCACAATAGTGTTTATCACTTACACACATTTTTCTGTTTCTCACCAGTCCCGTCAAGATCTTGAACAACATTCTGTGGACACTGCAAGCACCTCAGATGCCGTCAACTTCATTACATATGTCCAGACCCTGAAGCGCAAGATCAAGCAGTTTGAGAAAAATGTTGACGTAAGTACTTACAACATTCTGTATCCTCGCCTTTACCTTCCCTCATTGTTTAATAAAAATAGCTTCTCCTAGTTGAAAATAATGATTTAAACACTTTTCAATCTGATTCGTTCTTTTTTTTTTTTTTTTTTTTTTTTTACCATAGTTGTTCCGCAATGGACAACGTTTGCTGGAGAAGCAAAGGTTCCAGTTCCCTCCTTCTTGGCTCTACATTGACAACATTGAAGGTGAATGGGGTGCGTTCAGCGACATAATGAAGCGCAAAGACACTGCTATCCAGCAGCAAGTGGCCAACCTGCAGATGAAGATTGTCCAAGAGGACAAAGCAGTGGAAAACCGCACAACTGACTTGCTCAATGACTGGGAAAAGACCAAACCAGTCGCTGTAAGAAATACTGAGTTATCCTATTAAATTTAAAATGCATTACAATCACATCTAAATGTAACTCACAATTTTTGAATGCATAATTCTGTATTAATTTACTGCTAAGATGAAAGCAAATTAAGAAATCTAACATACAACCTGTTCCATTAGGGTAACCTGCGTCCTGAGGAGGCCCTCCAGTCTCTCACCATCTATGAAGGCAACTTTGGCCGTCTGAAGGTTGAAAGGGAGAAGTGTGCCCGGGCCAAAGAGGCCCTGGAGCTCACTGACACTGGTCTGCTCAGTGGCAGTGAAGAGAGGGTGCAGGTAATGACTGCGTACATTTACAGAAATGTTTTTAGTTCTCGACTGAAGATTAATTATAATAATATATTAAATATACTGGTCAGACACCGATTTGGAATATCATTGTCTTTTAACCCATTACACATGAGTTATATATCCTACCTCTGTCTTTTTATACATATTTACAAACTAAAACAATCTTTTTGAAAAGATGCCCTTCATTTACGGTAAATCATTTCTGTCTCTGTGGTGACTTGCAGGTGGCCTTGGAGGAGCTGCATGACCTGAAAGAGGTGTGGTCTGAGCTGTCGAAGGTCTGGGAGCAGATCGACCAGATGAAAGAGCAGCCATGGGTTTCTGTACAGCCTCGCAAGGTATTAAAAGCACAGTAATACCGTTCTGTCAAATTTACATCGTTCTGTACCGTACTATACTTGTTAAATTCTGCATAAAATATGACTCTTTGTATTTTGTATTTGTAGCTTCGTCAGAGTCTGGATGCTCTTCTGAACCAGCTGAAGAACTTCCAAGCAAGACTGAGACAGTACGCTTCCTATGAGTACGTTCAGAGGCTGCTTAAAGGATACTTAAAGGTCAGTAAACTAGTTGGTCTACTAAGCCCAAGTTGGGACTCGGCAAGAAAAATAGAATGCGTTTTAAATTCTCCGTCTTTTCTTTTTCTCTTTCAAGGTGAACATGTTGGTGATTGAGCTCAAATCAGAGGCTCTGAAAGACCGTCACTGGAAGCAGCTGATGAAGCGCTTGCATGTGAACTGGGTCCTATCAGAGCTGACTCTCGGACAGATCTGGGATGTGGATCTGCAGAAGAATGAGATGGTGGTGAAGGATGTTCTCCTTGTAGCTCAGGGAGAGATGGCTTTAGAGGAGTTCCTTAAACAGGTGAGGAGGGAGAGTCCACAAAAGAGGAGTAACTTATATTTGTAGCTGTAAAGCTTTAAAACTAAATTATTATAAACCACTCTCTGGTTTGTAGACTTGAGCAAAAATTATTATTATTTTAAATCGATTTATTGTTTTGGTTTTCAGATCCGTGAAGTGTGGAACTCGTATGAGCTCGACCTGGTGAACTACCAGAACAAGTGTCGTCTGATTAGAGGCTGGGATGACCTCTTCAACAAGGTCAAAGAACACATTAACAGTGTGTCTGCAATGAAGTTGTCTCCTTACTACAAGGTAAACGGAATTACACCTTCTACCCATTAAGACAGTAGTTTCATAATTTTCAAATACATCGGTTTTTCAGAACGGCATCAACACCGTGCTTGTCTCCCTTTTTTCTCCTAGGTGTTTGAGGAAGATGCTCTGAGTTGGGAAGACAAGCTGAATCGCATCATGGCTCTGTTTGATGTTTGGATTGATGTCCAGCGTCGCTGGGTCTATCTGGAAGGCATCTTTACAGGCAGTGCTGACATCAAACATCTGCTGCCTGTTGAAACCCAGAGATTCCAGAGGTAAATGGTGGTGCTTTATTTCAGCACATTGAGATTTCATTGTAAATTTCAGCAATTATGCCAGAACTTATAGGATATGTTTTTTTTGTAAATAAAACAAGCCACTTTCAAAAATCAATACCAACTGTATATATATTGGCACATTCATGTTTACTCCCATTCACTACAGTAACTATTTTTTTGCTATATCATATTGTAATCTGTCTCTTTGTCTTCATTCCAGTATCAGCACAGAGTTCTTGGCACTGATGAAGAAGGTGACAAAGTCTCCCTTAGTGATGGATGTGCTGAACATACAGGGAGTGCAGAGGTCCCTGGAGAGACTGGCTGACCTTCTGGGAAAAATCCAGAAAGCCCTTGGAGAATACCTAGAAAGAGAGAGATCCTCATTCCCCAGGTATGAAGATTATTCAGAGGCACATCAGGCAGGGGAACAAATATATATTGCTAATAAGCATTTTTATAATCAAATTTAGAAGCTATGTTATGTCGAATATGTGGCTGATTTAAGCATTTATTTATTGAGTAATACCATTTGTCCTATCACTCTCGTTATTGAAAGGTTCTACTTCGTGGGAGATGAGGATCTGCTTGAGATTATTGGCAACAGCAAGAATGTAGCCAAACTCCAGAAGCACTTCAAAAAGATGTTCGCTGGCGTCTCCAGCATCCTACTTAATGAGGACAACACTGTGGTGTTGGGAATCTCCTCACGTGAGGGTGAGGAGATCCTCTACAAGACACCAGTCTCCATCACAGAGCACCCGAAGATCAACGAGTGGCTGACCCTGGTGGAGAAAGAAATGAGAGTGACACTGGCCAAGCTGCTAGCTGAGTCTGTCACAGAGGTGACGTCCTTCAACAAGGGCACCACTGTTGACTTGAGCCAGTACATCAACTGGATCGATCGTTACCAGGTTGGGACTTAGAGCATTAATTCTGCAGTCAATTCATTATACAATGCTATTTTGGATGTTCAAATCCAGCATTGTGCTACTGTCGCTTTCTCTCTGCCCTTGCTCCTCAGGCACAGCTGGTGGTCCTGTCAACCCAGATTGCCTGGTCTGAGAACATCGAATCTGCCTTGACCACCATCTCTGGTGGTGGAGACATGTCACCCATGCAAGAAGTGTTGTCAAACGTGGAAGCTACCCTCAATGTGTTGGCTGACACTGTGCTCATGGAGCAGCCTCCACTCCGCAGGAGGAAACTGGAGCACCTGGTTAGAGAGAATTTTTTAAAGTATGCTTTTAAAAGTTTGTTGTACAATGAAAAATGTCTGACATCCATCTTTCAAATTATTCTTAGATCACCGAGCTGGTGCACCAGCGTGATGTGACCAGGACTCTGATCAAGAACAAGATTGACAACCCCAAGTCCTTTGAGTGGCTCAGTCAGATGCGCTTCTACTTTGACCCCAAGCAGACGGATGTCCTGCAACAGCTGTCCATTCAGATGGCCAATGCCAAGTTCAACTATGGTTTTGAGTACTTGGGTGTCCAGGATAAGCTTGTCCAGACCCCACTGACAGACCGTTGCTATCTCACCATGACGCAGGCTCTCGAGGCTCGTCTTGGTGGATCACCATTTGGTATGGAATCTGAATGTGATATTTTTTCTTGCAAGAAATGGAGAATTTGTTTATAAGAAACACATTAAAAGATAAACTGTGCTGAATTTATCCTCCGTCTAGGTCCTGCTGGCACAGGGAAGACCGAGTCAGTGAAGGCTCTTGGTCACCAGCTTGGCCGGTTTGTTCTGGTCTTCAACTGTGATGAGACTTTCGACTTCCAGGTACATAACTGTTTTCATATATACCAACATACCCAAAGAGATTAATAAAACAAATCACTTTTTTTCTTTTATTGATTATTAATGTGTCCTTGTTTTTGTTGAATCCTTCTTCCTTAGGCCATGGGTCGTATCTTCGTGGGTCTGTGCCAGGTAGGAGCCTGGGGCTGCTTTGACGAGTTCAATCGTCTAGAGGAGAGAATGCTGTCTGCTGTCTCACAGCAGGTCCAGTACATCCAGGTGGCTCTGAGGGAGCACAGCAACCCCAACAGAGACAGGAGTATGTATAATATGTGTGGGAACTGGCATGTCCTAGTATATAAAGCAGATGTCCTTTTAATGAAAATGTAAAAAGCATTTAATGGCTTTAAAAAACCCTTAACAAGAAATTAACTCCAGCTACACCTTATAAATAAATTTAAAAAACGCTAGTAATATCTGTAGATTTGGCATATTCACCATGATTTGGTGTTAGTGTGAGTTCAGCATATATTGCCCAGCATACTGTAGGTACATATCAAGTAAATACCAACTTGATATCTGCCATTGTATTCATCACCAGTTTATAAACTGTGCAGTGGGCTGTGTTGTAAACAACCCATCGTTTGTCTCCTTCCCAGGTGTGCCCGTTACTACAGAGCTCCTCAACAAGCAGGTGAAGGTGAGCCCAGATATGGCCATCTTCATCACCATGAACCCTGGATATGCTGGCCGTTCCAACCTGCCTGACAACCTGAAAAAGCTGTTCCGTAGCTTGGCCATGACAAAGCCTGACCGCCAGCTCATCGCACAGGTCATGCTCTACTCTCAAGGTTTCCGAACAGCTGAGATCCTCGCCAAGAAGATTGTACCTTTCTTCAAGTACGTGTTCTGTTTATCTAATAAGTTTATATGAAAGAGTTTTTTTTTTTTTTGTTTGTTTTTTTAATAGAAATCTTCTCTAATTTAATCTCTTGCCTCTATTTCAGACTTTGCGATGAGCAGCTGTCATCCCAGAGCCATTATGACTTCGGTCTCCGAGCACTCAAGAGCGTGCTGATCAGTGCTGGCAATGTCAAGCGTGAGCGCATCCAGAAGATCAAAAGGGAGAAGCTTGAGCGTGGAGAGGATGTTGATGAGAATGAGATTGCTGAGAACCTTCCTGAACAGGAGGTATAAAAACTATAGACGCTTGGACTTCAAAGTCAAATTTCATTATTATTTAAAGCAAATTTTTGGCAGCTCAGGTAAATTTGTTTTTGAAAATTCGGGATTTTGGTCATTTCACTCAGTTGTTCCATTTACTTTAGATCCTGATCCAGAGTGTGTGTGAAACCATGGTCCCCAAGCTGGTGGCGGAGGACATCCCTCTGCTGTTCAGCCTGCTGTCAGACGTCTTCCCTGGAGTTCAGTACCACCGTGGAGAGATGACTGCTCTGAGAGAGGAGCTGAAGAAGGTCTGTGCAGAGATGTACCTCACCTACGGAGACGGTGACGATGTCGGCAGCATGTGGGTGGAGAAGGTGCTGCAGCTGTACCAGATCACACAGATCAACCATGGTCTGATGATGGTGGGTCCTTCAGGAAGTGGAAAGACCATGGCATGGAGGGTGCTGCTCAAGGCTTTAGAGAGGCTGGAGGGTGTTGAGGGTGTGGCCCACATTATCGACCCCAAGGCCATCAGCAAAGACCACCTGTATGGAACCCTAGATCCCAACACCCGTGAATGGACGGATGGCTTGTTCACGCACATCCTCAGGAAGTGAGTTCACAATTTATTGATAGTTGTACTTTTTAAAGACATCTTGCAAAATATGACTATTTAAATACAATATTTGTAAAATATCTTTGCCTTGAATTTCAGAATCATTGACAATGTTCGAGGTGAACTGCAGAAGCGACAGTGGATCATCTTTGACGGTGACGTTGACCCAGAGTGGGTTGAAAATCTTAACTCAGTCCTGGACGACAACAAGCTGCTCACCTTGCCAAATGGAGAGCGTCTCAGCTTACCACCAAATGTAAGAGCACATCACTTCAAATACAGTTGTCTGTTTTTGTCTTTTTATAGTCTGAGAAGCATGTTTGTATTTACCGAGGTTTTTTTTTTTTCTTGCTGTCCAGGTGCGTGTAATGTTTGAAGTACAGGACCTGAAGTACGCCACACTGGCCACTGTGTCCCGCTGTGGTATGGTCTGGTTCAGTGAGGATGTCCTCAGCACTGACATGATCTTCAACAACTTCCTGGCTCGCATTCGCAGCATCCCACTGGATGAGGGAGAAGATGAAGCTCAGCGCAAGAGGAAAGGCATAGAGGATGAGGATGAGGCTGCTTCACCGATGCTGCAGGTATTAAAGGGCATAAAATACACTTAAAAATGCACAAGAATAGTTACATATTTATTCTTTACTCATGTTCGACTGTGTGCTTTAATCTAGATCCAGAGAGATGTTGCAGCGATCCTGCAGCCATATTTCACCTCCACAGGCCTCGTCATCAAGGCCTTGGAGCACGCCTCAAAGATGGAGCACATCATGGACTTTACCCGCCTGCGCTGTTTGGGTTCACTGTGTTCAATGCTGCACCAGGCCTGCCGTAATGTGGCTCTCTACAACAATAACCACCCTGACTTCCCCATGCCCATCGATCAGCTAGAGAGATACATGCAGGTAATGTTCTACCCTCCACTCTTTATACAATTAAAACACATACATGATTGTTTTTGGCTACAGCAACTTAATCACTGCAAAAATAGATGCATTTTTTCTTAAAACTGAATTGTTGTATTTTTCTACAGAGGTATTTGATCTACGCTGTGCTCTGGTCTTTCTCTGGTGATGGACGGTTGAAGATGAGAGCCGAACTTGGAGAATACATCCGCCGCATTACCACCGTTCCCCTCCCTTCTGCTCCCAATGTCCCCATCATTGACTATGAGGTACAACCTCTTTTTATTAAATGATGCAGTTGTGATTCTCTTTATCTGCTGTCTCTGAAAGAAAACCAAAACTGCTTCACTCTTGTGTTGTCAGAATAACTATTATATTGTCTTATTCGTGTTTAGGTGTGCATCTCTGGTGAATGGCAGTCCTGGCAGGGCAAGGTGCCACAGATTGAAGTTGAAACCCACAAGGTGGCATCTCCAGATGTTGTGGTTCCGACCCTGGACACTGTTCGTCATGAGGCTTTGCTTTACACATGGCTGGCAGAGCACAAACCACTGGTACTGTGCGGACCCCCTGGCTCTGGAAAGACTATGACCTTGTTCAGTGCCCTCAGAGCTTTGCCTGATATGGAGGTGAGAGACTAGACTGAAGGAATTTTAACACTGATAAATCAGTCCTTAAAACTTCAACCCATCAGCTGCAAACTGACTTTGAAACTGGTTTGTTATCCTTATGCATGAATTTTTTTGTGCCAAGCATCTGTAATATTTTATGTACTGCTCTATGTATGAAAATGAATAAACTAATTAAATATCAAGAAGACATTATTTAATTGAACATTTCTTCTACTGCTTTCTGCTAGGTTGTTGGTCTGAACTTCTCCAGTGCCACCACCCCAGAACTGCTGCTGAAAACGTTTGACCACTACTGTGAGTACCGCCGTACTCCTAATGGTGTGGTCCTCGCCCCTGTGCAGCTGGGCAAATGGCTGGTGTTGTTCTGTGATGAAATCAATCTGCCAGACATGGACAAGTACGGCACTCAGAGAGTCATCTCTTTCCTCAGACAGGTATGGTACACTGTTGGCAAACAGACGCAACCTTGAACACGACTGTTTTATATTTTAATGTTCGCAAAGTAAAATCATGGCTGTTTGAAATCCTTGCAGATGGTGGAACATGGAGGTTTCTACCGCACCTCAGACCAGACTTGGGTGAAACTGGAGAGGATCCAGTTTGTTGGAGCCTGTAATCCTCCCACTGACCCTGGCAGAAAGCCACTCACACACAGGTACAGCACTCAGATTTTACACCTGGTTATAGCTGTAACATTTCCACTAACACCATGTTTAACACAAAGCAAATGGAATATTTTAAATGGAAAAGCAAAACATGGTACATGACAAATCCCAATAATGACTTTAGTTGTCTATAAAGCATTTAATAAATCGTTGCCATCTAACTTACAACAATTGTTTATTCAAAGAGTTAATGCTCATAATTTGAGAGGTTATGGAAAATTTAAACAGCCTCGTGCCAAAAATAATCGTAAACGTTTTTGTGTGTCTGTATGTGGAGTGCAACTTTGGAACAATTTGAAAACCCAGCACAAGCAATGCCATAATATTCACAGATTCAAATTATTATATAAAAACATGGTCTGGTCACAGTATAAAGAAAGTGGTTCTTAAATTGATATCAGTATTTTGTTGTACTTGTGTTATTGTGTACTTGTTTCCTTACCTTTGTTGGTATATTGTTCATTACCATTGTTGGTATTTTGTCCATCACCCTTACTGGGACAGTTCTTCTTTACCATTGTTGGTATTACATTTCTTACCATTGCTGGTATGTTATAGTTGTTGCAATGTATAAGTTGCCTATGGTAACAAAAAATATTCTAATACTTCTGTCACACACTTACCTAATATTTATCTGTACTTGTATTCTTGTTTTTTTGAGTTTTTTATGTTACAGAAATGAACAGGAAGCGACATTGATATTATGTTTATAATTTATGTAAAAGGGGGTGGGATTGAATAAGTTCGCTTCTTCCCATTCCCTTTCAGGCACTCTATATGGGCTATGTGAGCACATGTACTACCTATCCAGTTACTGTTGTGTAAATGATACCTGCATTGAAATTATGTTGTCTGAAAGTCATTGTCTGAAATAAACTATTAACTAACTAACTAACTAACTAACTTTTGTGCTCTTTCCAGGTTCCTGCGTCACGTTCCTGTGGTGTATGTGGACTATCCTGGTCCAGCCTCTCTCACCCAGATTTATGGCACCTTCAATCGTGCCATGCTGCGCCTTATCCCATCTCTACGAACTTATGCTGAACCTCTTACAGCTGCTATGGTTGAGTTCTACACCATGTCTCAGGTAAAAGAGATGATGAAATATCAATATAAAATACACATTTCATTGATTTCTTTGATTGTCTTTGTTACTAATGTGATTGTGTAACTAATTTCCAACTTTTTTCCTCTCTAGGAGCGGTTCACCCAGGACACACAACCTCACTACATCTACTCCCCCAGGGAGATGACCCGCTGGGTGAGGGGCATCTTTGAGGCCCTGCGACCTCTTGAGACACTTCCAGTCGAGGGACTCATCCGCATCTGGGCCCATGAGGCGCTCCGTCTCTTCCAAGATAGGTGAGTACTAGTTTCTGTTAGACTGAGGTTAATTAGTCACAGTGTCAGCTAAGTGGAGTAATTCTTTTATTAGATGACGTTTTAAGAATGATCATGTGGTTGGTTGTCCAGGCTGGTTGGTGATGAGGAGAGAAGGTGGACTGATGAAAACATTGACATGGTCGCTCTCAAGCACTTCCCCAACATCGATAAAGAGAAGGCTCTGAACAGGCCTATCCTCTACAGCAACTGGCTCTCCAAGGTAAATTAGAGATCTGCTTACCATACTGTGATTTCTGTTTCTGTAATATTTAAATAATGAGAATTTACTTCAAGTCATTTCCATTTTGACTGAGTTTCTTGAATTTTGTTCATACAGGACTATATCCCAGTGGAACAGGAGGAACTGAGGGACTATGTGAAGGCCCGTCTGAAGGTCTTCTATGAGGAGGAGCTGGACGTTCCTCTGGTGCTCTTTAACGAAGTGTTGGATCACGTCCTCAGAATTGACCGGTTCGTAACACCTTCTGAGTTATTTTTTTTGTTCTCTGTGCTGCTCTTTGATGCTTAGAATTTTAAATTTGAAATACTTGTTCTTGCATAAATTTCTAAAGTTCATGTCTTTCTTTAGAATCTTCCGTCAGCCTCAGGGCCATCTCCTGCTAATTGGAGTAAGTGGAGCAGGAAAGACTACCCTGTCTCGCTTTGTAGCCTGGATGAACGGACTTAGTGTCTATCAGATCAAGGTGGGTGCAGTAAATGTTAAGCAGGATTTGGACTTAAATTAATACATTTGTGTGTTTGTGTATTGAATTTTGTGACTCTGTGTTCTTTCAGGTACACAGGAAATACACTGGAGAGGACTTTGATGAAGATCTACGTACAGTGCTGCGTCGCTCAGGTTGCAAGAACGAGAAGATCGCCTTCATCATGGATGAATCCAATGTGCTGGATTCTGGTTTCCTTGAGAGAATGAACACACTGCTGGCCAACGGAGAGGTAACTTGCAGCCATCAAAGCTTATTGTGTGGTACCAGTTGCACCTTTTTGGTGTCCTAAAGTTTCTGAAATAAAGGAAAAAGCTTTCAGTTTTTGAGGTAACAAATGTTTTTGTGTGTGTACAATCTTTTTGTTCTTGTTATATTAATGTTACCCTGGTCTCTATAGGTTCCTGGGTTGTTTGAGGGAGATGAGTATGCCACTCTGATGACTCAATGTAAGGAGGGAGCCCAGAAAGAGGGCCTGATGCTCGACACTCACGAGGAGCTTTACAAATGGTTCACCAGCCAGGTTATCAGAAACCTCCATGTGGTTTTCACCATGAACCCCTCATCAGAAGGCCTGAAGGATAGGGCTGCCACATCTCCTGCCCTCTTCAACAGGTACCAAAGTCATAGTGAATGAACGTATTGTATTAGAGAAATATGAAACTGCATTGAAAGATGAGAGTTTCTGTGTTTACTGAAAACTGTCTTGTGTGTCAGATGCGTGTTGAACTGGTTTGGAGACTGGTCCACAGAGGCCCTTTATCAGGTGGGTAAGGAGTTCACCAGCAAGATGGATCTGGAGAAGCCCAACTACAAGGTGCCAGACTACATGCCCATCGTCTATGACAAACTGCCTCAGCCTCCATCTCACCGCGAGGCTATTGTCAATGGCTGTGTGTTTGTACATCAGACACTTCACCAGGTATGGATGTCTTCAAATTTGTCATTGTGTTAATTGTATAGTTTTCTTTAACAGAAATTGCACATTTGCAAGCTTTGTTTAAAACAGTGAATGCATTTAACATTTGTTAATGGGATGAGATGAACTTCATCGATCCCTCCCCGGGGAAAATCACATACCTTAAACAATGCTTGGTGTACAATCTTTACAGGCTAATAACCGCCTGGCCAAGCGTGGTGGTCACACTATGGCCATTACTCCTCGCCACTACCTCGACTTCATCAACCAGTATGCCAACTTGTTCAATGAGAAGCGCAGTGAGCTGGAGGAGCAGCAGATGCACCTCAATGTTGGTCTCCGCAAGATCAAGGAGACTGTCGATCAGGTAAAGTAATCTTCCATTTCCTTACAACATCTAATATTCTTGGTTCTTCCATTAATGTCGTTTTCATACAAGGTATCAAAACAGATAGCATTTATGACTATTTATCAAGGTGGAGGAACTTCGTCGTGACCTGAGAATCAAGAGCCAGGAGCTGGAGGCAAAGAATGCTGCTGCCAATGACAAGTTGAAAAAGATGGTCAAAGACCAACAGGAGGCTGAGAAGAAAAAGGTACACAGGAAGGAATTTTACACTATTAAAAACAGGAAATGACTTTGCTGTCATTTTGATAGCCATGATCCCTTTAGCCTGCATTACACAGGCCGTTTGGGTTTATTAGTACATTAGATTATAGTCCTATACTGTCACCACCCTGATTGCAGGTGATGAGCCAGGAGATCCAGGAGGCTGTGTACAAGCAGCAGGAGGTGATCAAGGACAAGCAGCTGAGAGTCCAACAGGACTTGGACCAGGTGGAGCCAGCTGTGATTGAGGCTCAGAATGGTACGGTGTTCATTTGTTGTCATAAAACCAGTACAGAAGTGTTTGTATATGTTGCAGTTGCACTTTACAGACTTTTGTTATTATACACAGGGCTTCAAGTTAACAATCTGATTTCTGCTTACACCCTCCCCTCATCACTGCCCATTTCCTTGTCATAATCTTCATCCTTGTTCACCTAATGTTGATAGCTGTTAAGTCCATTAAGAAGCAGCACCTGGTGGAGGTGCGTTCCATGGCCAATCCACCCGCAGCTGTGAAGCTGGCTCTGGAGTCCATTTGCTTGCTCCTGGGAGAGAGCACCACTGACTGGAAGCAGATTCGGTCCATCATCATGAGGGAAAACTTCATCCCTACTATTGTTAACTTCTCTGCTGAGGAGATCAGGTGAAATAAGAGAGAATTTGTTTTGCATTTGTTCACTAAAGAACTCTTTGTCTCTCTCTTTCTCTTTGGTCTTCCCCCATTTCTTCCCCTAAACCTCTCCTCTCCCCTCCTCTTACTGTGTCTTCATTTAAAACACATTCCTCCTACTGCTTAACTAGCGGTGAGTTCTATTAAGCGGCAGCATCTAGTAGAATTACGGACTATGACCAATCCCCCAGCTGCCGTCAAACTGGCCCTGGAGTCTATCTGCCTTATGCTTGGCGAGGAGACCAATGACTGGAAAAAAATCAGACAAGTTATTATCAGAGATAATTTCATCACCAGCATAGTCAACTTTTCCTCTGAGGAAATGAGGTACCAGTGTCAGAATGTCTGTTTTGTCTTCATCTAATGAAAGCAAAAATGATATCATGCAATCAGAAAGAATGGCACCTGTGATTTGTGCCTAATTTGAATTTTTTTTAACCAAGTTGATTTGGAATCACAAAATGAGCTGTGGTCATGACTACTATAGTTGTTTGTGGCCGTTGTCATGATATATTACAGTCTAGTTGGTAGTAATTTTACCCCTTCCCAACTCCAAACAAAATTTACACAATCATGTTGGTATCCCACAAAATCCTGTTTCATTCCCACTGATTTCAAATCATTCCGCCACATTCACATTGAAGTATTTGACTGTAAATATTACTGCTGTATTTCAACTTATCGGACTATTTCCACTATATCCAGCGACTCCATCCGTGAGAAGATGAAGAAGAACTACCTCTCCAACCCAAGCTACAACTATGACCAAGTCAACAGGGCATCTCTGGCCTGTGGACCTATGGTGAAATGGGCGATTGCTCAGGTACAGAAACCTAAACATTGAAATAAGGATAACAATTTGGTAAAAAGGGTGTTCATCTAATACAAACCTTGTTGTCACTCCTCTAGCTTAACTATGCTGACATGCTGAAGCGCGTGGAGCCTCTGCGTAATGAACTGCAGAAGCTGGAGGATGATGCCAAGGACAACAAGACAAAGGCTGAAGAAGTGGAGCAGATGATCAGAGACCTGGAGGCTAGCATTGCTCGCTACAAGGAGGAGTACGCTGTCCTTATCTCAGAGGCCCAGGCCATCAAGGCTGATCTGGCTGCAGTCGAGGCTAAGGTTAGTCATCAAACCTCTTTCTGGTTTCATTCATATTAGCGTTCTCAGGGCTGGTCTTAACATTTTCAATGTGTTTTATTGTCTCCTCTCAGGTCAATCGCAGCACAGCCCTGCTAAAGAGTTTGTCAGCTGAAAGAGAACGTTGGGAGAAGACCAGTGAGACATTCAAGAACCAGATGTCCACCATTGCAGGAGACTGTCTTCTCTCTGCAGCATTCATCACTTATGCTGGCTACTTTGAACAGCAGATGAGACAGAACTTGTTCACTACATGGTCTCATCACCTGCAACAGGCCAACATCCAGGTATTTAAGGATCTGATCAACATACCTACAAGTGTCGGCCTCGTTCATCTTTTAATACATATTTAAAACAATAGGTTTTGTAATCATTGATGCAAATATGAAAAGTACACCAAACCACATATCTATTGATGAAGAAGTCTTAGTGTGTTTAGATTTTTAACAAATTTTTGGGTACTTCATCAGTACCAGACCACACTGAGCATTTAATGTACTTTTGTTTTACCTAATCTTCAAATGGTGTTTCAAAGCACATCTTAGAGGGTTAACACATATCCTACCATATCCAAAAAAAATACATATTTTGAAATTTTCTTTTAATCTATTGCCAGAAGACATTATTCTGAACTCTTGCTGTCCTAACTTTCTCCCCTAGTTCCGTACGGATATTGCCAGAACTGAGTACCTGTCTAATGCAGATGAGAGGCTGCGCTGGCAAGCCAACTCCCTCCCAGCTGATGACCTCTGTACTGAAAACGCCATCATGCTCAAGCGGTTCAACAGGTCAGTGTCTTTCTTTAACTCAAGGAACACTAACCTATGCAGAATTTTGATGTTTGAGGCGTTACTATGAGCCTTAAGTTAAATAGTTCTTTCTCTGCATATTTGCCATTTTAGGTACCCACTAATCATTGATCCATCCGGCCAAGCCACAGAGTTCATAATGAATGAGTACAAAGACCGCAAGATCACCAGAACCAGCTTCCTGGATGATGCCTTCAGGAAGAATCTGGAGAGTGCACTGCGTTTCGGAAACCCACTGCTGGTCCAGGTAAGAGCGGCTACTTCACACTGCCAGCATTTGAACAGTAGTCAAACACATACGTTGCCTTAACTTTCATCGAGAACTTGTGTATTCATAGGTTCTTATTTTTCTTGTTTTCTTAAGGATGTAGAAAGCTATGACCCCATCCTAAACCCGGTGCTGAACAGAGAGGTCCGCAGGACTGGAGGTCGTGTCCTCATCACCCTCGGAGACCAGGACATCGATCTGTCACCTTCTTTCGTCATCTTCCTCTCCACACGAGACCCAACGGTAGGAAGACTCTATTTTATTTATTTCTCAGTATTAATTGATATATAAATAAGATCATTTGACATTATGCTCATTTTAACCAGTGCTGGTCAAGTAACAAAATGCTTAATTACTCTCCTCTTTAAATGTACAGAGCATGAAAATTATGGTACAAAAAGTTAATCTGTATCATATGGTGTCTCTTGTTTATGCAGGTTGAGTTCCCACCAGACTTGTGCTCTCGTGTCACATTTGTCAACTTCACTGTGACTCGCAGCAGCCTTCAGAGCCAGTGTCTCAACGAGGTCCTAAAGGCTGAGAGACCCGATGTAGATGAGAAACGTTCTGACCTCCTCAAACTGCAGGGTGAGAGAACAAAGCAGTTGCCCTAAAATAATGACAAAGTACAGGTGATAGAAAAAAGAGGTCAGTGAAATGATAAAGCCCTAAAATGACTCGACTCATCCCTCTTTCAGGTGAGTTTCAGCTCCGTCTTCGTCAGCTGGAAAAATCCCTGCTGCAGGCGCTCAATGAGGTCAAGGGTCGCATCCTTGATGACGACACCATCATCACCACACTGGAGAACTTGAAGAAGGAGGCAGCTGAGGTGACCAGGAAGGTGGAGGAGACGGATATCGTCATGGCTGAGGTGGAGGCAGTGTCACAGCAGTACCTGTCTCTGTCCTCTGCCTGCAGCAGCATCTACTTCACCATGGAGGCTCTCAACCAGGTCTGTAAACCTCTCACTTGTTCACAGAACTCTTTTTCCTCTTACTTCCTTCAAACATAAATGGATACTAAGCTAAGAACTCTGAATTTTAAGTACTATATGTTTTTGTTTGGAACAAGACGTGAAACATGAACATTGACAAACTGTTTTGTTTCTCCTTTCAGATGCACTTCCTCTACCAGTACTCTCTTCACTTTTTCCTGGACACATACCACACAGTGCTGTATGAGAACCCCAATCTCAAGAGCATTAGCGATCATTCACAGAGGCTGGCTCTCATCACCAAGGACCTCTTCCAGGTTTGAACTACATCTTTAGAAAATGAAGTCCTTGTTTTCTTTGGTATGAATGCAATAGACATGTGCTTAAGTCTGGCTTATGTGGAATTAGGTGGCATTCAACAGAGTGGCCAGAGGTATGCTGCATCAGGACCACATTACCTTTGCAATGCTGCTGGCTAAGATCAGCCTAAAGGGCATGACCAGGTAATATTACACAGATGGAATGTCAGCAGTCATGTTACATAAAAGATGGTTTCTTAGTATTCTTGATCATCATAAATCTCTTCCATTCCTCCAGTGAGCCGTCGTACGATGCAGAATTCCAACACTTCTTGCGTGGTAAGGAGATTGTACTGACAGGAATGTCCCTGCCCAAAGTGAAGGGTCTGACCACTGATCAGAGTGAAGCCATGGTCCGGCTCAACCGCCTACCAGCATTCAAAGACTTGGTGGACAAAGTTGAGGCTGATGAGGTGGGTACTGACAAGTGCTGTTTAACTAGTATGACTTGTATGAACAAAATCAGTAAAGATTTTTCTCACTTTTTTTTATTTACAGCAATTCTTCATGTGGATTGAGAGCAACACTCCAGAGCTGGCTGTTCCTTACTTGTGGTCAGAGGAGAAGCAGTCCAGTGAGTATTACAACTTATTTTTTTAAATCATGCAGGAGCGTTGAAGCCAGGCAGGGTATGTACAGCACAGCATGTGCATTCTTTGTCTTCATGACCTGTTACCATTTCAGCCACCATCGGCCAGGCAGTCCACCAGCTGCTGCTTATTCAGGCCTTCCGTCCCGACCGTCTGCTGGCGATGTCGCACATTTTCGTCGCAAAGGTGTTGGGAGAGAGCTTCATGAACATCATCGAGCAACCTCTTGACCTGGCTAACATTGTGGACAGTGAGGTAGTATTAAAAGAATTCCTCTTCAAATATTTTTACTTGTAGAGCCTTCCTATTATTGTTGTTGAATAGCTTGTTCACATTCTTTTTCTTGTGTCTGCAGGTGAAGCCCAGCACTCCAGTGTTGATGTGTTCTGTACCAGGTTATGATGCCAGCGGGCTAGTCAGAGATCTGGCTGCTGAGCAGAACAAACAAATCACCTCCATTTCTATTGGTGAGGAGTAAATAAATATGGACTTCTTGGTTCAACTGTCATATTAACCAGATCTTAGTTTTTTGGCAGTTTTTCCCCCCTCTAATTTACAAGCTTATTGAGGAGATTCTAAATGTTTGCGTACTTCCACTGTCTACAGGCTCCGCTGAAGGTTTCAATAAGGCTGACAGAGACATAAACACTGCTGTCAAGTCTGGCAGGTGAGTAATGTTTTTGTGTATTGTAAAGCACAGTTTGCTTCCTTCGTTGTGCTGGAATCCTGACTGTTTGGTGCTGCAGGTGGGTGATGTTGGAGAACGTCCACCTGGCCCCTGCATGGTTGATGCAGCTGGAGAAGAAGCTTCACTCCATGCAACCTCATGCCAGCTTCAGGCTTTTCCTTACGATGGAGATCAACCCCAAGGTACACCACATCATTCATAAGAATATATCTAATGTCTAAAAATTGTAATACTCAAATCTTCAGTGAATTAATTATCAATTATAGGCCAAAAGTTCCTCTTTTTCTCAGTACTTTTCTGTTGTTTTTTTCAGGTGCCCGTGAATCTGCTTCGTGCTGGTCGCATCTTTGTGTTCGAACCTCCTCCTGGTGTCAAGGCCAACATGCTCAGGACCTTCAGCAGCATCCCTGTGGCTCGCATGTGCAAGGTGAGCAAAGCATCCACAAACACACTTCAAAAGATTAATAATTGTTCCTCAATATTGACTCCATATTTGCTTTCTAATTATTATTTTTTTTAATTTCTCCAGGCTCCCAACGAACGTGCTCGTCTCTACTTCCTGCTGGCTTGGTTCCATGCGGTCATCCAGGAGCGTCTGCGTTACGCACCACTCGGCTGGTCCAAGAAATATGAATTTGGAGAGTCTGATCTCCGCTCTGCTTGTGACACAGTCGACACCTGGCTGGACGACACTGCTAAGGTTGGGGATGATTGCAGAAGTTATAAACCTAAGCAGAAGAATGATCCGTATTTGAGTTAATAGAAAAATGTATCAACAACCCCCAATTTTGCACAGCTGTTACCTTTTGATATACTAAATATATTATATAAATTACCATTAAGATTTTGACACTTTGCTGTAAAAATTCGAACCAACTTTACACACTCACAGGGCCGTCAGAACATCGCACCAGACAAGATCCCCTGGGCAGCTCTGAAAACCCTGATGGCTCAGTCCATCTATGGTGGCCGCATTGACAATGAGTTTGACCAGCGGCTGCTCATCACCTTCCTGGAACGCATCTTCACCAAAGGAAGCTTTGACAGCGAGTTCAAACTGGCTCTCAAGGTCGACGGACACAAAGACATCAAGATGCCCGACGGTATTCGGTCAGTATCAGTTGGGTTTCAGCTTTTACTGCTAAATGTGTGAATATAATAAGAATGTTTTCTGATGATCTTAAATGTATACATTTGTTTTTTTTGATTTTCATTACTTGCAGACGTGAGGAGTTCATGCACTGGGTGGAGATGCTTCCTGACACTCAGACTCCATCCTGGCTCGGATTGCCGAGCAATGCTGAGAAGGTCTTGCTCACCACTCAGGGTATGACGCCGCCAGTCATCTTCATTATCTGTGCTCTGGTGTTTTGATGCAGTTACTGGACTGCAGGTTTTCCCGTTTCTTGTTCCATCTACACACCATATATTGTTATTTTTACAGGGTACACCAATAACCATTTCTCTCTCCGTTTTAGTGTCTTAACTCCTACTTTAACAGGGAGTCTCGATGCAATTTGAGGTCAAGAGTTTCCGTTTTTGCATCTGCTTTGGGCAGAATACTCTGTGGTGGCAAAAAAAAAAAACATTATGGGTGTTCAATCTGCTAATCTCTCATCTTCTCATCAGTTTTCCTCACCTTACTACCAATTGGTTTAACAACTAGTCCCTAGTTGTCGCCTTGTATAACACAGGGATAGAGTGTTCCCTTGCTGTAGTCATATCCATCGTACTTGAAGGTGCTCTGCCCCAAGGATGGGTGTGTGTATCCTCACCCTCCAGCAGCTGTATTTCACAGCCATCATGTCGCTTTGCTAAGATACTTTCTCCATCCCACTCTCAGATTAAGTTTTAAAGCAGCCACCCACGTCCTTATCCCGCAGATCCCCCTTTTATATCCTCCTCCTCCGTTTTGTTTCATTGATCTCTGCAACACCTCCAAAGTCCCAGCTGCTGAGACCTCCCTCTACACTCCCCCTTCCCTTCATCTTCATTTCCACCCCTTAGTTTCTCCCTCAAACCTGCCACCTTGTGTTGGTTGCATTTATTTCTTTTACAGATCCCGTCAATCAAGAACTTCCCAGTTATGCTGAATGTTACATTTAATGGAAAGTTTGCCTGCAGCCTTGTTGTGTTTTGTCCTCCCTGATGTTTTATCTGTTTGGCACAGTCCCGTTTATGATTAAGCAAACCCTTTATTAACACATCCTTGAGGTAAGCTGTTTGTTTCTTTGTTCCACGATTAATTTCTTCTCCCCCTACCTCCCACCATGGCCTTGTCTTCCACCTCTCTTCCACCTCCCTCCCTGCTCACTCGCTCACTCCGCCGGGCTGCGCAGGCACTGACATGATGGGTAAGATGCTGAAAATGCAGATGTTGGAGGATGAGGATGACCTTGCCTACGAGACGGAGAAGAAGGAGCGCACTTCATCCACGTCCGATGCCCAGCCAGCCTGGATGAGGACCCTCCACACCACCGCCTGTAACTGGCTGCAACTGATGCCACAAACCGTCAATCCACTCAAACGCACGGTGGAGAACATCAAGGTAATGACTTGATGAATAATAAGGACGGTGGCATGCCAGCAGACTTCTTGAAACAAGCTCAAAATATCCTTATTTATTAATTTAAGAACTTACTTCACTGACAGCTGGTCACTTGTATTGTTTTAATTTAGTGAAATAACCAGTTAAAATGAAAGAAATATAAGCACAGGTTTTCTTTTCAGTTGATGAATGTGTTTGCTTTTTCCTCTATATTTGATGCATCTATCCAGCACCTGTGTTTGCTGTAATGTCATCTTTTTCCAAACACACCAGGACCCACTGTTCCGCTTCTTTGAACGTGAGGTGAAGATGGGTTGCAAGATGCTTCAGGAGGTTCGTCAGGATCTGTCCGATGTGGTGCAAGTGTGTGAGGGCAAGAAGAAGCAGACCAACTACCTGCGCACACTCATCAGTGACCTTGTCAAAGGTTTGACCCACATTTGTTCATTTACTTTTACAAATTTAGCACATTTATTTGAAGTCAGATAAAGATGATGGCAGACTGCACTTTGAATGTCTGTTGCGCTATCTATGGTAGACACATGCCTCTTTTTCTGCAGGAATCCTCCCTCGTAGCTGGTGTCGGTACACAGTCCCAGCCGCCATGACTGTGATCCAGTGGGTGGCAGACTTCAGTGAGCGTATCAAACAGCTGCAGCAGATCTCCCAGGGAGCTGCTAGTGGAGGTGCAAAGGAACTGAAGGTATTATTTGCATACAGAATCAAACAAGTCTGAAGTAGTATGGTAACTGAAACGCATTTAGTACGACTACTTTTTTCCTTGTTCCACAACTCCTCTGTCTCTCCTTTTCCAGAACATCCATGTGTGCTTGGGCAGTCTGTTTGTGCCAGAGGCTTACATTACCGCCACCCGCCAGTACGTGGCGCAGGCCAACAGCTGGTCCCTGGAAGAGCTGTGTCTGGAGGTCAATGTCACCACTGCACAGGGCGCTTCTCTAGACGCCTGCAGCTTTGGTATCAAAGGTCAGAAAAAAATGTATTGCCTAACAAAGTGAACTGTGGTAATGGCAATTTCTGTGGGTGTGATTGGTCTAAATATCCTGTAGACATATATTGTATGACATTAAGTCAAATGAGCCTCACCAGCTTCTCAAAGATAAATTTGAGGTTTATTACAGTAGAGACATGTAAAGTGTAGTTTTTAGAGGTTCTTAATGTAAACATGTCATCTGTGTCTTCCAGGTCTGAAACTGCAGGGAGCTACTTGTACCAACAACAAGCTGTCTCTGTCCACCACCATCTCCACCGAGCTGCCCCTCACTCAGCTCCGCTGGATCAAGCAAAGCAATGCTGAGAAGAGACACATGGTATAAACAACATATGGACATACAAAACAACTATATTTTTGTGTTTATTCTGTGCTGTCCAACAGTTTAGGGGGGAAAAAAGCATTGGCCTTGCTGTCCTCATCACTGTTTGGGTTTTTTTTTTCTTCTCATTGCAGGTGACTCTACCAGTGTACCTGAACTTCACTCGGTCTGTCCTCATCTTCACTGTCGACTTTGACATTGCCACCAAGGAAGATCCTCATAGCTTCTATGAGCGTGGAGTTGCTGTTCTGTGCACCGAGTAAATGAAACAAGTCATTCCTATAGACTAGAAAGTAATCATTCTACCACATGTAATCACTTCATTGAAAGTAGTTGTAGCCTGTTGCATTCAAATATGAAACTTAAACATTAGTGGAACAGTAATGACCATTTAACCATTGTTAGTGTCCTTGGAAAGTGTTTTGGAAGGTCAGTGAATGTTGTCAGATGGTAAATGAAGAGAACATGTGAGTTGGAAAAGGAAAGTTGAAAGGAAAATGTTTTAATGAAAGAGTCAATGTTTTTAGATTTGAATAAATCTCGTTGGAATCATGAACTGCCTTCAGCTTTTCTTCTTGTAAATGTTTAATCTGTATCATTGATGGCATTTTCTTGTTTCTGTTGAGATGCCTTTTCTTTCTATACCGTTAAACATACTTTCAAGTCAGGTGAACATTTATTGAAAAAGATGACAATGTTCATTTTTTTTAATGATAAATTGTGTTGGCATGATCAAACAAGGCAACCAAGTCAGTTAAAATGTCTCAGTATATTCTGACAAATGACCTTGTCACTTTACAGCCTGTTTTGTTTCTATAAATGAGGTTTCCCAAACTGAACAGTATCACCAACAGTGTACCAAAAAACATTTTGATTTTACAGAGGATAAAATTAGCACAAGCCAGAAAATCAAAGGTCACGTGAGTAGACCTTAACCTCATCTTCAGTTGCAGCTGTTAGTCATAGACCTCATAATCACATTTTATAAACCTGTTATTCAAAACGTGATGCAAATATAGTAAAGGCTTCACTGAACTAAGGCAAAACAGTTAAAAATGCTGTACTTAAAGTGTAACTCTACCACCTGTTGATTGGAGGGAAGACTTAAGTTTTTGATGGAAACGTAAACTTTGCAAGCTTCTAAGAAAATGAAAAATACAAAAAAGTTTCAGACAAATGTGAGTTTTAGGTCCTTGTCTATTTAAGTCGGCGCAAATACTGAGCGCAAACGTTTAAAATACATGGAATCCAACATTATTCCTGACAAGGTGGTGCATTTTCAGCTTAACCCATTAAAAAAAAAAAAAAAAAAAACATACTTTACAGTTCATCTATAAGTGGTGGAGATTCTACATTAGTAGTTGATTTATGCATCCCTTAATTTCTGCATTTGTCCATTTGGATCACTGTATATAAGATAAAATTCAAACAACTCAACATTTTAACAAACTTAATGTGCAGCAGCATAAATACATTTAGCTGATTTTGAACAAAAACACCCACCATCACACTTTAGAATACATATTTGGTGTACATGAGTGAACAATGTGTATTTTCAAATAACTATTTACAATATTTTAGTCCAGTTTCAATCTTTAAAAGGCATTTAATATGACTGCAACCCATGGTTAGATGACTCTAAAGTGCCTCAGATGCAGAGGTCTTTCCTTCCTTTTCGTGCTCCATGCCGGCAACACATTGCCTCTTTCTTTGGTAAAACTCCACTTCTTGTGCTCCAGGGAGAGGCAGCTTTCTCTTGGAAAGAAAGCTTGAGAATCTGTCAGAGGAACTGGTTAGTACACGAGGGGAGCTTTCATTCACTGGGGTGTGAGAAGAGGATGATTTTATACGACGTAAGCCTGAATCATTAAGTTGTAACTCTACATCCATGGCTTGTGCTGTTGAATCAATCTTTTCCTCTGTGAGATTTCTACAACCCTCCAGATCACCATGAGAGGGCAGAGAGTCAGGCCCACAGACCAACAGCTCAGAGTCACTTTTACTTTTCACCTGGACATCCATAAGATGTTGCTTCTCTGTTGCAGAGTCTCTCATCCCATTTTTCACCGCACTCCTAAAGGCACTAGAGGCAGAGTGATGAAGGATAAATCGCCTGCTCCGGCTCAACAGGCGACCTCCTTGTCCCTGCTGCCTCGTTTGCCTGCTGGAGACGCCCACATCCATGCGTGACTCATCAGAATCCTCAGAGCTCCCATCGTACGGGTCCAAACTCTACAAGCACATGCACTTTCATTCATGAGCATGGCATGGAGATGCTTTAGCAGCAGACGTGGACAGAGGAGAGAAAGGAGGATGCTTACCTCAGAATAAGAGCCAGGCTTTTCTGCAGGTTTCTCTGTTAACTGCATTGACTGTTGTGAAGTCCCACTCTCTGGTGCACTGCTCACACACCCCTACTCACAAAAAACTGGAATTCATTTTTTGCACAACAACATAAGTTATTTTTACCTAGAAATGTCAGTGCAAGCTTCCTAAATTAAATGATCTTTAGTTAAACATCTCTGTATGAAGCTGTGTACTAGAAGTGCGCAATGAAAAGGGATGAAACCAAAGTTATAATGGACATATAGGATAAGGTTGTAGGAAAGAAATTTGATCTCATCTTTTGTTTTGTACATTTTTCTCAAGGAACATGTTATAATTCTACAGAACAAAGCATTTGAAAAAGTAGTTATGCTGTATAAATATACATTCTACGTGCTCATTGTGCCTGTGAGAGTGTTCAGAGCATCAAATAAAGCAGTACCATAGTGCTGGTGTCTGACCACCTTGCGCTGATTTCGGAGTCAGAATCTGTGCTGGATGTCACTCTGCACATGTCCTTACACAAAATAGAGGGCACTCTAGTTCACATGAGCATTTCATAGCAGGAGAAACAATAAGTAATCTATAATTTAAATCAGAGAGCCTGCAGATAGGCCTGTGAAAAGTATTGTGGGTACCTAAACCTACCATGTACTTCTGAGTGAGCTGGTCCATGCAGTTGGGGTCACGTCTATCACTCTGGTCTGAATGCAGATAAAAATATATACTTCAACAATGTACATTGGAATGATGCAATTGCTATACAAACAAAGTCCTGCAGTACAAAGAGACCTTGTCTAAGGTCATAAATAATGCATCAATCTTTCAGCACGTTACAAAACCAAAAATTTTTGATCGGAAATACCGACACATACCTGGAAGTGAACGATGACGTCTTGTCCTTTGTGCCATTATGTTTCTAAAATAGGTAAAATACTGAAAAGATGCTGTGACAATGCGTGACAATGCAGTCAGGAAATGTTTGGATTAATTAACCACCAGGTGGCTTTGATGTGAAACAGCCAAGTGTGGGCACAGGTGAGCAGGATGCACACCAGCAGCTGTCATGAGTTTAAAATGCCACTCATTTCAAGAGTTGGAAGATTTATTTAGGTGTGTATGAGTGACTAAATGTGTTTTCTTGTAGTTTTTAAACTCTTACTGACCACTTTGCAAGCCTTTTTTTTTCAGAAAAAGGTATTAATTTTTTAATGACCCTACATATGAGTCATGTTAATAGTATAAAAAGGAAAAAAGTAAATGCATGTACATTCATATACATTAAACTACAGACTTATTTTGCATTGTTAGTTTTTTCTTCCCACCAGCAAAATTGATTTTAATGCAAAGACGAGCAAAGTCACTGTCATGCCAGAAATGTATAAAAAGAAATTAAAACAAACAATTTGTAGCTACTCAGGAGGGGAATTATGTTCATCATTTGTATTTCGTCAACTGTTTTTTAAGAGTTTTGAAACTGTTCGCTTCCTATGGCCAAGCAGATACAGACTGTATTGTCTATTTAAGCAGCAGATGACTTGATAGCCCAACAAACAGTTCAACAGCGTAGTTCCTGCTTTACATGCTGTTTGAATAATAATAATAATAATAATAATAATAATAATAATACATTAAATTATTAATTAAAAGACAGCTTATTTTTTTCGTTAAAAAATCTGCAAAAACCAACCAGAAAGTACCTGTTTGCTGGTTTTACAACAAACTTTACAACAAAAACAACAACAGAAAATAGTAATAATAAATAAATTCATTAATCAACAATAAAAACGGATTATTTTTGTGAAAAAAATCTGCAAAAACTAACAATAACAACAACAACAACTAATAATAATAATAATAATAATTCCACTTTTAAAATCTAGGTTTCTGTTTACTTGGTAATGCTGTTACACATTTACATAACCAATAACTTACCACCAAAGTAAAATAAATCCTACACTTCTGTTACAAACCGTTATTCATCCAATTTTATTTCAAGTTAAGGTTTTATTTAAATTGACAAAGCTGTCACAACATTCACCGGTAGCATCCCTGCACCAGTTCCCCGGTGAACCGTTGGGGGGAACGGGAGAGTCGGAATGCCCGCTCCCATCCGTGCGTAAGATCCGGCCTGAGGGAAAGGGATGAATGTTAATTTCAAAGATGGCGGCGGAGGGAGGAGGGAAGGAGATGAACGAAATTAAAACTCAGTTCACCACTCGGGAAGGTGTCTACAAACTCCTCACTCACTCCGAATACAGCCGTCCCAACAGGGTGCCTTTCAACTCGCAAGGCTCCAACCCCGTCAAGGTCTCCTTCGTGAACGTCAACGACCAGTCGGGCAACGGCGACAGGATCTGTTTCAATGTGGGCCGTGAGCTCTACTTCTACATCTACAAAGGCGTTAGAAAGGTAGCGTGCTAACGCGGCTAATGTCAACGGAAATTGGCGACACTGCAAGTCAACACGCATCGCTGCTGTCTCGGTTGTTGTCGAAGTTTAGGCTTGTGTTTACCGTGTTTAATAACTCTGACAGGTGCTTGACTTTGAAATTAGCTGGCAGCTAGCTAGTTAGCTCGGAGCTATGATGAAGCTAGCCCACTTAGCTAGCTAGCCAACGCAACTGGCTAGCGTTAGCAAGGCTACTCCGAGGCCAGGGGCTAAACTCTGTCCCCAGCCCGTCGCCCTGTTTTACTTTTACTGTATGATAGGTTTCTTGAGGTTACATAAATATCGTTGGTATAAAGTTGAACGCTTCTTATGGTTGAAGTTGTCAGTGTTGGAGTTGCCTCTGTAACGGGTATAGTTTGTGTTGAAAGTGTTTCTCTCGGTAGTGACAGCTTTTTGCGTTACCACACATAACACCTGTCGACGTCCCTTTGACTGACAGGTGTCGGCAAATCACAATGATGCAGACTCAGGGTATAGACAAATATTTGGCAGGCAAACTAGCTGCTGCCGTCACCTTTTTAATGTAATGGCACTCTGCTCTTTGCTTGGGGATGTGCCTGGACAAAACCTGTGTCCTGATCAAACTCAGCTGACTTGGCATATTTCGATTTTGCATTTGCTAGGGATACGTGCCTGTGAAAGACTGTAGCACTATACAGTATATTTGTAGGTTCTCCGTGTAACACCAGTCACTGATAAGTAATCTAAGTCTTCAACTCCTCGTGATGGTAGATCAGATGAATATGAGTTTCATAGTTATACAGAAGGCGGAGAACTGGTGGGAATCACATGATTCTAGCTACCTAGTCTTGTCAAGATACTCATCCCTATGGTATTCAGATGCCATTCAGTATCATGATGTAATTTCTCCACATGCCACATTTAATTCAACCGTAAAGCATGTGTGTGTGTGTGTGTGTGTGTGTGTGTGTATGTATATATATATATATATATATATATATATGTATGTTTTGGCTCTATGACAGCAACTTTAGCATCATGGATCAGCTGACTGTCAAACTGATGCAATGTGTCACAGGCTTTAGCAGACTCATAGAGAAACATGTGAGTGTCATGCATGCTATCATTCAAGTGTAAAATAGCTGTAGACTGGCTAAAGACTACCAGTAATTAGAGTTTAAATGTGCATGTAGTATGAGGTCAAAACTGTGCGGTGACCCCAGTGTTGTCAGTCTATGCAAGTTAAATTTTTCATGAAATGTCAAATGTAGTCTATCAGGTGAATATCATAAAGAGAAGCCGGAAATTTCTGGGATTTTATTGTTCCGATATATTATCGTATACATGTGGCTACGCCTATTTGGAAAAAAATTGGAAACAAAGTTCACAGTTAAATTTATCAGGCTCTGTTATTGTTTGTGTGAATCTAAAACCTCATTACCTGTTCAGAGGTTTGTTGTGTAAAGCTCTTTTTATGTAATGTCAAACCAAGCACTGTTTCGCACAATGATTACTGTTTTGATTTATTGACACGGCAGTAATTCTACAAAATGGCTAAATATCTCAGTCTTGCTCATGGATAGTATGATAAAGTCTTTGACTTATTTCTGTCATTGTGAGACATTACACCTGTGCTTTTGTAAATTTGACTGGACACTTGATTTAAACTACATTTATGACCTAATTTGACACTTTGGCTCTGACAGAAAGAGCCAAATGTTACGTCCAGCACTAATGTCGAAACTACTGAGTCATCATCTTAAAAGAATTTTCCATTCTGCCAGTAGTGTAAACTGTAAATCATTAACAAATGGGAGCATTGTTATACTGGTTATCTAAAGGCCCTATGGTGTGTTTGCAGCAGTATATTGCTGTTTCCCTGATTCCTTAAACAGCAAGTACACTAGGACAGCTGACAACTATTTATCTATAGAGAAAGGACATACCTCTGTACTTGAGTTCTTCCTCATTTTTGCTCAGGGAATGTGAGTTATTTGATGTGTTGCTGAATGTTGTACAGTATTATTTTACATTCAGTCACTTCTTGTGCACTGTAATTGCGAGCAGCTTGCTTTTAAAGGACGGGCTGAAGGGCAAATTTAGTGTCTCCTCTCTCATCAGTGGAATTAACACTGTTCCTTCAAGTTCTCTGAACTCTGTTCCAATGTGTTTGAGATGCAACACAGGAAAAAAAACATAGCTGCACACTCAGCTCCTGTGGTTTTTTTTTCCTGACAGTTTGACCAGCAGCAGTAGCCTTCGTCTTGCAGCAAAATGCATAAAGTCATTTCAGATATTTAAAGGTTACTGCACTTACTTCATCTGCATATATGCTCTCTCTCTCTCTCTCTCTCTCTCTCTCTCTCTCTCTCTCTCTCTCTCTCTCTCTCTCTCTCTCTCTCTCTCTCTCTCTCTCTCTCTCTCTCTCTCTTTAGGCTGCGGACTTGAGCAAGCCCATAGACAAGCGCATTTACAAGGGAACGCAGCCCACGTGTCATGACTTCAACCACCTCACAGCTACAGCAGAAAGTGTGTCCTTGCTGGTGGGTTTCTCAGCAGGACAGGTACAGCTCATTGACCCCATCAAGAAGGAGACAAGCAAGCTTTTCAATGAGGAGGTAGGTCTCTGAAGGACAAAGTAGATAAAAACGCTGTGTACATTATCCTTTTTTAATCATCATTCTATCACTTTTTGTGGTAATGATTGACGTGTTGAGCCATGTTATCAGACAGACATCCAAATATTTTTAAGGCCATTGTGGCTGAAAAAGTATTTTTTGTATCACACTTAATTCCACACAATTTATTAGGTTTATGCCCCACAGAGGAACCAAAAAATAATGTACAACTTGCTGTGTGAAAATGGTTATTCATGTAAAGCACTGCTTCTGAATTTCTCTTAAACAATAACATAAATGAAAAAATCTTTTTTTTTTTGCGTTTTCTTGTGGTAAGCTCTTCTGCCATCTGATGTAAAGGATCTGAATGGCAAAAAAGAGTGATGTGTTCAAAGAATTTATCACAGGTTTTCTTTGTGACCTTGTGCTTTTCCTGCCTACCACCTTTAACTGTATTGGCCTCAAAAAGATGTAATGACTCGAGACTGTCTGTATTAAATTGTAATACTTTCATCTTATTATAAATATTGATCATATTCCATGATACCATGCTGAAATTGTTTTTTTCCCTATTCTTCCCTGCTCTCTCCTTTCCCATCTTCTTCTCAAATCTCAACCTTTCCTTTCTACTGACAGAGATTAATAGACAAGTCCAGAGTAACCTGCGTGAAATGGGTGCCAGGCTCTGAGAGCCTGTTTCTGGTCTCTCATGCCAGTGGGAATATGTACCTGTACAATGTGGAGCATACCTGTGGCACCACAGCGCCACACTACCAGCTGCTCAAACAGGGAGAGAACTACTCTGTACACACCTGCAAGAGTAAATCCACGCGGAACCCTCTACTAAAGTGGACAGTGGGTGAGGGCGCTCTGAACGAGTTTGCCTTCTCTCCAGATGGGAAGTTCCTTGCCTGTGTAAGCCAAGACGGCTTCCTACGGGTGTTCAACTTTGATGCTGTTGAGCTTCACGGCACCATGAAGAGCTATTTTGGTGGCCTGTTGTGTGTGTGCTGGAGCCCTGATGGAAAGTACATAGTCGCAGGTGGAGAGGACGATCTAGTGACTGTGTGGTCGTTCTTGGACTGCAGAGTCATTGCCCGAGGTCACGGCCACAAGTCATGGGTGAGTGTGGTGGCATTTGACCATTACACCACCAGCGTGGAGGAGAGTGACCCAATGGAGTTTAGTGGCAGCGATGAGGACTTTCAGGATCAGATGATCCACTTTGGACGAGATCGTGCCAACAGTACACAGTCTCGACTTTCCAAGCGCAACTCCACAGACAGCCGGCCTGTTAGTGTCACATACCGGTTTGGCTCAGTGGGTCAGGACACCCAACTGTGCCTGTGGGACCTCACCGAGGACATCCTTTTCCCCCATCTTCCCCTCTCACGGACACGAACACATACTAATGTGATGAATGCTACCAGCCCTCCTGCGGGTGCTACAATAATCACTAACACCTCTAGTAACACTACTAACGGAAACAACAGCGGTGCCAATACTCCTGGCATGAACTCCCTCTCTACCACATTACCACGCTCCAACAGCCTCCCTCATTCAGCCGGCACCACCACAACAACAGCAAACAACACCAACAAGGCCAGCAGCGGTGGTGGAATCGGCAGTGGTATTATGGACAGTGCCATTGCTACAGGTGTGAGCAAGTTTGCCACGCTGTCACTCCATGATCGGAAGGAGCGCCACCACGAGAAGGACCACAAACGCAACCACAGCATGGGTCACATCAGCAGTAAGAGCAGTGACAAGCTCAACCTGCTGACTAAAACCAAAACGGACCCTGCTAAGACTCTGGGCACCCTGCTGTGTCCACGCATGGAGGACGTGCCCCTCCTTGAGCCCCTCATCTGTAAAAAAATAGCACACGAGAGACTGACTGTACTCATATTTTTAGAGGACTGTTTAGTGACTGCTTGTCAGGAGGGATTTATTTGCACATGGGCGAGGCCAGGCAAAGTGGTAAGTTCTTTTTAATGTAGGAAATGTGGGGAAAATTGACGCCATGATGTTATGTCTGTCAGTCTTAAGCAACCAGGAAATGACATTCTGAAGGCATACAAAAAACTGTGGACATTTGGAATAGCATTTTTATTAGCTTTTATAATCAAATTGTCATTCTGCAGGCAGGCGAGTAACATATCAGACTTTGTTTTATGTATACCTGCTTTCCAGTAAAAGACTCTGATGCCTAAGCTTTAGATATAACCTATGCTTTGAACATCTAGTTCCTGGTTATAGAAATCTATTCTGAGAGTAGAATTTTCTGTATAGACCTGTGAGATGAAGAAAAACATTTTCCATATGAAGTATGTTCATTGGTTCTCCATAATCATCCCACAGTGCGTAGCAGCATAGCCGACAAGTCATCTGCATACACTCTCACATTTAGGGGCTGGGTTCTGGGAGCTGGTGTCATTTTAGATCCAGTTCTGGTCAACAAAATATCAGGATTCCTTACACTCTGCAGCTAAACAAATTTCTCATTTAATTGTCTCTCTCCTGTTTGTTTGTTTTGGGGTTTTTTCCCATTGGCAAAGTCTCACGGTCAAACCAAGCAGGTGAAGTTAGCAGCTTCTCATTTATAGCCACTGTTCCTTTCTCCGGTTACAATGACCAGCGTCTCCAATGGTAGATCATATCAGCTGTATCAAGTTATTAACAGCTCCATTGAAACCTTGTTGGTCCATGTGCTCTCTCCAAGCCGTTGACTGAACTCTGCCAAAGACTGAGCGAAAAGACGTCATCATCATATACCTCTGCAACCACCACTGATCTGTGTTTGTGCTGTTCAACAGAGTGGACGCTCTTCTTTATCAAATCAACACTTGAAACTCGTTATCTGGTGTTATCTTGTTGCAGCTGTTGAGTGCGTCAAACAATCCATAATAAACATTTCTGATCTTGTTTTCAGGTTGGAGGTTACAAGTTATGAGCAAGCTATTTTAATTAAGTGCTAGCCATCACTGAAAACTGTAGTACTTCAGGATCCTTGTCCAGTGACAGCTGATCACAGACCTAAACTGAATTCATAACTTGACTTATTTGCAAATGATCAAAGCTAAACTTAATCAGAATTAATAATGAAGTTGAAAGACTTTGACAAAATGCTATTGATTCACATTTCAGCTTTTATAAATTAGCTCTGCATTTGCCCAAGGAATCTTTGCAGTTCCTCACATGCTTACAGCTTAATGCGTGTATACACTCTTATATGCTTCTCTTTTGTTTGTGGTTTGAGAGATTTTTGCAAAAATGAGGCACATGATAGTCGGAATCTGGAACATGACTAGAAGTCTGACTTCTAGTTACTGCAGTTATTTTTAACAAGTGTGACATTCACAGGGGAAAACACCCTTGTATTTTCATCCTAATTGGATACTTGAGGCTGGAGGAAAAAGTTGTACACGTGATGATTCATTTAAACCAATCAGTAGAAAAGATAGTTTGTCCTCAAATGCCCTTGAAGGTTGAATCCAGGGGTAAAACAGAAATGCCTTCTGAAGAAACAAGTCAATGGGCCGATGGTGTTTTCGAAAAGTGCCTTGATCGAGAAAACCTCTCAAAGACACTGTTAGTCTCACACTGTACACTACGCATCTACTTTGACTGCTGTGCACAGGCTTTTGATTTAATGCTAGGGACCGGGATAAGGAAGGATGAGAGCTATTTTTAATGAGCTATTTGTTGCTTGATTTTGCTGTAGTATGTGGACTTTCCCAATGCAAATCTCCTTGTTTTCCTTTTTCCAGGGTTTATTGTCATCCCAAAACCAAGCCAGCTCTCCCAGTGGAACAGTAGTATAGCCACAATATTTCTGCTGCTAAAGAACCCTGCAACCCAGAGTCTGATGCTGCTCTTCACCCTGCAAGCATTGCAAGTTTTCCTTTTCTTTTATACCCCTCCCTCTCCCCAGTTTTGTTAATGGCTTTTCTGTTGTTTTTGTTTATCACACACTTGACCTAGAGGAGGAATGGAACAGGAAAAGGTGCGGTGCAATTGTGGACTATTGCGCTCAAGTACTATTCTTCTCTGGAGTTTTAACATATTTTAGAATTTTTAAAAAAAATCTTTTTTGTTTCCATGTCCGATCTCATCAGACTGTTGTCCTCTCTGGAATTAAGGCTTCGCTTTGTTAGATGCAAACCAGACAATTGTGGCTTGAGATTAAAGGGATAGTTCATTTAATTTTCATAATCTCTTCACCCCTTTTTTAAGATTTTGTTATGTAACCCGGTGTAGGCTCAGGGTTACTAAAGTATGAAGTTTGAAAGAGCTATCCTTTTATGACCAAGTGCGTGAGCATCTGAAAATTTTGCATCCATCCACATTCACCCACCACTTCTGTCTTTTCTTAAGTAGAATCTCCCCATTGACGACTTTGCACTGATTTTGTTAGCTATGTTGTTGTTTGTTTTTATAACTACTCTAATGGAACAAAAAAAAGGAGGGTTGAGGACTGCCTTGTTGCACTCGGCTTTAACATCCTCAGTCTTGAAATCTGAATCTATAAAGCTGGTTGCTGCAATCATAGTCTCTTTAAAGGAAAAAAAAAGGTTTGCACTTAAATTAGTTTATTAGAAGAAAATGGCTTTACATTTTTGGGTGTGTTCAGAACTCACAGATGGCTAATACAGTAGGAGAAGAAAATGATAAAAACTATTAAAACCTTTATCTATTGAGCATTTATTTTAATATTATTTCAGATTCGAATCTGCTCTGTATCATAATGTGTATATTGTAATTAATTGATTTGATGGGGGCCTAAGCAAACTACCATTATTCCAGTGGAAGTTTTGTCATTGATAGTTATATTTCTAAAGCCTAAAGTATACATATTAATAATATTAAAATAATCTTGAATACACTGTTTTCCGTTCATTTTTTGTGCACTCACATGTAATGTACTTGCATCTCAAAATTCAAACGTCTCCATCATGAAAATGCTGCAGCCTTAAAGAACAGGCTCTCAGGTTTGGAAGTCTGTGATGCTCAGAAAGTCTGGCAAATGGTTGAACCTCAAAAGACTCTCCTCAGTTTGATACCAGCTGTCTTCTTTTCAGGAGAATACCCTCCAATTTTCTCCTGAAAAGAACTTTAACAAAGAAACATTAAAGACTGCAGATAAGAAACTTGAGATTCAACCAAGAAGTCTTTCCCATTTGAGACTAATGCATTTTTAATGGAGTTTTACTGATCACTGTGGCTGGAGTTCAGTGACCCCGGCAAGAGACAGAAAACTGGTGAAGCCGATCTATTTTAAGTCCTTTTACAAATCCCACTTTATTGTTCATTAAAAAACCATCACTGGTTTGTTAACATGTTTCTGTCAGCAGTTTGTGCTTATATTATGTTTTATTTGTAATGCAGGTTAATGACAACATCATACAAATGATACTTGATAATTTTTTACTCTGACAATGCGTCACAATAACAAACACAATAAAGTGCAGACTGAGTCACAGTCTGTTTTAATGAGCTCACAGCTCAGCATGAAATGGTACTTTTTTTTGTTGTTAAGCCACAGTGCCTCAAGTGAGGGGTATGAAGGTACAGGTCAAGCTACACTCTAAACGCAACATTCAAATATGTGACTTTCTAAGGCCCAGTCTGCAACAATTCTCCAAGCATATCAACACAGGTGTTTCCACATACATAGCTAATCTAAAAGTAAGGTCAGTTCTTCTTAACTGTTCCATTTCTGTCTTTTGTAGCCCACTCGAAGCTGTTTATTTAGCTTACAGCTAGATCCCAAAACGTGCCTTTAAAGTACGTCTCTACACACAATGTTGTGACAGAGGACGATTTAATGAGAATGTTTTTGCAGTTGACCTTTGTACAGGAAGACTATTACCCTGGAAATCAGGAGGACCTATTTCATAGTAGTTTAAAAGACATGCTATCACAAGTATATAGTTATTACAAAGAGACTTCAACCCTGACCTTGGAGTTTTTCTTACTTTACAACTTTGAATTTCAGTGGATTAATAAAACTACGATGTAGCATTTAAATGTTTCCAGCTTCTGTACTCTGTCTCAGTTGAATTCAAATCTAGACTTTGACTTGGCTTTTCCAGGACATTTTTATTCTCCTGTGGAGTTTTCATTTAATGTTTAGAGTCTTATTCTTCCAGGAAATGAATCTTCTCTCTCAAACCAGGAAATTAATTATTCCGCTGTTGGACCTTCCTGATCCCCAGTGTGTTCAACCTAAAGTCACTTGTTCGGCTGTAATTACAAACTTGGAGTCTCATCTAATTTATCATTTAAAAAGACGTGTTGTCAGTGTAGGATGACGAATTGATGAGATTTGTTTTCACTTTGACATTTAAGTCTTTTTTTTCCGATCAGTGCCAACACAGCTTAATTCAGAGTTGTAAAATAATACAACCTGAACAAGTTGAAGTGTGACTACTTTTTAAAAGTGTCACATTACTTTAAAAGAAGTTGAAAATGTTGATCGCTAATGGTAAAATACTCTTGCCAATTACAGTATACTGTTTAGCTTGTGTACTAAATGAGACTCAGTTTAAAGTCTGTTAAAGGGTTGTAAACGTATAACGGCTGACTAGGTCAAGTAAAACTAAACCTACTCACTCTTAATCCAACATTATATGAAAGAATACATTGGGTAGAGGTCACATTGAATTGCATTATTACAGTTGAGGTTAAACAGCTTGGTGTAGCAGTTGTAAGAACTGGTAAGATGACAGTTTTGGTCGATTTCATTTCTTTCTCAAGCGTGTCTACAGATTTCAACCTAGAGCATGTCCTCTCAGCATATCTGCCAGTACAGGTCTGTCCTGTTTTAAAAGGCATTTGTAAATGTAATACTTCAGTGTATTTGGCTCTCACAAGCCTCCATGTTTTCTATCCAGAGGTGGCATGTAGCAGGTCTTGAAAGCTGCGCGGTGTGACTCATCCCGGGGCTGTGAAGAGAGGAAATGCAGAGTGAATGCCAATTCAAAGCCCTTATTGAAAAGCACCAGCGAGGCACTTGTTTAATTAATCTAATGCTCCTGTTTTGTCCTTAAAACCACATAGTAAGCACACTCAAAACATCCCCTGATATTTATAACGAACCTCTCAGCTGTGTTCCACTATGTACAGCACTACAGTGCCCTTGGTGGATGTAACTCTGTGGAGGCTTAAATGACTGAAGGATTCCAAACTGTAAAAAGGCTGATGTCTGTGTAGTACTGCTGTTTTTACCTTGGCCAACTGTGACTGGCACTTTTTCGACGTGATGGCTGGCAGTGTGCCTCGGTGAGTCACGCTAAACGCAGGCATAGTGGAGACTGGGAAGGAGATCTGTGGTCCCGGTATGACCATGTTAATCTTGGGCAGCTCTGCTGGGTAATGGGGGACATTTCTTCTGATGAGGGGGTCTGCTACATGCTTCATGTTGTGCTGAGAAAAGAGACGGTATCAGATGATCTTTACACTTTCTTTTAAGTGGACTTTAACATTCACCATTAGAGTTGAAACTTACGCTCATTAAAGGCGTTTGTCTTGTGTGTCTTCCCCTCAGCTGTTTGCCAAGTCTGGTTGGTCGCCAGATGTGTTCGAACGAGTTGTGCATCACACTGCTCCCAATTCCATCCATAGTGCCAGAAACTCTGTGAAGAGTCTCTACTTTCTTCTCTGCCATCCTGGGAGAAAGATGCAAGAGCAAGTAACATTTCTATACATTTGGACCTTCTACAGTTTAAAGAATAAACCTGGTCATCCAAATTTGATTTAAAAAAAAAAAGTCACAAAGTCATATGTTTGTGATGTCGGCTGTAAGTTAAGAGATGTTAAATGTTTGTTTCTAATCTAAAGCACTTTACCTGACTTCCCTAAAGTATGTGTGCCTCAGGGCTGTTTCTGCTGTGATGCGCTCATCTTGGTCGTAGGCGAGCATCTGATAAAGCAGTGACAGAGCCGGAGCTGGGCAGTTAGGGATTAACCGCGAGATACCAGTGCCTTTCTTTGGGGGGAAGTTAAAATGCATCGCTCTCGACCTGCCAGATGTTAAGACAAGACAAGTCTTTTTTGTTATTCATAAGTACATAAAATATATTTTCACAGTCTATGTGTGCTGCTTCTGTAACAGGTAGATAAACTCTTCAGACAGCACATCTAAACATTAACACCTACTGCTTGAACTTTTGGAGAAGGCTTTGATCTGGAGTCCCCAACACATCATGGATCTTAGCAACCTGGTCCAACTCGTTGCCTCCCGGGAAGAGAGGATTCAAGCTGAAACACAGAGGTGTATATAACAGGATACGACTGCCTTCACTAAGACATTTGCATCGCTTTTGTTTGACATTTGTTTATGCCTGTGGTGACCAGATAGGATCAAATTACAAAAGAAAGCGAAATAGAAAGATGGACAAATGCACTATTATTGCATAAAATGAACAAATAATGTACAGATGGAGTGTTCCAGGCGAAATGTTGTTCCCTTCCCCTGCAGAAATACCTCATGATTTCAAAGAAGACACATCCGGCGCTCCAGATGTCCATCTTTAGGCTGTAATACCCATCGGTGAGGAGGCACTCTGGGGCTCTGTACCAGCGTGTGGAGATGTACTCTGTGTGCGGCGGCTTTGAGTACACACTCCGGCATGAGCCAAAGTCCCCCAGCTTCAAAACGTTTTGCTGCAAGTCGTACAAAATTTACTTTAAAAACTGCTCAGGAACAAATGACCACGGTTTCTTCAAGGGTAAAATTAATTACAATAATCTCACTTTGATGAGAATATTTTCAGGCTTTACATCTCTATGAAAGATCCCACAGCTGTAAAGAAAAGAAAACACTCTCAGCAAATTTAAATGATAAATTGTATTTTTTTTTTCATTTAATTTTAAATTGAGTTTTGTCATTGTTACCTGTGCATGTGTTCGAGTGACTTGCAAAGTTGGTACATGTAGTGTTTTACTGTTTGGTCAGGCAGTGGGGTTTTTCTTCCTACGAGGAATAAGAAACGTGACAAGTTGCACAAAAACTACATTTTAAAGTTCCAGTTACAGCGATTTGCTGTCATACTTGCAAACTTACCTTGTATGTACTCATAGATATTCATCTCCATCAGCTCACATATCAAAGACACGGTTCCAGTTTCTTTGTCACTGAAACATTGTGTCAAACCAAAATGAAATGCCAAGTCACATAAGTAACTGCATTTGCTGCAAAATGAGCAACACACGGGTACTCACAAAATCAGTTCATGCAGCTGGATGATATTTGCATGAGGGCTCAGTCTCTTCATTGCCTGGACTTCCCGCAGGTTATTGGCCTGTTCCAGACTTTTCAACAGAGAACAGAGACGGCAAATGTGTGACTACAGTGTACAGTATTTTATTTCGTATCTGCTTACTTAACTGGAGGTATAGTGTGATGAGGTTGAGGAAATTGGACTACACACATGCAATTCTATAATATAACTTAATGTGATAGAAGCATAGTGTTACTGCAGTGGATGGAAACACTGTAGATAATGGTAGATAATAATGTGTGAACAGATTTTAGGTGCATAATCGATGTCAAAAAACCAGTGCACTGTCCACTCACGTTTCAAGCGCTGACATCTATTGTTACCTCATCACCACAAGGTCAAAGGCAGAGCAAACTGACATCTAATAGGATACTTAAGGCAAGGGGGGTGTCAAGCTGCTGGCTTAAGTTTCAAGGGTCCATACACAACAGAGTATGGGGAAACTACACCACCACTGATTGCCTGTGCACAGGATTAGCTGGTGTGTGCAGACCGCATACCTGTTAATTGTCTGCTTCATGGTTTTACAGGCGTAAAACTTCCCATCTTTCAGGCTCTGAGTTTTCACCACCTCTGAAAATGTGCCCTCCCCGATTTTCTTGATTATTTTGTAGCCTGCAAAAACAACGACATTAACAATAATGATAAAAATACAAGAGAATACGAAGACTGATAAAAAGAAGAACAAGTGCATGAGTACGTTTCTATTGAACTACTATTTGTGAGTAACCGAGCAACAGAAAACAAGGCTGCGTAATCTATAGGGACACCCTGTGCTCCGTAGACAGTAAAAACTAGAACACTCCCAAAGCCCATGGTGATTGTTGTGGCACAGGGAACTGGGATTTTCATAATCATTTAGGGCTGCAACTAATTATTAGTTTCATCCCAGAAAAAAAAAGAAAAAGGAAAAAAAACTTAAGTTCTGACAATGGCAAGCTGATATATTTAAAGGTTTTGTCCAAAAAAAAAAAACATCCAAAAAATTATGAAAGTCACCTTACTATCAAAGACGAAATGGAAAAGCAGCAAATATTTATGTTTTTGAGCCAAGAACTGTTGTCTTTTAGCATTTTTGCTGACAGATTCATCTTCAATAGTTAATGTACTAATTGCTTTTGTTCTGCATTCATATAACACTAATTCAGACCAAATGTTTTCCAAGAAAGTCCAAGCAGGGCTGCAGATTTTCATTATCAGCTCATTATTTTTAGCTGTTTATTGCAAGCAAGGAGCACATATTCAGATTTTTACTGGAAGATAACGCTTGTGGACCACTCATTGCAGATGTAACAGTTATTTTAGCTGAAGTCATACCAGGTGACACCATTTTTAATCACTCATTCACAGTTTAAGGAGATAGTTGTGTTGGTTTAGCTGTCTGGACTGTTCTAACTATTAAAAATCTGTGTGAAAGTAATGTTTTAGGTCCCATTTTCACAAACTGAAAACTGTGACCTGTCTAATATTGGTGCTGATTAATAATTATCTTTGTGTTGTTGCCAAACTCCCACGCAGTTCTGCTGTGCCAGTGCTAGAGTTATTAACAGGAGAGGTCAAGTGTATGGCATCCCTGTATTCATACTTTTGAAGACATTTCACGTAAAAGACTGGTTAAATCTATAGCAAAAGACCTAAATGGAAACATTATTCATAAAAAAACATCCACGTATGCGTTCCTACTTGTTCCCGAGACGTAATGACAGATGTTCTAGGAGGTTAGAACTGCGAGCAAACTAGAAATTTGAAGAGAAATCTCATCGACATGCGACCGCCCGTCTGACCTGTCATCACCGCGCTCAGCCTCGTTACTTACAATGCATTCCTTTGAGTCTTAGCCGCCGCATTGAAGTCGAATGTCCGTAACATGCATGTCTGAAGAGGACATTTCAATGTTAAGTTTCAAAATGTGTGTTTTTTCGTCACGTATCGAGGTGTCAAAGGGGCAATAAAGTGGGTGCTAGCTTAGCCCCGCTAGCCCTGTTAGCTGACCGTCGCCTTGGTAACGGAGCACGCCTTCGCCCTCCACTCTGACCTGAGGAAGCAACTGGAAACTCCGGCTGAATGTGTGACTCTCTGACTCCAGTCTGATAATATTTCGGATTAAACGAAAAAAACGAAGCACAGTAAGCCCTGCCATGTAAGAAAAAAATACCAGTCAAGCTGAATTATTCACACCAGGCCCCGATATTTGACGAGGCAGGTTCCACAATTCACCTTCTTACCTTTTTTCCAGAGGAGGGTGGTGACCGTTCGCTCGGAGGTTTTCTCATTAGACTGCGGGTTGTTGTTCTGCAGATCCACAACATCTCCCCTGTTGTTCCAGTCAGTGTTAGGTGGTGTTTTGCACGCATTTCGAAGGCTTGCCCTGTTTTTCACGTCAATAAGCCAGTTTGAGTAGTGCATCATTAGTGCACATTTAATGTCCAGAAGCCGACCATGAGTTTAATCATTTATAGAGGCAGTTCCTGCAGGAGCAAAGCCGCTGGTTCACTGCATTTATAATAGCGTGACGTTATCGGGCACGAATGCATCTCACACACAATGTATTCTATTCACTTCTGTGTGTAAAAGGCGTGGACCTGGTCATTTTTGCGCCCCACCGGCTTCCGTCTAACTTGTCCTATCTGCACATGCTCGGCATTTCCCTGCGCGTCTTCCTTGTTGATGTTGCACCTGAAATGTGAATTTTCTTTTAATGTTCACCTTTTTTTTCCCCCTGTAACTTCACCCAGGTGTTAAGTCACAATGAAAACAAGATTCACCACTGTGGATATCAGGGCAGTTATTGCCGAAATTAACGCCAAGTAGGTGGTTTGTTGCTAGGCTAAGCTAACTTAGCCTCGTTTGACTATTGAAGCCACGGCTGTTGTGGATTTGTTTACAGATGTTGCTCAGCATTTCATTTATTCCGCCTGTTTCTTTTACAGCTACATTGGCATGAGGGTAAACAACGTGTACGACATCGATAATAAGACGTATCTCATCCGACTACAAAAGTAAGGACAGTTTGAAAACGTGTCTCTGAAAGTTTCATTGCACTGTTTCATAAGACTTGAAGCTCCAAAGTAAAGCAGGAATACCACAAGATTCATCCATTACAAAACATCCCTGCATTGAAACATGTAATTTTAATTAACTATGATAAGTATGAATTCTGATAGTATGAAATATAAAAGTAGTCATTATGCAACTTTTTGTTAAGTTGTTTGAGAATTGCAACTGATGCATTAAGAAATAAACAGCAGCATATTTACTAAAAAATATTTGAAACGTTTTTTTTATCGTATTCTCTATTTTTTTTAATGACTAATATGGCTTTATATATACTTAAGAAAGCATAAACACAGCATGAATTACTTTATTCAAATATGCCCTTTATTTAAACCATAGAATAAGTTTCTGTTGTTCCAATATAGGACATTTCTACAACAGAATGGGTAGCATTAAACTACCGAGCACAAATTCTACTGGAAATGATTATGGCAGATGAGAGTGAGGTTGTAGACTAGAAATCACAAATCAGTAACCAGTCACACGTCTGCAACACATTATTATTGAAGTTGTTGATGCTGCTTGTAGAATATTGTCTGATTCTCTCCTGAAAGGTTTGGCACAGCTGTTGGATATTTTTAAGGACAGTATCACGTTGTTGTCCGCCCAGAGCACTATATGGCAGATTGTTTGTTGTTGTAGATGACAAATAGAATTGTTGACATTAAAGTGTTTGACTATGGCTGTAAGTGGCATGTCAACATCCAGCATACGAACAGCTGATTCTTATGTTTCTCTTCTCATCTGTGGCGTTGTGTTAGTTGAATAAAGTTGCGTTTCACATCCCTTTTTATATTCTCTAGTCTAAGGAGTGTCTGTGTGCTGGTCATGCTATCTTCTCACTGTCCTTTAAAGCCACACCTGACTAGAGTGTTGGCTAAATCATTGGTCAAGGACATTTTTGTGCATAATTGGCTAAATGTCACCCTTTTCTAACCCAAAAAACAGACGATTTTTCCTTTTCTTTCTCTGAGTCAAAAAAGATCATTGATATTCTGTGTTTATATTTGTGTTTTCATTGTGAAATCTGACTCTGCTTAGTAACTGTTGCTGTCAGTTAAATGTTTGGTAAAAAATATCCCTTGATTTTTTCCCCCTGTGAAATGTAGTAGAGTACAGAGATAAATCAACATGGAAATAAAGTGCTGATTAAGTACTTCAAAACTGCACCTATGCACAGAACGTTAGTAAATGAACTTAGTTGCTTCCATCACTTTCAGTCAGGATATGTAACCGAGTGCTACATTGTTGTCTCAGACCCGACAGCAAAGCTGTTCTCCTGATTGAGTCTGGGACTCGGATTCACTCCACAGACTTTGAATGGCCCAAGAACATGATGCCTTCAGGCTTTGCAATGAAAGTAAGGACACCTTGATGATGTCATGTTACTCTGAAATACCATTTTTGTTTCATTAGGGCTGGCAAACATTCTTTATTCGTCTAACTGGAATGACATAAATTTTAATGTGATGTAATTAATGAAACCTTCTTGTGATAACCACACAGTCAAATCTTTGCTTTATTCCATGCCATCCATAAGCAAATGGATTCATGCAGTAAACGCCAACATGAGTGCACACACTTCTTTTCTCTTTCTTCTGAATCATATCTCTCACAGGTCAATGCTTGCTAATTGTTGAATTGGTTGCAGTAATAAAACTGAATCTTAAAGCAACTTTTCTTTCTCAATAGTGCCGAAAACATCTGAAGACGCGCCGACTCACCCAGGTTAAGCAGCTTGGGATTGACAGGATTGTTGACATCCAGTTTGGTTCAGATGAAGCCGCCTACCACTTGATTATCGAACTATACGACAGGGTCAGAAAACTGCACTTGAAGTGGCTTTATTTCAGACGCTACTTTAAATTACATGGATCACATCCAGCACTGAACAAATCAACCCAAATGAGAACTGTAACACTGATGCGTGCGTGTGTCCATTTTTAGGGTAACATCATACTTGCTGACCATGAGTACACAATCCTGAATCTGCTGAGGTTTCGTACTGCGGAGGCAGAAGATGTTAAGATTGCTGTGAGAGAGCGGTACCCCGTGGAGAACGCCAGACCCCCTGAACCCCTCATCAGTTTGGAACGGTAACCATACTTTTTCATGAGCTTGTTGAGTTTTTGGATAAAATGGCCATCCATCACAATTCAGTGAACAAATATCATAACTTACTTTTTTGTTGTCTTTATATAGACTCACTGAAATCCTCAGCAAAGCACCAAATGGAGAGCAAGTGAAAAGGGTCCTGAACCCTCACCTTCGTAAGTAGCCAGGCAGCAGATACATATGACTTTCTCCTCATTCCAAGTCTCCTAAACTTCTTTTATCATGTAAGAAACAAGACTGAACCACGTTTTGTGTCCTTTCCAAATGCATCTTTAGCCTACGGAGCCTCTCTGATAGAACACAGTTTGATAGAAGCAGGACTGCCAGGCTTTGTCAAAGTTGACAGTCAAGTTGATGCTGCCCAAGGTATAGTAGGACCATTGGAGTAATGTTTTTTTTCTTCTTGTAAATCTATTTTGATAATACATTTGATCCGTCTGGTTTTTTTTTAGTTGCACCTAAAATCCTGGAAGCCCTGCAGATTGCAGAAACATACATGGAAAAAACTGAGAACTTCAGTGGCAAAGTACATAAGAGATCTTTCATAAGCAGTCTTTATTCTGAGAAAAAAAAGTCCTTTGGGATTCTGAAATAGATTTGTAATATTCATTAACGTTTGTTTAAATTCCAGGGTTACATCCTTCAGAAGAGAGAAAAGAAACCAAGTTTGACTCCGGGGAAACCCAGTGAAGAACTGCTTACGTACGTTGTGTTTTGTCTAATGCATAATTAGTTACTTTAGAGAGTACTCCTGTTTAAATTATGCTTAGTAAGTTTGTGTCAATGATGCCTACTTACAGATATGATGAATTCCATCCATTCCTCTTCGCCCAGCATACGCAGAGCCCTTATTTGGAGTTTGATACTTTTGACAAGGTGAGGATTAGCTTGGCTGCATATTTCATTTTACTTCTTTGGTAAAGATTGAAATCCTTTTTGCTAAAGTGGCATGCTAATGCAATATTACCCTCTCAAACAGGCAGTGGATGAGTTCTTTTCGAAGATGGAGAGTCAGAAGATCGACATGAAGGCCTTGCAGCAGGAGAAACAGGCTCTGAAGAAGTTGGAAAATGTGAAGAGGGACCACGAGCAGAGGTTGGAGGCTTTGCACCAAGCACAGGTTAGCAACAGACGGCTTTTCAGTTTGTCTTTTTAAATTAATGTCTCACATACCTGCTCCTGCTTTCTCATGTATGTGTGTGAAACATTCATGTTGGTGTCGCTGCAAAATAGTAGCAGAAGTTTGCACCAGTCAATGGGTCTTGTGTGTTGCAGGAGGTGGACAGAGTAAAGGGTGAACTGGTGGAGATGAACCTGCCCGTGGTGGAGAGGGCGCTGCAGGTTGTGCGCAGCGCTTTGGCCAACCAGGTGGACTGGACCGAGATCGGCATTATTGTCAAAGAAGCACAAGCTGCTGGAGACCCCGTGGCATGTGCCATCAAGGAGCTGAAGCTTCAGACCAACCACATCACCATGCTTTTAAAGTGAGACTGTCGCTGAAGCTACAAACTTCAGTTAATCTTCCTGCTAATTGTTATATCATTTGAAATCCAACTGATGTATCACCTTTCAGGAATCCCTATATTTCTGAGGAGGATCAGGAAGAGGAAGAGAACAAAGACACGGTGGAAGAGAAAGGGAAGAAAAACAAAAATAAAGACAAAGGGCAGAACAAGAAGCTGCAAAAGAACAAGCCCATGTTGGTGGATGTGGATCTTGGCCTGTCTGCTTACGCCAACGCCAAAAAGTAGGTTTACGTTTAATGATTTAGACACAGAAATATGCTGTTGATGGAGTGGTTGACAGCTGATGGACTCATTTTTTTAGGTACTATGACTTCAAACGCACTGCTGAAAAGAAGGAGCAGAAAACCATTGAAGCAGCAGACAAGGTGATAAAACGACCTTTTCCTCACGGTTTTTGATTAATTGCACGATTTGCAGAAATCACTAGATTTTCTATAGAACATCTGTTATGTGCCCTATAACTGCTGGTAATGTAGACAGCTTTGTGTTTTTATTCAGAATTTCTGCTAAATGTTTTTCCAACTTCATGTCATTGAAGGCTATGAAATCTGCAGAGAAAAAGACACAGCAAACACTAAAGGAAGTTCAGACAGTAACCACCATCCAGAAGGCCAGGAAAGTCTATTGGTAAGACACAGTTAACTATGTGCATCTATTGAACTTTACATGCAACCAAGAGGATTCTTTAATTCCTTCAACTATCTCTTTCCTTTTGGCAGGTTTGAAAAGTTCTTGTGGTTTATCAGCTCCGAGAATTACCTCGTCATCGCAGGAAGAGACCAGCAGCAGAACGAGATGATTGTGAAGCGCTACCTCCGGACGGGTAGACCGACTTCCACGCACTCTTGCTGTAAACACATTTTAAAGCTGGTTTATCACATCATCTTTTGCTTTCTCAGGTGACATCTATGTTCACGCTGACCTACATGGAGCAACTAGTTGTGTCATCAAAAACCCTTCAGGTACATTTTCACTTTTGTCTTAGGCTGCGTTTTTCTGCTTCTAGTTCACTATCTTGTCATTTTTTTACCTGTTAGTAGTTCACCTCTCCTTCTGCTTGCTCCAGGGGATCCCATCCCTCCTCGCACTCTGACAGAAGCCGGCACGATGGCCGTGTGCTACAGCGCTGCTTGGGATGCCAAGATCATCACCAGTGCTTGGTGGGTTCATCATCATCAGGTGAGTCGTGACTACTCGGCAGCCTAATAAGTTGTCATCATATTGTGTATATGCGATTCATATTATACCTAATCTGTGGCATTTTTATAACTGTGCAGAGTAACTTACCGAAACTCTAACCTGATTCTTGTAAACAAATATCCACTGATTGTATCTTTGAGGTATAATAACCATGTTTAGTATCAAACATTTGGTAAGCTGATAACTGTACATTTACTGGTATTTTTCTTGGTATGGTACATAAAACAATGCAGAGACCCACTCATAAACATTGCTTCATAATCCTGCTTGAGTCCAGACACTATACTGGGTGCTTTTAACTAACAGGCACAGGAAAGAAAAGTATAAATTGATAATGATCATCAGCAAAACATTTGAATATGAATAGAATATTGATATAGTAGAAGTTATGGGCATTGTCATAAAAATATAAGAAATAATCTGGCTCCATTTAGTAGACACTCCATCAGAAGCACAATATAGAATCATTGTCATGAACTCTCTTTCCACCTTTATCCACCAGCTTTTATATTCAGTATAATTTATTTGTCAAAAAAAAGGCAAAATAAACAGAGGTAAATAGAATCTGGTTAGACATTTTCAATACATGTTATTGTACATTTTTTTGGCCTTGACACCCTGATGTTTTTTTAAATTAATTAATGGTATTTTGTGTATTTTTTTTTCCAGGTGTCAAAGACAGCTCCTACTGGAGAGTACCTGACCACTGGAAGTTTCATGATCAGAGGTATGAAACACTAGCATTCAGTTACATTAAAATTTAAATAAGTTTATCCAGAAACAGAATCATGATGACGTCCAAAAGAGGACTTCAGTTTTATTTTTTTTCCTCTCCAGGAAAGAAGAATTTTCTCCCTCCTTCTTACTTGATTATGGGCTTTGGATTCCTTTTCAAGGTAAATACCACCATGAGCAATAAGTACGTTTTTACTCTTTATCATTTTCAAACAACTTTTATGCCTTCTTCTGCCTCCTGCAGGTGGATGAGCAGAGTGTGTTTCGGCACCGCGGGGAGCGGAAGGTGAAAACGGTTGAGGAGGACATGGAGGATGTCACGTCCAGAACTGCTGAGCTGTTAGAGGAGGGAGAGGAGCTGATAGGTAGAAGGACACTTTCATTTAGTGTTATAGCTAAAGCTATATGCAGGTGCTGTAACTGTTCCTGTTGCCTTTGCAGGGGATGATAGCAGTAATGAAGATCAGGGGGAAGAGAAAACAGGAGATGGAGAGAGCAAGGAGGTGGGGGAAAAAATTGTGAAGGAGGACGATGCTGCTCATGAGAGGACTGCAGCAAATACAGGAGAGATGCTGTCTGAACAGAGCAACGTGGAGGAAGAAGGGCATAGAGAGGAAGACAGTGATCAGGAAAAAGAGATGAAGAATGATGAGAGTGAAGAATTCAGCTTTCCAGATACAACCATCTCCCTCTCTCATTTACAACCCAGCAGGTAGTAATGCCGCATATCAAGGAATAAAAAGGCCTTTACAGTTTCTACTTAACCGACACAATAGTTGTGTATATGCACATAATTAAATTCTCCTTTCCTATTTCCAGGAGCGCTCAGAACCCCGGCTTCAAAAAAGAAACCACCGCTCAGGTAATTACCTTCTCTGAGTCATTCAATCAAAGTCAAATCAAAATTTATTGTAACTTCTTTCACTGATAAGTTATTAATTTCTCTTCAGGCCGAGGCAGATTCACAAGGGAAGAAACACATGACTGCCAAGCAGAGAAGGTGAGGAACAAGATCCATGCAAAGCAAATCTTTCTTCATGTGAAAAGCAGATGAAGATGGCTGGTTTTTAAATGGCCTTTTTTTTAGAAGAACCCACATAGCCAGTCACTGATTGAATCCTCCTGTGCCTTTGTCTTCAACCTTAGAGAAGAAAAAAAGAAGAAGCAGAAACAAGAAGGCTGTGAGGCTGAGGAGAAAACTGACATTCCATTCAGTGGATCAGCTGTGGATCAGGGGTCCAAGAGTGGAGGAGGGACCTCACAGGCTCCACTGAAGAGAGGCCAGAAGGTAAGAGAGAAGGTTGAGGATGAAACATTATCTTTTTCTTTCCTTTGCTAAGGGTCAACTCCAGCGCAGCTTAGAACATTTATTAATAAATTATTTTGTTTTTATAAACCTTAGCTGGCAAAATCTAACTCTTCTATGAAACATAAAATTTAGACGAGAAATAAAATCCGAACTAAAAAAAATCAACAGCCAATAGGAGGCCATGAACAATAGCATCAGTAGGACTATACATGTTTTTTTCCATCATGAGTTACTAAAAAAAGAATGTAATGATTTTGTTAATTCCAGAATTGATGTGTATGATATGATGTAACCAAATCCACATGGTCAAATAAAACTTTTCTTGTCAACGGTATCATATCTTTCATATATTTATCATATTTTGCATTGTGTTGATCATGTTTCTTGTGTTGTCGCTACAGAACAAACTGAAAAAAATCAAAGAGAAGTACAAAGACCAGGATGAAGAGGACAGAGAGCTGATGATGCAGCTGCTTGGGGTGAGGATGAATTCTAAATAAAACCAAAAAACAACACAGCTGTGTAACCCTCAGCAAGCGCGACCGAGTGCTGCCTGTACACCAACATTGCCAGGATGCTGCTTTCACCCAACTTCAAGTCGTCTTCTGTCTCAATAAATAACGTTTCTGCTGCTTTTCTCCCATAGTCGGCTGGTTCCACTAAGGAGGAGAAGGATAAGGGGAAGAAAGGAAAGAAAGGGAAGGGGAAAGAGGAGCCCATCAGGAAACCGGCCTCTCAGAAACAACAGCAGAAACCTCGTAATGTGGAGGCAGCTGTAAAGAAACCAGAGCAGACGGGAGGCGAGGAGGAGGAGAGGCAGCCGGGGGAGGAGGGAGGTCCAGCAGAACAGGAGGAGAAGGTGGATGACAGGACTTCATGTTGAATTCAATAAAGAGTCAGAAATATACTGTTTGTCTGGTGATGTTCACATTGTTACCTGTTACCATATAGATTAAACATATGTGCATAGTATAGACTTCTGTATCTTTGAGTAACTCTTCACTACTTGTGAATTTTGTTGTTTTTACCCTAAAGTCATCAATGCTAACTTCTCTTCCAGGAAGACGATGTGGACCAGGACAACCCCGGAGCAGAGGTTGGTTTCAAGTGAAAACATTCAAATGTGTCTGTAATAGAACAAAATCTGTATTCCTTCTAAATTGCTCTCTTCAAAAATCCTTCATTTTGAATCGTATCTGTGTCTGTTGCTCCAGGAAGCAGAGAACCTGCTCACCTCTCTGACAGGCCAGCCTCACTCTGAGGACGTTCTGCTGTTTGCGGTGCCAGTCTGTGCGCCCTACACTGCCCTTTCCAACTACAAGTATGTGCAATTAACCTTTTTGTAAGAGATAGGGCAAAACAATGGAGCATCTGCAGGCTAAAGAGTCGTTTGTTTTCCACAGACACAAAGTGAAACTGACACCAGGCTCTCAGAAGAAAGGAAAAGGTAAGAATGGTCATCTATTGTGACACTCATGAAGCCTTTGCTTGATGTTTTCCCAGTGAAAAAGGAATTTTAGAATTGACAGCAATGTTCTGTTTTTGTTCTTAACAGCGGCACGCACTGCAGTATTAAGCTTCATGAAAGCCAAAGAGGTCTCAACCAGAGAGAAAGACCTGCTCCGCAGCGTCAAGGTAAACAATTTAGAACCGACTTCTGCCTATCTGCTGAATGGAAGGTTAAGGTTGTGGTGGAATTGTCAAAAAGATGTCCTATGTTGGTGCCTAAACATTTTTCCTTAACCTCGATGGAAAACATCATAAGGTCAAGGAAAGATATGCAGTAGAATTCTTAAAGACGTAAGAAATAACAGCAATGCTCAGAGCATGACTGCACTTGTACTACTGTTAATGCAACAGCAGATGTGTTGGTTTGAAAATTGCTGGCACAACATGTCACGACATCTTTTCTTTTACACACAGTAGACCGGTGTATCTGATGTCAAAGGAAGTATGCAAGGAAGGACTCAAGCACCTTTCCTTAGTTCTTAGAGGATTTGAGCAGCTCTGATCACAGCTGCATATTAATTATTATTTGAAGGTCATTTCACTTATTTAGAAACGTTCCTAAGCCAAAAACAACAACAAAAAAACCACAGCCAGGCTTTGATGCTCATTTGTAGTGCTGCAATGACAAAGTAACAAAGTTAGCAACCATAAGAAAAAATAATATGCTCTCAATAATTAAATCTATTTTTATTTATTAAAGAAAACTATCAAAATATTCAGATTCCACTTTATTATATTTAGGGATTTACATGAATGTTGATGCAGTTTTGACCGTTGAGCAGACCAAGATTTCACATTATCGCTGTCTGTTTAACCTTTTCTTAAAGTAGTGTTGCTTTTCTTGATGTTCCAGTTTAAACTCTGTCCCCTTTGTGTTCCAGGATTCAGATCTATCCAGAAACATGCCAGGAAAAGTTAAAGTCTCTGCTCCAAACCTGCTGGCTGCCAAGAAGAAGTGAGAGCTGGGTGAATACAGCACTGTCAAGACTTTTAATTTACAGTATTTCATCAGCACAGAACTGCAGTTTAATTCAGTTCAGTGACACTCTGCCAAGTTTCTTCTATATTTCAAACATGAGGGCTGCAGCTCGCTCATCAGTGCTGTGCCCTCATTTGAATGAGAATTCTTTTATTTTAAAGACTGATTGTATTTGTTGGTCAGCAACATGTAAATTAACAAAACTGAATATGAGAACACAACTTATTGGATGTGTTTATTTTTTTGAGAACAAATTATGCATTGCAATATGAACAATATGCATCATATCCTAGAATTAAAAAAAAGCAACATTATTAAGGGAACTTTGTGCAAACCAGGCAAGTACAAACAAAGCCCTACTGACATGAGGCATTTCAGTGCAACGTGGCTCAACATCCAATACACTCGCAGTATTTTAAGTTATTGATTAAATAAAATTCAAGTGCTACAGGAGCCACTTGTGACGATTTACAGGCTCTGAAAGCCTTTTTGAAAAGACAGAATCCACGCATTTCCTCACAAATATATAACTATATATACAAATTAAAAGTAACATTTCTGTCGCTCCAGAGTAGATAGTCTTGTGTAGCTTAAAACACTAGTTTTAGGTCTGTGAGAACTTAAATCATTCAAGATCACCCCAAGGATTAGTAACAGTAATCATTAGAAGAACAAACCACCTGTAACTCAGCGCTGCACTTGAAGCAAACCTGCTTCAGCTTACTTTGGATTTTGCACCACTGAATTTAGTGTTCGGACAATGATGGCATTTTGTGAGGAAGACCAGTGAAAATCTGAAAATCATCATCTGTGTTTAACATCATGCATTCCTTAAAAAAAAAAAAAAAAATCAGAACTATCCATTGCACTCTTGGGCATGCCTACAGGAAGAACCATAATCTTGGGAAAACTGCCAAAATTAGAGCCGAAGTCTGCTGCAATTCCAAATTCTACTTTTCCCCACAAGCATCAACACAATCCATTTAGTTTCTTTTAGTAGTCTTCCTGAAAAGCTGAAATATGAGTGGGGTTTTCTCTCCATGTATTAGGCTAAATGGAATCTTCAACTACACAGAAAAAAAAACATTTCATTTAAACAAAAGACCATCCATGTCTTTATAGCTGTAGTTGCCAAGAAAAACTAGTAATCTGTATAAAAACAAATCCAGTACAGTAGTACATGTTATAATATAGACAGAAATCCTCGCTGTCACATTTCAGCTACTCAGGACTGTTGAAAGAAGCGCCTCGGAAAGTGATTGTGAGCAAAGAAAGCTTAAAACAAAAACTAAACTAGAAGTAGCGCAGGGCCTCTGCTCTCTTGTATCTACAGCCCTAACAACAGTCTGAGCTTCACCACCACTGCTACCACACTCAAGGTCCTACTGGCCTTGAAAAAATGATGAGAAAATAAACCTAAAAAGGTGACAAACAGCTTAGAGAATCGCCTGTGAACCTTAGTGTGTCTGTCAGGACCACAGCTGTTCACTGTTGCTTAGAGACTTTTTTTTATGTACACAAGTGTCCACACACATCAGACGAATGCTCTAAAAGGACTACCTGCTTTGAAAGAAACACTCACATCTTCCATACATACATATTATCCTGTAATCCTCCAGACTGAATGATTGTGACTGGCCTCCTCTTGTCCTAGGAGCCCAGTGTGTTGACATGTGCCATTCTCTGTTTGAGGCTGTGCAGCAGGTGTTTAGGCAAACAGTCCCAGTAGCTCGACAAACGCTCCCTGTGCTGCAGAACAGTCTCCATACAGAACCTGGAGAATAGGGGAGAGATATTCAGAGACAGCCTGTCCTCAAAAGAAAAACGACCACATAGGTCGTCTGTACACGCCCGTATTACGACCGCATGTTATGTTTTGACGTTTCCGACCTCTAGCGGTTGAGTAAATATCGACACTCCGGTGTGTCAGCTGAAACGTCACCATGAACAAACTTTTAACTAACACTATCCCTGTCCCTATCCCTAACCTTAACCATAACCCTAAACCCGTGCTGGGAAAGTGAGAAAAAAGCCGTTTCGCGAATTAAATCCCGTAAAGCGTTCCTTTTCCCCGTAGGGGCGCAAACGTTCATACGACCGCATAGGTCGTATTCCGGTGCACGGTGCAAACGACCTATGCGGTCGTATGAATTTGAGGACTTGTTGCCAGAGACATTAAACTCAGCTTCAAGTGTTAAAAAAAACAAAGTTTACATTATATAGAGCTTGGCTTTCTGTCATCTGCCCACACCTTGTACACGATCGACCATTTTGAAATCCTGCCACAAATTTCAGATCGGCAACATTTGGGAGCAGTTACAGCGCTTTTCAAATTACTTTTGAAAAACTGTATTGTGCACCTTCTGTGACTCTGGTGAGGACACGGTGTGATAACATTGAGCTGGGATATTTAAATGGTGTTCAAGGATAGAATTTTAAAAGTTCTGTAGCTGCAGAAAACAAAACATTTGTCATTACAGTAACTCAGTGGTAGCTGACTGAATCTCCCAACTTCATGCAGCAGACTGAAACAAGATTAAGACCTTCAAAAACAACAAAAAGTTTTTGCAGCCCAATTGCACTGAACTGCCATTTTGTGTAGCTAGCCTTAACGTGGAAGATAACCAGATATTAATATTTATTGAGGTTTGACAAATTGTCCCTACAACACACAACAAATCACCGACATGGTCCTTGGTTCGCAGATTTGTCATTCGTGGTACAAAGTTTAAGTTACATTATGCTTCTGTACAAACTCACCGAACTAATGATTTGGGCTGAACGTTGAAAACCAGCAACTCGTTGCTGTGAGCCTGTCAAATTTAAAAAGGAAAAAAAGTCAAATGAAGTAGAAAACAAACTGATTGGTGTAACTATGAATTAACTGTACAATGTGCATCTTACAGCTCTGTGATGAGACAACAGGTTGTTGGCACACCCTCCAAACACAAACACTTCTCCATCAGGACCAGAGCACGCCGTGTGCCACAGCCTAAAATACACAAAGACAATATCACATACTGTCTCCATTTACACTGAGCTGCAGAATAATCCAAACGCACAGAACCAGATACCTACCTCGGGCTTCCTGTGTGACTGTGTTTGAAAGGCTTCCACTCGTTTTTGCTCACACAATACAGCCAAGCATCGCCTGAGAAGCAAATAGAGAATATCTCTATGAGATCAAGTGTAAATTTGAGATGGCTGGTAGCGACTCGAGGTCAAGTGTTGGACTCACTCAGTGTTTCTTTCTCTGTGGTGAAACCTCCAAATAAGAAGATGTGGTCTGGTGACACAGGAGTGAAAGAGTGCCAGGACCGGCCCACAGGACCCTGCTGGGGAACGCTCCTACAGCAGAGCAGGGAGAGTCAGGGGAAATATTAGAGCAGGAAAAACAGGAATGACACAATGCTGGCAGGTTGAGGAAACATGTTCACAAAGTAGATGAGTAACTGTTGGAGCATATTAATAACGGAGCTGGTGTTGGGTGTGATTCCCTCTTTGTTCATTACATTAGGACGCAAAAAAGTGTGTGTTTTTTTCAAGAACTGAACTGACCAGAAACCAAATCAGTAACCTCATGAATCTGCATGTACAACTAGTGTTTGCTCTGATAAATGGATCCAAAAGCTTTCACAGTATGCGCGAGATCACAAAACACTATGAGGAACTAAACTTACATTTCATGCCACTCCCATGTGTCCAGGTCAATGTAGTACAGATCATTTAGTCGAAAGTTCTGTGGTCAAAGAAGATGCATTGGGATTGATGGCCAACAAAAAAAAAAAAAAAGTACAGGAATGTAAACAGCATTTCGAAAATGCATCACAAGAGAAAGTGAATGAAATTTCCCTTTCCTCCTGTCTACCTTGTATCGTCCCCCAAACACATAACCTCTGTTGCCAACTGTAGCACAGGCATGAGCTGCTCTCGGTGATGGAGTATAGCCCTACATCAGGACAAAACAAGACAGAGAAAATGTACAAGATGACATGTTTCATCAGAATAGTTTATTGAACATTAGAGCTGCCGGAATTCTGAAAGACAAGGAAGAGGCTGTTGTTTGCTCCTTGATGGCGAGATGCCTTTGTGTGTGTGTGTTTGTGTGAAATTATTTGTGTTGAAGTTGGTGTTGTTACCGTGGTGATGGGCTGACTCCATGTTGATGTCTCCAGGTCCAGGATATGGATGTGGTTGTTCCAGCCTCGTCCAGGGCTGTCCCACTGTCCCAAATACGTAAACATTTGAATCCATGAATAGACTGAACTTAAATTTACCCCCCCCCCCCCCCTTTTTTTTTTAACTAGAATTAGATGGAAGTTCAAATCTACACTAATTCAACTATGAAACACCTAAAAATAATTGTTTATCATAGGAACAGGATGTTTTGTTTACAGACCACAAGAGAAGACGATTCGTCAAATTCAAAAGTCCCTCGAGGACATCCCTTTGCTGGGTAACCGTAGCCTCCAAAGAATATTAGTCTGCCAACACATAATATAAGAAACTCATTAAAAACCACCAGTTAATTCCTTTTTTTTTTGCATTTTTTTTACTGTTTATTAACAACTCAAACTATAATAACAATGATATAAACAAAGAATAATTCTTGATGGCCACATTAGTGCATTAGATGTTTATTATGTAATGCCATTTAACACTCAGGACATCCAGTTGAATTTTTTTTAACACTTTGTGACAAAAACACATTTTTCTTAGCTGTCTCGAGGCTGTTTTGCTCTGCCCCTTTTTAGTAGAGATTTGTAAATTAATATTTCTCGACATAAAGCACATTTGAGTTGACATTTTGTTTCAGAAAAGCTTATTTATCATCAGACTCTCATCCCTCACCTGTTCTTCTGAACCCAGCACCCCAGTTTGTCCTTACACGACGGAGGAAGCCCTTTAAGATCCCTCATTTCCTCCCACTTGAGGCTGGGAGCTCTCAGGGGCAGGCGATAGATCTACAAAGCACAGCACAGAAAACAGGACTTCTGAAAGATGATCAGCACAAACACTAACAGGCCTCGAGGTCTGATGAGCAAACATGATGCCACCATTGGAAAATAACAAGACGATAGGAATTTGCTTTTTGTAACAAACAAACTTTACCCTGTTTGTGTTTCCCCTGGCGTGATGACCTCCAAAAAGGTAGAGGACGCCATCAACGCACACCCCGCAGCTACCTGACATCGACGTGTGCAGGTTACCACCAGCTACATGTTTTGTCCTGTAAAACATCCAGAACAGTCTTTTGTTTATCTGCTTTGTGTTAAAAAAAAAATGTTTACACAGAAACCATGATAATGCTTTTATCTTCTTACCACACTCCTGATTCCATGTTGTATGTCCAGACCTCATTTCTTGGCAGATATAAGTCAGAGAATCCGTGGTTTTGAGCATTCTAGCAGAGAAAGAGGATGTAGTGTAATTAAGAAAAATGTGGAGACTGTTGAAAAATACATGAGCGTAATAACATTTTTACACGTACCTTGTATCCACCCCACACATACATGATGTTTCTATCAACCACTGCTATGTGACCACTGCGCTCAGCTGGGGTGTCCAGCTCGAAGAATTCAGATGCCTCAGGGTCCTCCACCTCCTCGTCTTCCTCGTCCTCTTCCATATCAACATTTCCCACCCAAACAAATATTCCGGCTTCTTCTTCTCTATCTGAGTCGTTGTCATCTTCTCCGGCTGGAACATCTCCCATGTCTTCCTCCATCTCTGCCATTCTCTCTGCCATGTCAGTCTCTCCTGTCTCCTACCAAGGTAAGAAGTGAGAGGAAGAAAAAAATCATCGAGGTTAGCGGTGATAGGATTATTCAGTTAACTAATTTGTTTGTCCAATAACCAACAGAGAATGACCCACATTCATAAAAGAGGTCGTCAGGAAATGACAAGATTTTTTGTGCTAGTCATGAGAAAATAGCAACACATGAATTTCCTGTGGAAGGCATATAATGTTTACTAGCTCTATACCTTCGATATTTTCGTTTTTGGTAAAGTAAACTGAGCATGTCTGAGGACAGTAGGTCATGTAACGGTAGCTGTTGCACGATTACTGCTGACCTATTTTGCTAGCTTAACTATTTAGGTTAGTAAGTGACCACTAGCGGTTAGCATAACGTTTATAGCAAAGAGAAGACCAACAAAAGACTTAAGTTTTTTTATATATTTGATTAAAATGCCATGTACTACGTGGCAGCTAACCCAGCTAGTATGCAAACACCAGCTGTTTGGTCGTTCACGTGTGCACAACCGTTAGCAACATAGCATTTGTAAACTTGATAACAAACACCCTAACAGTTGCTAGTAAGTAGCGTCATAAAATCAGATTTACAACATTAATGTCGAACATTAACATTTAATTGGTCAGTGCAATATGTATTCGCACTTGTCATTGCGTTACCTTAACAGATGTTTGTTGTTCTGCAGAATTCAAAAGCAGTCTGCCATTTACGTGAGGTCATCACAAGTATTCTGGGGGCCCGACCGGAAGGAAGCGACTACTCATATCCGCCATCTTGATGAGGTCAGAACAAAACGAAGTGGCCTTTTGCAGGGAAGAGGTGCACTCGAATATTTATTATATTACTAGTAACTGCAGGGCTGCCAACTCTCACGTTTTGGCCGTAAGACACACGCAACTTAGTCCCTTCACACGCTCTCACGCCACACTCCAAACATCACACAGGCAAAAAAAACCTTCCAGTTTGCTGTTATGGGAATATTTAACCTTTGGGGAAATCCAGTTGACGTTTTTACTCCACAGAAAGCCAGGTTTGTGAAAATCCGGTCCGCATTTTCCGTCCTGCACGCTCCCCAGTCATTGTGCAGCTGTCAGGCTGCACCTGTGTTTGAAAGCCTGGGCAGATGCCCGGGCAGTGGCGGATCTTCCGGAGGGGTGATCTGATTGGCCACCCCATTTTTTATTTTATTTTAGTTGAAGACCCCTGCTCTACTGGATTGCAATTTTTTTCCAACTTTCTAACAAGTTTGTCTAGGTCTCTACAGATGTTTTGGAATTTTTGTTTTGAAATCCGACCATTCTGTCAGTTTTTGTCCTTGCATTCAAAAATCAGTGCTTGATTCAGTCAACCGACAATGTTGTGGGCCAGTCTAGGCCAAAAATGCCAGGGCTGATTTTTTTGCCCCAGTCCACCCGTGATTATATTACTACTAGATTTAAAAAACTTAAAATTTGTCAGCTGATGTATAGAAAAAAAAAGAATAAACTCACTATTAAGCTATCCAGTGAGTCCCAAAAACTATAAATAAAAGCATTGACAGTCCTTACCTGTTTACCCATTTGTATTAACAAATCTATTTACAGTCCCAATAAATCCCAATTTGGCACTCTGTAATAAGTGCATTTTTATACAAACACTCTGCACTATACCCTTTTTGTTTTCCAGGGAGTTTGTGCAAATGAGAGTATAATAAAAGGTCAGAAAGTTCAGTAGCTACAAAGAATAAAACCTTTATTATTCATGACAAAACACATAAGCACAGATACAACGGTTTGATTACCACTCAATTTTCAACATCCAGTATCATACAAAGGCAATGTACAAAGCAAATGAAAACAGATCTTGAAAATCCAAGTTTTTCTTTACAGGCCTTGAAGTTTGCTGTGAAGACACACAAACAAAAGTTTAGTATGAAAATAAGTGTTTATAGATCAGTTATCAGTACTGAGTAACTCAAATAGAAAAAGAAAAAACTTCAAAAATATGTCCCACCTGTCCTCAATAGTTCTGTTGGATGGATAGTACACCTTGAAAGTGAAGCCACTTCTTGGGAATGATCCCTGCAGAAATAAATGAATAACGACTTATTAATAAATGCCAAAGGTCTAGCTGCAAAGGCATTGTTTATCTATCAAAGAATAATTTCAGCCATTGATTCAGATTTCTTCTGTTGCATACCGGATTGACTGAAAGGCAGTCAGTGTTTGAGATGCTAAAGGGGTCGTATTTGTCTGCAAAGACGATGACATCGGGTACTGGGTAGATACGCAGGGAGTAGTCATATGCCCAGAAAACAGGACTGACATACAGAGGCAGCGGAGTCAAGTGACCCTGTGAGAGGATAGTTTTCACAAACTGGGAGAGAGGAAGAGAAGACGGTTTATTGACAGAAATAAAAATACATTTTAACATTTTAACACATTTTATTGGAAATATAGCCACACATTTCTGTAACAATATTTACAAACAATTCCTGGCATTTACAACACTGTGCAGGAGTGCAAGTCAGCCTCTGACAACAGCAAATTACTACCGTGCATGTCTTTCTTGAGAGGACTTTCACTTAGGTGTGAACAGGTTTTTCAGAAACACTGAAACTCACATGGTTTGGAATGTCAAGATTGTTATTTGGCAATCGGACGCAGTTTCTGCACATCTTGTTGACCAGGTCCTCTCTGATGACGACGATCTCCTGGGTGCAGTACTGGATCCTGACAGAGAAAAACGTGCAATCACAGTAAAAATTCAGTTTTCTAGCAGTGACAGTGACAAGTCTGGACACAATTTCCGCTAAGTTTGAAAACTAAACACAATGTCTATTTGCATGTAAAACTACTTCATATTACACTGAAACCCTGATCAACCAATGTCAAAGCCACATATTTGTTTTACCTGCATGGGTTTGTTGTGAACACAGAAAACGGCACCCTCTGTCTGAATTCCTCCGTAATGTGGTCGGCCAAGGGAGGCCTGAGGGAAAAATATTTAACCACATTTGTCCACACCTCTGAGTGAATATCACAGAATGATGTTAAAAGCCAGATGTCTCTGAAGGATTACCTTGGCAGGATGCTGCCTGGACCCGGGTCTTCAGGACCAGGAACAAACACGAAGCGACTACTGCAGGTTTAGGATGAACATATTTATGTCAAACACACTGAAACTGAAATAGTTAGGAATAATCTTGAGCAGAACAAAATGCCAAATCTATTGAATCCTACCTGCTGTGGATGCTGGGGTATGAACATATAGCATCAGCAAGAGCCTTCAGTGATTCTAAAGAAAGAATATGTAATTCTATTCATTCTGGCAGATTTTAGTCGGAACAATCATTAATGTAGCTCTCTCACAACTGGGCAGATTTCTGGCAAGTTAAAAACTTTAGCTCGCTGTTATGCAGTATGATTAATGCCACAGTCTATAGTGCCATCATAGCCACTATAAATTTATCACTGTAGTAGTAATAAATGTGACTAAAAGTGTATTGTGCATTAGCGAAACTAAATTTCTTCAGCCCTCCAAGACGCAACGTCATTTTTGTCATCTTACTTTCTATTCATATCCGTTGCACCAAGTAATGCTGTGTTTGGCTGAGAGATTACATCCTTCATTCATTACCTACTTCCTATCGCTTTTGTATTTGAAGTGCATGATTGAATCATAGGATTATTAGCAGAGAGCAGTGGAAATCTCATTGATACTCCTTTTTTCATTCAATCAAGGCATGTTTGAGGGCGCTAGCAAGTGATGATTAAAACACTAAAATAAAAGTAGACAGTGGATGCGGTGCGCTACGTGGGAAATGAGGAGTGGCCGCCTACACAGATTAACTAATCTCTTTTTCTGTCAACACTGATGCCATCTTGTTTAACCCCTCATGTCGTCCTGCGGGTCAAAATTGACCCGTTTTAAAGTTTGAAAATGATGAAAAAAAATAATTTTCACAGTGAAACTTCTGATGTCTACATTTTCAACATTTTTGGGAAATCTTTGAACAGTTTTTGGTGGTAAAAAAGAAATGCTAAAAATGTTACTTAAGAACATTCACATAAAAATCAACCAAAATCCAGCGAAATTCGCTGGATTTTGGTTGATTTTTATGTGAATGTTCTTAATGAAAATATTAGAAGTTTTACTGATATACATGTAATCACTTTAGATATTTTGAGGATTTTTTTGGGAAGATTTTTGCTCATTTTTTGAAAATATTTACAAGACTTTTCTTGCCAAATTTGGGGGATTTTTGTTTTAAATAAAACTTTTAAGGGAAACTTTTAAGGAATTATTAGAATTTTCTTCCTGAAGGTTTTGCAAATTTTCAGAAATTTGTTGAATTTCTTTGCTGAATTTTTGGATTTTTTTTCAGACAAGGAAACAATATTTTTTGTTGCCTGTAAATGAAGACAACAGGAGGGTTAAGGAACTTTAGTAGAGATTTCAGGGCTCATGGTAAGTTCGACCTCTAGATCTGGTTGTGCCAAAATACAGAATAAAAGGTGTACTGTGTGTTCATGCAATGAAATCACAGTATCTGTCCAACTTTATGGACCAATTTAAAAGTCTGTTATGAGAGATTAGAGTCCAAAAGGCTCACCTTTGAGTGATTTAATCTGTGTTTTCCCATATGGGGCAGAAGAGAAGTTTCCACAGAAAATGAAACAGGTGGGAGGCATGGCAGCATATCCTGTAAGAAAAGACAGACTGACAATATAAGTGTTGTCTCAAAAGTGCGTATTCTTGACTTGTAAAGTCTGCAGCATAAGACCTGAGAACATGATGTTGAGCTTTTCCATCACTTCGACGCTGTCCAGCCAGACGTCAGAGATCATTACAAACATGGCGTCTTCGTTCTCCTCTTCCAGCTGCTTGAGCTTGGAAGAAGCTTTCACTGAAGTGGTGGATGGACCCCCAAAGAAGTTCAAGTTGCCGTAGTATGCCCTGGAATTTACACCAATGACCGTATTGTGAGGAAGCAGAAATACTTTCCAGTGGGACTGATTACTGCAAAGGTGCCCTGATTCCAATCATGCTAGTTTGGGACAAGCAGCGGCAAAAATCAATCACTTTCATATTTTTTTTTCCAGTGTGAAAGATATCTAAAAATTTATTCTAAAATCGTGATTCATATCACATTGCACATCTGTCAACAATAATGACATTTTTTGATTTTTTTGCATTTCGTTCAGCTGTACCTAGTCCAGAAAATAAGGTTGGATTAGCCTTAAGACTGAAAATGAAGTCAAAGAATTCATCCCTTACTAAACGGGAAAAAATGTGTGAATAACTTAATGCTTAAATTAAAGCTGAATTAGTAGAATACTTTTAATTGCATGTTAAACTGTAATTGTAGTTATTCTTCACAGTCTGCTACTGAGGAGTGCTGATCATGCTGTCAGATTACATCATACATACGTACATCATTAACAAGAATCTCTGACTTCACTACGGAAGTAAATATAGAGTTTATGCCTTCATTGGCATCATCAATATATTCATGACATTTTTACTGACTAGCAAGAAGAACAAGGTTACGACTTCATGGATGTGACACAGGATGCTCCGAACATGCTCATCTGCACAGACCAGACTAGGCTTGATTCACATCTCACCTCAGTCTATAATATCAGGATGCACATCTTGCTATATTGACTAAATGTTTGTTCAATCACCATTTAACCCACTGACCTTGTAGCTGATGAAGGCTCTGTTGGTGGGAACCCGAAACCATTGACGTGGAACACAGAATCCTCATACCAACCTGTAGGATAGAGGGGAAAACTCCACCTCAGCAACAGACGTGTAGCATGTGGCTGCCTATTTAGTTTTCTTTACTATAGCTGCAGAAGGAGTTGAAATGAATTTTACCTTCTGCCAGCACAAAGCAGGATTCTGTGTACAGCCCGTTATGAAACTGGTGAGAATGGCGCTAAGGAATGCATTATGTTTAAAAGCCATAAAAAGCACTTATTGCTGACGGGCTGCCAAACAGATGAAAGGATATTGCTTTAGACATGTCCAGTTGTACTGTTCCACTTGGGTCCTCCAGGTAAAATTTACCCTAAAAAATGTTTAGAAATGTTTTAGAGAGCAGATACAAAACAAATTTTCTGACAAACTGAATGGAAAGACACAATTTTTTACGACTTTCAAAGAAATAGGTAAAATCGTGAACTCACCTCTTTCAGTTGTGTGATCATCCCAAGTACGATCACCTCTCCCAGTTTAGCTGTGCTACCGAGCAAAGCTTCGATTGTCTTCAACTAGAAAACAACAGCATGAGTAGTCGGCCAAATGCAAAAACAGTAAACCAGGTGTGCAAAAAACTACATTAAACACATACTTTAAACCGAAGCCATAACACTGGTTTCAGATTCTGTACCTGAAATTTGTTCTGACCCTCTTCAACAGCAGCTCCTATTGCTGGAGGGGTGAAGAGTTCATGCCGATGTGTACGCTACAAAGAAAATGATGTCTGTGTTAATACAACATGCAAACCACACATAGTAGAAACAGCAGCAAAGAGAGGAGGTCAACTCCTCTGTGGTGGAATGATGAGTCAGATCTTACTGACCTGTTGTAAGATTGTGTAGCGTTCCCTAAAGAGTTCAGCTTTGTCTTTGGCCACACCACACAGACTGGGGGCTGGATGGCTGGTCATACTGATGCTGCATGAAGAGGGCAAGAAAAAAACTTTTAAAACTTAGCCTACAATCATAGGTACCAAGGAGGCAAATAATTGTACTTCTGTATCATCAAAGTGATCATTTACTCACGGTACAAATTTCTTCTTCTCCACACTGTAAATGTATCTGGGCACATCAAAGGCTCCAATGATGTTGAAGACATTATCTCTAGAAGAAAGATCCCAGAAGTAAATTTTAGACTACTGCACAATAAAGTTGATTATATTATATTATACTTTAAAATGTCGGTGTTATGTCATGATTGCATTATTATAATATTACATAGATTTGAGTTTGGTCCATGTATTTCCAGCAAGCAACTCTAACTGGAAGGATTTCTAGTCCAAACAGCTTTGTCTGTGCACTTTCTAATCCACCTCCTATCATTACAGTGAATCATCAAGTAACTTTTGTCCATATGGAATCAGTGAAAACATCTAGTCAATTAATGTAATGATATATAAGAGTGGACTAAAATGTTGAACTTATCTATCAAATTCTGAAAGCCAGTTAATCATTACAGCCTTTATAGGTATAATTATTGTTTGTTAGAATTAGAACAGAACAGAGAATACGGTCTTGAACCCACATACAGAAGTAAAGTCATAAGCACACTGCACACAACAACACTGATAATGTGAGTATGCTAAGTAATAGGACAACATCCCACAATAAACAAAATAGTAAATTAACCATAACACAACAAACTTATTAAGAAAGAAAAAACTGCAAGTTGCAGCCTCACTTACATGGTTTCATCACAAGACTGAGTGCAGTCCTGCACAGCAACTTCCACCACGGACAGCTCGATCATACTGGAGGACACTGTTGGAAAACACACAACATTCATAACGTGAAAACACTTCAGACAAATACAAATCCGCACACAGCAGACTATGTACTGAACACACAGTCCCTTGTAGAAACCAGCTGTAATGTACTTACATGGCTGCTTTTCCACCGCATCCAGGACCCGTTCAATAACATCATCAAGTTCAGTGTGACTGACAGACTCCAGCACTTCTACCAGGTACCTGCTGGCTTCACTGGAACACAACACAAGTAGGAAACATGGCAATCTAGACAAACAACAGCCTAGCCAAGTTAAATCATCATTCCTTATGTACTTAAAAAAAACAGCCATTGAGCCAAAATACAAAGTAAAATTGCTGGTGTGAGTTTACCAAACTAATTATTAATATATCAATGTCAGGATCCCACTGTGCTATGAACAATGCAGGTTTACCTATCCTGCAGTTTTCCACTTGTCAAAACAATGAATGTAGTTCCTACATTATGTCAGAAATGTTGCTAATGCATGACACGTGATTTAGGGTTACATTTTAAAGTTTCCAACCCCAGGATACTTGCAAAACACATAGTAGTTTGTTTTGACATACTAAACCCATCCGTTATTCATGTTAATTACTGTGCAGTTTTCAAACATAAACAAGGAAATTAGAAATGCTTATTAAATACAGCCTAAACATCAGACACAATAATAATAATTAATGCCTGTAATTCTAGGAAAAAATAAGTAATTGTCATGTCTGATCATGCTTTAAATTCCATACTTTTCTTTGGTCTAAATTATTCGATTCGGAGGGGGAAAAAAATCACAGGCATACCTTTGCAATCACAACAGATACGAGTTCTGTGTATTTTCACATTATGACTGTTTGACTCAGATAAAAGCAGCTGTCCATGTATCTAAACAGGGTCATTAGTTTTAGACAGAAAATGATTTTTTTTGCACACCATATGGCCTCAGAAGAGCACACAGCATGAAAAAAAAAACTACACAACAGCATAACATCTATTGTTTGTAATCAATAGTGTAAATTTAACAGAGTTTTGACGGCGGTCAGCTCGTTGCTGCCTATTGAAGTGTCTGAAAACACGCTGTTGTTTTATCGAAGGTTTCCGACATCAGCAAAAACAACTTTAGCAAAGCAGCCGTGATAGAATTTAATATTTACGGTCGCAGTATGAGTCCTCTCATCTTGAAGCCAGCGGACACTTTTGCCTTTATTTTCCGAGCCACCTCCATAGTTAATGTTGTCTCCACTTCTTCTTCTGTTTGCGCTCAAGCTTTGGCGCTAAATGTCAACTTCCGCGTATGTGTCGTCACTTCTGTTGTCGTCATAGATACAACCAGACAGTCTATGGATACAATCTATGCTTGTACTGTAGCCTGTCCGTTGTCTTTTAGTTCTTAAACTAAAACTAAGTTAAACTTAACGAAAACAAAATCCAATAAAATAACATAAAATAAAATAAAAACTGCAAATATGCAAACTACTTTTAAAATATGCAAATGTATTGAATTTAGCACTTTGAGAAATAAAAAGGGCATTACAGATATAATTTATTATTATTATTTACTGTAAATTTACCACCTGAACTGCCTTACAATATTATTTTTTCATAGCTCACCATCTGATGTTTCTTTATATAACATTCTACACGATATACACAATCACAGTTTGTTCTTGTACACACACACACACTGACAGACATGTATATATATTTAAGCTGATATTACTTTGACTATTTAAACTCTGTTGCACACCACATACACACCTTAATGGCAACAGTATTCGGTCACGGCAGTGACCTCTTTCAGCTGAATAATTTGTCCTGCCTCACTGTGAAAACAGTTAACATAGGCCTACAAGTTGTAGGAGTTCTGCTGAACCTACAACTGCACTCTTCTGGACAACAATGTTGTACATGGTCAAGTGTCTTGTGTTTAAACTAACTTTAGATGTTGTACATGAATCTGTTGGAATCTGTTGGAGCTAGTACGGAGGCTCAAATCCTATAATGACCCTTTTGTTTACAACCACTGTGAATTTCACCTTTGAAATCTGTTGATCTTCTTGTGCTTCTTCATCCTGATGCTGCTGTTAGCAGCATTACAAGTGTCCTCTTCTGCTGCTTGTCGACCACTGTTACGTCAGATTGGTTAGCCAGCAGCTGCTTGTCAATGTGAAATTTGAAGTCCCACAGGATTGTAGCTCTGCTGTTATAAATCGCTTTCATTGGTGTGTCCCATTGGGACTTTGGGACTTCTGACACATGCTCAGCACAGATGTTCCTGTATACTCCCTCAGCCTCTCAGTATACACTGTCCCAGCTTGTATCACAAATAAACTACTTTTCTCTGATCTCAAAACAATCCAAATGGCTTAATTTGTGTATTAATAGGGTGGATCTGGCAACTATTGCTGGCATCTGTTCAAGTTAGTGTTATACTATTAAAATTTAATCAGGTAAGTGCAAAGGCGTGGAGTGCATCTGATTAATTCTAACACAAACAATATTAAATTAATTCAGCAAACCTGGCATGAATACAATCAATGCACCTTTTTGTTATTCTCCTTGGAGAAAAGTAACCCTGGTATTCTACAAACTGCTGCATCCCCAAAGGCCAGCTGTAGTCTCCATCTGCATATAAACAATTAGGCAAAATGGCTGGGATGGATTTTAACATGTAAACAACCACAATGGATGACACATCTGCTGTGCTGAAACCTCAGTGTAACTCAACATCAGAGTTAAAAATCACTGTATGAACTGCTTTAGATTTCATAATAATTAAAAATATCCTGACATTTAATTTAGTCTCTACATCCACAGACTTCAAATTCATCTCACTGTAACTGGGAAAAACATTGTTTGTTGCTGCTGATTTTGTATTCATTGTGGTAAAAAATTAATAAACAAATAAATGCTTAAATAAATTGCTTTTAATTGGTTATTCTAACAGAATTATTTCTGCATTTTTATAAAGATTAATCATCTGAAGTTCACTGAATGGAAATTATTCGGGCAAAAACTCACAATTAAAAGCTTCATGAATTAGTGTGTAAGAATTTTTTTTTAAAAGTGTTTTACTACAAATCACATTTGGAGACCCGGGGTATCAAATTAAGCTCATTAAGGAAAAATTATTTGATCCTGTTTTATTTCACAATAACAGACTTTAAAACTCCAGTCTTCATTTATCTGTCAAATCATAATAAAATCACAAAAGCTACAATTAACTTTTTGTTGTTGAGTTTAAATGTGGTGACATAATTAAAAAATAAAGAGTAAACTTTAAAAGTTGTTATATATTTTTCATTTGCGGCATTCTGATTGTATTCTGAAAAACGGCTGTAACCGGAAGTAGTGTTTTATTTTGTAGTGGTGTTTACACAGCTGACGAAAGGTTTGTTCTGTTTTCACGTAAAAGGTTTTGGTTTTCACAACATGGGAAAACATTTCACGACAGCTAGGGGTGTCCTGTAGCCTGTGAGTATGTTTTTAAAATATATTTGCGGAAATGTTTGTTTTAAACGTCTATTCAATGTGAATGCAGATTGTTAACGATCTTATCTGCTTGTAACGTTCAGAAGAACAACGATTTTGTAGAAATATCTAATAATTTACTGCGTTTTTATCTTAAACCGATGACAACAGTGTGAAAGCTGGTGTTATATGTTGCATAGTTTATGCTTCAGTCGTGTTATATGTGTTATTATTATGTTATCTGTGTTATGATGAGATTCTAACCGCAGCTGAGGGTGCTGGTGACATTTTTAGACACATTTTTATAATTTTAGTTTCAAAGCCATGCCTTCTTTTTTCTATTTATAGCAGAGCGTCATGGATCCAGTCTTTGAGAGGCACTGCTCGGAGCTGGTGGCCCGGGAGAGGAGCGGACACACGGCCGTGGTGGAGGGGAACCTGCTGTATGTGTGGGGAGGATACATGGTGAGGAAAAAAAACAAGCATCACTTAAAGCCATGTTTAAGCTTATTTAAAGGCATTTCAGTGTCATACACAGTAAGAAAAATAGGTAAATTCCCTCCAGCACTGTGCTTGAGTTGTGTTGATTCTTATACTTGAGTATTTTTCATTTTATACTATCTTATAATACTTAATTACATGTCAGAGGACAGTATTGCAGCTTTTTCTCTGCTGCATTTGTATACTCTCAGGTTTATGATCAGTTATTAAGGGGAAGACACTCCAACATCATGTGAAGTTGTTAGACCCAATGATCGATCGATAGATAGATAGATAGATTACTTATTCATTTCCTTGGGCAAAGTATCCAGTAGCTCACACATGTTACATACAAGACAGATGTGGAAACAATGTACAAAAGAGCAAGTAATTAGCGAACCAATTGTGTTGGTCGAACAAGCAATATAGTCCCAGAAATGCTGGTATTTACAACAAAGGTACATAAAAATAGTTGGTACTTACAATAATGTGCAAAATTGCTGCTACAAAGAGTATAAGAAAGGTACAAAATACAATAAAATAGAGTATTCTAAAAGCACAAAATACAATAAAATACAGTATTCTGAAAGTACAAAAGAGGTGCAATGTGAAAACAGAACTGATAATACTGAGGGGTCCCAGCTCTTTTCTTGGATGGTAGCGGCTTAATTGCAAATAGCAGTAAAATCATTCTACTGGTCTGAGGAAAGCTTAAAAAAGTGAGGTTTCGTAACGTTTTGATTCACCTCTGTGTTTTTTGTAAGAATATACAAACTTTTTTTTTAAACATTAGTCATTCAGAGGCTTATCCTTTGGTTTTAACCAAAAAACAAAACAAAACAAAAACATATAATAAGCCAAAAGCCTATTTAAATGTAACTGGAAAGAAAACTTTTGGCCCTGAAAGATACATTTACTTTCATTTTTTTGTAATGAACAGTTTTTATTTTGTTTGTTTGTTTTTTAAAAAATCATCATTCTAATAATTTACAATGATAGATTGTATTTACTCTGTATTTTACTCGTGTTTTCTCTTCAGTCCGTTGCTGATGATGAAGTTTTCTTACCCAATGATGAAATCTGGGCCTATGATCTAGAAGGAGGTATATGGTAAGAAGATGACATAAATTCCAAATACGTCAAAACAATGAATAGTAGTGTGTGTTTACTCATGACAGTCACTTTGCCTGCTGGCGATTGTCATCAACTCATATAACATCCCTGCTGTGTTTGGATTGACAAATACTGCCCTGGAGCTGTCTGCTGTCACATCTGTGGTTCCAAAAATATGTTTTGTCGTACGGGAATGTGAGTAGTTTCTCTACATTCTTTCTTCTTACTGTTTTGAAGGAAAGTGTTTCACATGTCAGGGGAAGTCCCGCCCTCCATGTCAGGGACCTGCTCCTGCTCCCTGAATGGACACATGTACATATTTGGAGGTTGTGATGACAATGGACAAACCAATCAGGTAAGATGGAGACTAGGACTTACTTAAGATATGATAAGATATGATAACACAAAAGTACAATGAGGCAAAAAATAAAGTTATAGCAAAAGGCCTCATAAAGACAATATACAAAGCATAATGAATTGTACATATGGATATAGACCAAAATCAATGTTTACTTCGCATAAACTCTTTGTCTTTTGTTCCTGTGAGGCTTTTATTTTATCTCACGTAAGAGTATGGGCACAGTGATACATGTAAAACTGACAAGAATTTGATAATTAGTCTCTTTTCTTAATATTTATTGTTCACATAGCAGCACTGATGGCACAAGGTTAACTCTTCCACCTGCAAATGTTGTCAAATTGGAAATGTTTTGATTAAAGGTGCCCTAAGGAGATTTCCAACAAACATTCAACAGTCATAAAATATTTGCAATTTTTAAAAATGATATTTAAAAATGCTGAACCTTGCTTTGTTTACATGCATATTTGTTAGCTTAGGTCACAAAAACGTTTATCTGCAGTGCTACTAGGGGTTGAAATCTTCACCTGGGTCCTTTAAATCTCTCAGAAGCAGATACATTATCAGCCCCTAAAATATTGATGAGTGTTCCTTATTGGAAAACAGTTAGTAAATATGCACGATTAGACACTCAAAGGTCACTGTTTGAGCTGAACAAAATTTCCTTGAAGAAGTGATCAATGTTTGACTTCCAACAGATGTACTGTGTCGACCTGACAGATGGCAAATATATGTGGAAGAAGATCATACATGAGTTTGGCTCTGCTCCTTCACCTCGAGACAAACTGTCCTGCTGGGTTTATAATGGAAGGTAAGATTTGTGAATTGCAAAGGCTTTTCCATAGATTCTAAATAGCAATCAATATCATTATATTTATATTTTTATATATCATCTATGGGCTGTCTACACACGGAAATCTTCAAGCAGTTTGTTGTGTAAAGACCACACAAGTTTCTAGTGCAACTGTTGCAACTTTCTGTCCTGTACCAGTACCTACCTACCCAAACCATTCACCGTTTATGAGATTACTTCCATATTTCATACTGTGCTGTCACTCTTCCTTAGTAAACTGGAAGCCATAGTCTTCAAATGTTTATATTCTTACTGTTCTTCTTATACCATTTGACGTGGCGACCACTGAACATCAGCTTGCATAACAGCAATTGTGAGCATTTTTGTTTAACTTTCTCCAGGATCATCTACTTTGGAGGATACGGCCACAAACTACTGACCGATGTTGACAGCAGGAACAGAAGCTTCATTGTAGATGAAACGTCATGGGTAGCATGTTTTATAGATTTTATTGATTATGTCTGTCTGAAAAAAATTGGCTTTTCCAGGAGGCATTAAAGACATTTCTAAAAATGGCACGTGGTTGATACTGTATGTTTTGATTTGTATTTATTCAAGGCTTTGTTTAGAAAATTTCTTCTCCCTTGTTTTGTTGTTTTCAGGTGGAAGATGTCTTTTGGGGATGGAACAATGAGGTCCATATATTTGACCCCATTCAATCCAGCTGGAGCGAACCACAAACCCAAGTAATTTATTTAGAGTTTAGTTGCCAATACATGTTTTATATATAGAAATGTTTCTATTGTGACATTTCAAGACAGTGTTATATTGGTAAAAGGTAAAGAAAGCCAATGCTTCACTGTGACTTTTCCTGTTTGCAGGGCCGAGCTCCGGCCCCGAGGGCGGCTCACGCCAGCGCCACACTCGGTCGTCGAGGATACGTTTGTGGAGGAAGAGTCATGGTGAGAGTCCTGGATGGATTTCAGTGCTACTCTTATCTCATTGTGTCATACTGATTAAAGACAGCCATACATTACCTGTTCTTGTGTTTTTAAACGCAGGAAACCAGGACGAGTGACATTCATTGTTTAGACCTTGAATCATGGACGTGGTCAGAAATGTAGGTGCCCATACACAGAATGTGTCATTTCAGCCAGTATGTGGTGTAAAATATGCATGACCAAACCCGCGCTTCAAATAATAAATATTATATAAATAGTTATCAGGTTATTGCCGTGTTTGTTTTTAATAATATAACACTAAATATGCCTTCCAGAGTCCCGGTGTCCACCACTCCAGTGGGCAGGTCATGGCACACGCTCACAGCTGTAACAGACAACGCATTGTTCCTGTTCGGAGGTCTCAGCGTGGACTGCAAACCAATGAGTAAGAAAATGTGTTCACTTATATGTCCTACTTCCTTTTGTCACGTTATGTCTTCAAAGTGTTTCTTTTCAATAGTACATGTTCTCATCAATTAGGTGATGGATGGCTGCTTGACATTGAAACCAAGAAATGGAGAGAAGTGGAGCATCCCTTTAAGAATAAACCAAGGTAGCAGGTTATTAATATTTCACATTTATTACTCTGTACAGGAAAGTGTCATTATCTATACTGAACAATTTCTTTAATCCCCTGTCTAAGGTTGTGGCACACAGCGTGTCCAAGCAAAGACTGTGATGTGATTGTGTTTGGCGGCAGTTGTGACTACATTCTGCTTGTCGACACAGTAAGTCACACAGAAGCCACTGTGGAGGCTGAAAAACAGATGTGACATCATTCTATTTTTTACAAAACCTAGTGCATCATCACATGACAAATAAAATGCTGAAAACAAATTATGAAGTTTTGTAAATGTGTATTGACACAGACACGACTCTGAAACCACGCGGAGAGACAAACGTATGTGGCACGTAAAATTTATATGGGGGTAAACTGAGATAACAGGATCAACCTTGAAATTTATGCATTCAGAATAGCCGTTGATTTTCAACCACCTCTATACATAAAATAGAATGTTTTCATGTTTCCGAACTGTGCTCCAAAACTGTAACTTCTAAGTTATAGCGCCTTTAAATACTTGTGGATAGAGAGGTTCTGTCTGTCTGTAGGCGCTACAGTTGACAGATGAAGCATGTAGAAGAAACTATGTGATGAACATATAGTCCTGTAAATTATTCACGACTGCAAATGGACTCAGAATGGACCTGTACAAACCTTTCACATCTCTTTTCAGGGTCACTGCAATGATGCACTTGTCTTCCAGATGCAGCCATATCCTCTGTTCAGGTAAAAACCCACTGTTTTATATCAATAGCAAGGACATGATTTTATTAAAAAATAACTGCAGAAGGTAAACACAAATAATTTCACATGACAGAAGTGAAATAATGATTAACAGATGGCTGCAGAGTATTTATGCAGAGAAACCGCTCTCATTAATATTAGTTTTACTTCTGCTATGACAAGTACAAATGCTGTTGAAAGGTGTTTTACTTAGTAGGTCATGTTACTTTAGATATGTACTTTTCTCCCAAAATAGAAATGAGAAATGACAGATTGTTTCCACCCTCCTGACAGGATTTGTCAGGATTACATTGCAAAGAACGTGAGGACCTCCGAGATGCTCAGAAATCAGCTTCCTCTCCTTCCTCCCAAACTCCTGAAGTCCGTACAGAGGAGGATATCGTTCTACAGGCCTTCAAAGAAGCAAAATACTACCTAATAAACATGTTACATGTCAACGAGAATGCAATAACCTACAAGATTTTTCAAAAGTACTGTACTGCCCTTAGTGTGAACTTCACACAAGGCAGAGATTTTATTTGTTAAATACACGATGCAAAATATTTTATGGTGTTTTACGTTATTGTTTTACAAATGCGTATTTTATTTTGTACAGTCATGCTGCTGAAACGTTCCCAAACTGTCCCTGTGATGATTAAATGACGCATTGAAACGTTTTTGCCTCGTGTGGATTATTAGCCAACACTTGAGTCAAATGATGCAATGACAAAACACACACATGCATTTTCTTTCAGAATATTTTTTTATTTGCAATACAAAACTTTAAAAAAAGTCACCTACATGATTAAAAACCACCTTTCATCAGATGATGACAGAACATTTTACAGCTGACACGTGCATTGTTCACTGAAGTGTTCAAGTCTGCTCTACTGAGCTTCACCACTAAGTGGCAGCAGGCTTTTATGTTGAAATGGAGCCGAATCGTGTCAGCAGAGGCACAGCTGGGTCCAACTGAAAGTCTCTGAGGTGCCACATTCCTCCCTTAAAAGGATGGAAAAGTGCAGGAACTGTGGTCAGGAAGGAAACCTTAAATAAACATTCCCTGCTCATACCTTTGCAGGGTTGCCACATATGAAAAGCTATAGTGTTCTGAAACTGCTGGTGGAGAACTGTTTATCTTTACATACAGCTTTGCCCAATAGGCCACAGGAATGCGACTGCTGCATAAATTTGCAAAACTGCTGAACTTAATCAGCCAGAAAATGTCTGCGTTCTCTCATTTACCTATTAACAGACAGGTTAAAAGAGTGTAAGTAATAGGTAACCGTGCAGGCTCAGTGGGAGGCCCGGCCGGACTGATGGGATGACAGTGACACCCCGCTGCTGCTGCTGCAGATAACAGACCGAGGAGGCCTCTGTCAGTTAACGGGCTCCGTCCAGCGTGAGCCGAACCTCCTGGCAGCTGTTCAAGCTGGTGCTATAACTCTGCAATTACAGTGCTTCACGTTGTTAAATAAGACTTGGGTAAATGCAAAGGGCCAGGAGTGAAGCTGTTTAAGTTCAAGCCAAACAGTGTTAAATTTATCCACGCTGCATAAATACAGATCACGAATCCTTCCCTGGTCACAGGAAATTTGTCAGAAGCAACCCTGGTTCTCTTTATAAATGCCGTCTACTAACTTTACCCTATGAAGGCCGCTGCAGAGGACAGTACTGCTGGATTATCGTCAGCTGGGGGTCAGCTAAATTCCCTCTCAATGGTGTCCATCAGCTCCTCTTCTGATCCATCGTACAGGATGACTGGCATGGTGAGAGAGGAGCTATGGCAGCTGCCAAAAGTCCTGGGAGACAGGAAGAAACACGTCACCAGGATGCTGATTAAAAACAGAAAATCTATGAGCCACACCATGTTGTAACTTGAAGTTCTCCCCTGCCACATGCATCATCTTTTGAGAAAACCAACTCACAGCAACATCTAACATTCAGCACTGCCAGTGGAGATGCCTGATTGTGAAAAGGCCACTGGCAAAAGATTTATTTTTGTTAGTTTTCTTTCAGGCTGCAGTGGAAATATTGATGTTGTGGTTCTTCACGCTCACTTTAAACAAAGCAGCAACAACAGACACTTGTTTGTTTCTGCTCAGCCTCTGACAAATCTGATCTGCACTGAGAATAATGGGGTTGGTATTTCGATCCCTTTAAGGTGAATTTGAGCTGGCAGTGGTCTTTTTTCTTTACTCCACCGAGCTCGGAAATCAATTATTTATTTGAGTTGTCTACTTACAATTGTTTTTCTGATGTGGAAACAGCTTCCAACAAAGGCCCTCTTGTCAGGAAGCCCTGTGAAGAGGACTGGCATTAAGGAGAGAGGAAAGAATGGATATTATATGTTTTCTGCTCAACCCTGAACAACAATTCAGACTAATTGTTATTCAAAAATCATCCTGCTGGTCATCATTTATAATAAACTGCTTTGCATAATTAAAAAAACAATCTGTTCAATGATATAGAAATATAATGGTCCTTACCTTTTGCTGAGTGGGGCACCCAGATGTGTGCTTTTTAACATGTGTGAAGGCAGAGTTGCTCCTCTTGTTTACATCTCTTGACGCACAGTGAGAGACACGTGGCTCCTCGGCTCTTCCTGACAACTCTTCCTCTGCGTCCTCCCGGCTAAAATGGCACAGTCCGTACGTTTTGGATCGGATGAAAGTCTTCTTCGCGGGAGTTTTCTTCCCAGAATCCCTCTCTCGCTCCTCGTAATCAGCCAGAACCGTGTCCAGTTCTCCGTCAATATCATCCTCCTCTCCAGAAAAGTTCGAGTCGTGCCCCTCGCTGTGGCAGTCCGGTTGCGCACGGTTACGTGCGCTGCGTAAAATGGTATGGATTTTGAGCGGCTTGAAAGGGTGACTGTCCTGTTTGGATGAAGTGACACCGGAGCCCGTTTTGGTCACCTTCACCTCGCTGACACACGCAGGTGCGACTCTCTTTCCTCGACTCGTACCGGTGCCCATGTCCGTGCGTCTGGCTGTTTTGGAAATCTAAAGTCCCATTTCCAAATTCCCCCTCAGGCCCAGCAACAGCTTCCAGAGTTGAATATTAACCAACAAAGGCTTGATCCTTGGCAGTGTTTAAGGTCAGTTTTCAATTAGGTTTACGATTGGAAGACAGTTCTTTGGCTCAACATGAGCTCTCGGGGCTGGTTTTCCTTCAAATGTTTCGCTCCAGGTCCTGCTGAAATCATCACATGTGTCACTGGAACGGAGCTCAGTCAGTCTGTAAACTTTGGAGCAACTCCACATCAGGATGAGAAACAGCGTATCCGTTACATAACACAGTTTGGCTCAGGACCCCAGGGACAAAACTCCGCCTTCTTATAGAGGGGAAAACACACCCTTTATGTTGCTATTATTTCTACTAGACTAAAATAACCTTCACTTTTACTGTAGAAACTCTCCCTTCTGCCTGTGTTTTGTCATTTATTATACAATTTAAGCACACGTTTAAACAAATTACAACTTTTTTTGCCTACAATGAAGCCATTAGCTTGACTGAGAAAGACATTACATAAGACAGTGTGAACAAGCAAAGGCTAACACGAGTAATTAGTTTGATTTATCTGCATCACATCAGCGACATGGCGGCCTTATTGCCCTTCTATGTTCAGCTAATAGATTTTATGGCGGTAAGTGAGGTCAAGAGTGAGTGAGTTCCTGTCAGCCTGATGCTGGAGGCCCCCCCCCCAGTGACTGACTGGGCCACAAGAGAGGGGGCATTCCTTTCCAACAGCTTGAGCTTCCCAGAGCTTCCTCAATAAGCTTTTGTTTGGTCCACTTGCACGTACAAAAGACACAGCGGGAGCACCTCAATGCCAGGGCTGTCCAACAAGAACCCAGAGTCCATCCAAGCAAAAAAAAAAAAAAAAAAAAGTTGTTTGCCATCTTTCATTAAGTGCCTCTTTCTCTTTTCTTGCTCGTGTGTACACATGTGTCTGTGTGCCAGACAGCTGTGCAACCTGTTCTCTCTGGAGGACGACCAAGTCAAAGACACCTGTTGTTTAAGCAACTGAATGTAAAAGTGGGAGAAAAAAATGAGCCCTGCAAGTCCCAGATGTCTCATCGAGAAAATTCCTGCTTTACTGTGGGAGAATTCCTTCTATGTGGCTGAAAAAAACATGCTTAAGACATAAACAGTGAACAATAAATAACTGTAAGATTTCTTTTGCTTAATACCCTAAGTTGCAGCTATTTAGCTACATTTCATGGCCTCCATTTCAGTATGACTCACTCTGCATATAAGTGATGCTATCCAAAGATGTGATTACTTTCATAAAAAAGTTTCCTCAGAGTTTGCTTTATAGGGAAAAGAGCTTCATAAGCAAAACTGCAAAACCAAAACATCCTTCTGACTGTGCAGTAATTGCATAATTGTGTGTTACAGTTTTTGTCTCCCCACAATTCCAAAATGCCATTAAAACCTACTTAAGTTAATGCAGGAGTCTTATTTTTAGATAATAACCAGAAGAACTGGCTTTCTTTCCAACCCTGCTTCTCACGGACTCTTGTTTGTGTTATTTCCAACCCCCATTTGTGTTACTCTCCTGGCCCGAGCTAGTGTATCATTAAAGAAATCAGGCGGCCACATCTGGAGAAAAATTCAACAGCTTCCAGACGAAGGGGAGGATCCGCTGCAAGATGGAGGCCACAGCCCAGCTCACTACATAACTGTGGTTTCTCTGACTTCCTCCAGTTTCAAGAGTATTCCTCCAACATGGACGGAGACTTGAAAGACTGTGAGAAGTCTTCATGAAACTGTAGTTGTGGAGTCTGTACAGCTTTGCATATCAAATCCTTCTCAAACTCTCACTATAGTCTGTCTTTTGTTCCGTTCTAACGGCAGGACGGCCTATGTGAGAAACTTTAATTACAATGACTCAGCTGCTCCATTTGAGGGGCAACAAATAACAGTATTGTTATCATGCTTAAGCCTAAAAAATGATCCCACGTCTGTAAAAAGTAAATCTCTGGAGAGTATTTAACAGGCCTGCTCCCCGCTGATAGGTATTCCAGTAAAAATGTCTGGGCCTCTTAGCCAACCAGGTAAAAAAACAGGAACATGAACGGGTCAAAAAGAACAACGCTTCACTATACATACATTCTTTCTTTGCTTAAATCATTTAGAAACCTTATTACCTTAGACACTATCCTTAAATGTAAAAGCATAAGTTTTTCCCTGCAAAGAACCGTTCCCAAAAACACATTTTTCCCAAAGGGCTCTATCTTTTTATATACTGATTCATTGTTATACACAATTTTAAAACTTTTTATGACTTAAGCTATCACAATAATCAGATTCAGTTTTTAAGTAATACAAGGGTGATGTATAACTTCATCTGTTGAAACTGGCTCTTGTTTCAACAGATGTAACATCAGGAAAATAATGTTAAACCAGTGTTATGTTGGTGTAAGATTGCACCACTTTATCATATCTACTGTTTCTCTGTTTAATCCTGGAACCATGTGGTTATTTTGCCATTATTATATAAATATAATTTCAGTGCTATTTCATATTTTTGCCTTCAGGTATATAGGTTTTTATTGTGGTAAAGGACACAGTAATGTCACATCAAAACTACCATTAAATAAGTTTTAAAATACAGCATTAAAGATCTGATGAAAAATTTAAAAAATTGCATAGGTGTATGCATTTTCCTCTGCAATGTATGATTACTTTATATCTGTTATAGAGTTTTGCATGTGTGTGTGAATGAGAGGAAGGAACAGGGGTTTTATTTTTTTTATCTCTCTTTTATCTTCTCTCTTTTCTCACGCTTTACAACTCCAATTTATTAACATCTAGTGTACATTACTGATTTTGTACAGGGTAACAAAGCAAAGTCTGGACTCAAATAAAAGCTCCATTGGGACACTGCACAGACGTAATCAACTGAACAGACGAGCAGAGCCGGGACAGGGGATATTGTAGCTCGGACACAGTGACACGAGGTTGTCAGGGCAACAGGCAGTGCAGCAAAGGGGAGTTGAACTGTTGTAAAAGAACGAGGGGCATCTCTATTTATCTTTGAACTGTCCCTCTTAATCTGCCAGATTACTAAGCGTTAAAAAGGCTTTTGTGTTGACGTGGAAAGTACGTCACAGAGATGAAGGTACGACTTCTGGTAAAAGTTCGAGGGGGAACATTTCCAGTCTCCTCTGCAAACCTTTTATTCTCATTCAGAGACAGTCTTCTTAAGAAACATGCCTTCATCAGGTTACGGTATGAGACAAGGTTCTGTTTCACCTCCTGATTCCTGATTTTATTTATGCTCCTCATGTGGCAGCACACATTTTAAAGTGACTGTTAGGATTATAAACAGCAGATGGAGCTAGCGTTCAAGAAAAGGAAATAACACAGTTTCTTCTATATTGACTACTACTGATTTAGAAGGTCGCTGTACAGTAAAGTGGTAACTGGCACCACATTGTGAACAACATATTTCCTTCCTAGGATAAATACGTGAAGAAGGATCTGCTGAGCTCACTGAGGAAAAGTGGATACAAACAGGCATCTTGGGTGTGATACAGTACAGTATTGTCTTTCAGTATTTTCAATAATTATAGAAGAGAAACAACACGTAAAACATTTTGCAATCAGTCTTGACTGGATTTCGTAAAAGTGAAGATCTAATCTGGAACAGCAATGACTTAAAAGGAAGCATATTTAACCATTAAAGTTACTAAAGATGGCCAAGACAAGGAAAACAAATGTGGAAACAAAAGCACTACTAATGAATGGAAGAATGTGAAGTCAAATTATGAATTATATTAATTACAGGAAAAGGTGTTGCAACAGTTACAGAAGTAGAGATGACTGTTCTGCAGCAGTAGAACACTATTATTAACAGTCATTTTAGCACCATAAGCTAAAGGTCAAACTAGAGCAAGTAAGGCTGCAGCAGTAAAACCTGTGAACTGAGCAAGAGTGTGTTTTACTGCTTATGAATTCAATTTTAATGTGGATAATGAATTGGCATATTCCTTTATGCAGTGCTACTTTAAAATAAAAGAAAAATGTTTCACACAAACGCAGCCAACCATTTTCAGCTATACACGTTTCACCACATCTTTAGGACCCTCTCTCTTCCCCACACTTTGCTCTGCTTCTGGAATTGTTGTAATCATGTGCTGGAAGGTCTTCTCAGCCAAGTCTGTGGTCACTACTGCAGTGACCCATTTTTCTGTCAAAAGGCCATGTAATCAACAGAAAACAATTACTGCCTCTCTCTGGCGCTCAAAGCGCTCAATACCAGCATCTGCTCACTTCCTAATTACCTACTAGGTAAGAGACTTCATTGGGAGAGAAACTCACAGCAATCAATCCTTGCATTATACTTGGCTTGTTTATCAGCATCCTAATGTGTCAGATGGAAACTATCTGGTCTGTTCATTTCAGTTTTGTCTGATTAGCCGCTTCTTTATATATGTAAGTAGATTTCAGTTTCCCTTTTGTTCATCGGCTGGCGCTAACCTGGTTCTGCCTCCCCAGCACAGGTTTTAAATGCCTCTCCTTTGTTTAGTGCTGTTGGACAGTGTGTCATGGCGATTAGAGCAACTTTATGTGAGGCATTTCCTCGGTTGGGTCCTGGCTCCAACATTAATGTGGAAAGAATACACCAAGGTAAAGCCGTGGTACACTATTTCTCAGAAATCCCTCATGTTCTCTTTGGCTGCATTGTGTGTCTTTGTTTAGTTTTAGTGGTGTGTGGGAAACAGTCGAGTCAAAATGAAGCCTTTAAATGGTGGAAATGAAAAGTTTAAAAGCTTTGAAATTCATTCTTGTTCTCCAGAGGATGTATCCTAATGACTCTGGAGATCCCCTGGTTTTCCTGCATCATCACCTGGAGATAAAGTTTCTATTGGACATATTACGATCAGATTTTGTAGGATATACATGGACTTCACAGTTAATCCTAATGACCGGTGTGACCTCTTGATCTTTACTCTTGTGTCACCAGTATGTTAGCATGAGAGAAATGGATCGTTATTAAAAAGCAGCTTTTTTCCAGTATCAGCTATAGATATTCCATTCAAAAGCAACCTTTTAATAACTGAAAACTGTTCATGTGATATCAATAAATGTAACTTCTTTAACAATACAGATACCGCTAAAATACTGTTTCCACCCTGACAAAGGCATCTGCCGAACAGCACCTCAGACAGTTTTTTGTCAGTGATTTCCTGTCTTTTCTCTTCTACTCTCTGTCAAAACAACACAGAGAATATGAAAGTTGATCTGATTCCTTCCCTCGGTATTTCTGTTCCAAAAAACATTTTGAAGGTAGAGGAAAAAGCAGAGGAAGCAACACGAATTTGATGCTGTCCATGGTCCTGACAGGCCCCAGATGGCACTGAACGGACAACTGAGCTAAAAACCTTACTATTTAATTGATAAAGCCCAGAGGATAAACAGCTATGACGCAGCTTTTGTGACTTAGAAGAAGCCCAAAGTCCTTTAAAATTGATGTAGATCACAATAACGCCACAGATTTCTCGCAACTTTTCAAGGTTTTCTATGAAATGAAGTCTTTCTTTTGAACTGATCGGCCGTAAGAAAGCATTTGCAGGTGGCTGAACAATAAAGTCAGATCCGTCTTTGGCTTTGTTGCAGAGTTGCCAGACAACAAGAGCATGTGGTGGGTTGCTTTTCGCAGTGTAGTATGGGATGCACTGTACAGTAACACTGCTCAGTGTTTACTGTGTATGTGAAGGCTTTACCTGTCCTCAAACAAGGCTGCCAGAGACGGGTTAAAAAAGTATCCTGTGCTGCTGAAGAAAGTGTCATGCATGTGCACCTGCCTCCTCCCGTTTTCTTGTTACATAATGGGACTGGCATCATTATATGGCCTGTCTATGCCAGTCTAAAAATACGGTTCAGGACTCCCAACAGTATGTGGCATTTATGTAAGTGAAGAGAACAGGAGAGGGGTTTGGATCACGAGCTGTTTCTATGACAGTCCAGAGTCAGTGTGACAGAGAGGGTGAGAGAGCAGGAAAGATCCAGACTGGAGTGAAAAGCGAGCAGGAGGGAGCTGCGGGTGAGTGTGGGGGAGTGCTGAGGCAGAGAGAGCGGCGGTGGGGGTGTGGAGGCGGTGGAGGTAGCTCGGCTCTATTATCATGCAAACCTCCCTGCGAAGAAACTTTCACTCATCTGCGGCGAATTTTCTGCAAACTGTGGTTTATCTTCCACCAGTGCAACAGTGTGTTACATAAACAACCTTCTGCTGTTTAATTTTATAACCCTTAAAGGTATTATCCCAATAAAGTGCACTGCAAACGAACATTACTCTCAAGCGGACCGAGAGAGGAATTTAATTCAATTTGAACTTATAAGTAAAGTTGAACAAATTACAGGAGGAGTCTTGAATGTTAGTTGGACCAGTTGAATTTGCATTTTTCTTTGCATTTCAGGCCCTGAAAACACACTTTTTCAACCAGCTTCTACTCCGAGTGACTTTTTTTTGTTGTTGCATAAATAGTTGCTTTTTTAAAAAGGCATTTGAGTTTTTGGTTGGACTAGTGATGTAATTCATCCACCAATGACAGTTCAGCAACATTTAAATCATGAATTCACTGTTGTGCCACTTTAGTCAGTAATAATATTTTAGCAAAGCAGTTTTGGCAAAGGAGATTTGGTGATTTTTTGACTTTTTATGTAACACCGAATACTTAAGACATAACTGAGAGTTCCCTAAACCCCACACATCCTGAAGACTATCAGATGGCATGGTGAAAAATAAATGCTAAATGGTCAGCACTTTTCTACCTTACACTGTAGGAAAAAGTACTAATTATCTTTATTTGCATCATATTGGTGAACTTAGGTGAGATTTGTGACTGTATTTTAACTGTCTTTTGATGTATGAAAAAAGAAAGAAAAATTTTCCCATAAAGGTTTGTTCACACTTGCAGATTTTTTATATTAATAATAGTATTTTACAGTCAACAGGTCTAGTTTAGCCTTTTCTGTGTATTTCAAAAATATGGAAAAAAATTCCTAAAATTGAAAGGGCCAGTTCTGTAAAATTACAGATGTTTTTAAAGTCTTGCAGTACTGAAAGCACTTTACAACATTTCCATTCACCCATCCGCACACTCTCACCTACTGATGGTGATGGAGCTGTCGTGCAAGCTGCCCACCTGCCACCGAGAGAAACTTTTGGTTCAGTGCTTTGCTCAAGGACACTTCACATGTGTAGGGGCCAGATACCAAACTGCCAACCTTCCACGTAATGGAGACGAGATTTTCGAGAGCGGTGGCTTTTCTTTACCCTTTCCAAAAGCTAGAACACCAGAGCAGAAGTGTAAGAAATGGATAAATGCTTATGTATGCCTGCCCTAAGGCAAAGTATAATTACTACCTACATTACAGTACTAACTTAGCATTACTTCCAAAGCCAAAGAGCATATCATTTGCTTACTCTGTTATTTTGTCGGTTCATATGTTAGGCTGGAAAAAGCCTCATTCAGGGGAAATGCAGCCTCTGTTTTGCTGTTCAAGTAGGTTTTTGATTCAATGTAAACAAGACACACTTCAACATTTCAGGTAATCTAAGCTTGTATTTTCTCATATTCCTGTGGATCAAGTTATTCATAAGAACCTCAGCGATGAATCTCACATTGTTTTGCTGCTAACATCCCACATAAACCTTTACTGTCAGGTAGCAGCATGTGAATGCTCCTTGTTTATTAGAGTGACTGTCTCCTGTGCTCCCACTGCTGCGTCTCGTGCTTACAGATCAGACTCCGGGGAGGGAATCTACTCAGGTGTGATTACAGCAGCATTATTGGCTAAATGTTTCCTCTAATTAACATGCAGTTAAAGCCAACCGCTAAGGCCTTACTGTCATTTGCAGCATCTACAAGCCATGTTGATTCTTTCATAACATGCTGGCATGCTGACAAAGAAAATACCGTTGGATGTTTTCAGTGTCACTAGCAGATATAGGCATGAATTGCTCTTTTGTGCACAGAATGCAAAACTGGTTTTAGATACTAATTAAGGATGACTCACCTCCCAAGTGACCTCTTGATCAACTTGTACTGCAAAGAGTTCTTCAGCGCTATTTATAGTACAAGAAATTATATATAGTTGCATATAACCTCACTTTTTGTTGTTTTGAATCATGATAATAAACTTGCCAACAACAATCTTATTGAGTTTTATTTACTTTGCAAAGTACAATATCCAATATTATCTGCAAACTTTGCCATTTGATATATTGCACCAGCCTCATTCTATTTATTTTTTTATCTGCAGTCCCTTGGCAGACAGTGAAGGAAGAAGGGTCATTGCTTAAGTACAAAAGATATATAAATAGTACATTTTAAAAATAGACAAGTTCTGCAAAATTCGTCTCAAGTAAAATGTTATGAGAGAAAAATGTAATTAAAGTAAACGTACCATTTTGCAGGTAGTGCGGCACCTGTCAGAGCATATTAAAGGGGAACTTCGGTTTTTTTCAACCTGGGGTCTGCTTTCATTTGACATTTCATACATGTGAGTGATGGAGAAATGAATTTTCGACATAGTTCCAGTATTTAGCCAGGCAGGCAGCTTCACAGCTCAGCTAGCGAAAAGTATGGGGCAACTTGCCCCCCCCCCCGCGTCAAAGTCCGCCCTAATGTGCTTTTTTCCCCCACACTGACCGGCTCGGATACTCTCAACGAGTGTCCCACAACATACGAGAGATGAGAAGTGAACGAAAACCTCCACATTACTTGGTGATCGCTATTTATTGTGGTCTGTATCCAAATCTCAGGATGCTAGAAAGCAAATCTTGTTCCGAAATCGGGCGATAACTCACGGCAATACCGGTGTTTTGGCGCGAGCTATCGCGCGATTTCAGAACGATATTTGTTTCTAGCGTCCTGAGAGTTGGATACAGACCACAACAAAGAGCGATCGCCAGGTAATGTGGAGGTTTTCGTTCACTTCTCATCTCTAGTATGTTGAGGGACACTCGTTGAGAGTATCCGAGCTGGTCAGTGTGGGAAAAAAAGCACGTTAGGGCGGACTTTGACGTGGGGTGGCAAGTTGCCCCATACTTTTCGCTAGCTGAGCTGCTAGCTGAGCTGCTAAGCTGCCTGCCTGGCTAAATACTGGAGCTATGTCGAAAATTCATTTCTCCATCACTCACATGTATGAAATGACAAATGAAAGCAGACCCCAGGTTGAAAAAAAAAACAAAGTTCCCCTTTAATATTAGAAGTGAAGCATAACACATTCAGGTTGAGTAAAAAATAGAATAAAATTGAAAATGTCACAGATAGTAAAATAACTTCAAATTGTACGTAAGAATCCTTCTTGAGTAAATACACATGGATTTGTGTATAAAATCATTAAAATAACACAAGCTTTATGATATTAAAACACTAAATACAGGCATGCTGTGATGGTTCTAAGTGAGCCACTTTCCGTTGTCTTGTCTTGCTTTCGATAACATCTATTCCGTGACCTGATGCGTTGATGCCAAACTGAATACTAAACCTTAATTCCTGTCGTGAGCTCCTGAAACGGAAGGGTGCACTCTGTGTGCAATAGAGTTACCCATTCTTGACAAATTACACCTGGTAAGCAAGTCTGAAACACGTTACCTCAGTGTTTGTAAGATTTATGAGCACGTCTGCATCCACATCTAAATCACTTGGATCTGGCAGACACGGCAGAAAGTCCGTGATAGGAAAGAAAAAAAGGGGGAAAAAAAGGAGGTTTTCTCAACAGTTTTTTGTGAAGACGTATGCACTTCCCCCATCATTCAAAAGAGGTTGTAAAAGTTAACAACCTCTGCATATAATGAGAACGCAGTAAACATACTCTGACATATGGCAGGTTATGCTGATCAAAGCCTTACAATGGGGCTTAGATGGGGGCCATGCAGGAGGCGACTTAAGCATTTCTTCACTTTATGACGTCTTCTTGTCTAAAAGTCCTGAGCGAGGCTTGTAAAGTCACACTAGTTATACTGTACATGTGGAGAAATATATTAAAATGTGTGGCATAGAGATGTAAGTATGAACTTCTCTTCATTTTTGAAGGAGACTCCGGTTTCTTGTGTGAAAATGCACAGCGAGTCAAGACATTTCTGTCTTCCTTCTCTAACTGACTCCAAGGTATTGTTCATATGTACTGATTTGGTACTCCGGCTGTCTTGCACAGAGCTCATACGCTGCTGTTGTTCTGCTTGTGTTATCAGAGCTCAGCGGACCTAACTGAATTATTCAATGCTCCCAGCAGCATCTCTCACACAGTCTGTCTTTGCACCGACCTGGTTTACATCAGGAGTTTACAGGTTGGGCAGGGGGCTGGAGACTTGCAGCCCTGTAGCCTTGGCTATCAACCCAGGTCAGGAAGAAACTTCTATACACAAGATTGGCATTTGACAGCCTTGGAAATTTCAAGTAGAATGTAGTTTTAAATTGAACTGAATGTGTCTGTCGCACCGAGGCTTTCTAAAGGTACATTTTTAGTGTTCTCTTTCACCAGATTTGATACAAAATGACAGTTTCTGTGACACCAGTCAAACAGATTGCAGGACTTAACTTTGAGCTCCATGCAGAAGCACAGTGTTAGTTCACCCACCTGCCAGGCTGACAGAGGAGAAACGTTATGCCTGTTAAACAGACCACCAACATCCGAAAGCTCAGCTCAGTGACAAGCCTGATGGTGCTCATAGCTCTGTTTTGACCTGCCAACACTGTTGAGCCCAAATGAGCTTAAAACGCAGCATGAAACACAAGCTGTCGACACTCATCTGCGAGTGGGAGTCAGCTCGCCACAAGCTCCGGATTCAGGAGTTGTTGAGAGGTGACTGTACAGATCTGTTATGTTTGAAAAGTCATATTTTGGAGCACAAAGTTTTTCAGCATTGTAAATGTAAATTTAACATCTTCACATCCCCCTGAGCCCTGACTGAGTGCAGTGCACAACAGTTTGGAGAAAAAAAATAGGTCGACTTTAACCATGTTTTTCTTTAGTTTTTTCCCCTCTTGTAACTAAACTACAGGTGGAACAACAGATGCCAAGCACTGGAATAAAGAGTTAATGAAATTTCCTCTTGGGAGAGAGAGAGAGAGAGATGAAAATCCAACAAAGAAAAATTGAATTGGGCAGCTTCAGATTCAGGGAAGCCAAGGTTAAGGAAATGCAACAAAGCAGTGGAGTGTTTTCATAGAAAATCAATACAGTGCTTCTCATTAATGTCCTTATACTGCTGTGCAGAAGACAGGTCAGATTTTTCAACATTCAGGGAATACTGAAGGAAAGAGAGATCAAACCCAGTGCAGTCTGGGTTAGTGGCAGAGCACCTTGCAGACACTTTAAGGCCAGGAGAGAAAAAAAAATGCTCATTTTTTTAAACTGTACCCTAAAACACGATATGTTGGTACAAAAAACAAAGAGAAGATGGGTGCTATTATTCCTCCTTTTCAATGAGCTCCTTCAAGCTTCCAGGCTGAATAAACTGCTCAGTTTTTCTGAGATATTTAGGCAATGCCGTTAGTCATATTCATGTCACAGACTCACTTTCCTCTGACCTCTGGCTGACCTCCCATTAACAGCAGCTATCACAGTCTGACATGGATATCATTCAAATCACATCTCAGATGTGGAGTGGCCTTTCCTGCCAAGTCTCTGTTAATCCATTCTGGGCAAAAACGTAGAATTATCTCCCAGTTGCCTAAAAAAGAAAAAAAAAACGGGAATCTCTTTCCGAAAACACTTGCAGGATGTTTTCTTGGAATACCAATTAGAGGTGAGAAATTAGTAACCAGGTTGCTCTGTATAACGAAGGAACTCTCTTGCAAGATTGATGTGAATACTGGTGTTTTACCCTAGACATGTTTGCTGAGAGACATTTTCTTTTCTTCTATTAATCCCTTTTTATTGTACAAGCCACTAACCTTTAGCAAAGACACACCGCTCTCTTTGAAACTTTCTTGCGTTGCACAAAAGCTTTCTTTAATATTAGCAGTTTCAGATTATTTGAAATTCAAAGAGTCCTTGATTTCAGAGAGAAGTAAACAAATGCAGGCTTCTCATTTCCAGTCTGTAACAATCAGTCTTGCCAGACAAATTGTAATACTAATGCTTGCCGTCTCTGACTTTTTAAATGTCTAATCTGGCTAATTTTAAAATAAAAACTCGGTTAAAGGAACCCAAATAAGCATTTAGATGACAGCATTGAAAAAAGGAAAAATGTAAGATAGTGCAACTTATTTTGTGTGCTGGCTATTCAACTTACATATTTGGATAGGAAAGGTGAAATTGTTGCTTGTATTTATATATATGTTTTAATTTTGCAATAAAACAGAAACTTCTTTTAGGATTAGTGAAAGAGATTGTTAGGCTTTCTTCGTATAACTTGTCCCCTCCACTCTGTCGGCTTATGTTACCACTTTATGACTAATTAATTCCACTTGTATGATCTCTTTTGTGGTGAACATTTAGCATTTGCTGTTTGAGGTTTCATGCACATTTTGTTATATTTATAAATGCAGCATGATACTCAGAAACATCCCTGCTGCCAATAAACACAACAGAAGGTCAAGGTTCCTCTTGTGCAGGTGGTCCAAAACAAAAGGGACCACACATCACCTTTGTAAGTGCGACCAATAATATGTCACAGTAAATTAAATTTCCGACCCACAAACGCTGGAGCCCCTGCTCGATCTCCTCAGACGCTGACCTCTCTTTGCTGGTCAGTGCAGTCAGGCAGGAGAATGAAGTGAACAAGCCCCGGCCACGAAAGGCCAACCCTTAGCTGTGGATCCGCGCTGCCAGGGCTCACATCAGAGGTGTTATTACCATATAAATGAGACAAGGTCTTTGGTAATTGCTGGTTGAAATTAAAACCAAATAGTGAGACATCGGAGACAGTTTGTCTGCATGTGGAAGGAAATTGGGATGTTTTACAATAGATTGGCTTGAGTTTCCTGAATTAATGTATTTATGACTCTTGAAACTTAGTGTGACACAGAGGCAGGAATCTCCTCTGTAGAGCATCATCCCTGTATGTATGTATGTTCCTTTTCAAATGCGAAATATGCTCAAGCAAAACATCTGATTTAGATAACACAATAAAACGAAAAAATACGCTTATAAGAGCTAATAAAAACATGAACATTAGCCTTATTTAGACACCCGTTAATCCCATTAATGCTATCTGATTACAAAATGCTCTAAAAGACTAGTCGCATTCAAATTAGTCCCCACATTAGCAGCGAGTAAATCAGATCTTGATAAGTGCTGCTAATTACATCTGCAGCGAGGTGTGTGTCATCCGCTGATTTTTATGAGTGTTGTGCCATATTATGTTACGGTGCTTTGGTGCTGAGAGCGGGGCAATGGCATTTATTAGTTGATGGAATAGCCCACCTGGGATAAGAGCAGCCGTGACATTTCAGCAGTGGAGCAGGGCAATTACCCCGGGTGTCAGCAGCAATAGAGCAAGCTGGCCTATTGTTAGAGCTCAACTCATCAAGGCTTTGATTTGTACATAGATTTCTCTAGTTAGACATTTAGAGATAAAAAAAAAAAGCAGATCTTATCTTTTTTGTGTTTTAGGCCAAGATTAATGAATTCAGTCATGTCAAAAAAAGATATAAACATGTCTGTGTTTGTATATGTTTTAGTTATTACAAGGGTCAGAGATGGTTAAAGTACCAGAAGAATAAGAGGGAAATTTTTTCAGTGAAATTAACAAATTCTGCAGATCTCGGTGCAGCACAGTTAGACTGATTCTTCCCAGTGTGAAAACCATAGACTGTATATAAAGTGGACGTAGCATCTGGCTCCAGAATTGAAGCCAACCCGGAAGTGTCAAAAACTTGCAATATCACGCCGTCCGCTAGGGTTGGCTCTAAAAAGCTTTTTCTCCATAGACCCCAATTCATTTTTGGAGAAAATAAAATTTGATAGACTGATTTTCTACAGCTCAGGATTTTTTTCCCGTTAGTTTTCATGGTCAAAATGAGAGATCAGGTGGCCGATCTTAAAATAAATCAATACTGAATTTTAAATAAATCGTTAAAGTTGGCGGAGTCAGGGGGCGTGGCTATACTCGATGGACAGCAACAGAAGCCTCTGCGGTAAAACGTGGGCGGGATAAGAGAGTTCTCAGCCAATCCTGCCCCTAGTTGCTCTCCGGTCCAGTCTGTTTGATGACGCTTTTTACGTCACTGGCTCCAAAAAATCCAAAACGGCGACCAGGAAGTAGCAAAATCCGGGCTTCATTTTCTCGGCGTTGAAACCAACGGGTGACGTCACGGTTAGTTTACGCCTGGTGAAAACTGACAACCATGCTAACTACTGGCTAACTTAGTTTAGTTTAGCTCTTTGTTGGCACTGGCTTTCTGAGGCCAGTGTAACCGTCTACCTGTGTTTCTAGTCTTTGCTAAGCTAAGCTAAGCTAAGCCTGCCTCCTGCAAAATGAAAACCTGCTTTTCCAAAATTGGCATTTTAACTTAAAAAAAATGAATGGAGTAAAAAGTGTTTTGCCATAGACTCAAAATAGGCCCCAATGTATTTGATTACTGCTTAAAAATTGTTCATTCTGTTTAACAGTTTCTGTCTCCATATAGGGAAATCTCACTTAAGTTTCCAAGCTGTCTCTCATTATGGATCTCTAAGGAAATAAGATTTCCTCATGCACACATTAATTTTAGCTTCTTTTTTTTTTTTTTTTAAGATAGTTTGAATAATTTGGTGTCATGCTCTTCGTTTTCTTCATTACAGAAATGAAAAGGGGTTTTGGCTGCATTTGCAAAGCAGTCAATCTGAAAAAAAAACACTACCTTACTTTAGTGTATGCCTCTGGTCTAGTAAGTACATTTAAAAGCAGGAAGAGCACAGACAGTGGAGGTAGTGTAGGTAGATGGCATTTAATCATCATTTGATTAGGAATAATTGGTAAACTATTCATCATCTATCTCCTTAATGATCTCTGTGATATCATGATGGGTCAAGGGAATGTATGATGATTTAATGGAGAAAAGACAGTCACAGAAAAGTAAATTTACTATTTTCTTTGCATTTTTTAATTTGGCACGTGTGATATATACATTATTTAGTACAGCAGTGCGAGGCGCCAGATCAGAATGAGTTACTGCGCCATCTTTGCGACCTTTCACTGCCACGAAGTCACGAATAAAAGCCCCCACTAATCACGGCACTGTGTTTCAATTACCCCCACATCATAACGGCACTCTCCTCTTCCCAGAATGCCACCGCCTGAAGGTCATGGCAGCCTTTTAGTATTGCATGCTGTCTAGGACTTTTCAAGGTTGACCTTTCACTGTCTGTCACTTTGCAGGATAACACCGATCATTATGCAAGGATTTGATTGCATGCAAGGTTACATCATGAGGTCTTGGCAATGTTTCGTACAGTATATTAGTCATGCAGTTCATGTTCATTGTTGAGTCTGTCATCGTGTCTGCTGTGTTAAAAGAAAGACGCAGAGAATGACAGACTGAAGAAAGAAGGAGTGTGTGTTAAAAGAGCAACAAAGGAAAAATGCAGGAGACCAATTCTCGCCTGTGATGACTGAGCTTTAACTTGACTGATTCGTTCCTGACAGGATCCTCTCATTAATCTTTTACATTTTGCCTGCAGTTATCATTACTAAGAAAACCGTCAGACTCTCTTCCCTTATTTTGACAGAGACACTTACTTTCATCTTCACTACATGAACAGGGAGAGGCTGTTGTTGTTTACCAGCATCCCACCCACCTCTGGATTTCTGCTGTGTTTGGCAAGTCATCCGCTGAGAGACACGTCTGGACTGATCAGCACCTCCTCTCCGCTTTTGTTTGGAGAAAATGTGAACTCCAGCTTTGCTACTTGATTGCATCACAAAATCAGTCGGATTGCGGTTTAATGCGAGCGGAAGGAAATATAAACCTAAAACAAATCATTGTTGGTCTCCAAGCTATGTCCTCTTTAAAAAAAAAATCTGTTTGTGCTTATTTTGACAAGATCAGCTAAACTTAGTGATCTCTTGCCATTTTCTTTCATGTGTTCTGAATATGAGAGCAGATAAACATGTTTAATGATGTAAATATAATAGCAGTTATTCGCTTTTCAATTTAGAAATAGTCTGCTGCAAACCCCTTGTAACACTACCAGTCTGTGTGGTCAGATAAGCCAACCAGCAGTAATTTCATTTTCACTGAGTAACAATAATAATACTAATAATACTCCTAATAAACTTTTTTCTGGAGCACCTTTCAAAACTGGAGTTACGAAGTGACTAACAAAACTTTAAAATAGACAAAGCACTAGAATGCAGCAATAAAACATTAAAAGAAGACATGGCACATAATAAGGAGCAATGAAATACAACTGATTAAAATTAAATGCCTGTCTGTATAGGTGAGTTATTAAAGCTTCTAGAACTGAGGAATTGACTGAGCTGTTCTGACTTATTTTCCAAATAAAATAGTAAAAGCATGGTTCCTCTTTGTTTTGAGTCTGGACTGCGGGACTGCTAACTCTAATTCTCAGATCTCAGGGGTCAAAGTGATCAACAGAATCTTAAACTGAATTCTGTAACAACTGGGGAGCTTAATTTAGCCAGGACTAAAGTTCTTTGTTCCTCGTGTCGAGTGTTTCTGAGGAATCTGGCTGAGTTCTGATTAAACTGTAACCAGGTGGTTGTTGCGTCATTGAGGAGGGTAAATACTGACTTCTACTAGTCCAGAGGCGAGAAAATGAGAGTCTGTTGAAGCTTTTCAACAATGTTATAGGCTTGATCTTAACAATGTTCCTAAGTTGTAGGCTGCTTGGACCAGAGTCCTGATGTGTTGGTTAAAGTTGAGATTATGACTGAAAATAACTCACTGGCTGACTGTGTTATGTTGCTTTATAGCAGTTCAAGGTAAAGGGTGATAATGTGGCTAATCGGGACTTCAGTTTTTTCTGTTTTCATTTGTGGAAAATTAGCAGCAATCCAGCATTTGGTTGCAACAAGGCTGCATTGCATAAAGTGCAGATTTTCATGATTATCTGGGGCAAGTTAGATGAATAATTTGGACTCATCAGCATAGCAGAGGTAGACCAGTTTGACAAATACTATCGCTCAGTGTATACAGATAAAAACTGAATTGAATGGGTCCGAGGGCTGACCCCTGAGGGACATCACAGTAGATGAGGGCAGAAGAAGAAGAAGAAAAACTGTCTACTGTAATTTTTAAAACTGTCTGTTTGGTATAATGAAAGTATAACACAAGAGTGGTTTCCATTATCTTAGCTCACTCTTAAGCAAGGAAGCTAATGAGCCAAATACTCAAACTCTCCAATTTAACAATAGGTTTATATTTGCTGCTGATTGCACCAAAGCAGTTGGTTTAATCTGTGGTTTTTCATACCAGGCTGTGAACATGTTTGTTTCTGCTGCAGACTTGGACATTTTACCATGGCGGTCTGTGGGGAGTGGCTCATTTTTGAAGGCAGCCTCAAGTGGCAATTCAGAGTTTTTGGCACATCATTTTTCAGCCCCAGAGATATTATTAGTCATGATTAGGAAAGCAGAATGCAGAATAATTGTACTTCTTCAAGTCCTTTAAACAAACAAAGCAATAAGAAAACTAGTGAAGCTCTGATAACTATAAACATGCGTAATCAGTGATGACAGCCTTAAAGTAGGCGCCATATCATGACATTGTAGGACATGATTCATTCACTGTGTTTCATTCACAGATTCAGAGCACAGCCACAATTGGTGTTTGCACATTCAGCATGTCAGGGCTGCTGATCATTCACAGTGCACTCTGTGCATTATGAATATTCAGAGTGGTGGCCAAATGTCACTGAGCTATCCCGTAACAATAATGGAGCTTGAAGTCTGCAGACAAGTGGGCACGAACTGAGGCGAGCTAATGAATGTAGCTGCCTCGCCTTGATTAGTTTGGATGACAAATGTTTTGATAGACACGGCTCTCTGAGGCTTCAATCTACATAACATCATTTTCTTCTTTATGCAACTCTGAGTTCAACCAAAGGTAATTTGAAACAGGAAAGACAATGTTTTACTTTTTTAAAACAGAGCTCAAGATTTGTGTTAATTATAATAGTACTTATTTAGAATCTATTTTAGGGCTAAATTATTTCTATTTGTCCAACAATAAAGATGTAATTACACAAACATATTTTCTTTTTGTTCAGTTTGATGCACCCATTTAAGCAAAAGTAGATAAAAGAAGACAGCACACGATTAAAAGATAAGAGTAGAAGTCTCAGTATAATATATAAAACAAACAAAATCAGTTTTAGTAGACAAATGTCCAGAAGCTCAAGTTAGGATATGTGAGGCAAAAACCACCAAACAAAACATCTGTTTAATTTCTAATATGGCATGGTGCGTGTTGCACTGAGCAACAGGAGAGACTACATGATGTCGTTTGAAGGCCTGGCGTGCTTTAGAAACATGGTCCACTGGGGGAGTTTATTGTAAATATAATTTATACCTGACACTCTTTGCCATTCTGTCACAAGGAATCTCCAGGTGGGAGCATTACTGGGAGCTGGCGTCAGCCTAATTACTGGGAATAGTGCCTGTCAGGAATTTAGGGCAGGACCTGCAGTATGGCACAAACATTAACATAAAGAATGTTAAAAGAGATTTAATGGGATTTTCAGCTTTTTAGGTGAGCAAAATGACAGCGAAACAGTTTATACAAGGAAATGCAGATGTACTATAGTCATTCTGACAACATATCAGCTCTTTTTTATGGGTGACTGTAAAGCCTAAGACATGCTAATTCACTCTGATGAATAGACACAGACTCAAAAACTCACACACACATAGAACATTTACATATAGACACACACATTTCTATGTCCCGTATGCTAATGCATAACCGCAGAAAGTAGTCAGCTCAATAGTTACAAATGCCACTCCTTGTGAGAAGACATCTGGTGATGGTTATTAGCCTTCACAGTGAGCCCTAGTTTAATGCCAGTAATCATTTTAAGAGGGTAAATGATGCTTTTTATGATGGTGGATCCCTGCTTTTGGAAAGTGACTCTTTATGTAACTAATTAGTGTATTTGGCTCTCCTGTTATTACATGCTTAACTCCAGTCCAGCTGAGGTCCTTCATGTGTCCACAATGAAGACCAGATGAGATCCATGCCTCGCTTTCTGCTCAGCTCAACTGGCCCCAATCTGGGTCATCTGGGCCTTTAGCTGGTCGGCTGGAGGCCAAGGGAAAGAAACAAACACACAAACAGGGATGCAAACAGACCCACTATGAGTAATTTGCATGCAAACCAGCTGTTAATCCTACCGAAGCTACTTTATATCGACTTCTCGTATGTAACACAGTTTCAAGAGTCCAGCTTCAAACAACATTGCATTAGTTTGCCAAGGTTTGCACTTGGAGTCAGAGAAGATCATTAAATATTAAACCACCACAGCCTGCTACAGGGCGAAACTCTGTTCATGCAATAACAAGAAGCCTGTTTATTTTCCCGCATGTCGCAGTGCAGAGCTTAATTTCTGTGATATTATTTTTGCGCATGCAGATCTAGGCAACCAGGGATGCTAATGTTTGAAATAGCCGAATATATTTACTCATGTATAATCTGGATATATTAGTTCTTGAATGTTTCTGCTATATGCTACTTTATATTTCAACTCCACTGGATATCACAAAGAGAAATGTCATCTTTCTCACTCAATGACAGTTGTCTTCACTCCAGATTTTTCCAAATAACACTTTACATATAATAATAGCATAAAATGCAATGCTTTGTTAAAGATATAACCTGTGATTCCTTCAGATGTCTATGAGTTATTAACACTTCCACCTGGAGACATTCCCCCTTCATATCTCTTAATTGATTTAATTTAAATAAATGTTGGAGAACAGAAGATGCAAGCTTATCTTTTTCCTTCACCACCGATTACAGAAAATGAAAACCATTTCAATTTATGCACCACCACTTTGTCTATCTATCTTAGTTTCAACACTCACTATTCATATTAAAACACCCAAATTTATCTTGACTTTCTGAACATAGGAGTAAGAAGACAACATGAGTCTAAACAACAGTAATTTCTTGGTCAGTTTTATCTTCAGATCTTGCATCCATCGAGATATCACAGTTATCTTCCGTTTTATACATGTTTGCATTGGCATTTCCATTGGCTTTAAAGATTCTTGTTCACTTTGCTGCTTCAACATAACTGACAAATGTCAACTGGCACAGGATCCAGTAAACAGACGGATGCAAATGTTTTTAATTAAACCTCAGAAAAATATAATAAACTTAAAACGAAGGTATAAGTAGCTACAGGGGTTGCAGCAAAGTGAATTCCTTTTGGGATAAAGAAGTAGAGGGTTCGCTGTTGTGTTGGTGCATCAACTGTTCTGTATACCAATGAAAATAGATTTCTACATCAAAGAGGATTTTACATTGTACCTAAATGCATTCCCCTACAGGGACAGGCGAGAGATGCTAAATTGCACATTCCTCATTTCGAGTGTAGCATTAATTAGACATAGTGAATAATGAGCTGAATATATAAAATATTTCCTCAGTGCCATTGTGATACTGACCAAAGGAAAACATAAAGTGCGGTCAGGAAGCGGGTGGAAAATAAATGGACTGTGAGGATGAAAAGTCGTGTGTTTTCACCATGTTGTAGGTTTACATGGGGTCAGATGTTCACTTGTACTGTAATAACCTTTTTACCTTTTGTTTGGTTGCACAGTACAGCCACTGTATGTAAGATTTTTGCTTCTTCTATGCCTGCCCGAATAACAATTCTCAATAAAGGCAGCTTTGCTCTATAACTTAGAACACCATCTGCCAGTTCATCAAAATAAATGCAAAAGGGCAGTAAACTTCACTCTGCTTTGGATTCACTGATGTTTTAATAAAACTGGTGAAAGAGACAGAAATATAAGATCATATGTAATGTAATGCATTAACCAGCTGCAAAACATCTTGCCATGAAAAATGCACTTTAACATCCAGTGTCTCATTATGTAATTTTGTACGGTGACCACTTTGCACATTTTGCTACAAACGTATGCGGCTATGATTAACATGCAGCACACACAGTATAGAGTTAATGTGTGGTAGGCTTCTTTATTCTGGATGCAATGCATGCATTATTAAAGCAAAAATGACAAGTATTTTTATGTATTTCACTATGTTGGACAGTGATTTCTGAAAGGCAGACACGATAAAAACCTTATACTCATGATTCTTTAAAAGCACAGTTGCTCTTGTCGGGCCATAAAGAGTTACTGCTTTGCCCTATGAGATCCTTGAAGCCCTCTTACCTAAATGTGTTTGTATTTTTTATATTTCAGTGCCAGTTTCTATTAGCGTCATGTCACTAAGTGCCCTTGACTCCAGCCAGGCAGTGGAGAGCCTGTTCTTGAGATTGTATTTGCAGTTTGTGGGCACAAAACAAAGCTCTGAACGGCGTAGAAAAGATGAAAAGTAGTAACTCCTTCGTAACTGACCAGCTTTTAGTCATTTAAGTTGAGCCAACCTGAGGGAGACAATGAAGCCAACTTTGAAGAAATCCTCTCAAAAGATAAAATATATTTGTCTTTTGTTTTAAACCCGACTTTATAGTAAGACATTCAACAGAATTTGAATTGAAATATCTTGCCTGCCTGCCTGCTTTTATAGTACAATGCCATATACAGTGTAATACCCCATGGTACATTGCACTAGTATTGGTAAGACAGTTTGAAGTATTGTTATGTCTCGTGTGATGACAGGTCTACTTAGAGCACTGCCTATAATTCTTTATAATGACAAATTAGCTGCTCAGTGAAAACCTTGTGTGGGTGGTTGAATCACACGGGGATTATACTGCATGTGCAAGTTCATTAAGCCATTCAGCTGTACTTTTATGTCATTAAACTTTACAACTTCGCTCGAGAGTGAAAGGTACCCTTCAAATATATCTCGTAGCTGCAGGGAGGCCTGCGCTTTTCTTCTCAAGTGGTTTGTTGGTAATTTCAGGATTGCATTTCAATGCGTTCGATTATCTTGCACATTCAATTATTACAAATGAATATTGTGCGTTCGGTGGAGGCTGGAGGTTTTATACTGCCAATGATGTATTAAAAAAAATCGAAGCATATACAAATTGAGGTTATTGTTTAATGTGTTAAGTTAAGAAGATATTTAATCATTTAACCTACAGTAAGTAGCACTACTGCAGGGCAAACAGAAGTACTTAAATACAATTAAATTAGACCTGCATTGAAATATCGCTTCTTAAAGTATCAAAATTAACTAGACATTTAGATTACTAAATATTATATACCATATCATTTAACTGCATTGTTTACACAGATGCAAGTAACATTTTACCATTGGATATGGTTATGATGGAACAATTATTTATACTGCATTTAATAAGCTTTAGAACAATTTTAGCTTAACTGTAAGTTCATTCTGTGGTTTATTCGTAAGCTCCTAATCTGTATAGTAACTACAAACTCAAATTGTCAAATGAATGTAATTGTAATGGAGTAAAAATATTTAGAACCACAAAATGAAGAGGTAAAGGATTAGTGTCTAAAAATGGCACTACAGTCCATCAGATGTCCACAGACACCAGCACTGGTAAACAGTTTCTAAGCTAAAACGTGATTTCTTGTAATTATGAGTAATACAGGACTCGATTCATCATCGCATGCACGATCAATACCTACATGCTAATGCAAAGTTTCAAAAGAAACAAACAATCTTGCATAATCACAAAGTAAAAAAAAACAACAGTAACTTCCTGTCCGTTGATCGGTGCTTTATGATTTCTGCTCATATTCCACTAATTAGTCTCCACTGTGACTGAGCTCTGCTTGGAGCCGAACACAACGGGTCAGCAGTGCTTCGACATCCAAACACAGAAAACCTTGCTTGTTGGACCCAGAAAGACGTCCTGTACTTGGGTCAGCAATCCTTCTACCCCCTAAAAAGTGCAGCCGGAGCCTCTTTGGAAAGATTAATGACCATTGATCCCCGGCACAAGCCACCAGGGCAGCAGACCACGGTTTTCCTCGAGTCCCCACGAGCACTAAAATCCTCATTACACACTTTCTGAGTCTTTAGGTTACCCCTCTGCCCAGCCCGAACCAAGCCCAAGGACGGCTTCGGGCGTTTGCTTTGTTTTTGTTTTGTTCAGCGAAGTGTGTTGACGTGGCTGATGTTTGCTTATTGGGTGCATTTTTAGCAGCGTGCTCTATTATGAATTCTGTAAAGGCTGAATTTTATGTTTACAACATATTTTTAAAGTAAACTATGTCAAAAAAAATGCAAGGTGAGAAAGAGAAAACCACTGATGACCACTGTAAATCAGAGAAAACTGCACAGTCGGAGCTACATACAAAGTTGTCTAGAAACACTCTGCGGTAGAACCTCTCATTTGCTGATGAAACAGGAAGAATGTATAATCAGCTGCGTGTTTGGAGAACTTGTAACCCATATTTGCCTCTTTCTGAAAGATCTTCCCTAATCAGATGAGCATTTCAAAAGCACAAGGGGCACAGGGTTGCCGCAAATATAGACTGAAACGGCAAATTACCATTTGGCAGGAATATTCCTCCTGTACATCAGCTCCTACTCTATTCTGATCTGCTGGTAGCTGTCTGACTTCTGACCCAAACACTGTCTTTGATGTTGGTAGAAGGACTGAAGTGAGGGTGATTAAAATGTTACAGCAGTAGTCTTTGGAAGCAGGCTCTCTAAACAGGAATCTTTTTTGAACCTGTTTGTATCAAGTTAACAGACTGCTTTTTTCCCCCAAATCCACTAACAAACAGCTTTTCATGGGTTGTTCATGACTAATCAGTTCCATAATGGAAAAGTTGATAAGTTGATGACATTCCCTCATGTTGTGAGACTAATCTCACTTTGGATGATATTGAGCCCAGCAGGGAAACTGCGAAAAAATGATCGAAGGCTTTTAGTGTCTTTCTCACTTTATCTAATTGCAATATCCCTCTCCACTGCCTCCATGTCAGAAATGAACAAGTCAAAGATACACAAGTGCTTCATGACGTCTATATCTGTTAAATGGTTAATGAGGGAATCCTACATTAAATATTTAAGTGAAAATAGTGTCTTTTACAGTTTTAGCTCATTAAATGATGTCTCTGTTTTGTTTCCGCTTAGTTTTTTTTTGGACCTTTGAGATCTTTCCAAAAAAAAGCTGGCAACACTGTCAACTTCATCCTTTTGGTGTCTTGGGATTGACAGTTATGCATTTTGCACAGTTTAAGTGAAAACACTCAACTTCTGCACAGTAAAATAACCAAAAGGAAACAACAACAGAAATCAAGAAAAAAACACTCAAATTAAGGCTTCAAGTCTAGTAGGATGAGAGTACAGCTTTGAAGTCTGTAGAAAGAGTTGTCCAAAGATAAATCACTTTTGTCAAAAAGGAGTTAACTGCTGACTGAGTATACACACCAAGAATGAGGCTGAAACAAGTCAAACAAATCCTTTAAATAGAAACTTGTCAGTAAAATGAACTAGTGGATCCAATCTGAGTCATTGAAAAGAGAAAAAAAAATATTCTAAAGTGCTGTGATATGTGCAATATCACAATGAAATTTAGCAGCACGTCTACAATATCAATAGAGATTACACTGACCTACAATGATAGCCAGTATATGATCGCACAAAACCCACAAGGCTACAACCAAAGCATCTGTCCTTTCAGCACGTTCAAAAAGGTGTTCAGGCCCACTGGCGACCTGCTATGAATTTCCTATTTCAGTGTTTTGTTTCTAGAGTCTGACTCACCAGGTGTAGACTTTGAGGAATCCTTCAATAATGTCCATTATTTTAATTTCATTTTTTAAAATCCCCTTCACTATGTGAAACAGCAACAGCCTCCAAGCAGCGACTAACATGGTGAAACTAGCAACTTTTAATGAAGATTTAGATTAGCTGGCTTGCTTTGTTCTTTCAATGAATTCATTTGAATGACTTCCTTTGCTGCGTGCAAATATTTCACCAAGATATATTCCACCCAAAACTGTTTTGCAGGGGTACCATCACTGCATCCTGGGCTTAGCACCACCAAGACAACTGGGACTAATTTAAGGAAATACAAACAAGCCAAGAATTTTTTCCCCCCCACTTATAGCAGAATGGTGATAAGTGAAGCTGGACCATCCTGCACAGCAGTCTTTCTATGAGAGACAATGTTTTTGGAGATCTTCCAAGCAGCAATTCTAACCCCAAATCATGGCTCTATACTCAGTAAAGTCCTTTTCTCCCTTCATCCAAAACAAATTGCAAAGTCAAATACCCCAAAAAGTTTTTTATTGTTGTTATTTTTTACGTTATGTGCAGGCATTTTGGAAGGGTTGGTTAAGGTTAGGAACTGATATTGGTGACTAAATTATGGCATTAAAAATAAACAACCATTTTCACAGGTCTTCAACCTATTGCATGCCAGTCTGATTTGCTACACGCCCTTTCACCACCTTTACCTTCAAACCCATCATTTTCATATCGCCGCTTAGAAGTATAAAAACACCTCCTGCATTGGTATTGAATGTTGGCACTGAGAGTAAATCCTGAGTTGTTAAATGGTCTTGTATGTGCCAATATTATTTTGTTCTTTGTAGTTTTATCAAAAAATGAGAAGTGAAACCAGAGTTTTCTGGTGGTTCTGATTTGATAGCCTGCAGATTAGAGACCTTAAAAGCATATTCTCGGAATCAGTTAATACACATAACTTTACTTACTTTTTGTTTAAATTTAACTTGCCAAATTAAAAAAAATAATGGTTATTAAGTCTTGAAAGGAGAGCTTAGAAATGTTTATTTGTGTTATTGAGTGTAACTAGTTTTCATTTTCTCAGATGACTCTGGGATATGAGTTGGCTGCCAGCATTTTAATCCCATATTGGATACGCTGAAACCAAAAGTGGTCAGCGTAACCCTTTCAGTACCCTGCTGTTAATGTTTAAGAAAAGAGACTTGTGTGAAGGTTTTGGGAATCATCTGATGCACCTCTTTCTCTTCTTTATTGTCAGGTTAAAGATAGCTAATACAGTAGTAATGTTGCTGTATTAATGATGTTGTTCTCTGTGCATCCAGATGAGTTGATCAAACTCAGGCATTGACTTGCAATGCTGACACTGGTGATCTGAAGCTGGTAATGGCGTGTGGATAAGTTTCCCATAAAACCAGCGTGAGGAAACACGCTGTCACAGCAGCTCCGGTCATTAGGACACCAAACAAGGAAATGCTCTGATGGACACTAATCATTCAAGATCAAATGCATTTCAATTAACCAATAACATCTGCTCACACAGCCATTCTGGTAATTCGCCATATGTTCTGCAGCATCAAAGTGGCGATGATGAGCGATGGATGTGCGACTATCTGTTGCCAAAACAGAGGAAAGCCACAGAAAAAAAATCTAAATCAATAAATTCCGGTGATGGTTGTCTCAAGCTTGAACATACAGTATGAACCTTTCAGAATAAAGATCCTTGAAAGTGACTTTGAAAGGCCTAAGCCCAATTACTCATTGGCATGAAATTGCATTCTTGTGATTTTTGAACATATGCTAAACCATGAAATAACTGTCACAGCTTCCCAAGCACGAAGACACTTGGTTTCAACAAAACTCGCTTTACCTGTTGTTATAATTGTAGGAGGAAAACAAACAGAGCCATCATTTAGAGTTCAACACATGCGTCTCTCATATCATAACAAAAGGAAATCAGATTCATTCATTTAAATAATTGCGTTTGTTCCTGTTTTCATCCCAAGTTAATTAGCAAACATTTTAGCTCTGAGTAAAAAAAAAATCTGCTCTTATTAAGTGGGATAAACAGGGGCTGTCAGCACATCTTTACAAGTCTTATGTGTAATACAAATAAGCTCGGCTGCTTGTAGGTGCTGAAGCTCTGCAAGGGTTTTCATCCATAGCTGAACAATTTTCTGCTCCTCTGGGATCCTTTGCATCAATTCAATTTATTTCAGTAAATGGACCAATTCATCAGGGAAATTTGGTATGTCATTTGTGTTTTTCATCAAGCAATACCTTCCTCCGCTTTTTTCGCGAACACAAATGGATTAAACACTTATGCAGACATCTTGAACCTACAGTACATTTGCATGAGGGGTTATTGTGCGTTTGCAGCATGAAGGAGAAGGGCTCAGTGCATGTTTAGAGGCATTGTAATAATGAATATAATCAACTGCTTACTGCTCCCTCACTGTGAGCTGATATTGATTGTTGAATTAGGGGAGAAAACACATTTTCTGACATTGCCTGATGAATTAGTTTGACTTTAACGAGGTTTACATTTCAGTGATTTAACAGAGACAACGGGAGAAGCTTGGAATTCGGATTCAGGGAGGTATAATAAAATTGTTAAAAATGAAGTCACATAAAAATCCAACAGGAACCAGCTCAGGTAATAATAACAGTTGGTGCTTCGTATCCTTCCAGATGTCTGTGTGCGATACGCTGCTCCCTGCTGGCCCACACTGACAAGCTCATGTCATCCCGGTGACATTTCTAGAGCCTTCACTTTTCATCAGGATGGTAATTAATCATTGGCGAAACAATGTGGCGGCCTGGAACACCGGGGCTGCCACAGCAGAGAGCGAGTGCTGCCAGGGGCCTCCTTGGCACATGCCAGGGTGCGACAGGCAACACGTTGCCATGGTGAAACCTCTGCAGCATCGAAGACCATCATACCACTGTGACTTCTGCTAGGAACTCAGGCTGCAGCTACGAGGCAGGATTCACACACTCGGGCTGTTCCATGTCTTAATTCACCTAATTCACATTTTCCCCTTTTGCATTGTATTCCTATTAGATGTGTTGTTGCTGACCGGACAGATATCTCAGGCATTCACACCTCAGTCACACAAACACACTAATAAAACAACAGCAATGGTAAAAGCCTTTTAGAATTACTTTTGCACCCCTTTGCTGTCATGTGAAACATTGAAACTTTTTCCATTTTACTGTTTAAATCTTTTAAACTCCTATGCTTATGCTCACAGCAGGTGCACTTAAAAGATAAATTCTGAACAGCAACCATTTTCAGATTTTTCCAAACAGGTGGTTCTGGTTAAAAAAAAAAATCTATATGAATTTAGAAAATCTATGGATCAAACAAACCTATTAGGTCACAGTATTTTGTGATATTGGAGATGGATAAACACCCTCTAGCAGCACTCAAACCATAAATCTGTTGTTTTTTTAAAGCCACCAAACATTTTCTAAAGATCCCATTTAAAGCCCATGTGGTGAACTTAATAGCAGTTAGTTGTTCACATATCTAGCAGACAATGAGATTTTATCTGAATCGGTTTATTTGACCTCCTGGTGACTGTTAACTTAATGTTCTCTCTCTTTTTTGGTGTCTACCAATGTTGACAAAAATATGTGGCTCTGTAATTGCTAAATTCTTCTTAATGCTAACCAGTTCTTAGTGCAGATAAATGGTTTTATGAAAGCTCCGTGGCTTTATACAGTAAAGCTGAGTGCTGCTGCCTAAAATGAAGGTAAGAGACCAGGGAGAGTTAACCAAAGCAGTAAAGTTGCGGGTGGACACCAAAACAATTATTCAAAACTCTGAGAGGAGTTGCAGATTTGGGAGTAATTGTAGGTTTATTGCTGCGGGTGACTCCTTTGACACTGGCACATTATTTTCAGATTTTAATTAATACGTTGTTACTGTAGAAATATCAATTTCATGCACGTCACGAACGAAATAAAGTTTTCCGAAAAGACTAATTAAGATGAGATATAAGACTTTGAAACTCATCAACTTTAACACAGTTAAAAAGCTATAATATTACTATTCTATAGCTTAATGAAATGTTTTGAGTATAGACTCCATTAAGAATCCTCTCGTATAGGCATTTAAAGATTCATTTCCTTTTTCAAAAACAAAACTGTCTGTTTAGGAAAGGCAGATATCTTTGTTGTAAGTTGTTTCCTTCCCATCACTGTGACAGTGTTAAATCCACTTACCCAAGAACCTAAACTCTTGTTATGTTGAAGTTAGGTATAAACAAAAATCAATGAATTACAGGTACTCAAGTTTGAAAAGTAGAAAAGTAAAAGTAGCCATAGCAAAGAAGAAAAGAGATTAGTTTCCTCTGAAATTTAATCGCAAAATGGAAATACCCCAGTAAAGCACATCGGAATTAAATTTTAGGACTTGAGTAGATGTACTTGCCACCTATGGTGCCTTGTCAGGGCAGTAAAACATAGCGTACATAAGATAAGGCCTGATAAGGAAACACAGCCTCCAGGCAGGAATAAAGGCAGAAAGAGAGCCAGATGCGCCCCAGACTTTCAGAGTGTATTAAGTGTAGGAGTACAGATAACCTACTTCAGGTCTGTCAGCTGTACACACATTCTCTGAAATGCCACTATGAATAAATCAAAGGCATAAAGGCAGCCTTCTTATAGAGAATATCATTATTTCAAGAAAATTGCTTCTACTGTAATAATGTATAAAGCCTTTACATTCTTCACAGGGACTTTCCATCCAATTCGAGAAAATTCAGTGTTTGGCTTTTGTTTTTCACCAAAGTTCACAGCTATCACCGACCTGTCACCTTGTCACGGTGACCTTTTAATGTGTTGTCACTGTGCGCTTGTGTGAGCGCTCCTTATCAGGCTACAATAATGAAAATGGAGCCGCCATCTCCCGCCAGCTTTTAATGTTAATTGGCAGTGATTTGTGGGGGAAAAAATGGCTTCAGTCCAGGACAAGGCTGCTTCACACGACACCGTCTTAGAGGAGGCTTGTTGCCACCAAATAACCTTTTTAAAATGAAGGAGGGTTACGATTGCAGGATGAACGCGCTCTCCCACTTTGTGATGTTCACACGGCTTACAGAATGAAAATCAGAACTCCCCAAGTCAACCAAACAGGTGAGGTCAGATTATTATCAAAGCTGCTGAACCAGAAAGTTGCTACATTGTGCTGTATGTGCTCGAGGGGGAAGACACTGACAGTTCAAGGCCTTTGAGTCTGCAAGAAAACTGGGAGCGCGGTAGAAATGCATCTGCAAGCACTAGAATTATTAACATTTAGGTATGCTTACAAGACAGTATTAGATGAAAGTAAGCAAAAAAGAAAAAAAAAGGCTGAAGCAGTGCTGTGTAGATGGACGCTCACGTCCACACTTTTATTCACTCATTTACAATTCATGTCAGGTCACTATCACCAACCCCCACTCTGCTGCTGCTGCTTGACCACCTCTGCCTTTTTTTTAAGAGAGAAGAGAGAGAGAAAGTCAGAAGAACAAAAGAAGAAAGAAAGAAGAAAGAAGCCCCTGGGCCAGTGCACATCTTCTTACTGACCTTCACATGGAATTGATCATCAAGCAGACTGTCTCTGGCAGATTTTTGACACCATTTAAGGAGCCGTTTTGAGCTCATCTCAACAGAAAAGACTGGACACTGCTACAGTTAAGCTGTGTTGTGTATTATCCATCCATGAGACAGTCCCACAAAGAAAAACAAGAGTCTGTTGATGATAATTGGTTGAAATGCCTCAGAAGCATAGACCAGCAGTCATGGCCACAGTTCTTTCTTAACCCAAACAATTTTAGGTGCTCAGATCAGAAAATCCTCTGGTAAATGAGTTGTGTGAAATCTTTTTAATGAAGACAATCATGTCTCCGCAACACAGTCAGTTTTAAAACAGTGTTTAACTATCATGAAAAAAAAATCAGTATTTTATACATTTTCACTGTTTTGGTAAACCATGGATAACTAGTAAAACCCCAGAAAAAAAAGTATTAATTTATACAAACTGATCGTCTGTCTCCATCAAAAATCTGTATTTTTATAAATAGTAATTTGTTCTTTTACATTGTGTGACTGTATAATTACACTGCTTTTGTATTTTTAAATAAGCAAAAATGTCACTATTTTAAACATATTTGCTGTTGTTGTTGTTTTTTTTTTTTTTACCATTTTCTGCAGGTTTTGAACATGACAGTTTTCACCCTTTTTTTCAATATATGTTTTTTGTGCACTCTTGTTGCCAGACTTTAATTTTTTATTTCTAAAATTTATTTCTGTTTTTTACAGGATTTGTTTTACAGTGAAAGTATGTTTTGATGAGTTATTATGGCTAAAATCCATAATAAGCTGACGATTACTGAAGGGCATTGGTACCGACTCCTGACTTTTATTCATTTTGGTTTTTTTCATACAGGATTTGTTTTATTGTGTAGACTTATACTTCTTTTTTAAATTTCAAATCAAAAAATCAAAGGTTAAACTGTGTTTTTTTAAGCAAATCTTAATTTCAGTCAGTCACTTCTGACCGTTCTGACCATTTCTCAGAAATCAGTGGCACATGAGTCTTAAATCTAAATCAAATCAGCTTTCCAAAAACACAGTTGGAAGGTTGGGGTGGTGGAGGGAGCTTTGGTAGTAAACGGTGCTGGCATGAGCGTATTAGTAAGAAGTGTCAGGTCATGCTCTACACAGCATGAATATGACTGCATGTGACCGGTCAGCTGATGGCACACAGCTGCTGACGGAGCCAGTGGTGGTGAAGCACGAGACATCTGATGCCTTTCCGCTATTACAAGCTCATCTTCATTGCTCTGCTTGAACAACTAAGCTACTACTAAACATGGGATTAACTGACTATGAGCATGTTCTACTACATGTCATGTCAGGTGTTAAGGTTGTAGCCAACTTTTGGTGTCAATGCTCTGAAAATTGTCCCCTTTATATCCATTTTATGAGCTACAAAAGCAGGTTTGGACTCTTGTGTTTGTGTCTGTTTCTGTAACGTGCTGCTTTCTGAATATTTTTATCGTGTTTGCTTTGATATTCAGTGGCTGCTCCAGTTGTACTTGCTGTTTGCAGCTTTGTAACAGGATCAGATCCACAAGTTCTCTCTTGTGAAGGATTTGCTTAGCTTGTGCAACCAGCTGGCTTGATTTTCAAAAAAGCTGAAGGTATGGGCTGGTACAGTGGCAGCTTAGAGGCTTGGAGTCACTAGACAGTCCATCCCTCCAACCCTTCAAGGCAGTCTGCTGGGTTGATGGATGAGAATTGAAAGGCCAATCAATAGAGATCACAGCTTAAATGAAGACTGATTTTAATTGGCTTACTGTTATTGACGTGTGCTTCCCTCTGCTCCTTGGACTTAAGGGCCTCCGCCGTGGCGCCAGCAAATGAAGATTCGCTGATGCTCAGCTCTTCGCTGAATGAAATGATGGCTAACGAGGGGTGACAATAGCAATTCAGATAAATGTTTATTGGGGGCATTTTTGAATGCTCATGTCAGCTGGTGGTACGTCTGTTTTCAGGGGCTGTTAAGAGATTGATTAACACACTTGGGATGACAAAGTGTCAGATTCTCTCAGGTCAATATGCATTCTCCCTGTCTGCTGAAAAGGGGAAACACAGTTTGCCATGTGTAACAGCTGCATTTAGGAAATCATTTGAAGGAATCCGAAATATGTTGTTCCTTCTAAAAGTGAGTGTAATATAAATCAAAGTAGGGCCTGAAAACAGACAAAGTTTCACATGAAGTCAGAGTAGATGGCTTTAACAGTCCACATAATCCCACAAAATATCATAAATCTTCAAAATGTGTTGATTAAAACTCTTTTGCATAAAGAGAAGGCAGTGCCAAGACTAAAAAGTCAAGAAGTAGAAATGCTGTGTGGAAAAATCTTCAATTTACTGTCTACCACTGCTATTTAAAATTCAGTCTGTAGTTTATATATTTACTAATGCTAATGTTTAGGAAACAGAATGTTAATTATTGTAGTCTCCTGCAGAAACTACATTTAATTGCCCAGAAATTTGCATATTCTTGGAAATCGCTGAAGATTTTTATCCACCATCCAGTCAAATATGAACCTAAATGGCTGCTGGAACATTAGATTTTCTATCACAGTTTATCTGTTCTCTTTCAAACATGCTCTCCTTAAATTGCACCTATGTCATGAACTCACCTCTCTAACATGGGGTGATATATTTGCCACCTAAGTCATTTTCTCTGATAGCTGTATAAAGGAAGTCAAGAGGAGTGAGTGTCAGTCTCCCTTCTCCTCTGAAACCCTCAGTAAAATATGCAAATGCTGTGTATAATTATGAAATAGGATATGAAACATAGCCTCTAACTCTTGGTAGAGGCACAGTCAGCAGCAGGGAATGCCTGTAAGATTAACATGGAGGACCCCTCTCCTTATTGCATTAGGGCTGTCTGAACAGGCTGTTTTAATAATGCATACTCACTCATGCATATTCTCAGCGCTCTGTCAAGTACAGTGGAATTAAACAAGTTTATCATCGAAAAAATGACATGTACCGTATCAGCCTTTTTCACTGAGCAGCCGACGAATGGCGATTGCGCTTTTCGCCTATCATGAAGATACTGAAATAAGACTGTTATCAGCAGTCACTGAGAATTTATAATTTCCTACTGGGGCCAATATCTTCAGCTGAATAACTAAGGCACAGTTTTGATACTGAGGGAGTTTGTACGGGTGAATAACGGTCTCATGGGCCTAAAAGGGATATAAAGGTGTGTTCAGATCAACACACCATTGTCCTCATTATTAAGTGAACACATAACAACACGGAACACATTTAATTGGTTTTTGCACACATGTGACCAAAGATGAATTAAATGTAGAACATCCCTTTAAGTACTGTTGCTTTCACTTACTTTACATGAATGGATCTGCTGTCAGAACTGTACAGATTCTTTGACTTTATTGTTCCTCACACTTACAGCATCTCTATATGGACAATTTCATAGCTCTCTCCCGCTTCAATTTGAGTGGAGGTCTAATTGGGCACCTGAAGGGAAATCTAGAGAGCGAGCCAACTTTAAAGCTCTGCACCGACAGTATTTTTCCATAATAAAAAAGCCATTTTTTCCCCATTTTTTTATAGTCAAATTGTTTTAAGTAGTAATTTTTTGGACCAATTTACTATTATTTTACAGATTTTCATGGTTTTGTTAAATTACAGATAGTAACTGGTGAAATGTACTGATTCATATGTCTGTGAAAACACAAAAACAGGCCAAAACTGTACACAACGTTCACATCCAATTTCTGCATTTTTATAAAAATCAACTGATGGTAAAATTACACAGTTTAACTGTTTTTAAATCAGTATGGATATTTCCACAGTTTTTACATATGTAAATGTTACACTATTTCACCATTTTTACAATAATCTATATGTTGAAAAGTGCTAATTTACATGTTGATTGTCAAAAAACAAAAACAAATCACAGACCAAAGCTGTGTACAATGAATGAATGAATGAATGAATGAATGAATTTATTTTGGTCAAACACTTCAACACAACATTATATTCTCAATTTCATCATCATAACCAAAATAGGATGGGCATGAAGCTAGTGCTTTTTTTCCAGCCCACCCTGAACGTTATCCAAGAAAGCTTAACATTTGTCATAAAGTACAAGTCGAAATAATAATTACATTTCCTCACTTAAAAATCAATAATACATAATCTTAATTAGAAATGGTCATTCTGTATCCATTAATTATTTCAGCTTTTATAGTTTTTTTAAAACTTTAATGTCCACATTAATAATCTGCATTGTTACAAACATTAATCTGTTTCTTTAAAATGTGTGACGTTGACATTATGCTGCTTTGTATTTAAATTAGCTAAAAACAATCTAACTATTTCATAGATATTTCCTGTTGTTTTCACCACTGTCGCCAGATTTTCACAGTTTCTTTATCAAGACACTTTTTTCTTTTCTTTTTTTTTACTTTGTAGCTCTTATGGGTTATGTTTTTGTTTTTTTTTTAAAAAAAAAGGAATATAGTCAATAAGAAATTCTAAAATCTATACTAAACTGTTGATAGTTAAAGGAATTTGGTGCCGACACATAATTTGGACCACATCAGTATGAACATTTCACGTACTATAGGGACTACTGTGGCCTTTAATTGTGAATGAATGAGCCACCGTAAAGGATTCCTCTGAGTTTTAGCTGATCGTTTTTTTTTTTTAAGATTTAGGGCATTTGGTAGCCTGGGGCTTAAGACATAAACCTTCCAAATTTCATCCTTTTCAAATTTATTCTCTTTATGTCTCAGCTCCATTTCTACTATCTCGGGAATGATGGCAAAAGACACTGGGTATGAGAAAACTTCCTTTCCGTATTGTTAGTCTGAAAGAAAATGCAGTATTTCATTTGAATTGCATACATTTGTATGCGTTGTTTCCCTATCTGAATCAATATTAACATGTTGAGATTAAACTTTTATTTCAAACTAATCTGAAATAATAAAAGCAGATTTAGGCACAGGGTTCTTCCAGGTGCATTTCAAACCACACTGAGGTAATATTTGAGACAAAGTTTGAAATAGCCCAGGCTATTTTAGTAAGATAGCACAATTTTACACCAACCCCAGACAATGTATGCTCTTTAGGGGTTCTGACTGATCTGCATCACAGCATATTTCCTGAAACAGATCGATAACTGGAACTAAAAAATGGACTGCTTGGAACATATTAGGAATCTAAAACGAGCTAAAGTGTATTTCTTTCATTGTTTTGAGAGATCAAAACTTAATAGGTTAAATCATTTATTAACCGTAGCTCTAACCTTCTAGACTCCCCAAACACTGTCTGGAAAAACAGAGAGAGAGGCTGAGTTTCACCTACTGTGGTATCGATAAAAATAAAATCTCAGTGATCTCAGCTCATTCCAAAGGAGCAAAGGTGCTTCTTTGTATGTATGCGTGAAAAGGAGGAGAATGGCAGAAAGAGAGATGGTCAGAGGAGGAAGACTTATCCTCCTGCAGGATAAGTGCTATTGTTAAACCTCCTAAATCACCTGCAGTGAGGGGAGCAAAACAGAGGAGCTCGATGCAAGGCTGCGAGATTTCTTATTTCATTTTTAATACCTCCAGATCAGATCCATCCAGGATTGTGTTGCTGTAATCCCTTGGCTCGATATCCCCCATGTTCAATATGTTAATGTCTCCCACCAAATGCATCATTTGTCAGGGAGTCTTGGCAGATGGGCTTGCAACCGTTTCAGAAAAGACAGATGTATCAACACGCCTTTTTAAAATCTTTGCGTGTTGTTTTTTTTCCCCCCGTACACCCGACTCGTCATCGATACAGCAATACACGTGTGTGTTTGTCTGTCGAAGCAGGGCAGAAGATGCATTGCAAGCAGGACCAGAGATGCCCAAGAACATTTTTGCAGCCGTATGAAAGACGGTGCACAGCGGAGGATGAACATCACATTGTCGCTACCCAGAGGACCGAACATAAAAGAGGCTTTTGTATGTTTGAATTGCCTGAATCATTTCTCAACACATTATTTTTCAGCCAGATAATGATCTATTTCTCAGTTCCACAGTGTCCTACTTAGCCTAGTTATCTAAGTTGGAGAGAAAAATAATCATTTGATGTGGAGGATGCTTCTTAGCCTTGCTAATGCTGCTCTGTCCTTGATTATCATCCTTATTATTTAATAGCTTAAGGCCAGTTTTCTTAAAGGGGGAACTTTTTATTCCATACGTGAGAATCTTTATTCAACAAACACCCAATAAAGTGCCATGATGTTGGTGCAGAGAAATCTACCTGAATACCAAATCGATGGTTTTCAAACACGGATTTGAAAGCGAAAACAAAGACTGTTCTCTACATTCAGACGCCAACATTTTAATATTGAATAACCTGTGGGCTATTATGATATTTTTTTTCTGTGAAACACATGATTTATTACTACACCTTCTGTTGTACCATCAGATCCCCCAGAAGACAGGGGGCTGTAACAGAGCCTCTCCTCAGCAAAGTAAAAGCAGTAAAGACTTCTATTATTCGGCTGCTTTAGAATGATGATTAATTCACAGGCTATTTTCAACCTGCATCTGTTGGCATAATGACATTTTAATATCGTGATACTCATTAATTCAGGCATTTTTGCACAAAAACAGACGCCCACCCGAAGAAGCAGGAAGTTGTTTGTACACACAGTCTCCATCAGTTTGTATTGTGTCAGTAGATGTGTGCGATATTTCACACATGCGTTAATGCCATAAGAAACTCCCACAAAAGCCAGATGTTGTTTACTGTATCTGGCGAAGTCGGAGTGTAGAAGTGTCACACGCCTGCTGGCAAACAAAGATGTCCTCCCTAAGTGACTTTGAAAATTGACAATAATATTGAACGAGCCGAACAACAAAGCTGATTGCCTCGTGTCTTTTTATCCCCCATCTCAGCCTGATTGATGACCGGTTTTTGTTTGTGCTTCAAGTTCATGTGTCACAGTTAACGCTCACAGTCAAAGGGATGTGTGCGCATAGATACACGAAGCGGAATACATTTGAATGCGTCTCCATCGGAAAAATACAATTATTTGAGTGTATATGTGCTGACCCACGGATGTCTCAGGATGGGCTACCATGCGCCAAATGTTCTGAGGATAAAAATGAAAGCTGCATCGAGCGTTCCAGTCGGACGACGAGCAGCTCTCAGAAAACAGGCTTTCATGTGCTTGGGCTGACAGGCTTTTGATGTAAGTAGTAGAGTCTGAGATTAGGCCCTGAGAATACCAGAAGACAGACAGAGAAGGAGAGACGGACAGGAAAACAAAGGTGGAAATGTATCTTTGTGTTTTGGACGAGGTGCGGATGTTTATCACCAGTATTTAGGTTAAAATGTCATTTTTAAAGATGGTCTATTGATATGGTCACAGATGTGGAAAAATCAACACAATCACACATTCAAACTCTCATTAGCATCCTCATCAACCAGCTTCTTATTTTTGGCTTTTCCCTTAATATGCACTGAAAAACAAAATGGTAAAAAAATAATAAATTTAAAAAAAAGAAGTGAAATTCTGGGAGCAATGTTGCCAGAAAAAAGTATGCTTAAAGAATAGCAGAATACTGTAACATTCAAAATATGGAAAAATTGAAAATAGCAGCAAATACCTGTAAAAGAATTCATTTTAAAGTTGATTTTAAAACAGTGAAACAGTGGAATGTTAGCCACAAATTGTTAAAAGAAATTACTGTATGTAAAAATATAGTTTTTTTTTATGTGAACATTATCTGTCATTACATAATTATTTTTTCTGTTTTTACAGTCAGGTAAAAAAAACAACACTTTTTTAAAAAATGTGATTTTATATAATCTGTAATTTACCAAAACAGGAAACATCTGTAAAGTAACACTTTGCAAACATTATTTGCATTTTTTCCAATCCCTAATATGCATAATTAAAAAAAAATGGTTGGTAAATATCAGTAAAATGTTTAATTTAAATTCAATAAAAAAGGGGCTCTTTTATGTGGACGTTATTTACAGTTTTGTCCCATTTTTTTTAGGGTTATCGTGTAAATAAATATTTTTTTTGATGTTTTTTGTACTTTTCTGTAATTCAATCAGGACAAAACTGTACAATAACAGCAAATTATTCATAAAATTATAGGTAAAAACTAGCAAATAAAACATTCTTAAAATAAAAAGTTCTCGGTGTGTCTGAGCATCTCAAAAAGGGAGAAAATTATTATACTTAGGCCATGTCAGTCCCTGTATTCTAATTGCATGTACTGAGGGATATACAGATTGCAATTGAGGTCATTTTTCTCTCTGTAGTGGTTCAACAAATAATCTAAACAAAAAAAAATCAGCTTAGCATCTATTCAGTTGCTGCATATTTTTATGCACGATATTACGAGATGTGATCAAAAGCTTCAATTTATACTGTCAACTACAATTTGTTAGCCCCATTAGTTGGTTAAAAACACTCAGACATCTGTTCAAGCTCCATCCACAACTCAAAGATCCGGAAAAGAAAGTAACCACCACATCATAAGTGCATGAAACTAACTCAGCAGTGATATTCATTGTGCTTACAGGCACATTCTGCTGTTCTGTGCTTCGAAAAGTGTCCCTAACAAAGTTTTATGACATTGTCTTGTCACGAGGGAAACAAAGTGCTCATAATGCCAAATTACAAACATGTTCCTCTCCAGCACCACATCCATCACAACATACATCATTTGAATATGTAAAGAACTGAACAACTCAGTAAGCTCAAGTCTGTGGTGCTGTTCCAGCCAAGCCATTAATTTTTCATTCATTTTGAAATATTGCATTCCTAATCACAATGTATGCACTAATTCATCTTCCATCCAGCATTTTAAATGGAATACATAATTCTGCATCCAATTGAAAGCCATATGTGGAGGACTGCTAGAATCTTTACCTGGGAGTCAAATCGGACTTCCACTGAACATATAGCATCTGATTAGATTATGAAGCTGCGCGATGAAATAATTGAATGAAAATGAAAATCAGAAGCCAAGTCTTGGGTCGGCTCGCAGCAGGCTTTGACCAATCAAGCCTAAAAGCATTACTACTACTACTTTCAAAAATTTCTGAGTGATTTAGCCTTTTTTTCCCTGTAGGTCAAGAGTGTTTTTCAGTTTTTTCCATTCTATCCCAAGCAGAAGAAAACGCATCAGAAAACTCTGAAATCAATCTTTAATGGCTTCTCTTGTTGTTTTACATTCTTAGCTCACACAGAGCACCGATTTGAGGTTACTAGGACCCCATTACGACAGGATCAACAGGAATGCTTTTACATTGTCCGGCCTCTGCTCACGAATCATCCATCTTTACCGCAGATTGAAAGAATAAAACATTTCTCAAAGTTTGGATTTCTATTTCCCTCATTCTGGCATCTGTTTTAGTGACAGGACTCGGATTGGGAGGTCAGGCTCTCTGACTGGAGGACACCCATATGCTGCTGTCATGTTCTCTGCTAATTAGGATTAATGGCGGCCATGCCTTTCCTTTAGCTTCATACAACTGCTCCCACTTAACTTACAAGCACATCTCTACCCTGTAAGAAAAAAAAAACAAGCATGGAGACTGAAAGATTCTGTAGATTTCTGGATGTCTTTCTTTCAAGCTCAGCCAACACTTTGTTAGTTTGTCAGACCTGCTAGTGTTTTATGTTTCTTCAAGGTTCCCTGACAACGATACAAAAGGTTTACTGGACTAGACTTCTGAAATCCAATGTTCGGGGGCCTTGACGTGGGTGGATATGTGGCGTGTTTCGGGTTTGTAGCAAACTTTGCTCATAGGGAACAACTTTCTGGCTTGTCAATAATTAATGAGGTGGCAACGCTGAGCTGCGTTCGCTGAAGGACAAATTAGAAAGCAAAGGTGGAACAAGTGTATATACGCACAGCAAAAAAGCAAGAGAAGACATGAAGAAAGAAAACCCGAGGCATTAATTGCTGGTTACTTCTCCATTAATCTAGATTGTGAAGACCCTCAGATTCCATTAGCTTTACCCTTGAATCTAAAACAAAACACTGAAGTTTGTGGGGGTGAGTTATTTTCTCTCACCAATTTGCAACAATGCCTTCATGTCCTCACATCTGCCTGATGAAATGGAAGCTGAAGTATCGTACCCTGTGAAATTAATTAAAGCAAACTCAAGGCTTACATTGCGTGGAACCCGAGTGTAGACTGTACGTGGCAGACATTACCTTTACCAATGTTTTTTCCAGTTGTGCTTTTTCTGCCTAAACAATGAAATAATTTTGTTTATGATTTTAAATATGCAAATTGAATTTTTGGCCACTTGGCAGAACCACAACAAAAAAAGAGAAGTGGATGCCTTGATGAAAATAAATAAAACAATAAATAAAAAGACAGTTTCCTACATCCTTTACTACACATAACTTTAAGTTATGCATTTAAGATCCATATAGTTGCAGAAATGGGAAAATTATCTACAGAGACTAAGGGTGCTTTCACATCTGTTAGTCCATTAGAGTGGTTCGTTTGGACTCAAAAGTTGTTACAATGTTGCTAATTTCAACTGGTTCGGTTCGTATTCACACCAGTGTTTTTGCAGTTGAACCAACTACGATGAATGTTATATCTCCCCCCAGTCGTTTGGCGGCGCTGTTCACAAAAATAATGATGTAGGTGAACGCTGATTGGCGCAGCATGTGAAGAGGGAAAAATCCCAGAAGAAAACAATAGGCTGGGTTTATTCCATGGATCGAGGTTTATTCGTAAACAATGAACTATGTTCTCCTGTTCGTTCTTGTTGCCATATATTCGTATCATTGCTTTATGCAACAAGCACAAATACTGCTGTTGTTCCAGCATGAAGCTCGCATTCGGTACGAGAACATTACACAGTCGTTTTTGGCACGGAGAAGATGCATTGCAAGACATTATCGTTATCCCAAAATTCCCCGTGCAGGTTGCTACCGAAGCTCCCGTAGACCAAAAAGTCTGCTGCGCCATCAAGCCGGTCCGAATGGAGACAGGTTTGTGTTCTCACCAGCAGCGAACCGAACTGGAGTTCACATAGAAGCGGGAGAGGTGGTCTCGGTCCGGTTCTTTAGTCCGCACCAAAAACATCTGGTCTGCTTTCACACCAGCACAAACGAACCGTACTTGCTGGTGTTGCGGACTCCAGTCCGCTTTAAGTGAACCAAAAGGCGTATATGTGAAAGCACCCTAAAACAGCTTCTTGCACCAGGGTGTAAACGTGTTAATTTCTGCTGTGAAGTTGAAGTTTTCAACATGAGGGTTTATGGGGACTGACCAATACTTAGAGGCAGCATCTAGTGGCCATTCAAGAAATTGCTATTTTCAACTGAATTTTTCCGCCATGGAAGTTGTTGCTTGGTTTTAATACAATATTAACATATATTTTAGCGCCATGTTAGTGGATAAATGTTCTATTATGCTTGCTAACCTTGTCTGGTTGCTGTTACGTGCTGGACAAGCAGTGCTTAGTAGGTTTCAGTTTAAAAAAGCAATTGCAAGCGAACAATTGATAGGCTGTAGCACCATTGCTAACTTGATTATTGCAATCCTAATAGGACATTTAACAACTCTAGGATAAAATATTGTTGGCTTTTGTCGTGTGCACAGAAAAAAAGACACATTTTGCTTGATAACAGTTTCAATGAGCATACAGCTGCCCGAGTCTGTGCTGAGACTGATCTTCACTCGTTTGAATGGAAACTGATGCGAGACAAAGAATGGTCATCATGCAGTTGGAAAACACTCTACCAGATTACAGAAACAAATTCAATGGACCCTCTGATTAATTGATATAAATGCCCATGCAGGCAGCAACAGTTTAAGTTAGTTAATCCTGAAGCAGGGAAGGGATGGAAAGTCGGCAGTAAAATTATGCACACCGGTGGTTTCAGTTCGGAGGGAATGTTTCCTTTACATTTCCATTTTTATTGCTGTCCATTCCGGGTCATTTCATGCGCAAAGCAACATCAAGTCTAAACTAATTTGTTGGCAGCTGTTTCACATTCTAAACATTTCCATTAGCAGCCAAACCTGTCCACATAATGAAATATTGTTCAAGGGAAAATCAGTATCCAAATTATTTTATTCTATTTCACAATGTGCAGGTCAGAATTTTCACCAGCATTGCTTATAGATGAACCTTTCACTTTGCGTTCAAATGCAACATCAAGCTACTTTTGTAGATGCTTCGATATTATCGCTCTTCAAGAATTGATGAAATAGAAACTACTGGAAAAAAAACTGCAGCTAAAACATCCTCACTATCCCCAGTAATAAAAACACAAGCAAGCTGAGACCTCAGAAGTCATAACGAAACATATTAAGATGCAGCATTTATTCTGCCCTCTTTACTTGAAAGATATATCTCTTGCAGAAAGCCAAAGGCCAAAATGTAAATTGATGAATTGCTATAAATATTCAAGTAATAAAACTGCCTATTTCTTTAAATGAGAAATGGGTGGCATAGCCTCGGTGAGTCACATCTTCTAAAAGACTGAGGGATAAGTCTTTCTGTTCACAGTTCAAACACTCAGAGCCCGTGTCCTTCCCTTTGGCTGAGGTGAAAGTGAGAAAACGAGTTTGGAGGGAGAGGACGGGACAGTTCAGTCAAGGAGAGGGAGGGTACGGCGTCCTGGTGTCGGATTGCACAGCAAATTTCCTGAGGGTTTTTCATGTTTGATCAGTGTATCCATTATGCGCTCCTGTCACTGACACTGATGCGCCGCTTGTCCGAAGGCGAAATAACTTATGTACTGTGGATGTATATGATGAGGAAATACAGTGTGTTTGTGAAAGAAATGTAAAAGGTGACATGCACACCTCTGCAGATTTACATCCATGTTTTCACCTCATGCATGAAAACACATGGCTTGTGAACACACCAGGTGCTTTTACTTTCACATGCACGCTCTTGACTGATGGCTGTTCCAGCTCTGACACACTTGCACTAACCCGGTCTGACATTGTATATTTTTATGAATCTTTTACGGCCCATGCCTTAACTTTCACTATGACCCACCTGGTGGCAGTTTGGCAGCTCACGTTGAACATAAGTGTGGAACGTGAAGAAACAGAAAGCAGAAACCAACAAGAGAGTCCCATATGTCAGCGAAGATTTGGTCTACAGAGATTATTAGTGCAGTTTTACGTCACAGACGGTCTCAGTGAAGAATTTGAGCCACAACGTGTACAATCCTTGTTCAATCATCATCTTAACGACAAATAACTGCAGACACTGGCCTCTAACTTAACCCCTTTGAAGCAGTGTGTGGGTATTATCTGCTCCTGTCACAGTTTTACCTACCAGATAAAGTCCTGCACTTTTACGGAAACAACACAACCATGACTAGAAGTAGAGAAAACTCAAATTTGTCTTTAGTGCAGTATGACACTAGCCTAGCTGCACTAGACAGCCCACGGCAACGAATTTAATTCTCTGCCAGGGTGGATCTAGTTACCCTCGGTAAGCCTCGAGGTTGGATGCTCCTAAAACTGGCCGACGAATCACCATGAAGTGTAGAGTCAGAAGGCGGGCGTAACTAAGTGACGACAGAGACGCAACGATTCTGACAGAAACAACCGGAAACAACTAGCCTAGCCGCGCTAGACAACCCACGGCAACGAATTTAATTCTCTGCCAGGGTCGACAACAAAAACGACAACAGTCATTGAGCTCCATTAGCACCGACTCTGAATAATCTTTCTGTTAACATGTCTGTAATATACTTGAGCTTCACCCATTGACGGTATAAATAAGGCTTCACCGAACTACCGCATCCTCTGATTTCCGGCGCTCTAGGAACTCCGTCAGCCTATTCGTTGCGCTGATTGGTTGTATACCTACCCAATTGCTGCAGAGTGATTTGAAAGACAACCTTTTAGCCCGTCTCCCTCCCTGTCGAGAGTTCCTAGACCCTTGCGTCTTCAGACCTGGTTCTAGCGCGGCTAGGCTAGTATAACACAGTTAAAATACCAGAAATGTTAAGAAAAGAAAGTTTAATTCCCTTAGTTATTTATTTTTGCAAAAATTAAAAATTCCTTGAATTCACAGATGCAACATTTCCCCCGGTGCGTCTAAAAAAACACTGAATTATTGTTACATCACTGAGTCACTAATGACACAGTTGAGAAGCACATCACTATTATTATCTTATCATCTAATAGAATCTGAATGTTGATTTTTGGCTTATTTTTAAACGAGACGAGTGATTTTGGTGAAATATAATGCTAACATTAGACTTGGTTTAGTTGGCAAGTCACAGATGAGCAGTTCACTGACCTTTGGAAAGTTAAAAATTCATCAGTTTCTTCTGTTTTTATCATTTCTGGCTTTGATAAATGATGCTGTTGTGGTCTTTTTTGCTTTAATGATAACATGCATTAAAACCTATTGGTAGGTTTTGGGGTTCAAATGGGTTAAAGTTTAAATCAAATGTTAAGCTCCATCACATCAGAGACTTCAAAAATGAAATGAATCTGCGTTTCTTTATTGAGTATTTGGTCCTAGAAGCTTTGTGACGTAGCGAGAAATTGCATTAGTGAATTACTGTAAGCTAACAGCACGTCAGTCACAATAGTCCTCTCGCCATCTCTCCATTTACTACTATTCACTTTACTATTTACTCTGCCCTTATATTTTGTTGATTGTTCAACAATGTACTTGTTCCACTGTCAGATAACTGTCAGAAAACCATTGCTGTTTTGTGGAACAGTTTGTATTGTACCAGATGGAATAAATAAAATTGGATGGTGCAACAAAACTAACATCCTGCCACAAATGACTCCCTCTTGGACTCTCTGTATCCACAGAGGTCAGCAGTGCCAAGATGGTTTATTTGTGAACAGCAGCAAGAATTTGAAGGTTCACTAAAGTTAAACTTGACATGAAGAATTTGTATGGATTTATTTTGCCTCTATGAACAAATCCACTAATTGATTCCTTTGGAATTAATTGGCTTGTCTACAAAATGTTATTGTTTTTAAAATACTGTTTATATGGAAGCTTTGGACACAAAGTGCCTGCTTGGCATTATGCATTAAAACGCATGAAAGTTGCACACCCTTCTCTTTTTCACACACATGTGCACTTGTGCCTTATGCATGAATAGCTACATTATTCAAACACACACCTACTCATGCTCTTCCATCAACTGACTGTTTGCAACTTTGACAGGAGCTGGCATTTTGCACAAACACAAACAGAACTGCACACACATATTGACTAATGACTGGTGCATTTTACATAAGCACGCACACACACACGCACACAGACACAGACACACACAAAATCCTCCAAAAAAAAAAAAAAAAAAAACGCACCGGAGGAGACCCTCGCCCCTCATCCCGGCCTCTGTCACAAATGCTTCTTGTCGTCAGGCTGTGTGTGACTCCCCTGAGTCGGTTGCCAGGCAACCGTGGCTGCATTAATATGCGCGGTAGAAAGGGAGCAGGGGATACCTCTTGCCTGTGGAGCGAAAGCAACCACGACAGCGTCAGTGTGAGGGGACTGGTTCCCTCACAGCACACACACCCCCTCCTCTTTCCCTCTGTCTCTTCCTTATATCCGTCCAGCGTTCACGCTCTGCTCAGTTAGTTGGGGAAACACACTCAGCCACTGGAGCGCAAGGAAAGGTATGTTTGGTTACACATCATGTAGAGCAAGCAGGGGCTTCCACCACTTCAGCAAGGGGTGCTTTCTTATCTTTGTTATTTAGGAAACATTTTAAAGACATCAGCACCGTTTCACATTGCTGAGCAGTAGAAAAGTTTGAAAAAAGACATGAGCCTTTAATCAGGGTTGGCAGGGCGTCTTGGAAGGAGAGGCACGACCGAAAAACTCCTTTTTTTGTAAGCTTTGCGGAATAAAAGACAAAGGAGGATGGAAGTATTCACATGAAACAGCTTTGTTACCCTCCCACCCCCATCTGCCCATCAACTGACTCCATTCTTCAACTTGACATCATCCTTCCACACAGACAAGAAGCAGAAGAAGAAGGAGAAGAGAGAGGCAGCGGTGGTGAGGCAAAGCAGGCGAGAAGAGAGGAGGAAGAGCAGAGAGAGGAGGTGGGCAGCACAGTTTTCAGCTCTCACACGGCTGAGGAGGAGAAAGTGACAGCAGCTAGAACTTGGCCACTAGTGAGATGAAATTCGGGGAGGAGACGCTGGAGCGCTGCGGGAGACGACGTCCAACGAGAGCCCTGAAATTGGAGCGCCTGGAAGACGAGCCAGCCCTCTCTGGATCCTGTGCCCCACCACAGCCGAAGGATGAGAGGGGTCGACTTTCGCCTTAGTTGCCAGGGATGTCTGTGCACTACGGAAAGGCGTCCCCCTCCAGCATGTCCAATGCTATGTTATTCCTGATGCTTTGCAAGGTAGGTCTCTAAAGTCCCACTGTCATCCCACAGCCACAGCTTTTTTCCCTCTCTCTTTCCATTAAACTCATCTTGGTTAATCTGTGAACAATCAACAAATACTTCATGAATATTTCACTGCTTTTAAATGTCATGACAGCGAGTATGAATTTATTATGCATTGTGATATATTCTTTATAAATATGGGATATTTCCAGTTCTCAGTTGTCTTTGCATGAATCATTGATTAAGGCAGCAGAGACACCCTGAATCCCGCTTTACAATCAAACTATTTTGTCTTGGCCGGTTTAGCTGTGGTGCTTATTTGTGCAGAAAATGCATCCACATTCATCTGTGAGTATTCCACCTCATGCATATTATTAATAAGTTTAAATGCTTCCTATAAATGCAGAAGGATAAGCTTAAAAGAAAGTATGTCTTTTCCTATTTGTGTGTCAAACTATGTATTCAACAGCAGTCTTTTTCTCAGGAATGATGAAGTTTAAATCCCCACAATATAAAAGTTTTCCTGTGCCTATTATGGATAAACTATCAACTATGCAGGGATGCTTCTGTCTGATTTCTTTAACATGTAACTTCCTGTAACTTTTCTGTGGGATCTTTTGCTGGATTTTTTTGATCACACACAAAAAACAGTGCAAATGCAATCTTGTCAAATCAAAAATAGGTCTGTCACTTCCCTCTCACTCACAGAACAGTGAGTACAGGCTACGGAAAAATGGGTCAAACTAACTATTGGCAACATTTCATCTGATTTTTTCCTCCTCCTGTCACTCTTCCTCCTGTTTGATTACTCCACGCGTACGCCTCGTTAGATCTCGCCATGCTCCGTAGTTTGTTTGTGCTGGGCGTCAGCCCATGTATGCCAGTATGTATGTGTGTGTGTGTACGTCCAAACTGGGGAGGGGTCGAGGAGCCGTTTGCTTTAATTCCATTTTAAAACAATGCCAAAAGCGACTGTGCCTGTCAGACCCAGTTAGCATCTGGAGTTGTTTGACATGCTCAGGATTATTCAAGTGGCAAAAGGTTTTACTCTCCACTGATCTGATCTGAGAACGTTAGCTTCTGTTAGGTGTAGCAGGAGTGTCCTGATTTGTTGTCCCAGGTATGACTTCACCCGATTTTCTCTCCTCCTTCCTGTCTGTCTGCTGCTTTTTATACAAATACGCTTCTGGCTGTTGCTGTATGAGTGAAGATCCAGGTGTGAGCTCACTTCAGCGAGAAATAAAATCTCAAGGAGGTGATTTTAATTTTGAAATTGTTGGCTTAGAGATGCTCACATGTATCGCACAGGACTCCTGGTATTGACAGACTTGCTCGGGTTAATCACAGAGAGAAAAGTGAAGACATAAAAATGTGAGGAAATGAGCTCTTGAGTGGCAACAGAAATCAATACCGAAATACTAAAGCCTGCAGCTTAGAGGAGCACACAGTCAAATGACCAATCGATAAGAGGTAGAGAAGTGGAGACTGTTAAGTGTACTTGTAGTGACGGTCATTTCTGGATTGTCCCAGATTATGACAGCTCTGTCACACAGTCTTCAATCTGGGTGTTAAACAGACAGAGGAGCTCATTATGGATTAATGATTATGCCAGCATTGAAACAGAAACTGCACAGACAAACTGAGTTGTTGAACAAGGAGGCACTGGAGATCGTCCAGAAGGTTGACGTGAAGCTGTACACGCTGCTTTCTCAATGCTCAGGTTTTGGCAGCAGCCAACTCACCGCCACTTCCACTACCACCTCCTGCTCCTCCCATTTCCTTCTCCCTCAACATCTTCAGGACATAATTCCACCCCAACCAATTCTGGTTTTGTTTTTTCTTGCTTTTTTTTTTGTTGAGCACTTGTTTATATCAGCAGCAAGCAGGCGTCTTCATGCATGAGGGCACATCCAGCGCGCCACACAAAGATCTCCATTCAGGTTGAGGGAAGCCCTGTTTATAGTGCTCCCCAGGAGAGGCAATCAAAGCCCATTGTTACAGATCAGAGGAGGAGGGTGCACTTCAACACAGAAACACGGCTCGATGGGGTTTTTATGCGCATCCAGAGCACAATGCACGGCGGTGATTGGACGGTGCGATCATTCAGAGAGTAATCGTGTGGGATGTTAGCCTTTAGAAAGGACAATCATTTTGATGCTTTTACCCTTATAAACAGGCCAGAACAAAAGGAGCTTGACTTTTACAGTATTAAAGGCCTTTTATATAAACTTATAGGTCATCTTTAAACACAGACGCCATTCCTTGGCAGTGGTGCTTTTATAACTGATTTGAATTTTCCCCTCATAAAATGTAACATTTCTACACTTGCACTGACCTCATAATGAACGTGATCAACTCAGTCTGTTTCTCCTCTTTGCAATATATCCACAGTAGACAATACCTAGACTTTCCTGGCAAAGGAGGATTTCTGCAAAGACCTTTTTCCCTTGCCAAACTGTCAGAGAACGCAATCAGTACGCAGAAAAAGCGGGGAAAGTGCTACACCAATGACATAAAAACTACTTTGTCAGACCTCCTTCAAAAGGCTGCATAAATTCTAATTATAGCAAAGGACACTCTGTAAATGACCTTAACAATCCGGGACTTGAAGAACAACTGTGCGAAGTCGGATTTATCGACAGGAGAAAGAAATGTTTAGGAAGTCTGTGTTGAAATTTCTGGACATGTCAGTCGCAACCTCACATTCTCTGAGACTCTTTTCTGATGTCTAACTCTCCCTCAGGTGGCTTCAGCACAGAGAAGACAGAGTAAACAGAAAGCAATACACATGCCAACACAGATAAAAGGTGAATATAATCTGACTTTTTTTTTTTTCATTTTGATCAGATGTTCTCAATCCAATTTAGATTCCAAGAAGTGACAGTACACAAAATGTTAAAACAAAAAGTGGCTCAGGATTGTTTTTACTGCTGGAAAGTCAGTTCCTTTCCAATAAAGACCATCAGCTTTTAAGGAACATTTTGTACCCTGAAAGTACTTTAGGATACTTTTTCTTGTAAACTCTTGCTGGAAGTCAAAATGTGTAGTTTATCTTGCATCAAAGGTTTTCACTAAGAGGAACAGCTCCCAGTTAGAGGGTTTATTTTTAGTCTGCATTAGCTTACATGCTTTTCTGTTGCTCGTCGGCATATAAAAACCATTGACCCGCAAAAGGAGCACTTTCCTCCTGAGAGGTGTTTGAATGCCAACTTGCACAAGCTGCTGCGCCTGCAGGCTAAAAACATACAGCTAGTTTCTAATACTGCACCCCGGGCTACACAAATCAATACGCACACCCCTGAAAAACTCACATATGAGGGCTGACACATTGAGAACTTGGATTGGGGGCAGTCCCACCACAGCTGAAGAAACACCACAGCTGAACACAGCGGAGTGCAGGAATTTCTGCAGCTTTTTTTCCCCACTCACTGGGCTTCAGTGAGCTGTCAAGGCCATTCATCTGATGCTCACCATGTCAATCAAGAGGGCAGCTCAGAACTACACAAACTCCCACGATTGTGAGAATTCTCGCTTCTTGTTTGAAAACAAGTGTCAACACAATAAGAATAAGCAGAAATGATGATATATTTATTTAAAGTGAAAACCCAGTGCGTGCCTCTGGGATATTTTATGATACGGTCATAAAACCTGAAAAAAGGATAAAGCGCCATATGCTGCAGTTCATATAAGTGTCAAACGGACACATTGGAAGTACTGTTCATAACCAAAAATATTTTACGATTTCCTGAAAGTGCTCGGAATCAACATATAGAGTCACAAATAGAAAGAAAAAGCATTGTATGATGGAGTAATCATACGTGTGTAATTAGTAGTAGCCACGACACATTGGATTAAAGCTGATTTAAAATAATAATAATGTGTGCAGAAATTGTGAATGCATTTTAAAGTGCTTCAGTGCTCAATGTTGCATCTGTTTAACACTTTGAATGCAAAATCATTTAAAAGCTGTTTAACAACGTATTCTGAATCTTGTGTGTTCAGGATATATTTTATTGAAGGAACGAATGTGATATATTTTTAATAGAAAGTCTGTCTTATGTTCCTGAATAAAACATAGTTTTACAGCAGCTTACAGGCAACTTGATGCAACAGCAGTACAGTAAACCTGACACATGCGCAGTGTGCGGTTTGTGTGTTGCTGTGATGTAGGTAGAACATCGACTGACATTCGTTGTGTCTAACAGTAAAGCCTTTCAAAGTGATGCAGACTGTAAATATTCTGTTTGATGTATCAGTAAAATCAAGATCTTTAACAAAACAGGAAGCAGAATTACAGCATATTTATTCAGATTCAACCCCCTTTTTACCAATCACGCAGCAAAGGCTTACTCTAAATATGGCACAAAAACAAAAGACAATCACACGTTATTGTTTTTTCATGTCAGGCAAATCTGTTGATTTGTTCTCAGGGCCTCAGCATTTTCCCACATACTGTATATTTCTTTCATGTATAGATCAAAACTGCAAGCCACTTGAGACTACTTCTGCTCAAATAATAATGCATTTGCTTCACCAAATACTGGCATCACAATGCAAGTTTTCCATGCAATGAATGTAATCCATTCTACATAACAGCATGCCGATCAATTACTTTCCTAATCACTTTTTAATTATCGTATTGCCTCACCAGCCAAATTACCAACAGATAAATTGTCTTGTTGGATTATTGCCATTATCGCTGTTCATCATACACTGTGAATCTTCAAAGTAAAGGAAATAACCAGTTGTATTAACTAAAACATGGACTGTGTTTGTCTTTTTTTTTCTTATCTGCCCACTCCAGATTGGTCTGAGACGAAAACTGCAGACTTTTCCAGGGAAAATGGTAAACACTGTCTACAATGATGAGGAAAAGGGAATCCAAGACAAGGAAAGTAAGGAGGAGAGCATCTTGGCCATGCTGGGCATCATTGGGACCATTCTCAACCTGGTAGTGATCATCTTTGTCTACATCTACACCACCTTGTAGGTTTAAAACTCTTTCTGTGCTTCATCCGCTGGAAGAGCAGAGCCCTTGTGAGCTATTACAGCTGCATTGTGTTGACTGGTATGGAGATAAAGATGGGAGGAGCGAGGAAGAGGCAGAAATTACTCGGTGGTGAACTGGATCTAAGACTCGGCCATTTGGCATCCCTCCTGCATCACTTCAAAAAGCTGAGACTCTGGGAAACTGGTTCCTTCTTCTCCCCTTCACAGGTAGATTTATCCAGAATGTCTGGTCATTTTTGACTTGTACATAAATGCATGAAACTGGCACTCAAGAGATGCAGCTTTTACCAACATGTGGACTTAAAAGACTGCAGAGAGAGAGTGGACAGTTTTGGCGAATATTTTCCAGATGTTCTTATAAACTCAAGTATGAAAATTGTCTGATCTGCTTCCATGGGACAAAAGATGTACAGAGAAAGTCAACACAGGTATCTGCAGTGCTGTTTATTATTTTTCCACTTACTAAGATTTAAACAGGCATATTAAAAAGTAAAATGTTATTCAGCTTGATTTAATGTTTGCTTTTATACTGTATACTTTCTCATGATGCTTTCAAAATTCTCAACTTTGGATGACAGTTTTTTGAGACTTTATCACCTGAAAATGAGTTATGTTCACTTAGTTTTAAGTTGTTTCATGTACATTTATTGAAACAAGTGGTGTCTTTAAATGGCTAAATGTCAGTTTAAAGTGCTAAAATGCATCCATAATGGATACACTTGACATTGTGCTTGACTTTAAATGATGGAAGATTAGACTGATTTGCAGAATTTAGTAGAAAGTACTGAGATTATTATTTATTATTCAAGTTTTAAATGCATCCCTTCAGTCTTTAAAGGTCATCAATGTTGAAATGAGATGCAAATGGTTTAAAAATTATGTCAAAATCTCTACTCTGGAGGAGGAAAAACATCGTCTAAGCATAACTGAGGAAAAGGTGTTTTACTTCTACTTCAGGCAAGTGCAGCTTTAACAATGAGATACGTCATGAAATACATTTCAGGCTGCATGAGTGTATCAACAGGCACAGTGGGCTACATAATCATCATGTTATGATCACACTATAAACTCTTCACCCAAATGTACATAGGAATTGCTACGCTTGAAAGTTAAAGACAGTTTGCGTTTTTTTGGCCATCAATCTCAGTTTGTGCATCATTGATTAAAACAGAGACTTGTGCATAATGACTGCCTTAAAACATGAGGAAATGGCTATTTCCACGATGTATAAATCTATCAGGTTATCACTACTTTCACTTCTTGTACATACATTTAATTCAGTACCAATGTCATATGTTTTATTGGTCATTTAATGGGTCATTTTATAAAAGTATCCTGCTTTTGTCTTAAACAACATGCAAAACCTTTGAGCTTTTCAGTGGTGACCGAGTTATTTCCAGGCCTGGGCCAAAATACACAAACAAGTTTTTAGAAGTGTTAGACTGAAAAGGAATTCCACAATGAAAACAGTATAATTTTTGATGGTTTTGTCTTTAACATTTTGACATCTGTCAGTATTTTACACTCCATCCATCTTGGTGCAAACCTGTTTAGAAATCACATCTACATACAACTAATCTGCAATAACAAATGTGTTTAGAAGGAAAAGTAATGCATCCTGGATTAGGTTTTCCATTAATATAATGAGGAAATGCTTTTAATTAATATGCTTAGGGAGTTGAAATGTGGATGCTAACTGCTCGCTAACAACATGTTTCATTTCTATCGACTAAAATGTTTCTTTCTGATATACTAGATCCACTTGTACTCACTAAAGCATTATTATTTTTTATGGTAATGTTTAGGCACTGCATGGTTGCACTTGGTTAAAGTTAGAAGTTGGAAAGGTTAGATAAAAGTCTGCAGTAACTTTACACACAACATATTTGTTACCATTTACCTAAAACCACTATATTTTCCTAACCTTAACCAAAGTGCCTTTGTTGCCTAAACCTAACTATAGATCAGAGTTATGAACCCTGTGTTTCAGACGTCCACCATCTACCCCAACCTCCTCCCACCAACAGTAGTATAATTCATTGATGTACTTCTTCGTTCATTTAAAAACAAATCTTGTAGTTATAATATTACAGTAACTTGGAGGAAACAGATTTGCTGAGGGATGAAGTTCCATCTAACTTGACCCAGGACTGGAAATAACATTTTTGTACTTAAACACAGCAAGAAAGTGTGTCAGTTTTACTCCTATATTTATAGTTTGACCCAATCTGGGCCTGCTTGGACAAGTTGAATCAGGTCAGGTCATGAGACAGTTTGAACTGAAATTAACTTTGTTTTTCATTAATTCATGGGAAAGAGACTTGCATGTAACGGTCTGATCAGTTATTTCTCATCTGTAGATTTGCATTGATGGAATAGTTCAACGTTTGGGGAAAACACAGAGTTTTAGAGGTGCTTGAAGGTGGATTTTGCTACCTTTATACTAAGCTGAACTAACATGCTGCTGACTGTCCTCACATTTTGAGGTCAGATATGAGAGTGGTATTGATCTGATCTTCAACTCTCAGCAAGAAAACAAATAGGCTCCCAAATGTCGTTCCATTCCAGCAAAGAAAGAAGCTATAGGAGATGAAAAAAAGGCGTAAAAATAACGATGTACAGTATGTAGAGAATGTACGGCTTTAGACTGCAGGCTACATTACCTGTAAAATATTATTTGAGTTTGTCAGTTAATAACCTCGTGACTTCAGAAAGTGCCTGAGATAAAAGTGTCTCACCCTCACGGTGGAGAGGTGAAGGAAAGGAAACCACAAACCAGTGAGGGGATCTTTATACGGCCACCTGTCATACAGTTAGGAGAGAGGAAAAAGTTGAAGAAAAACATGTATTATGTATGCAGCAGCAGAGTGTTGCATTCATAATGGGACTGGATTTCTACTACATGGCTTAGTTAATAAAGCCGGCCACCGTTTGTCTTGGATGAAGTGCACCTACTTGTTTCACACAATACAGAAAATGAAAGCTTAGTAAGCACACGGACAAGTCTGACGAATGTATTCATATTTGATGTAAAATCTGATCATTCTTGTTCTCCTTATTGTTTACTTATCTTTCCTGAAGCAATGTAATCAGAACAATTCTTTATGTTTTATTTATGCGTATGCAAAATCTATTTAAACTCATTGTATTGGTCTCTTGTGGGTGACAAATGGATGGGCTAAACGTTTTTCAGCCTGCAGTTTTGTTAAAAAAAAAAACCTTGAATAAATACATCTTGGAAGTGATTTCATCAGGACATTTAGTCTGAATGTAGAGGGCTGAAGATCAATGGTAATATATTCAGTTTTATGCAGCACACAAGCTACATTCATTAGAGACAGTCTACAGCAATTTGGAAAGACTCTTTAAAGCATTAGAGCTGAAAAAGCCGAAGTGGAAACTGTTCACTCAATAGCACTAAAGAAAAAAAATTGTCGAAGGTCCACGTTCTCCTGCGTCTGACAGCTGTGTGAGATTACAACAGAGCCTTGAAGAAGAAGATGGATGAAGAAATCAAACCTTTAAGAGGCTACAGCGTTACATCCTACGAGACATATTTCCCTGTCTCGCTGCAAATCAATCTGAAAGATGGAGAGAAACGGAGAGAGCACAAAGCTAGCAGGACAAAGACGCAGAAATCATATTTCCCCAAACAAATTTATTTTCATTCCATCTCCTTCTGGTTTGTATCTTTTAGGTCCTATGAACAGAGTCGTGTCAGAATAATTTCCCAATCCATTAAGAGTGCTCTATGACGAGTAACATACAGGAATAATCCTTTTGGAGGGGGAAAAAATGGGACTAAAATCAGCTTGAGTCTGCTTTTTCTTTAAATATAATGGATTAGGCAATGAACCAAGAAAAAAAAAAACACTGTTGTTTGAGGAACCCCAGCTGCTTAAATTCACACATGCCCAGAAGCCTGCTTCAAGCTATTGTTTCACCTGGATCCAGCGAGCACAGCCTTCGAAATCATTGCCTCTTTTGAAGCTGAAAGATGCCTGCTGAACAATGTGCAGGAGATTGTGGCGCATCCCAGATGGATGATTCAACCGAGCAGATTGTCCGTGCAGACGTTCCGTCTCCATCTAGCTGAGCTGACATCGTTTTGATGGTTTCACAGAAAAGCTGTGCGGGCGATTAATCCATCCACCACACAAGCCACACCAAATCAACAAGACATACCAGTGGCTGGCAACGTCAGGCTGCTTCTGTTTTTATTCAAAACCAATTCAACCTGTGGCAGCAGCACACATTAAAAATTTAATATCACACTGAAAAACATGGTATCCAATAGAACAACAGCCCACCAGATATTATTGTTATTTTACTAATCATATCAACAAAATGCAGATTCTGTTTCTAAATTACAAAACATCTCCCTCTTAAGCACGATCACACCCCAAATGAAAGTAATTCTACTCGACCAGTCAAAATTTTAATTTGTTTTTGGCAATTGCAGTTTTGCTGTAATTAAATCTAGAAGAATTGCCAGCATGCAGATCCATTTTAAACAGTACTTTCCAATATTTTATTGATTAAAAAATATGGTAAAGCGTGCACTTGGATTCAGTGCTTTCATAGCTGCTGCTTTTAATGGTAGCTAAAAAGCACAGGAAACAAAACTGATCCAGGATCAGTTTATCTGGCATTCGCCCCTTAGGCTTCTCAGCTGGAAGCGATCAATCTCTCTCACCTCATTTGCTGTCTCTTATTTCTTAGAAACTAATGTGTAAAAAAAAAATAAAAATCTTGTACCAAAATGAGTGAAGCCATCATTATCATGCATGTGCATGTCCTGGTCAGTGTTGGGGTCAACCATTACTGTAATCACATCATATTTGTGTTTGTGTGGTACGCAGCACATTACTGTTCCCGTTACTTCTACAGTTACGACTTTATTCATTTTTCATCCCACAACATTTTTCTATGAGGTCCTTTTTGGATTGGGTTTCATCAATTTGTGGCTTTTTTAAAATCACAAAAAAGATGTTGTGCATGTAATTTGTGCAGGTATTTGGACATGTGTAAGGTTTGTCCTTAAATTGCTGACTAGAAATTAGGTGACAATGTCAGGAGATTGAAAAATACTATAATGAGAAATGTAATTAATTACTTCGTAGGGGGAGGAAATCTAAAAGTCATAATTTTTTGGGAATGCGTACAAGTTAGTTTTTTGTGTAATAACTCTAACATTAGTTATGGTCCTAAAGTGTCCATTTGCATTTTATCCCTTGACCTTGTTTTAACAGTTTTGTTTCTAAACTAGCTCTGTAGCTGATAGATGATTGGCAAATGCTTAAAAATAGCTCTACATTGAGCAATATTTGCAAGAAAACAAAGACTCTTTCAAAAGATCAAATCAAGCAGTACTAAATATAGTGTGCGATGAACTCCTGAACCAAAACTGTCAATTGGTTCCAATCGTTTCTTTGAGGCAACGAGTCACAGACAATAAGATTTCCAGCAGTGACAGTGGAGTGACATTAAAAACAGATCTGTCCTCAAGTTTACTGTCAGTTGCTCAGAATATTTTTTCTTCAGAAACTAGGATGAGTTTGTTTTTCTCCTAATATCACTGTCACTGTTATTTTCTTTTCCTGGCCACATGCAGAGCCAACAGCTGGATGCACACAAATGCATATTTTGTGTGGTTGTCAAAGAGGATTCTGGGAAATGTAGGAAACTTCTAACTGAAGGTGAAGCAGGTTAAGAAGAAGAAGAAATAGTCTGAAGGTAAAATCTGCCACTTATTACTGAATAGTGTCTGGAATATTCTGCAGACTCTGGCGATTAAAGCGTGCATCGATGGCACATGGGGTGAAATATCTCGACAAGGCACATTTAGTTTTTTGCCTGACAATTCCTCTGTGTCACACTCAAATACAAAGAGAAAAGAAGATAGGACCTGAGTCACACTGATTTCAAACACAAGAGTGAAGTTCAGTACCTTGAAGAACATCGGGAAACAAAGCAGCACCTTTCCACCCAACCAGCTCAAAGTTCACTCCGGAGTATTGATGTCGTGACTTCGCCGAATCCGCCCCGTCGCCTCAGTCCTCCTTCAATTAGAGATCTGAGAGGATTTCCCCAACAGATGTGTCCTATATAGATTTCCTGTCACAAAGGGTGCACATATCCAGCTGCCTTTCTCCACATTTATTCATGCAGAGAAATAAATCCTGTGATCAAAATCAGGGAACGGGCTTGAAAGCCATGACAAATCCTGATATAAATGTAAAACTTGAGAGAGGAAACTGTCAAAGTGTCAGGTTCAGCTTGACTGTTAGAGATTACAAAACTTTTGTTTTTTTTCCTCCTTTTTTTGCATGGGAAACATTTTCAGACGTGTTATTCTGGAGATCAACCTGTCGGCCAAGAGGGCTGCTTAGGATCACAAATGTTTCGGATCCAGAATGTAGAACTTTTTGTACCGGTGGGGTAAGGCGGATTAGTGAAGAACAGGAAGAGCCATGCAGATACTTCTGAAAGGATTTGGGCGCTGTGGTGGGAGATTTTCTCCCCATTCAAAGTCAAACTGAAATAAAATACATTTTTGAACTCCCAAGTGAAACTACAGAGAAGAAGCATCCAGGTTTTTTCTTGATCTTTTTTTTTTAGTGAACTGAAGTTGATATTTTGTGTTCTTGAAATGATGATATGATAAGCATTGGTGCTAATGATGACAAGCTACAATAACTAACAAAATATTACATTTACAGAAACAGTTCACAGTTCACCGATACACTAACTGGCTTTCTTGTCAAAAGTTAAATGAAAAAGATCTATACTATTTCATATATGCATGGTAAATATGAAGCTGGAGCCAGAGGGTTAGCTCAGCTTAAGTTAACGCATGTAAATATGTGGGAAACCACAAGTCTGTCTCTGTTTGATGGAAACAAAATCTGTTTTTATACCTCTAGATGTTATTTCTGAGCAAAACTGAAGAGTATGTGCTGGATTATGCCTTGGGAAGTGACTCAAGGAGGCTTCCAGTCCCTGCTGACACATTATTATAGTACATAAACCCCAATAAAATGGCAAATTCCCATTTTTGATTATTAAATAGATTATACAACATATAAAATGTCAACTTGCGAGGTTAATCCTTTCCTCCTTGGAGGTGTCTGCACTTGGACAAGGCTAAATCTGTTATTACAGACAACAGACCATAATTTTTTTCCATCCATCCATCACCTATACATCGCTTATCCTCCCTAGGGTCACAGGGATGCTAGAGTCTATTCCAGCTGAGTCAAGGAGAAGACAGGGTTTACCTGGACAGGTTGTCAGCCTATGACAGGGCCACAGAGAGACAGACAACCAAGCACACTCACATTCACACCTACGGACAATTTAGAATCATGAGTTATCCTCAGCATACGTTTGAACTGTGGAAGGAAGCCGGAGAACCTGGTGAAAGCCCATGCTTCACAGGGAGAACATGCAAACGCCACACAGAAAGATGCCAGGCCCAGCCACCGATCACCGTTCAGCACATCTGGAATTTTTTGAAGTTTGCAAAATATGGCACACTCACTGAATAGGCTGCTTAATTCTGTGAATAAAATGAATGTAGCACTTGCTGTGCTTCACTTCTTTCACATGATATTTGGCATACGTAAAGCTGATCATTTCTAATCTCATTTTAGACAATTCTGCTCATTGTCATAAGGATGTTATTTACTGTCTAATTTGCAGTTTTAAGAGGACTGAGATAAAAATGTCAATTTTTAATGGAGTTTTTCAAATCTCACTGTAGCCTGGTGATGAGACTGAAGAGACTTATTGGATTTCATAAGTCTCTCAAGTACCTTTTTATGAACAGAGCCAAGGTTGTTCATTTTGGCCTTACAGCTGTAGAGCTGTTAATGACTGAATTTGGGATTTTTTTTAGACTTAAGGGTTTCAGAGGTACTGGTGGTTACATCTGGAGCGAGATAGATGATTTGACCTGTTTCCAGCCTTTATGCTAAGCTATGCTAACTGACTATTGGCCCCAGCTATGTATTCAGTATGCAAACTTCAGATGTGTCGGTCATCTCATCTAACCCACAGCAACAAGGTGAATAGACATATTTGTTGTTCCTAATCACTGTTGGTAGGTTTATCACTTCATAACAAAATCTATGTGAGCTTGTTGAAAAATGGGAAAACCCTGTTGTCTGCTCTCGTGACCAGAGCTAAGACATCCTCCAGTCACAGACAAACTCAACAAAAACTGACAAAAAATAAAAACCACCTCACAGCAACACTGCTATTCAGATGTTAGTCTGCTGTCACCATGACAACCACCCACCCAGTCCAAAACATCCATTAAAAAAATGAGAATGTGCAGAATAGCTACAGTATTGTTGTAGTTTATATCTCCCTAAACTAAAATGAGGAATTTTTTGTTCTATTTTGAGCAACATTTTGCACTAAAATCTGACCAATGGAGACTAATAAGAAAAATAAATGATTAGTTTCCGCCTTATTTTGTGGGAAAGAAACAGTTCTCGTATGGTAGCATAAAATATACTTAAGCAGAACACCCACACATCCGTCTAATCTAAATCCAGCACACATTCACACACACTCGCACACTGGTTTATTAGTCGTAGACAAGACAAGGAAGAGAAAGTCATTAGAAGGAGACGACGCTTCAAAACAGTTTGTCTTGCATTTAGGACACGAGCCAAGGAGGCTCACTTTACACAGCAAACATGCTTTGTCGTCATCTTCACCCCGGAAAGTGGGTCATCGTGATCACCACAGTGAATATAAAACCCTGTTTTTAGGAACTTCAAACACTAAACTGCATTTTTCTGTCACTTAGCATGTAGAAAACACAAGTATGTTGACTTTTGAATCATTTTAACATCTCATTCCAGCCACATGTAGTAACAGTAATGAAACATTTTCTCTTCACGAGGAGGTTAAACATCACTGTTTAGTGTAAAGTGACCTTGACTTTATTACATCCTGCTCCATTAAAGTGGAAGCATGTGGGGTGTTTGAATGATTTTAGTGCCCCTCTTTGACCACATGCGAGGTGCTGACTTTGATGAATTATGTTAATATTTATTTTGGGGCTGCTGTTAAAAAGTGGCATGATTAAGCAGCTCTCCTGTCAACTGTCAGACAACTTTTTGCTGTTTTTTTTCTTTATATAATCCAGGCTGATCTGCCTAAGTATAGTGTTCTCCAACCGGAAAGTCTGACAGTAAGTTGGAGATTTGTGGTTTGGAGATCACGCAGCATTCCAGCTTACCGTTCTGCAAATTTTAGGGTTTAAACATACAGAATATACAATATATGCTACTGTTTATGAGTTATTTTTTTAATCAATCAGAACTTCAGTATTGATAGCAAACTTGACTTTACTGAGTTATGGCATTGAATGAGTTTTGAAAAGAATGCACAGGGCATGTGGAATGAAACTTTGATGGAAAAAAAAATAAAGAAATGGATGCCTACATGGAAAAGGACAGATCACAGCGAGCTGTTTTTTAATGGCCAGAGAAGAAGTGGAAACGAAGGGGAGGACAGCTGTGTTATCTCAAGCTGAGACTGGACGACTCGGTATCTGTCACTGTTGTCTAAACAAAGACTGCTGAGCTGATCGATGGCATGCAGACCATGGAGCTTCTGGAAAAAATGACTATTACAGTAAAATGTCTGTTTATGAGCACAGGACACATGAAAAACTACTGATTCAAAGAAAACCTCTTTTGCCTTTTCTGCATTGAAACTTCAGCGTTAAACTGCAGAGACGGCCGCTCAGAAAGTCCAAGATAGATTTGATCTGGTGTGAAATCAATGCTCGCTAACTACTTACACTGTAGTGGATAAGCTCAGCAGAATGGGTTTTGCTCTTACTGTACTTCTCACTTTGAGTCTGATTTGTATCCAGAGGGGAGAAATGGATGACTCCCTGGCCAAATGATTAAGGCCGAGTAGAGGCGAGGCTTAAACAGAAAAAAACCCCAGCGACCAGACACAGTCGTATTCAAGGGCTGAAACACCCCAGTGCACTTCAATCAGTCCAGTTGTTGAGGTAGCACACACACGCTGTGCAGCTGCTCAATGTGCATTCACTCATTCCTGATGTTTATAGCACATCTCGGCTACATTCAAGGAGCATCTTATGTTCGGAAGGTTTTTTCCACTGGTGCTTTCACTCGACATGACAGTGGAGGCTGACACACGTGCCCGTTTACTTGGGAGGAACTATTTTGTTTCTGAAAACAACTCAGGGTTCAAAACGCCTCATAAGAGATCTTTATCTCAAGAGATGTAAATTTATCAACTCACACTGGGGAAAGCAGGGAAACCAGCTGGATTTGAGGATTCACAAAACAGGGAGAAATATCCTTGAAGAATCACAGAAATCCATATAATCTGGCCAGCTATTCGTTAAAACACTGTTCCCATGGAGGAATAATTGCATAAGAAGGTGAATCATATTTGATCTCGTCAATGAGGTAAATCTAGTGAAGTGATCATCAGTGTTAAATATGATTAAACTAAGCTCAGACAATTGTTCAGTTATCTCTATCATCAGCTCAGACTGTATGCTTTAGGTCAGCTAGTTAAATAATTTTCTTCTTTCGCATGAAAAGCTAGACCTATAATGAGAAATTTGAACCTAAATGATGAATGCTACATCATTTTGGTTCAAATTAATAAAAAATAAAATAAAATGAATAAATAAATGATTAAAATAGCACTAAATTGTATTAATTACATATTATTCTTGATTGTTATTCATAATATTTTAATTGCAAATAAGTAAATCCTAAAAATACAGATCTTACGGGAAAAGAAATCTCTCGTACTGCATATAGAAATATTAGAATCAGTAGGTCGAGCTCTAATAGTGGCACAACAAAAGGAGACAATGCAACATCACAAAAGAGGCAAGCTCTACTAAATCGATGAGTTACCATAGGACTAATTACTATCGTGACTTCACTGGGCTGGAGCAGCATTTGCTAATGGAGTGGACACCACATCCCGTGTTTGCAGCAGCAGCAGTCCACTCCAGTTTGGCACAGAGTCACATTTTAATGGGGTCACAATCATCACAGCGGCTGTCCGCCTGTTGGACTGGAGCCGCTTCAGTTGTCAGGCTGGAAAACACAGTCACCCTTGATTTGGTTTAACGTTAAACTGTGCTGCGAGGACAGGATTCAGAGGCAGACAAAGCAAGTATGCAGATGACTGCCAAAGAACAGAGGGGGTGTCTTCATTTGACTCATTTCAGAGGCCAAAGACTGTTTCAAATAAGAGAGATGTGGAGCGTAGAAACACACTGCCATCTGCTGATGAATACAAGGATGCTCAACACAGTCGGGATTTTAATGCATACTATATTAAAGATGTTCTAATGTAAAATGGAAAAGAAATGTACCATTATATATGTAAATAAATGACAAAAATCCCTTTAATTCTGAAAGCAAAATAAAATATAATGCAACATCTCTACAAGGTTAATTGAGTACTCTAAATTGTCCGTAGGTGTGAATGCGAGTGTGATTGTTTGTCTGTATATGTAGCCCTGCGACAGACTGGCGACCTGTCCTGGGTGTCCCCTGCCTTCGCCTGAGTCAGCTGACCCCCGCGACCCTAATGAGGATAAAGCGGTGTATAGAGGATGGATGGATGGATCTCTACAAACAAACTGTCAACTGTTTGTCATTATAAAGCCCGCCATGTGTAGCATTGCCATTATATGGGGTAGCATTCGATCCTAAAGGACTCCTGTTTGATATTTTGTCCACTGTTTGTTCTACAAGCAGCATGAGCTCATCCAAACATTTCAGTTTTGATTTGCACAAACAAAATGATCCATCCAAAATTAGTTTGCTGCTGACCTCTAGCTGACAGAGAAGGTAACAACAGAGCGCCCTGACAAAAATATGTTCCGATCAAGGACACGAAGAGCTATTATGGATTAAATATGATGAAAAGACAACTTTAACAGCTAAAGGTTATCAAGATTTTATTATAATTTGTGCATTTGGATCATTGAAGCTAAATGTATTCAGTCCAAAGTTCCGTGTCACAAAGGTGCCTTAAAATGTACTAACAATCTGCATAGAATAGAGCATCTTCTATTCTTAGATGCTTAGGTTGTGTAGGAAAAACATTTATCAGGGGAAATTGGACAGAAAGCAGAGCAGCAGCAGCAGAAAAGTGCGACTTTGTCTCTGATCTGTATTCAGCCCTTTGCAACGGTGTCCACTCCAGTCGGCGGCACATTGACAGACTCCATTGATATTCAACAGGGCGAGTGTTTGATTTAAACAGGTAGTGCTCCACTCAGAACAAAATCTCATTTATGATTCTGTGTTCTCTGTGCTATTAAAGTTAATGCAGCAATTTGAAGGAAAAAAAAAATGACACAAACACATAAAATCTACAACGACAGCTGAGTGTTTCTGACAGCTGCGGGACCATGCTGGAGGAAAGAAACATGAAACTGATTTAAAGGAGGTTAGCTCTCTAAACTGTGTGTGTGGGTTTTTCTTTTTTTAACCACTAAACCATGATACCGAGGCTGCAGTTGTACATCTTTGCTGGCAATCGACACTAGCTTACTCAGCCACCCCCCAGCTGAACTCATCCTGCAGATAATCAGGTCTTTTTTTTAAACTGTGAACCCAACAACAGGCACAGAAAACGGAGAACAGTGCAAAGAGTTTGAGAGGAACTTGGAAAAAACCTGCACTGTGTCATCTATTTGCAAGCTGCAGCTTCGCATTATGCAATGTTTTATCTATATGTTGTCATGAATTTAAGCAATGCAAGACATATATGCAAAGCTGAGCTGAAGAAGAACTCAAGTCAAAACATCATTAGATGAGGCTGTTCCCGGGTTGATACCACTTTATGCTTCTCAAGGTGTAAATGAAAAATAAAGACATCAAACATGGAGGAGATCCAGCATTATAGAGATTAGCACATTAACAACCACAATAAATATGTCATCAGTAAAAACGGAACAATTTATTAACCAGTCAACATACGGACACGAACTTGTAATCCTCCCACTTCCTCTTTAAATGTCTGGTAAATATACGACTGCCACATGAGATACAACCTTTGGAGTTGGTAATTTTCAGTGTTTGCCTCTCCTGACAAAATTGCAGGAGACAATTATTCCATTAACTGCAGGCCTAGAATGTGTCTCCTTCTGAGGATGAACGGCTAATGTATCGCGTCTTCGTGTACGTATGAATAATTCATCATCGTTAATTGTACCAACTGCACGACCTTATCCCAACCTCAAAGCAAAGCCACATTGTTCTACATTTCATTTTGGGCACGATATTCTTGGGATTCAGAAACAGAGCTTGAAGGTCAGAAAAATGTATCAGCTTTGTGAACGCAGCCCGAAGTATAAAACACTAGGCGTTTGGCATGTGAGGCAGTCTTTTTTAAATTCTGGAGACTTCCAGGTGAACTTGAAACTCTCTTAGTTTCTTTACAATTAACTATTCTGGTGACATTTTTATGGGATGTTTTGGGGTGTTTGTACTGGGGCTGTGTTTGTACGGTCGCATTGGTCATTGCTGCTCAGGCAGGTCTTTTATTTATACCAAACAAAGTGCTGATGCATTGCAGCACAATATTTCTATTTGTATAGCACCAATTCCCAACATATGTCATCCCAAGGCACTGGCACTTCTCATAGTTACATGAAGAGCTTGCAGAATTATACAAACAAATCCAAAATTTCCTCTGGAATCCCTTTGAGCAACCACTACACAACATCTATGCTGTTCAAGAGTGCAAATGTAAAATATTTCATGAAGTATATTAAAGGATGAGTGTGTCGGATATAGAGGCCACAAGTGGACAGGCTATAGATTGGTTTCAACTTCCCCTCACCAAGCAGCAAGTAAGACAACCTCAGGTGAAAACGAAAAAGTAGAGTTATTGGTTGGTTTGCCTGTTCTGACCTACTATAGAAAGATGCATCTCCTGCAAACATACAAATTCATTCTAAAGCAATGAAAACACAACAATTCTTATTTTCAGACGATAATTCACGAAAGAAAATATGATTATTCACTTCCATTTTTCCCCACTAAGATCCCATTAAATCATACACTTTACCTTCAAAGAAGTCCATCTCTTACATTTTCGCCATGATATTCATCAATCAAAATGTCTTTTAACAAGTCGTAGCTGCTTTCAACGTTATTAAATGCTCCTCATCTTATAACATCTTATAGTATTTGTGTCCTATTGTGACAAGAATAACTCCAAATATGTACCAGAGCTCACTGACTTTCTCTAATTCTACTTAAAACTATCAACAAAATGCCATTTCTAGATTTCATTTTAATGGTTACTTTTTAAAAAATTTTTGCTTAAACACTATGAGGTATCAAAAAAAATAAAAGCAACGCTCTAAAACTTTACCAAAATTTGTGTACAAAATGTTATTGAAAAAAAAATATGTTCAGTATTGTGATACTTCTTTGTAGTTAATGATCTCTTTATGATAGCCAACAGCACGACTTTCATGCAGCCTTGAGATATTGACTTTTTTTATCTGTTGTAAACCAGCACAAACAAAAAGGTCCTCGTCCATCTAGTGAGCTAAAAAAAAGTGAACATGTCTGAAAAGATAAAGCATGATTTCAGAGCTACTTGAGTAAGTGACATTGGCTTCCATGGTCATCCTTCACTGTTGTGACTGGCACTGAAAGTCTTCGTTGCTGAAGGGGACGACAAACGAGGAATGATGGTTATGTGTTTTTTGTGCACGTGTGTGTTTATGTGCATGTGAACTGACAGGGTCGGTGACCTTTTCAGAGAGCTATCATTTAATCAACACTGACAGCCTTTTAGAGACCACTTACCATTCATCTGGTCTACAAGATTAGGCCCTCAAGTGAAACTGCACAGTGATGGAATCATTTTCCCCAGACGGCAGAGTGACAGCAAGAAAACATGAAATCAATATTTTAGCGGGCAGAGTTCATATTTTAGGAATATGTTGCAACATGCAACAGGCCTCCATTCATACATCCATCCACTTTCGATACCCGGTTAACTATGTAAGCTTGTTAGGGGCTCTTCTCCATAATGTATATGGTGAAGAATGGTGTTATCCCGGCCAGGAAATTAGCTTCATCCTTTTTAGGGGGGCGGGTGTGTTTGGAAAACTGGGTCAAATTTTATGATCTGCATTGTGACGATGATCACAAGTGTAAAATGTTGCAGGGTCACTGGATATGTGGGGACTGTTATATAATGATTAGATCTGCAGCAATGTGGGTGCAATTAAGGTTATTTATGAGGGACAACCTGTGTTAAAAGTAAAGTGGTTTTAGAGTTGCATTGTGGGAAATGTAAGATCAAGTGGTCAGGGGAGTATAAAAATCGGAACACTCTTTTCTACATCAGTGTCAACTCCTATTAGCCCTTATAATGGTCAGTATCATAAATATTTCAAAACAGGTGATTTATCTGCTACAGGCTGTGATTTATTACATGGGATATGCTTCCCAGTCCTGTGCAAAAAGTATGGAGAGCAGATTAGCTTATCTAAGCATGTAGACCAGTGTTGTTCAAAGCTGAAAAATCTCCCCATGTGTCTTTCTAAATGTCACACATTACCACAATGCATTTTAATTAATCTGCACACCAACTGATTTTGCAGGGGAAATTGCTCCAGCAAAATAACAGCTGGTGCACCGATTTGCCAGAGATTTGTTTTCCTGGAGTTAATGTACAGAAGTTGTGGGTGGAGCGATGAAACACTGGTTCATCTTCATTTCCATAAGACAAAAAAGTTAGCAAACTCTACACACAAAGGACACTATGAGGCCCCGAAAGAGACCTACAAAGAAAAGAAACTGAAAAAAACAACGTAAGGTCAAATTTTCTTTTAATATTCTAAAAATAGTGGAGCTACTTTTACAATTGTGCAACAAGATAATACTGATTTTACATGTCTAGCTCACTACAACTAACCACACAGACATTCACATGTCCACGCGCACACACTACTCAGACAGATTCACTGTGAGTGCTTGGCCATACTCATCCGGTGACACGTTTCATGCACCACTGCAGCAAACATGAGAAGTGCATACCGGAAACAGGCCAACAAGGACAAAAGCAAGAGCACCAGCACGGGGCACGCAACCACTGCGTTCGTCTGAGACAGCCTCTCACCCACCCATCTGCATGTTTGTCATATTAAATATGAAGCAATTATCCAAGCCACACTGCTTTTCATTCTCGCATTTGAAGTGAAAAAAAAATCCTTTTTCTGTTTTCTCCTGGTGGGAGGAAAAACTTCAACTGTTCTTAGTCGGCTTCTCACTTCCCATCAGAAAGACTTTTGCAGTGTTGATAGCAAGATGAAGGCTAAATTGATTGAGCTACATTTGGTTGAATAAATTAGTCGGCCAACTTGTACCAGAATGCATTTACATCTAGATGAGATTAAAGCAACGACACACAAGCTCATTACTGGCCTCTGAAGCTTCCTCCAGACGTCATCATTCAATTGCATCCTAACTCACTGAGATGAGGGTTGCCGCCGTGACTGAGAGAACAATATGTACAGTAAGCGGCTGATTGATGTTATAAATCGCGGGGAGGGAACACTACCAGCCACACATTATGAAGGCTGAGCACCAACAAGACCCCACGGTGCAGCAAAGATAAATGTTTCAACATTTGAGGTTGAAGGATCCTTAATTAAAGGCTAAATAGCACAGCTTCTGCACACAAACATCCCACGGAAATCCTCCTGCAATTCACATGGTGACCCCTAAACTGTTTCCCTGCTTTTTATTGTGGAAGCAATGGTCCTTGGAGAACCTTTTATCTCCAGAAATAAAACACCCTGTTTATGCTATTATAAAGAAACATGAAGCAGGCACTCTTTTTTTATGTGGCTCCGGAGGCACAAAGGGGACTAAAGGGCAGTTCAACACCCAGAATGATCTAAACATGTGGCTACCTAAGCATTTTAATTGTTGTAAATTCACACATCACTAACTATAGCTATTCTTTTCTTGGAGAAATTCAGTTTTAGAAATTCCTAGACACTTGTAGACAATTAAAGAGCTTTATACAGAAGTCTTTAGCCATTTCCTCACATCCTTACGGATTTGTTTCACTCTCACCGTTCTTATAAAGTTGTTTTCAGCCACAGCAGACAGGTATTTTCAGCACCAGTGCTCTGAAAAACCCCATTGCACACTACCTGCTCAGCATCAATCAGCAGATGGACAAAAAAGCTGGCAACTAGCTGGGGAACATAGTGGTGCTTTTAGCAGTCAAAGAGCCAGATATTATTCATCAGCTGGATAGAAACAGAACTTCAAATGAATGATAATGATGCCCCATACCTGCTGAATGTGTTAATAAGCAAGTGTTTGCCAAAAGGCTCTCCATATCCACTTTATAAAAGATGATATATCAATGTTCTGTCTTTAACCTGTTCACACTGACCCCACAATATGATACTGAAAGTGCAAAAATGTTTCGATATACAAGAAAAACCAAATGCAGCAGTTGAAAGACTAGTCATAATGTTACTGACCACACAGGTAATGGCACATTTTCACTGTTTTAGAGCTTTTACAACATGATACTATAACACAACAACACACATGCATATGGATAAAAGCATTAATTTGCAGCAAAAAAGCATGATGAATACACAATTATTGCAGCTATAGAGCACTTGTGCAATGGCATGTTTGAATGTGTTGCAGTCTCTGAAAAGTACTTATCTCATTAATATTCCTGCTAGATCCCTACCAGTGCAGAATGATGTTTAAGTCAAAGCACAAGCTTGCAGAATGAAATGATCAAATTAAATTACCACATTTAATTCATTCACTTTTCTTTTTCCCTTCTGGAAAAACGCAGCAGGCTTTGCTAGAGCACAAGATCAAAGCGACAGGGTCCCAAAACAGCCAGCAGCTCAAAGTGAAAAGCCAAGACACGAGTGGAAAGAGAAAACAACCGAGTGAGTGGAAAGGTAAAGGTGGTTCTACTGGGAAATCTGCTGAAGGCAAGGATACTCAAGGGAAGGATAAGACCCTTGATCAGTGACTCACACGGTGCTGCACATGAGCAAGCACACATACAGGCCGCTCAGCGTGGCCGAGTTTAAGAATCACAAAGCAAACGCCTTTCTTCAGTAATGAAATGAGAATTCTGATGGGCACTTCTCATTCATGTCTCGCTGTCGAGCATTTAAAAATACTTCACGCAAAATTTAACCAGATAAAACTGAACTGGATCATGATGCATTGTGGGTTAATGTTACAAAAAAAAAAAATGAAACGAGAGTTGACTCTTGAATATCAACTGAAGGGCATCGCCTCAGGAGTGGGCACATCAGCACCTGTCACTTCTTGCCTCCAGATGTTCCATGGATGCTTTGTGACACTTTGCACTGCTCATCTATCACTCAGCACTAAGCCATAACCTCCTGCCTCCCCCTCACCTCGTACGCCGTCACACATTCAGGCTACAATCTGAATACGAGATGTGGGAAATGAAGATGAAGAGCGGCTGTGGAGAATTGGAAGTGAAAGGTTAAGTAGTGGGCTGCCGGTGACAGCGCAGCAGGGGATTGTGGCAGCACGTTGGCAGGTACATGTTATAGCTCCAAATGATGGCTGCTGTTTATGGTTTACAGCAGCCAGTAAAGACAAAGCTGAGCTGTCAAGAGCCTCACCTGGGCCGGCTGATGGACAGGCCATTTGTGGAGGATAAGTGTGACTGCACAAGATAAACTACCCGTCTTAGTGCTTCACAGCAAGAAAAGACAAAAATGTCAGTTTTGATCAGCACTCTGTCTTTTATAAATTTAGAGAGAGACTGAGAAAAAGCAGGTTTGTTTTCTAGTCTTCATACTGTGACAAAATGAGTGAGAACTAGAGATCGACTGATATTGGTTTTCCAGGGCCGATACTGATGCCGATTATTGAGGATCAAGAAAGGCCAATAACCAATATTTTGAGCCGATATACATCAGATGTAACGTTTGAACAGCATGTGATAGTAGAGAACCTGATATTCTTAGTTATGTGTCCTCATTTATAAGGATGGCTATAACTGAATATGTAAAATAGAAATAAGAGTGATTAAATTAGTTCGCTCTTGACTGAAATCGATTACTTCGCCTTCTGCAGTTCCGTCTGCTATTAATTACTTTCTTATCTTTCACTTTTCTGTCACTTTTATTTCAAACTAAGGTTCATATCTTAAAGCATTGCTAAATATTGTTTTCCAGACTGTTTCTGGGTAATCTGAAGCTGGTTTTTGGCAACGGTCTGTGTTTCTTTTTCAATTTTCGCCACAGAGTGACTACAGAGAGAGGAAACTGCATTAGACCTGAAGTAGTGCCCTTAATTTATCAATAATCTATCAATAAAAATATAGATGCCAATAATACGAAAAATGCCAGAAATGAGCTACAATTATCAGGCAGGCTGATCAGTCCACCTCTAGTGAGAACTCTCCTCACCACTTGTCCCTCAACACGTTCATGCTACACATTACATAATATGCGTTTTTCCTTGTGTATTTTGCTTTAATTTAACCATGCTAGTAAAACATTGCAGCACAAACCATCATGGGCTTGTTTGTGTTAAAATGATGTAACAGTTTACTTCCATCAAGGGGGATTAAAGCAAAACGCACAAGCATTAATTCACTTCAGCTATCCATTATCAATTTACAGGTCAAATGTGGTGTAATTATGTGTTTGTTCAAAATTACCTTTCTTTGTTCCTTCATTCTGACTCACCATGAAGAACTTGTGTTTGAGGAGGGGCTGCCCAGCACTTCCTGAAATCTATTGGTGACATCAGAGTGACATCACTGGGCCAGTCCAAGTGGACGGTTTTTGCTTTTTTGCTACACATTTTTTGTATTAAAAGGCATCATGTAGTGCTGACTTCAAATATTTAGCTCTTAGGGAGACATTCCAAATGCCAACAAGTTTGTAGTGCAAAGTGATGTTATTTGCATTTTCAAGGTTATAGAGTGGGTCATTATGCTGTGTAATGGTTGGGCTGAAGTGATTCAGGTGTGAATTGAACACCATAAATAAAGAGTAGAGACTTTGCTCTTTTGATGGAGAATTGAGGCTGTGCTGCCAAAATATGCATTTCTTGGAGTAGCTAAGGGTTAATTTTGAAAAGATTTTTCCTTGTAAATCATCTTCTTGTATTGTTTAGCAATTTTAAGTGTCACATGATAAGAGAAGCACTCTAAAATAAATCTTCACATCTATTGCACACCCATCTGCTGTGTCTGCCCTCTTACCACCTTCCTAAACCTTTTGGCCAGACTATGCATATACATTTTGAGTTCTGTAGCCCTAGTGTGTTACAGAAATGTGAACTATGATAATGAAAAAGATATTAAATTCCAAGAAGTTTTCAACAGTACATATATTTTCGTCAAAATGTTAGTTACCTCGATAAATCCTGTTCACTTTATTGATATGAATGATTATATATTGCAGTCAGCAATGATATTATAATGACTAAAATGATTCAAGTACTAAAGCAATCAGTCTAGTTAATTACATTGTGGCAAAAAAATTAGACTTTAAAACGTGATAAATGATGGGCCTGCAAGTCAAATTAAGTACCTACTGTATAATGAGCATATGTTTTAGTTTACTTTCTTAAATACTTGTGAATAAGTTGAGATTTATAAAATCCAAAGCGTATTGCCTTGCACACGCAACACGGTCTCACGGGGATTCGTGAAACTGTTACGTAAATTTTTTGTTTCTTTTTCGTGCGCACCAACACGATTTCGTCATGTTTTTCGTGCCGCTCACCACGAAATGTTTTTCGTGTTGCTCACAACGAAACCCGCTGTGGTAATCACAGCTGAAAGTGGTTTATACCAGCGGATTCATGGCGATCTAAGCTGTCCATCGGCGTATACTGCTTGTGTGATCGCGTTTGCGGCCGCCGGCCGCCGGACATTCTTGAAATTCCTATGCAAATTGGGGAAAAAAAAAAAAAAAAAAAAAAAAAAAAAAAAAAAGGTAAGTGTACCACCGGGTTATGGTTATGGTTAGGGTTATGGTTAGGGACGATGTCATGCAAAATATAGCGTTGGATTCGCCATGGTTTTACATTAAAAATATAATACACACATTCGTTTGAAATACGTTCTGGGTGGCACGAAAAGTCCGCCGTTTAAAATACATTGGTGCGCATTTCGTGGTGAGCGGCACGAAAAACATGACGAAATCGTGTTGGTGCGCACGAAACCGAAACTAAAACTTACGTGACAGTTTCACGAATCCTCGTGAGATCGGGCTGGCACACGACGCCACAGGATAAATTAAAGCTGTGTGACTCAACAAGTGTCACATTACAGAAGAGTCTGTTGAAGTTTCCAAGAGATATCATGCCATTAACTGTTCAAGTTAAAAGTCAGGTTAACATTTTCTGGCATAAAAATGCTTATTTAATCTTATTTATGTTAGGGTTTACAGCGTCTTTAATCCTCCTGTCACAATGATTTAAAGAGTGGAACTAATCTCCCAGATTCAAAGCAAAAAATCACTGCAAGTAAGCTCCCAGTTCTCCAGAGGCAAAACTGTCAAGGCTAAGTTTAGATAACGTTGTGAGAGTTTAATTAATGACGGTCTGCAGGGATACACGTCTCGCAATTAGTTGCTGTTGTTCTCATCTCCGCTATATAACTGAGTTATGTGTGAATCAAAACCAAAGAGATTAATTAAAGGGCTTTGTGTTGAAAACAACTCTCCAACTTGTAGTACAGTAGTGTCTTATTTCTATCAAATTAATTTTCTTAAATGTTCCTGTTCACAGAGGGGTTTTATTTTTCAAGAATTATGCTGAAAATATGCTTGACTTTTTGCACCTGCTCAGGATTTGATGTAAAGGCTGAACTGCATTACTTTTTCCGACAGGAGCCAGTTTCTAGTTGCATTTGTTTCCTCCTTTGGGGCTTGTTCACACTAAGATTGCAATGACATTTTGTATTCATTCAGTTTCTGCTTTTAAGTGAAGCAAGTTCTCACAGATCTTGTGTGTCTGCATCAGCTGGGTAAACAGATGTTGCACTGCAGTTGCATTGTTCAAAATGAATGATGTCATTATGAATTGTGTTTCATTTCTGCATGCATACAAGCTTGCAACTGTACAATGTTTATTCATGTGTTAAATACAGAATGGTGTAAAATAGAATCCTTCCCCGCCATGCTCCTAAGTAAAGAGAATAATTTCCCTTCATTAGCTAAATAAATTGCTGTAGCAAATGTTTTTATGGCCAAATATGTAATTAAATAACTAAAAATGATGATCAGTAGTGTAATCTTTATAAAAGAGTTCCTATTAATCTAAATGATCAAATACTAAGAACTGCGTTTTGACATTTGCAGCTTCTAAATAAAGTCGGCTCTTATAAAATGACCTTGAGCAGGTTACATGGGGTCTATTCCTGACTGTGCACAGCGTAATAAAAGAAACTGATACCAAAATGGGCATCTATTCAAATAAACAGCAGATGACATTTGCTGGAGCAGATTTGATCAGGGAGATGAATCACCCATTGTCCTTGAATGCAATTCGTGATTCGGTGCGACCTTTGACCTGGGTGTGTTGTGAGAGCATGTTTCTATGGGTCACAGGGGGAAGTACAACCATGGTGTTAGTAATAATGGCACACATACACACATGAGGACACACGACAACAAACTCAACAGAGTGTAAAATCAGAAATGGCAGCGAGCAGAGGAGGATCCGTTCGCTGCCTGTCAGTCAGTTACTGCACATTCAGAACAGGAGCCTGGGATTCAGCCACACAACACTCTTGAAAACAATTTCTCATGCGCGCATTTTGATTGCTTGTTTACAAAAAAATCTGACACTAATCTGAAGTGGTTCACTGTAGACATTTCAATCAACCTCTGCTCATTTGTGGTGTCTGTATTTCTACAAAATGTTGTGCAACAGTCCTGTCATCCCTCTGCCTTAGGGAAGGTTAAAGCTTTTTGTTGACACAGATGTCAGAGGTGTTGATTTAACCCTGGCCCTCGGCATTTTCTAAGTTATCACATTTTCCTCTTCTCCACTTGCTGAAGGAAGAGCACAATATACAAATATATGTTTGTGACTGGTTGTATACCTTCATTTTTACACACATGGAGTGAAGAAAGGTCAACAGAGCCTTGTTTTATGCCATAGAGTCTGAAGAATGTCAAACACAATCTGACAGTACTGGAACAAAACCGTGATGCTACACATGGATGAAAGGAACAATGACCAGGAGCATTGTATACGAGAGATCATAATGGACTATAATGGCACAAAGAGGGGATGCTGGATGTTTCATCATAACATGCTTCTGTGCTCTTAGCATTCAACACACCACTCATCCATGTCTCTCTACTCGTCCTCTTGATCCTGTGGCGCCTTCCCTCAGGCCAGCTAACATAACTTATTCTTTAAAGCTATGCAACCATCTGTCCATCCATTAGTGTTACCTGCTTTATCCTGGAGAGGCTCGTAAGGGGACTGGAGCTGATGTTGAGCGAGAGGCGAGTACAGCCTGGACAGGTTGCCAGTTCAATGCTGGCCGAACACAAAGGGACAATAATAACGAACACCCAAGAATACCCATGCAGGCATAGTAGGAACATAGCAAGAGCGTACAAAAAGATCCCGATGACCAGCACATTCAAATGTTTGTCTGTTCTCCATCTGCTATCCTCACCTCCCTCATTCTTACCCTCGCCCAAACCAGTCGAGGCAGATGGCCGCCTTACCTGAGCCTGGTGCTGTCAGAGTTTTTTTTTTTTTGGTTCCTTCCTGACATAGCCAATTGCTTGCTCAAAGGGGATCCAAATGCAACTTTGGATTATTGGGTTCTCTGTTCTTTGTTTAAAATCCATAAGGTCTTCACCTTCATCTGTGAGGTGCTATGAGATGACATGTTGTGAATTGCTGCTATTTAAATAAAATTGAATTGAATTAAAACTCAAAGCGTTCTTTTGCAGCACTAATCCAAATGACAGGTGGCAACCGGTGGGTATTACACCAAAAAGACATGCCAAAAATCAAAAAATGCTTCGTTATCTATGTCAAAATAGTACATTATATATGATGTTAGCCGCTAATACAAAGAAAAAAGATAATTGTTTGTTAAATAAATTGCTACTCATTTAAAATGCCAATTATGTCATGTGTCAGTCTGCCCTAGTAAACACCATTAATAAATCTGAATGTCACAACTGGGTAGATGTTTTGGTAATTAGTCGTAATATTTATGAACTATCCCTTCATTAGTCCAGGAGGTGTTGTGTTGTCCAGTACATACCTTTTTGCTTTGACTGTATTTCCACAGCAGATAGAAATGCGAAAAAGGAACACAGTGGCATGCAACAACGATCCAAGATCAGGTTCACATGCAAGACTTCCTGGTTACATGACATACACTTGGGCCGACCGAGCCTCCGAGGTGTCTCAGTCGTTCAATATTCAGCAATGATCTCCTTTCACACTTCAGCGTGTCGTACACACACAGACTACATCCACCGAGGGAGGAAATACCGCAAAGGCCATCACAGTTTGACTTTTAGCAGCATCTGTGAGGCAAATGTGCACACAACTCTACCCACTGGCAAGTGGTCCAGCTGAGTGGTGCTCTGGTGTGTCATTCAGGCATGAGAAACTTGCACAAGAGTGTGTGTTTGTTTGTGTCTATGGACTGAACAAAACCTGTTGCCAAAGCCTGTTTTTCTTAATCATTTGTTTGGGTCCACTTGAATATATTACCACAAAGGGAAAAAGCAATCAGTGGCAGGAAGAGCATGAAAATGACAGGAGGACATTTGAAAGTCAATTTTATTTATAATGGCTGAGCCGAGCCCTGGGCTAAGATGAATATCCCAGATAGCCATAAACAAAATTAATCAGGTGATCATAGAAGTAGATTTTTAAAGTAGGAGCTCATTTCCATTAATTTAGGATGGGTGAGAGCACATGAAAGACGTGGGAAGAGAGCCAGGGCTAAAAAAAATATGTAATAAATGAGTTTGGCTGTGTCACATGGTTCCCCGGGGTGAAGATGTCATGAGTCCTGCATTAAATGAAAGAGGATACATTTGAGACTGCATTAAATATTACTTGAGGAGGACGATGAACAGATAATACTAGAAAGGCACTATAATGTATAAAAAGGAAAACATCAGCTAATGGTTGGGTTGACAGCGGCACTGTGCATGTTGTTTGATGTGCCCTTGATAAAAAATACTGATTATCATCTAGATATTCATGGTAAGTTGCACTTATTGATCCCTGGAATATATTTTTATTGATGAGATGGATACAACCACAGTATAACATCTTGGTAACCAAACCTTATTCTCTGAAAACACTTCTCCAATGAAGACCATTTGAGTAAATGGTGGATAAATGAGGGTAGAGGGGCGCAGCGGTCAAGCATGAGCGGATGAGCAACGTCAAATGGGGAGCAGTGACAAGTCCTGAGGTGTGTTCGTGAGAAATTTGTTAGGGAGACTTGTTTCATCCTATACTGAAGGACAAGGAGAAGAGGAATCAGTAAAGGTGTACATATGGAGGAGTAAGTGCACTTTAATATGTAGGAACATGGATTCAAATTAAAGTCAGGTGTGGACTTTTTGTGGCGGTATGAACATAAGACATTATTCATTCATTAGGTGTGAGATCAGCCTAAGAAGGAACACTATTCCTGTCTTCTGAGACACGTAAATGTCGGTCAAGAACTTTTTGATATCCATATTTTTGACTGTGGTGGTCCAAAGGATCAGAGCAGCTGAGTTAGACACCAGTTCAATGTGGTCCTTGTGGGCAGCTGGGACTGAACATGATACCAGGCCTCATTCAGACACAGAAAGTTCACGATCTCCACCTGAGTTCCACTCTCCTGAATGACTAGGTTGGGAATTATGGGACCTATCCAGATGTAGAGAAAAATGCAAACTTATGAAGAAGGCTTTAAGAAAGACTCAAGAAATCAGAAAGCTGGTGTATCCTCAACGTTAACATATATGGTTCACAGGAGGCTGTTTATCACGTACAAGGCAATATTATTAATGATATACCAACTGCCCTAGGAAATGATCAATTCTATAGCTACAAATTTGTCCACTAACCTTATGTGACATCTTGAATTCCTCAGGAAGGATGTAACAGTGTCAGCTCTTTTATGTGCATTGACTGGTTCTCTACCTGTGTCATCACTTTAGGGCACGACAGACCTACATTATTGGATCGTGGGTCAAATTAAACACTAAACCAGGGCGAATAAGAGCACTGATTTCCACATTCCTTGGAAGCAAGAGTTAGTTGCACTGACGATGTGATAAGAATAGTTTATAGTCGAGTAGGAACATTGCACTTTTTTTCCACTACTATGTCGAATCTCATTCATTTTCCTTGGTACCCAAATCCTTTCACATCCGAGTTCTATTTTAACAAAAAAATATCATACAAAGATGCTGCCAGTCTCCTGCTCTTAGTTTAGTGCCGCTGACAAGTTTAATACACTCTTTTTTTAATGTGATGTGACAGACACCATCAGTATTTCCTGTAGATTAAAATGAAAAAGGGGTTTTAAATCCCATTTTCACTCCGCTCAGCTATATTTATGGCTATATCAATGTGCGTGTCTGTGCAGCCCCGTTGCAGCTGTCAAAGACCTTGGCTATACATATGGGACCTTGATGTTGTTTGCTGCAGAAAGAGGAATGTTTCTGACAGGACTGATGCAATGAGAGCAGAAGGATAAGCGGTCAGGGGTCAAACCACTGTGCTTATTTCTCCTCCATCTACAGTGAATGTGCACACACACACACACACAACTGATGTACTGTATAGACACACACTTCAGGGTTGAATGTGTAATCCCCATAGACTGTATATAAAAGATGGAGCCTCCAGATCTGACAAGTGAGGCCAGTGTGGAAGTAAACCTGCATTCTTTGCAATGGCCAGCAGGGGGAGACTTATCTGATTGCAAATATAAACAAGACTGCAGTTAAGCCCAAAACGAACCTACTTCTCACTTAATTTTTTTTACCTCAGTTAACACTTTCCTGATGAGTTTATGGTATTACTTACTAGTTCCAAGTCTTTTTCAACACAACGCAGTGCTCATTTAGTAAATTGTGGTCTCATTTAGAGTAAACTAGGTGATGAAGAAGGATACACTCACTTTGTGATTCACAAGTGCCTCGAGACTTTAAAATGGTTCTCCACAAACCACCTACATGTGTCACGATCTCTACAATGACCTTTTATATACAGCCTATGTTATTGGCTCTTTGCAATGAATCTGACACTTAAAAAGCATAGTAGTAGGTAATGAGTTTACATTTAATGAAAAACAACAATAAATCACACACAAAGGACTTAATTTTGTTTTAAAAGCAAACAACAAAGGCATTGTGATTACACCTAAAAGTGGAAGATTATCGCTGAGAATCCTTTAAGTAAAAGGGAGAATTGACTAGTTCCATCACATTTGATGATGAGATTGACAGTTGGGGCTTTTCGTGTGACTACTAATCTTCCCAATACCTGCCTCTTAGCTTTAAAGTACAACAAAGCCGCCGTGACACACAAGGCGCTTGACTCAGTGTTACGCAGATTCATTTTCTTGGTGCCCTTTTGGCAGGAAGACATTTGAAAATGTCACAAAATGTATCTGCTTTATTAGGATTCTACATGCAACCTGAAAGGACTTGCAGGTGCATTAAATCAGACTACGTCACTCTACAGAAAAGCACCAGTTTTTGGACTGCTTTTTTTTGTAACAAGCTAGCATTAAAGAATAAGCAACTGTATTTTTGATTTTACTGGTATTTATTTGTATTTATCAAAATCAACAATGATTTAACTACTAATAAGTATTATCTGTCTTGATTGGTACATCATTGCTCTATGGAAAGTACTAACTAGTACAACTAAGCAGAGGCCGGAAATAGTCCCCCTAAAATGCACTATTTACTCCTGTTTGAGTAATGAAACCACAGTGCCCAGCTGGTTTAGGATATTACTGTCTTTAGGCTTTTTTAATAAACATTTTTAGTTTTTTATCAAAGATTAATGTTCTTACTGGGGATAACTGGGCTTTAGGCTGAGTACCACAGACAGGGTGAGGAAATTCAAAAACATTAGGTCTTTATATGTTTTTTTTTTAATAACCAAAATATAGGACCACACCAGCCTTACAGCATCTTTTTAACAGTGACAATTTAAGCTTCAGATTTAAATCTCACTGTGCCAACTCTCACTCTGGTTTCTCAACATGTAAAATGGCATGTGTGATATATAAAAGATCGAATTACATCAGCGATATAGTAATTTTGCTAGTTGGAGGCATGCACAGTGATTAATGTTCACCATCTATTCAGCTGGTTCACATCTTAACAGCTCAACACTTCCATCCTACCATGATATGACCTGGGAAGGTCAAAGAAAAACCTAGCCTAGCCGCGCTAGACCCATGTTCTGAAGGCACAAGGGTCTAGGACCGCTCGACAGGGAGGGAGGTGGGCTAAAAGGTTGTCTTTCAAATCACTCTGCAGCAATTGGGTAGGTATACAACCAATCAGCGCAACGAATAGGCTGACGTAGTTCCGAGAGCACCGGCGGATTGTGGCTAAGTCCCATTAGCTTCCCAACCAGCGGAGCCAACTGGTATATTAAGGATTTGCCATATCCCGTCGGCATAAGTCCAAATACGTCTTTCTTCTCAATGAAACACTTCAGTGCCGTCCTTTGTTTATCTTTCAAGTTGAATTTTAGCTTCAAATCTTTAAGGGCTGTGACCAAAGCCGAGTCGAAAGATAGCTGTTTATTGTGCGCCGGTTGTTTCTGTCAGAATCGTCGCGCCTCTGTCGTCACTTAGTTACGCCCGCCTTCTGACTCTACACTTCATGGTGATTGGTCCGGCCAGTTTTAGGAGAATCCAGCCTCGAGCCTTATGGAGGGTAACTAGACCCACCCTGGCAGAGAATTAAATTCATTGCCGTGGGTTGTCTAGCGCGGCTAGGCTAAGAAAAACCTGGACTTCTGGAAATTTTACTTGGAGGTTTATTTTCATTTGCACAGAATAAAATGTAAAATGCAAAAAAATGGAAGGTATCTAACTAACAAAACACAAAGCCAATTATGTGAAAAACTTTAAAGTTTTACTGAGGTGCCCTTTATTGCAAGACAATGAGACAAACCACAGAAAAAGCTTTACACCACACATAAACTGCACAAATCTGTCACATTTCCATGAGCAAAAACCCATGCAATCTGAATATAAAAAGAAGAGTTTAAAAAATGCTGCCTAATTGAACTCATAATGGCTTCAGGTGAAACATGCATGATACTGTACAGACACAGTAGAAATATACTCCTGCCTAACAGCGTCCGTACATGCATGGCTACATTTAATCACACCTCTCTTTCACTTGTGGGCAGTGAAAAATGTGGCCACGGACTGTGCATTGTTATCCAGGACAATAGCACATACTGTGCATCTGGTGCCACTGTGCTTTATCACATCTGACTGGCCAATAACAGCCGCTGTCATAGAAACCAAGCCAGGGAGGCCATTGCAGTTTTGGACTGTGATATAGCCAAAATGCATTAATTCAGCTAGAGCAGATGTGGCACACTGGCTTATCACAACGACTTCTCTGCCTGTATTGTTGGCTGATGAAAAGCAAATTGATTTGGCCAAGCGGAAACTAAAAGAATAAGAAGAGCACCTTGGTGACTGATGACTCTGTGGTTGCACAAGGCACACTGAGAAAATAAACCAACTTAGAAGCTATCACTTTCAACAGGGACACTGAAAGTTGGCTGAATGTCTCCTATATGTACTTGCAGGCAGCTAATGTGAGAAATGTGGAGAGAAATACTGCGTGTTAAGGCTACTTCCCGGTGGGTTACCCATGCTCAAACACACATGATGAATTTCAGTATATTCAGCTGAGCATTAATTATGAATCACCTGCCTTGTTGGCTATGCATCAGTTCAGAAAGGCAAACCAAGACATACTGAAAAGCAAGTGCATAAAGCTGGGAAAAGTCCTTATACAGCACATGAAAAGTGTGTGTGCATGCATGCAGCATACATGATGTGTTTGTCTGCAGAAGTGTGGGAGGAGGAGCATGAATTTACTCACATATCCTTTGACAAATAATAAACCAGTGTGTGTGTGGGAGGGCTGGGTGGACTGTTCTTATTATAAATTGTGTCTCTGGTGGTTTTAGCCCAAATATCCTCCTGTTTGATTCCCGCTGTATTGCTTTTTGGTTCGTTATGCATCGATTCCCAGCTGAAGTAATGTTATTCATAGGTTCTGACATGCAGCTGTCACAGCCAAAATTACAACAAAAGTCCCTCATTTTACAGATATTTAGGATTAATCAGACAGAATGACTGATCTGCCATGAATCCACCCATACACGCGCATGCCGTATACATAAACACATGAAATCACATAAATATAAGCATGTGCATTCTGGGAAATAAAGGCCTGGGTGACACACTACATCAGTCACACCACAGGCATTCATAAAAGTTGAGCAGGCAAGCCTAGTAGGTGGCATGACATTATTCCAACTCATTACTATCAACCTGGAATATGGCTACATGACAAGATCCAGTTTGATGCATGTTATTATTATCTATTTTTACAGAGATCATACTGCTGTGAATTGGGGCCAGCGAATGCCCAGTGGCATGCCCATAACAAAATCAGATGTTGGTTTGATACTGAAATACACAAAGATACACATCAGAGTAAGCTCAGTGTTGCAGTCAGTGACGTTTAAGCTGCACAAAAAAAAAAAAAAGCAGCATCTTCAGAGCTGTTAAAAATAATATATCATGATTTTAAAGCTAAATGTATGCAAAATTAAAGCTAATCTATATATCAGAAATGTCTATTATTACGACTTTTGAAAGAAAAAAAGAACATTTTACTGCTAAATTAGTCAAACATGATTTTGCTTTGAAAAACAGAAGTTTGTCCCAGTAATCAGTGTTCGAGTGACAATTTTAAAGATCCCTGTAATACCACAGCACATCACACCACTATAGCATCATTAATCAGTCTAATTTCTCTAATTCTGTCACTAAGCTCTGGCTGCTCATAATAAATCACACCGTCAGCGGGGAAATGGATATGTGCCGCTTTGCTAACTGGATCACGGAGTCACTTGAGGCCAAGCGTTCCACCGTCTGGTTTGAAGAAAAATCACAGTCCTCAAAGTGACACAATCTCACTAAAGAATTCAGGGTTTGTTTGCGGAAGCCTAGATTTCACATCAAAGCATAAATTCACAGTGTTTTCAGCACAGGCCTTATTAAAATATCATTCCTCATTATTTATGAATGTGCAAAGCAAAGGCATGAGTTTAGTTCTGTGAAGTTCACTCAGCTACATGCCTGTCTGTTGTTCTGCTAAATGGGATCACGAAACTGTGCCTTCTAATAAGTTCAACTGAAGTTCATGCAACTTTTGCTTTGGGCGCAGATGCAGATCCCTTTAGTGGCAGAACATAACGACTCAATGGACTGTGTTTAGTCTCAGTGTAAAAGGAATTGACATTTTAACATGCCTCTTGTTATGACTGCACATATTAGTGGAACAAAATGCTTCTTCTTCTCAAAGAGCTCACACAGAAGTTAAATTTAGTCACAGTTTAGTTTGCAAAAACTAGGAGTGGAGCTGTGAACTGGTGTGAAGTAAAATCCCCCACACTGGAGGATTGCACTGGATGATGTGTATGCCTGCTCAGCAGAAAGCAGACAGGAGGAAGGAGTGTGAACTGCTGATCCAGGAGCTCTGCTTCATGCCCTCCATGACAGAGGTTATGGTAAACTATAAAAAAGCATAACATGAGATCAGGCTAAGGACGTTAGTACAAGCCAAGACCTATCAGTATTTTCCACTAAACTACTCGACGATCACCACAATCCTTGCCAAGTATTGACTATCCTGCAAATCTATTGCTCTATTCCTCTCCAAACGGACACATCACTTTACTCTTGAAGATTAATTTTAAGGTGAACCAAAATTGGAGACAAACAGCAGGCAAAGTTCAGGATGTCAAACTACTGTGAGTTTGTTGAAACTGCTTTGGATGTGGACTTGTTAAGGAATGAGTTTTAGTATTCACAGTGAAAGCCGGGTCACCATTAAATTAATCACTGCCTCTACTGTAAGTAGAGCTTGTTAATTGGATCTTTGAAGAGATTCTCCAATGAATAATAGCGGCGTCCTTTATTCTGCAGGCCTAGTTAATTCAACAGAGTGTCATTAGTTTTAGGTCACAAGTTTTCAAAGGAACCTCGCGTGTGCTCTGGAGAATGAAAACTCAATTGCACGTGAATGCAGCTTCCTTATCTGTTCATCCACAGATTCAATTAAGTTGTGAACGACACAATCACGCATCTGTTGTGTTCCTGGCTGATTGGAGAGACCTATGTGAATGTTACACTGCATTGCTTTAAATGTGTGGACTAAGTATTCGGCACATAAACATCAGACTAATATGACTGTTAAATATTTCATTCTAAAACAGCAGGCTTTAATCTGCAGCTACAAAAGCCTCCACAGACTTTGAAAACTTCTTACAGAAATTTTCTCTGAAACAAAAGCTTTTTGCCCCGATGAGGTTCCACTCCAAATTGGAAAAACTAAGCCTACCCTTATCTGCCACAAAGCAAAAACACACAATTGTCTAAAGAAACTTTATTCTGCGTAATTAAGATTTCTACTGGATTAAAACTGTGGTCGCTTTTTATCCATAATAAAAAAAACTAAACTGATCTCAAAAGGCCAGAAAGATGAAATTCATTTCTCTCTATTTTTTTCAGACACATCAGCCACAGCATTAAAACCACCTCATCCATCTCATGCTGCCAAATGATGAAAATCTGACCCATTTGGACCTGGACATGCACCTCTGGGGATCTTCTGTGGTCTATAGCACCATCCTGTTGGCAGCAAATCTTTTGGATCCTGGGATGGATCCTCAGTTGAACTGGGTTTGCTCCAACACATCCCATGGATACTAAACCGGACTGGGAACTGGAGAGCTTGCATGCTGTATCAGTGCTTGGGTTGTTCCTGAGCAGTTTTTGTGGCGTGACGTAACACATTATTCTTCAGCAGACACCGTTGCTGCAGAGGACTGCTGTTGCCAGTCAGGGCTTAAAAAGTTTGCATGATCTGGAACAAGTGTTGCATATCCAAACTGCTCTCTAGTGTTGACACAGCGCTGTGTAGAATGGCCTGACTTCACCTCAACATCATTCTTCTATAGAGGGGTCTGGGTTGGGCTAAGAATAGGATGTCTAAGGGCTCTGCCATGAAGTAAGATTAATATGTCAGCGAAGTATGTTGAGCCTAAAGTCAGAGTTTTCAGTGTCATGAGGTTATGTTTAGAGTGTCGGATTTTAAAAAATGGGTCTCCCGTTAACCAATTTGTTTCCTGATGATTCTCTATGAGTGATACAGATTCTCAGCTGAGGGAAAATGTTACATTTGCAGACCCGTTGAGCTGTGTGTCAGTAACACACTGAACAAAGCTGTACAGCAGGGGTGTCAAACTCCGTTCCTGGAGGGCCACTATCCTGCATGTTCTAGATGTTTCCCTCTTCCAACACACCTGATTCAAATGATCAGCTTATCATCAAGCTCAGCAGAAGCCTGATAACGAGCCTGATCATTTGAATCAGGTGTGTTGGAGCAGGGAAACATGTAAAACATGCAGGATATGGCCCTCCAGGAACGGAGTTTGACACCCCTGCTGTACAGTTACAGTATTACAGACAGTATGTGAACTTACATGCATTCAGTTGGTGATGCATTAATATGTTTTTATGCTTAGTGTTGATAAGTTGCCAAGTCTGTTTTACACTGGCGGTACCGCAGCTAATACAACAGAGATTAAGAAAATGATTAGTCTACTGGTATTTATCACAGAGAATATCCAATCAATAACATTAACTTCACTTTTGATTTGAAAAAAAAACTGCAAAGCCAAAGTAATATCCATCAAAATGGGACAGTGTCAGACCTAAGTGAACTTTGTCAATATCATGCTGAAATGATTGAAGTTTAAAGTTTAACAGCTCTAATGTGCATCCGTCACATTAGAAATTAGTGTTTGCATCGATTGGTAAAATTAATCTTGACACACCATCATAAATTTTTATATTCTTCTTAATCCTTTGATTCACAACATGGGTCATGATCCATGTTGATCATCAAAGGGTTAACTCTCCAACAACCTTTTCCTCTGACTGCAAAGTGATACCCAGCTGATCCATTTTGTTTGAAAGAAGAGCCATGTGATGCATTAAATGCCCCCTTTCATGTGAACATGCAGTCTGAGGCAGAAAATGTGCGTTAACAAAGAAAGTTGATAACCACTGGTGTGATGTCTGTCATCTCTGACTGTAGTTTTAGATTTTTTTTTTTTAGTTGGCTTCCATAAAGAAAGCCTGTCAAAACTGCTTTGTAGTACACCTCTCGGGTAGCCGCGCTAGACCCATGCTCTGAAGGCACAAGGGTCTAGGGCCGCTTGACAGGGAGGGAGGCGGGCTAAAAGGTTGTCTTTCAAATCACTCTGCAGCAATTGGGTAGGTATACAACCAATCAGCGCAACGAATAGGCTCCTAGAGCGCCGGAAATCAGAGGATGGTAGTTCGGTGAAGCCTTATTTATACAGTCAATGGGTGAAGCTCAAGTATATTACAGACATGTTAACAGAAAGATTGTTCAGAGTCGGTGCTAATGGAGCTCAACGACTGTTGTCGTTTTTGTTGTCGACCCTGGCAGAGAATTAAATTCGTTGCCGTGGGTTGTCTAGCGCGGCTAGGCTAGTTGTTTCCGGTTGTTTCTGTCAGAATCGTCGCGCCTCTGTCGTCACTTAGTTACGCCCGCCTTCTGACTCTACACTTCATGGTGATTGGTCCGGCCAGTTTTAGGAGAATCCAGCCCCAAGCCTTATGGAGGGTAACTAGACCCACCCTGGCAGAGAATTAAATTTGTTGCCGTGGGTTGTCTAGCGCGGTTAGGCTACCTCTCGGGCAGCATTCCCCTTAAGACACTGATGGAGGAATTGTTTTGGTGAAACATTTGCATGCAGGAAGGTGAGTGCTGCCAATTAAATGGAAAATTCTAAGTAAAAACAAGCAGGGCTGCCTCATTGAATGATTTAAACCTTTAGCAGAACCTGAAACTTTCAGTGTGCATGTCACTGCCCAGAGATGGTTGTCATTTCCCATTGTGATGACGTTTTTGAAAAGACTAACACATAGACTGCAGCAGTTTAAATGCTTGGCCAGTGGCAGGCTCATACCCAAAATCTACATGCAGAGTCAGACCAGTCCTCAGGAATGTCAAATGTTTTGTATCAGAACATTGCTACGAGTTGGTCGATGTCGTTCACCTCACCTGCCACTGACTGATGTCTCACAAAGAAAAAGAAAACGCTGCAAACCAAAGGAACTAATATACAGCCAGTTTGTTTGAGGAAAGGCTTGGCTTTTTCTGTTCCTGAGCCTTTCTTGCAGTCTGACGAGGCACATTTTCCTTTTGGAGAGAGGTGCTGTTGATAATCAGGATTCAGGGACTGTGCTTGACCTGGAACAATGCTTAGATGGGTGGTAAAATAACAACCACATCAGTGTTGCATAGCCAGACCATTCTCTAGAGGTGACACAGCGATGTGCAGAATGGTCTGACTGCACCTCCTCATTATTCTTCTACAGGGAAAAACAGCTCTAGCACAGGCTTGTGATGCCCAAGGACTGCACTACATAGAAAGACTGATTTGTTAGTGAGGTATGTTGAACCAAAAGACAAAGTTTTCTTTGTCCATGTTCAAAATTTTGGATTTTACTCAGCTGTAAGATGTGTCTCCCTTTCACCAAATTATTTCCTGACGATTCTCCATCAGTGACACAGATTCTCAGCTGAGGGAAAACAACACCTTCAACTGTTCTCCAAAATCCAAAAATAAATACATGATCAACATGTTTCCCTGGGCTGTGTGCTGTGGCTTTTATCTTGCATCCTGAAAAATAACTTGTCCTTGCTTGTTTTTTTTGCAGACATGAAAAAGTATTATTTTTGTATGAAAATACAGAATAGCAGAGTGTTTTAGCTGAGTCGGATACTGGTTCATGTCTCAGACTGAGCAAAGACATAAATGTGCTTCCAGTTTGATTTAGAAACAGACTTTCTGCTTTGGGGAAAAGGATTAAAAATGCTCTTTTTTCTTGCAACAGAGAGAATATATTTTATTTTCAGCCACATGTTTTAATGAGTCTGAAGAATTTAGGAAATTTTTAGAGATCAATGGTAAGTGGAACAACCTTCTGGGGTTTTTAAAATGATGCAGGCTGGGTATTTATATTTCAGGGGGAAAAAAACAGATGTTCAGAGGCAGGAACTGAGGGGTAACTGGAACATGTAAAAACAGACCAGAAGTAGGAAAATGGTACTTTATGCCCACATAGTGTCAATTTCCACAGGAAGAGGGGGAACAAAAGGGACAAAAATACATGAAAAATAAAAGAAATGAGGCACAGAAAGAGTGGAAGAGACAGGAATGAAAGGAGAGAGGTGGGATGAGGAGGCAGGGAGATGAGAGACAGTGAGGGAGAGAGAGCAGATCTGCGCCTCCTCCGTTATATGTGACAGTCGCTCCTCCGCCTCCTCCACTCTCTCGCAGCCACATCTCTTCATTACTCTGTCCGCTCCTCTTCTTTTTCCTCCTCTCTCGTTATTTCCCTTCGTTTTTCTTCTCTTCCTCGTTCCCCTCTTCCACTCTTCATCTTCGACATGCTCGTCACGTGAAGTCCGCCAACTTGCAGATTGGAGGTGGGAAAAAAAGGAAAGAAAAAGAAAAACAAAGAAACCAGCAGTCCAATGCTCTAACGGGAAATAAGAGAAAGAAACCCACGCACGTTTGCATCTTTCATTGAGTGCCTTGGCTTGAACGGAGCAACAGTATGGATCTGTCATTCATGGCTGCTCAGGTGAGATTTCTTTTTCTTTTTCCATCCAAACTGTTTAAAGATGTTTGATTTGTCCGAACTTTTACATTTTCTTTATTACGTTTGATTTCATGGGCGTGGCTGGTCAACAAGTTCACTTCACGTCTTAACAGAGGGTGAAAAAGAATATCTTAAAATCGTGGATCAAGATGAAAAGCATCCCATATCCTATTCATCTGGAGAAATCCATGCATATTCCACTGATAATGTTAAAGAACCGGCGTGGTGGCTACAGATGGGACTTTTGGCAGTATTGTGGTCTTTGAAGATGTTTTCAAATGTGATTTTAATTTCAAAATTAACTAGGATATAGGTTTTGTAGCTTGGAGACAGAATGCTTTTGTGTGTCTTAATCCCATTTTCATGTATTCATTTCATCTTTATTTATATCTAGTGTGGTGGCTACAGATGGGGCTTGTGGCAGTTTGAAAATGTGTTCAGATGTGACTAATTCTAAAGTTTATTAGGCTTTAGGTTTTCAAGTTCATTAAGTGATGCCTGCCTTGGGTATATTGCACTTTTGTGTCGTTTTTGCATCCGAATCAAGAGCAAAGACTCTCACTCAGGTGTCATTTACCTTCACTGTCACTTTGTTTATTATATTTTTATTTAATTTCATCACTTTCTCCACCTAAATCATACTGCGTAGGCCTACATTTATGCAAATTGCTACCCACAGTAATACAACTGATTTTGGCTCCACACAGAACATGTGCTGTCGTGCATCTGTTGTGGACATGTGGTTTATTTTCATTACGAGCTGATCTGCTATTCTTCTTCATGTCCTCCCCCTCCTCTCCATGAGTCTGGCTTATGGTTTGTCTGGTGCCATCTCCTTTGCAACTACTATTAAAGGGTTCATAGCATTATTTTAGTTTTTCCCCCCTCCCTGGCTGTTCTGCGGGGCCAGACGAAGCCAAATGCTCCCAGATCTTTTTAAATCAAGGACCTCTAATTGGAAATGCATTGGAGCATGGACCTATCTGAGAGCACGTTGTTGTTCAATATGACCCGACTGAAAGGGAGGTGGAGGAATAACTATGGAGAGCACGAAGCATCAAAAGCCACAAAGGTGGAGAAGGTGAATTTAGTTCCAGTGCCGGGCAGAAACAAACAAACAAAACAATCAAGTCCTCTGAGTGAGTACACGGAGTTCGAGCTGGAACAATTTGTCATTTAATTTGTAAATCGAATAAAAGTCAATTTGGCAATCTCAGAAAACAAAGTTTAAAAAATCCTCAAATCCAACTTCGCAAATGTGAATATTTTTTGCCATATTTTTATTTTTAGACTTTTTCTGATCTCATATGATTGGAAACAGGTATTTTTCTGCATATTTGTTTCCTAATCAGACAAAATAAGACAAGAGTAAAGTTTAAAGCAGTAAAATACCTAACATGTTGGCCAACAATAAACAAACTTACGTAGAATGTTAGTCTCAGCTGATATAGTGACACGTCTGGTTAACAGAAAAACTAAACAACAGTCACAAAGCTGCTACAATGGAGGACATGTAGACAATGATTTAAGAATGCAGTGAGAGACTACTGGTCACAGATCTGACAAAACGCTGGATGTCACAGTGACATCCAGCATCTAGCAACCCGCTGTGGGGCTGTGTCCACTGTACAAACACAAGATTACTCATTTGAAACTAACTGCTGGCTACAAAATCACTCTTTATTCTCTCAATCACAGCTCCTTATATAATGTACACTCTCTAGTAAGTAGTAAACTGAAATTGTGAATGTCGTTTTGCATCATATCACTGACGATTTCGAGTCCCACAACTGTAATTGTTGCATCTAAACATGAAACATTTCACCGTGGAATTGTTCAAAGGAAGTACTGAGATGCTTCTTTTTTGTTCATTTGTGCCATTTTTGAGGACAAATTTGCACACAACTTTCATATACTCAAATTAAATGACAGAAGATGGCAATACAGTGCACTATATAGCAAATAGTGCATGTTTATTGAAGACAAAAACAACTTTTAAGTGAATTTTCCACGGTGGTGCAAAGAGACAGACTCCAATTAGGCGTACACGACCTCATGACCCCATTTGTTCAGTCTGCCCCTGTGACAGTTTTCCCTTTCACCTTTTTTCCTCTCAGCCACGTACCTTCCCTGCACCCACAAAGAATGCCACCCTCTCAGATCAGTGATGGCTAATTGAACTGAAGGGAAATTCATTCCGGTGCCCTGAGTCACTCTGTAATGGTGACTGTGAATGAAGTCAGGCAAACGTCCCTGGAGTTCTGAAGACCGACTTCACAACGGATGATTTTTTTTGCCCATCCATCTCAGTGTAGCTCTGCCGCCTGCAAATCATTGGACCTTCACCATCACTTTGTCTCTAAAGGATGACGGATGTTGCCATAACTGCTCCCTCCTAAAGACAGGAAAAGTTTTTAAAGAACTCTAACTCAGAGGAGCTGGTTACTGATTTTTCTCCGCGTTGAGGATGAAGAACGAGCAGTTTAGAGGATGGGCAGGTCATTACTGCAGCAGTGTGATACGTCTTTTTAGAATTTCACTTCCTCTAGAAATTAAGCAGTTTTCTTGTACCATTCTGCAGAATACAAATTGGTAATGTAATTGGCTATTGTTTGGCTGCATTCATCATTCTTCTTCTTCCTGTTGAAGGGGCTTTGTACGATATCACAGAAACATACTAAATAGCTCTCGACAGAACAGTGTGTGCACTTTTGTGTTTGGTGAATGATTTGCATTTGGCGGCGACGCCTCACTGGTTTCAAATGAAAAAGGGCATCCTTCATTATGCTGAAAGTGGTGGCATCCTCGAGCATTGCAAAACATAGATTAATAGGTGACAATCACAGTGAAGCGTTTGAATACTAAGCCGAGTGCAATGAGGCGATTTCTTCCTTATCTTTTCAATTAGACTCAACCAAGAAAGGTTTTGCAGGACTTGCCACAGCTCCGATGTGGACAGTGAGGTTTTCAGACCAGCCTTGTGAGGACTGGCTGTCAGAATGTTTAATTGGCAGATGTTCAGGCATAAAAAAAAGGGAGTCAGTGTGTTACTAGCTAATGTAGAGGTCAGCTTTGATGTGTTGTAGACAGTCTCCAGAGCTATCCTGGGCATTTTTCCAGTCTTGGACTTGCTTCAGCAGACAGATCTGGCGCTCAGGGCAGTAAAACCCTGAAGGCTTTGTCTATCCAGCGCACAGTGACCCGGGTGGCATTGACCTTTCACTCATTTTCTTTATCCTGCACAGACTTGTATTTGAGAAAAAAAGGCACAGAATTCTGTTTATTTACTCTGAAACATTCTCTCCATTCACATGTTTGGTCATACTTCACAAGCAGTATTAGTTTTATTTCCATATTCTCCGTCTCTTCATGAAAGGGCTTCCTTCTGCATTACTCATTCACTTATTCAGTGAAGCCGTGGCTCCGAGCCATTCTACCTGGCAGGGTTGTCCGTCTCTTCTCGTGTTAAAGAGGACAGACAAGAGTGAAAGGATAAGGATGGAGAGAAGTACTGACAGCTGCAGCAAACAGAGCCATCTGTGTTTAACCACAACACCAGGGCACCCGCACCAGCGTCAGAAAAAACGAAGAAAAAAAATATCTTAGTTTACTTTGGTTCTAAATGATACCACTACAACAGCCTGAGAGTCAATACAAGCTGTGTAGATGACTTAAAGTCAGAAATAACATGCTGAAGACGCTGTAAGATGTTGTGTTTGTGCACCAATCCGCAGATATGCCAGTTTTAGAAATGCAAGTTCACAAATGAAAACACACTTTCTGCAGCTACCACAAGGTTTAAATTGAGATCATCTTTGTTGTCAATTGCATAAAAAGAAATGAATTACATAATCACATTATCTCACTGTGAATTTTTCATGCCCTGACGGTCCCTTTTTGAAAATCCCACGGTCGCTATAGTGGAGGCTTATTTGAAGAGGGTAATAATGGCACAGCGGCCTTTTCATCTCGAGTAGTTCATTTCCCCTCTGGTCTGCTTTTGTCTGCTTTTTCAGCAATCGGTTTCATATGGAAGCTGTAGTCTTGAGATAGTGAAAACTTGCAACAGCCTTGGTTTTTTTTCAGTGTTTTCCCATTGATTTGACTTTGGAGTTTTGTAAACTCACTGAGAAAATAAAAATCAGCTTGAACAATTTGAAAGGCGCTTTAAGAACATTCAAAAGCAGGTGACCTTATCTTTGTTAGGGGTCATTTTCTATTTTTAGCAACTTTCCCAGAAAAGCTGCTTGAAGATCTGAAGACTTTTCATTTTTCTGACTTTCATACTTTATTTATTTGCACATTTTCTCCCTTCATGTTGATTATTGTTCAATTCAATTGAACTACAAACAACAAAATCCCTTTTTGTGCATCTCTGGTTGTACAGCGCGAGTCTCACAGCCGCCATTAAAAGCCATTTATAGAGAGTGAAGGGGCAGAAAGCGACGTGAAGACGTTGAACATGTCACCCTGCTTGACACAACTCCATTAATAGATGATTTTCACTGCTGGGTTGAAGGAGAGGTCAGGCTCTTCACAGCACGGCCCCTTCATAGTTTACTCCCTCCTGATGGATGTACCCCATCCACAAAGAGCAGAGAATTCACAGGAGACAAGAGCCTTCAGAAAAAAAACACACAGTGGGCTATATTTTGGTAAAAGGGTCGCTTTGGTTGACAGATTTTTATGTCATCCTCCTCTTAATAAGACCAAAGTTTCATTAAAAGTGCTCCAAGAGAGTGGAGAGCCACTGTCAAATGGTGTTAAATGAGCACTCGCAGGTTCACCGTCTTTCTGTTGTAGGAAGAAATCTTTGTGCCATCAATAGAAACAATCGACTAACTAACAGGAAATTGCAGGCCTCTATTTTTGTCTCTGATCACTCCTGGAAGCAGGTGCCAAAGAACATTGTAAACAGCTGACGGCATGTTAAACCCCTCCCCCATTCTTCAAGGTTACTGTAGCAACTACAGAAGCAGAGAAATCCATCCAGTGGTACCAGGTGTGTGCTAATCATTGGATCCGAGCAACAATTTATCTCTTTGTATGATTTAGTGTGCATGTACAATAATGTTGGCTTGTGATAGCAACATAGTTTGTTCCGTTAGAGTGAAAAGATGTGGTTATTTGTGGTGAAACCATCATTTGGCACGGCTATCCTCAGATCTTGTTTGGTATGGTTTCACTAACCTATATATTATATATTATACCTATTTGCTTACACACTCCGATATATAGCATTTGTAGTCTTTGCACAGTTGAATCAAAATTTGGATTCCTGCAAGAGCAAAAACATTATGAATTGATTTTGCAGCATATTCTGTCTGCAGAGGTTAACATGTTCAGCAACCCAACAGTACTTTTAAGCAAATGGAGCATTTCAAATACATTACTGTAATGGGCTGTAAGGTACATTAACCCTCTGAACTTCAAGCAGTTTCTGGGTGTTTTTTTTTGCTTCTGTCACATTTTTATTGACTCATTTTCACAGTAATATGAAGTCCTGCACCTCTATGGAAACAGCATGACTATGGCTGGAAGTAGTCAGTTTTTTTTTCTTAAAATTTAAGGATAGCATTCAGTCAGCAGTGGTGGTTGGCACTTTCGCCTTGCAGCTAGAAGATAGTTCGTGTCCTGGTCCTGAGCCTGGGATCTTTCTGCATGGAGTTTGCATGTTTTCCCTGTGCATGTGTGGGTTTTCTCCGCGTTCTCCGGCTTCCTCCCACAGTCCAAAAACATGCTGAGGTTAACTGGGAATTCTAAATTGTCCATAGGGGTGCGTGTGAGTGTGCTTGTCTGTTTCTATATTAACTGATAGACTGGTGACCTGTCCAGGGTCCCCTGTATTCACCTTAAGCCAGCTGGGATGGACTCCAGACCCCCCCCCCCAGTGACCCTAATGAGGATTAAGCGGTGTATAGAATATGGATGTATGGATTCTGCCAGCAGGTTGTGGGGTTAAGAGAGTGTAGTGGTAGTGTAGTATTTCACCACTATGGGAAACCTAGCATAGTGTGCAGGAATGTTATTGGAGCTGGCCTTGTCTTCACTGGATTTTGGATTTGGGGAAGTTGACACATCAAGGAGTCAAACCTGTTATCTGTGGTACCAAATGCACTGGTTAGATCTTATTCTCAAATCCTTTTCTTTTGACATATTTGAGCATTAAGCTTAAATGTAATCCTTGTCTTGACTGTATAAATGTATGCCAGCAAGTTTGAGAGGTAAGCAACCAGGCAGGGTGAAGTAAACGTTTAATCTTACATTCGCCCTCATCATTCTTCCTGTTCGTCTTTATGCTTTAATCCAGAGGCAGTGCTGTTACTGGAGTGTGCATCCTGCATGGATCTTGAACTATTGCCATCGTATTGTCTTACGGTTCATACGGCTTCAGGCTAAGTCTTTTAGCGTGATGTCCGCTGCACATTAAGTCAGACTGTGGGTGTTTTCAGCCAACCGTTAACTCACGGGGCATTAGCTCAAAAAGCTACCTAACCACAGCTGATGAAAGACTTACTGTTTCAGAAAGAACTTGGAATTCTGCCTCAGCTGCACATGAGCCAAAGAAGACCAGATAACTGGCAGGTGTAGCAACAGTTACTAAGGAGGAGGTGGGGCTTAATGAACTGTGAGCAACTGACAGGAGAAACCCAGAGATTGATGAAAATAGGTGACTCAGCTGCTACATTACAGCACATAATTTCCCCGCGTCTCTGTGCCATCTTATTCCACAGCATGTTTTCGACTGCATACGCACATATCTCCCAGCTGTTTTGCACCTGAAATGAGTGAATATTGAAAGAAGTCCTGGGGAGAATGAAAGGGAGACTTGATGAAGTGTGACAGCCAAGTATGAAGTAATAACATCTTCTCCTGATAGACCTAACCCACTAACTGCATGATGCTTCCTATATAACGGTGCCTCTGATATTCTGCAGCGATGAATTATGTATTCCAACATAAATAATCTATTCTCCGCCCATCCCCGAGATTAATTTCAAAGCAGCTTCATCCCGTCTATTGATATGTTTTAGAATAAAATTGAGCTATGATTGGGGAGTAAAACTTTGAGGAGTGTTGCCTCAGCCTGGTAATCAAAAATGAGCTCCAAGCTGACATTCCTGCCACTGAAGCATCTGAATTTTTCTCATGAGCAGTTTTTTGGGGGTAGAATGTTTGAAGAGTTAACAGTGGGCGGTTGTTCTGCTTTGGTGACGGCCGGCGAAATGGTGAATGGCAACAGCTGATTACACACTATCATCGAGGAAGCGGAGATGAATTATGATTGTAGTTAAACATCACCACGGCTGCTGTAATTTATTGGGCTCATTATGCATTTTTGGAATCATTAGCATGCTAAGCACTACACGAGTGTAGCAAGACTCCAACCAGTTTCCCAGGAGTTAAATTGCTTTCATCCCTGGGCACAGTTTTACGACATGATCTCCAGTGATTACAAAAAAAAGAGAGTGATTTGTTCTCCGGTTTTGGACAGAAAAGAAAGTTTTCTGCGGATTTTCCACAATTGCTGCCAGTTTTTCACCTTTTACAAACCCTGCTGACTTCAAACAATGCCTCTGTAATGACACCAACAACAAAAACCTGCTTTTTGATTTGATGTGTTTCACTGGGCCGTACTCTTTGACTGTGACCTTGGGTTTGTTCAAAGAGAACTGCCCTGAAGCTAGTGACACAATGTACAGACAGGCCCTTTTTCCTCTCTCTTTTTTTCTCCCCCATCTCACTCACCTCTTGTTCAATCTGCAAAAGGAGGTGAGGTTGTATTGCACATAATGTACCTTCATTGCCCAAGAAATGATGTCGCCCTGGAAGAAAACTGTCTTTAGGGTTTTGGTGACAGCCTTAGCAGCTCAAGAACAATCTGTCAACTATTTCAATACAGCACCATAAGAGATTATATAATACGTTTCCTATTGGAACTCTGCTATTCTCACAGTTCATTCCTGCCAGATTTATCTGATAATTTAGCCCATCAATGGACTAGTTTCAATTTCCCCAATGATGTTCTTCTCAAAGGGTAAATTACATCCCTGCTCTGTGCTGAACTACAGTGTGTTCCCGCCATTGACTGCAACCATCTGCTTGATATTTTACACCATTACATTTATGAATAGCGGCTGTTTTTTTGCCTCTACAGCTCTGACGATGTTTCATATAAAGCAAACCTGACTGTGACCTTCTCATTTTGAGTGCATGCAACTTTAATGCCCTGGTGATGAATCAGGCACTTACAGTACAGTCAGTTGTGTTACATATGGCGATCATTTGGAATGCCTGCTGGTATGCATGAGTGGTGGAGAAGTACACCAACTTTGATTTTTTTTTTTTCTTCTTCTTTTTTTGAATGCTGAATTTTTTATGACATCGACAAGGAGTTGTGAATCAATTCACAGCTACAGCTAGTGTTGACTTTCACTCCTGAGCTTGCACCAGTCTAAGTGATGGATCTTTATCGTATTACCTCATGAACTTTTTATCATGATTTCAGGTGTTTTGGTCCAGTGCTGAGGTGCAGCACAAGTGTCTGCCGTTTATTATGTGCATCATGTATGTATTTGGGTTTACAGCTGTAAGCCCCTGCAGGGTTGATGCTGTGTGGGACTTAATCACCCACGTGTAACAAAACCGTTCAGACACTTGCATCATTTAGAGGCAATTATATTGTTTATTGCTGCAATTACGAATCATAGACTGAACATGCCAAAATTGATTAATCCCGCACCTGAGCCTTGTCGCTTTTATATGATTTGCCGTTGTGCGTAAACATGATTCTGTGTCCTGACGCCCACCTCATTGCTCCCTGTGATATATATATCCACCTCAGAGCGGGAAAAACACACAAATCTATCCATTTATAGCAGCGACTGACAAACAAAAGGCCTCCAGCAATAATCACAAGGCTTTTACAAGCACGTTTTCTTGTGTAAATGTTTGCAATCAGATGAATTTCTTTATTCGCAATGGAATAATTTGCGTAGAATTTGGTTTCTGTCCACATTTGTTTTGTCACATTGCCCATGAACTAACAACACTGAACACATTTACACAAACACATACTGTAGGAATCATGGTAATTCAAGACTGAGGGGCTTTCAGAAAGAGGAAGCACTGCTCAACTGTTACAGTATCTGGAAACACTTACTGTAACTAGGCCAACATGGCACACGCGTGTCAAATTCATAATACCATCCACCCCCTCCTCCCACTGGGAAAATACATACAGCAGCCATTCATGAATGCTGATGCCAACCTGCAGTGATATAGACTGTGCTGCAGCAGCCACTGTACATCAGTGCAGGCATTGGTATACTAATTTAATTTTACAGCAGTTGTGTTGTTATGCTTCCAGCAATTTACGCACTGAAGAAACACTGCTGTCCATGATTTCAGTCAAAATGGTAAATTTTGCAAGGAATCGAGGTTGTGGTAAATAGTTTATATTTAGTTCAATATTTACATGCAGTATGAAGAAGTACACACAGTAAATCCACCACATACCCTAAAGCTCTTAAACTGCAGCACTTTAGAGAGCACTGAAACTCAAACAGTTTATTTCATAGAGGCTGTAAATAAATCACTAGCCTCGAGACTGCGGGTAGAAACAGCCCATTCCTACCACATATTTCACATATCATTCTCCTTAACTTTTGCAGTGACATCTGATCTGCTATGAGAAACATTATGCTGTCCTCACTAAAAGTTGCAGCAGCTATGTATATATATATATATATATATATATATATATGTATATATTTTTTTTTTAACCTATACAGCACTTAGCATTCTCCTGCATTGCATCCTCCAAATATTGGTTTGTTGAGTTTTGCAGGATTTAATTAGGAAAATATTTATGTATCTGTAAAACTGCAAATAAGCACAAAATAAAATCAAGTACCTTTGAGAAAAATATCTCAAGTATATCAGTAGAGAAAAGATGACTGACATAAACTCATGTGAACAGGTGCTTAAAGCTATGCCAAGGAACACACAATATGAAAATGCAACAGTCAGTACCATTTGCATATGCACTTGTGCTTTAATCACTAAGTAATGATGTGTCTATTTGTCCAAAATACTGTAACCAATCCATGACATAGTAAAAGAAGCATGTTATTATAATCGTAAATAACTGATGACTTTCAGATGAAACCAGTTTGTGGACTTCAAGGCACAGAATTAAGCAGATCGATGGCTCTCATTCTGATCACATTACAAAGAAAAGCATTTCCTGAGCAGTACTTCCTGTTCCCATCAGCTCACTTCCTTTTTAGTGCTGCTTCACTGCTGCCACCAGCAGGTGTTACTAAAGAACATACAAAAGGACGCAAGAAACCGATTCCAATACAAACATCTACCTCCATGCTAACAACATATACAATAAAAAATGGCAAATTTTGACAAAGATTCATATCGTGCAATCAGACAGCCTTGCTTGGTTCTTTAAGTAAATTAGTCGAATTAATGACAGTACTCGCTTCTCTATATGCGAATGTTTCACCACATTAAGTCCCAATGACACTCTTTTGCAGGGACATCAATGTTACATTCTTAGCGCTGCCCCAGAGCATTGCAATGAGTTCAAAGAAAAACAAACAAGCATGAGGTGCACTCAGACCATTCTCCAGCACAGTATTAATGCTGGCTGTACAAGACTAATAAATCACATGCTAATTAGAAACAGAATGTGATTAATGCACAGTTTTGCCCTGACAAATGATTGCAATTCAATGTGACAGTGCTGCCATTAATTCTGCCCTCAAGTTGATAATGATCAGTTTTTGTTGACATTGCCAGAAATGTGTAAATCTAATTATCGTACGTCTTTGTTATTATAGAGATTATAGCTCATGGTTGTTTTGTGTGAGGAGACAGAATATCAGAAAACATCTCAAAACCCATTCCAGTACAAAGCAACATCCCTGAAACCTGAGTGCAGCAATGTGCGATTGAATTATAGCAATTATCAAACTGTCCAAGCAACAAAAAAACAACAATAACAGCAAAAACACATTATGAGTTCACTTCAGGGAGGAGCAGTTGTATTGGATTGCATTAGATTGTGCAGGTGGACCTAAAAAAATGAGTATGTAGACCTCTACATTAGAATAACTGGCTATGTGTCCACCCTCCAATAAAATATGTGCAATCACAGGATTATTTGAAACTAGCCTTCAGTAAAAATCAACCTTTTGCATGCTAGGAGTGTATTACATCCAAATACATCATATTCAGAGGTAGAGTTTCCTTAGAACCAGGCGTGGACACATCTTTTCATGTGGTCTCTGTCATGCTGTTTGGTCTACAAGAGAGACTCACTGCAGTCACACCAGGGAAACTAAAAGAAACTGATGTTGTAAATGTTTGTTGGAAGTGCACCAAACACAGGTAGGGTGTACCGGGTTGATTGGCACATTGTTTTAGCAGTTAGTGTTCAAGGAGTGCTTTTTGTTGCATACTAATTGGATCAGATGTAATTTGTTCACTGACAGATATCAAACTGCAAATTGGCAACAAAGAAATGTTCTTCCAAAGATTCATCCCTTTGTTGCTTTTCACAATCTTTCTTCAGTTTCATTTCTCCATTGTCCTGTGAGAAAACTAAGCGCTTTTTAGTATGCGTCCTGCTTTTTGAGTTCACTTAATTACGTCTCTTTTACATACTAAAAACCTGCCTGGGATTAGTGTGGAAGTGGGATCCAGCTTTTCCGTGACTTGTTCGACTTAACAGGAGAGAGATAATTAATCATGTTCCTCTGTGAGACTTACACTTTGTGACAGCAGCAGGAAAGCTATTACACAAGTGAGGAACAGATGAAGGGAAGAATAATTGTAAGGGCACTATTCTATGAAATTGAGTTTTTAAAAAAAACAATGCGGAGATGACAGGAACTTAAACATGCAATTTATATTTGACAGGAAGCGTGTTGGTTCACAGGGGTCTGCAGAGACTGAGGGCTGCAGGGTTTGACACCGAGTCTGTGCACAACAATTAAAACGGCAGAGTGTGGCTGATCGGAAAAGTGATGGGAAAGCAGAGTTACAGTGAATATGTTCTGGTGTTCTGGTGGTTCTGGTGGAGAAGTTAGTGGAAGTGAGTCAGTGTTTTAGAAACTTGCTAAACCGACAATTCAAATATGATCCATTGGACAGAAAAGCAAGCATTATATTTGTATTTAGACACAGTATATGTGCCAGAAGTCATGTGTGCTTGTTGACATACATGCATCATGTATGTGCAAAGGAGAGAAATTCCTGCTCTCTGGCTATCGTTCAGGAATAACTCCTGTTGTCTTTCAGTCTCATTTCCCAGTAGAGTTATTTTACAGTGAGACCTAGCAATGGAAGTTGCCGTGGCTATAAGTATTTATAATTATACATGTAAATATAAATATATCATGGTATGGGAGGAAAATAGATCACCATAGTCTTGGAATACAGAAATTAATGAGACAGGACATTACAGACAGAGCAGCACAGAAATGTTAATGCAAATTACACAGTAAAAAATAAGAGGCTGATGAAGATATATCAGAAGCTGTTACAGAGTGATTTATTGCCAGTGTAACACTGTAATCACATTACATGCTTTCCATAGGAGGGTGCAAGAGGCAACTGTAGGAACTCTATATAGTCCACTCTCTGATGAATACAGCAATATATGGGGAGGAAAGCAGTGAGAAGATAGGATTCAGAAAATAGAAAGTGACGAGAGGTGGTATTCTCCTTAAGGAGATGACTTCTTAGCCTACATAAGATGAGAAGTTCTGAAGTCATTGAAGCCTTGGGGAGCCAAGAGGGAGAAGATGTGAGACCAGCAGTATCAAGGTCAGAGCAGTGAGAGCCGCTGTAAAAGAGACGCCAGATGCCACAGAGAGTTCTGACATCCAGGCCTGAGCCACGACCCCGAGGCTCTGTTGGGCGAGGAGGTGTGAGCAGATCACTTCTCAGCCTCGTAGGAATCTCAAGTGTGAGCACTCACATGAGGTGAAAGTGAGGAGTGCCGAATTCAAGGTGACTTGTAATGTTTTGCTGTCATTTTGTCACTATTGTTGCTGCTCTTCCCTTTGAAATGTAGGAGAAAGTGCCAAGTTTTCAGCTTTGTACCAAGATTTCTTCATTGTAATTGGAACCTTCAAACGGTGGCTTTCGCCTTTGTCAGGACTAAACCAGGGGAAGCGCATATCAATGAGATTCTCAAAATAGTCTGCCCAGCACATGACAGCATTAGCATTATAAAGCACTGTTAGATACATTCATCCCCTGCTTTTTTAAGTGTAACACTGGATTAGTCCCCTAAAGCAGGAAGCACATCTCTGTGGTGAAACTTGCTTTTGTTGCCGTGCAAAATGTGTGTGTGTGTGTGTGTGTGTGTGTGTGTGTGTGTGTGTGTGTGTGTGTGTGTGTGTGTGTGTGTGTGTGTGTGTGTGTGTGTGTGTGTGTGTGTGTGTGTGTGGACCAATATAAATGCTGATCCCAAATTAGAAAGCAAGTGTCCCAGTTTAATAGCAAAATCAAGACAGTCGATGAGTTTAGATAAAATGAGAGATTTTCATTTCCACAGTGGATGATCATTGGAACAATTTGCAGGACGCCACTATTTGTCAGGACCATCGTCGCTGCTAATGATAATTCACAAATGGCAAAGAATGTATACACATGGGCGAGACAGAGCTGCACCGTGAGTCACAGAGACTGAGGAGCCCTAAAGGAAAAGCTGCTCGTCATCTTTTAGATAGTGGCAGAGATGTTTCTTGCTCATATTATCGCCATCTGCGTCGCACTTGAGAGATTAAAGTAAATCGGGGTCCTTCTGCTTGCTCTGTATATAAGAGTGTGGGCAAAGCAGGGCCACCTCTGCTGCACCTCACCTCCAAGCAAGTCTTACATGAGTGGAGATTCAATTAAGGGCTTCCATCTCTATGCCTGAAATTTCTCTATTGCACAGTGAATGAGCAGGCATGGATGGAGCCGTAGGGGCGGCTGATGCCAGCAAGAGATACACCGAGCTCATGGTGATTTTTTTTCTCCTTACTCAGACAGATTTCTTTACACACACACACACACACACACACACACACACACACACACACACACACACACACACACACACACACACACACACACACACACACACACACACACACAGTGTACTCCAACTTCACCCCTTAAGGTTCTATAATGAAGAAGACTAAACAATGCATGTAATTAAATATGAATTCATATGAAGATATAAGCACATTTCTTGGTTTAACAATACATAATTAGATAAGAGGTCATTTAATTTCATATTCATTGATCTCTGCTGTAGTAGCAGAAGTGCTTCCATCAACTTTGTCCTCATTTTCTCCTATTCAAAGCAAATAAATGATTCTAGAAGTAAGTGTTTCTAGATGTAGCCACGGGCAGCGTGAAATCTGAGGTGATCCTTCCCCTTTGAAAAATTTGACCTGTCAAAAACTAAAAAAAAACTAAATTTGTCTGGGAAAATTTATTCAGAGTTAAATTTTTCTTCTCCTACAAGAAGAAACCCCTGTCCATAGAATTTTAGACCAAAACGCTGCACCAGAAATATGAGTGTGCAGCTCTCCAGTCTCTTGCCTGTTAGAGCCCTTATCCTGAGAAGTGGAGAAGTGTTTTGGTTCATTTTTAGTGGAATGAACCTACAAGGGAAGTGAGTTAAGGATGCACTCGAGCACAAGTTTGATTTTATGACCCCGGCTGTCTTTCTGCATTGTCCCTTATTGCTTTGTAGCGAGCTCAGCAGCACTCTTGTTAAATTTACTTTGTCACTGAGCTTTTACACTTTAGCTGAAGGTACGACTAAGAATTGTGACCACTCATGGGTTTTAAGGTGCTAAATAAGGACTTGCCCACATGTACAGAGGCACATTTAACAGGGGGTTTTCTCCATTTTTCTCAGAAAAAAAAAATTCAATTGTAATGCAAAAAATCATATGAAGCAATGACAGGAGCATGCCAAAACAACAGCTGTCATTACAACTCATATTCTAAAGCCATGTTGGCCAATCAAAAGCATGAAGATATCCTATTATCGGCTGTAGTATGCTACCAACAAGAAGGGAATCATATTTGTGGACTGACTTTGACACCCCTGTTGCTCAAAGTAGTGAAAGAGTAACTGCAGATTTGTTTGTTAAAATGTCAAAAAGAAAATCAGTTAGCAAGGTTAGCAGCAGCACTATTGTGGCCAAAATCCTGTCAAAAACTCCTCTGGCTCTACATGCTGACACTACAAACAGTGTTTATGAATATCTTGATTCTGGAAGGTAGTTTCCTAAAGGTCTGTTTTCGGTGACCTAGAACTGTGTGGACAAAAGGCTGAAAAGCATAAAAAAAGCCTAAACCTGTATATGTTTGGACAAGAGAAAACAACAGAGGTGGAAATCAGGGAAGACAAACAGAGACAGACAGACTGTTTCATGCTCATATAGTGTGAAGGATGGTCAGCACAGGTGAGCCAAATCTAACCGATAACCACTGGCTCCGCCCTCAAGCTCCAACGAGGAGTGGGTTTCAACAGAAAGTCTGACATTTTACAACATAAAAGCACAGGTCTACTCAACAACTTTATTTGATTGACTTCTCCTCCTATGAGGAATGCCTTCCATGAAAAAAAAATAAGACTGTTTGCCTGCACGATTGCTTGCATGTGTACATTGGGCAGGTGGTACAAAGGTCTGTCACTGGGGCTCATCATAACCGTCAGACGCCTTAATGGGAACGAGGTGACATGTGACTCCACTGTGTGCGTTTTAATTGAAACGGCTCCCAATGTAACATACATGTGCGAGCTCTGCATGGAGGTTTTGGAATTGTGCGATATTGCACAGCGAGAAATCTCTGTTGCTATAGCATGACGTGTTCTTTGGTGTAAACTGTACCATAAAACACATGCTGCACATGATCCAGTTCATGCATATTTAAAATGTCTGCTGCCATGAATAATATATGACTCCATGGCTTTGGGGAAAAAGCATTTTTCTGTAAATCTTGAAAAGTATCTTGAAGTGAAGATGTGACTGGTTATTCTAATTCACCGCATTCCAAAATATAACAGCAGTGTATTTTAGTGCATTTTCCAGATTAATCAGCCTCTGAGATGGGTTACACTGCAAAGTTTCTTTTAGAAGTAAAGTCACTAGAAGTTAGGCCATATACCTGATATTCTTATAATTTATGTATATGTAATAGCTGGCAACCTGACATTAAATCCCACAAATAATGTTGATGTTTTAGTTATAACTGTGCGATGTGCTGAAATAACGCTTAAAGTAAAGTCACTGTTCTGCATTTTACCTCGTTTAAAACTCTCCTTGTGTCTGTGCGGTTGGGTTTAATCAGAAGTTGTTGAAGAGAATGATCATTATGATTTAGGAGAAGAAATACAAAAAAAGATATTTTATTAAACCTTTTGGCCACTTTATGTGCAAAACAAAGTTTATGATACAGTACTAAAAATGATGGCAAAAGATCTGTTTGACGCGATAGTTTTCTAAATAATAAAAGAGAATTGAATAGAGAAGACTATAGTCTGCAATCTGAGCTCGTCAATTCTTTAAGACCTGCTTTTCAAGATATAAAAAATGAAATCCTGACTTGTCTCTTCCCTGCTTCTTTTATCCCTCGTCCTCAGTCTGTGCTGTGTTTTAGATGGTGCTGACGGCTGTAATTGTGAAGTTTTAGGATTTTTCTCTTTATTCCTGTGTGGCTCAAGTGGTTTTTCAGCACGAGATGAAAGCATGACAGACTCAGATGTACACTCAAACATGTCAGACGTTGAGACAATAAAGCATTTCGACATTCCCAGGCGTGTAAACAGACATTTGGACACACAGAGTCTCTTTGTTTCTCTTTCACTCTTCCTCATAACTTACAATCCTTTTCTCGTGTGATCATCTGGCTCTGCTTTGCAGTCTCATCTGGCTGGAATAAGAAATCACTCTCTGTTTGTGGTGGATTTGAATGTTTCATAAGATGATGGATTTAGTTTCATCTCCCATTTTAAGCAATCGTGCAACTGCTAATTAAAAGTATGTGAGATACTGTCAGTGAGGAATTATCCCAGATAAGATAAGATAAGATAAGATAAGATAGACTTTATTGATCTCACAAAGGAGAAATTTACTGTTACAGAGCTCTTAGGAACAAAAAAAATGTGATTATGCATTATTTTCTGCACATATCAGAGAAATGTTTCTTAGTTTCCAAGCCTTTATTCTTTGTTTCTATTTCTTACTGCTATGAGCGGTGGGGGGAAAAAAAATCTAATCTGTTGAGGTCAGATCTAACACCAAGAAAAAAACGAGAAGGTAATACACTGATCATTCATTTCAAAGAACTATAATAAACTTTCTTCTGTCCTGCCGAATTTCCATTGAGCAGACAGATTGAACAGGGCGTCAAGTGAGGATCACTTGGGCTACACTTGCTCTATTGAGTTATAAGATTTATTAAAAATGCTTCTGGCCTGCTGAGACAGGGAAAATCAATGAAAGCAGAGCTGTAAATCTGACCAAGCCTGAAAGTAGAGGTTTCAACACCACTGTGCTGGTGAACAAGCCTCCTTAAAACCCTGAAGATTTATGGCGTGACTGGTTCAATATGCGACCGTCTCCTATGGAAGAGGCCAAATCTGTTGTTTTTTCTAGGTGGCAGCGACGCTATAGAATACACTGGCTACTTTTCTGTTCCAGCTGCTGCACATGAGATGCTGAGATTTATCTCAAGGGCAATTTATTCACTTTCCTGAATTGTGGTGTCATGAATTGCATGTGTTGTGTGCTGAAGTTACCAAAACCAATGAGAAAACTGATTTAATCTCTTATTCTCCAACTGTTAAATTGAAGATGGCACAAATTTGTGATGTGCAAGGGCAAAATCTGTGACTATTGATCACAAAAAAGCTACATTTTTAGCAAAAATGTAAAAGTAAACAGCATCAAATTTGTTCTTTTTTTTTTAAATTTGTGAACATGGCATGTACATTGCTTTCAGATGTGAGTGATGAAAATATTGCACTAATATATATATATATATATATATATATATATATATATATATATATACACACACACACACACACACACACACACACACACACACACACACACATATATATATATATATATATATATATATATATATATACTGTGCATTTATTTTGCAATGAAGCATAGCGTTGTTACTGACAATCACATTTGCATTTAGTGTTTAAGATTTAATGTTCATGTATCAAAGTGGGTGAATTCTCTCAAAAGACTCCTTATTTCCGCTCAAATTCACTGAGAGCAGTGATTTCCATATCTGACGGCTTCATGTGATTTGCGTTGTGATTCACACCTGTGGCAGCAGAGTGGTGATTGAGGCACCAAGATGCCAGTGAGCCTTCAGAACAAGTCACATCTGTGTGCAATTACATTCTCGCTAGCTGCTGCTGGGAGATCCACAATTTCCCCAGCTCTCTCTTGGACAACAAAAGCCCTGATTGGACAGCAGAAGAGCATTTTAAAGGGTGCTGTGTGTGTAATAATATAAGCAGATGGCTTCTGACTGCCACAGACAGCATTTAAATTCCATGTGAATGTCAGAGAGACGTGCTTTGTTTGTCACTCAAGCTTGTGTTATAATTGAAATAACTGAGAAGGCAGTGTAATTATTAAAATACGCCCACACTGGTGGTTTCACATGAGCTGCCTCATCTTCTCAGGACTGTGTGGGATTGACATCTGGCTTCCTCTAGCCTACCTACACATTTGCACACATGTCTCCACACGTTTTCCACTTTGCATTTCTTTATAACATAGATATATTTTTGAAAATACAATATAATCTTAAACAAGTTAAATAATTTTGTAAAAATGTCACAAAAACCTGAGAGGTGTTTTTCAAACCAATGCAGCAGTTTTCACCTGTGTTTTATCAATCTGTGATAAAACTGAATTCGGACAGTACTGACAATTTAACACCGCTCTTTGAAGTAGCACTGCAAGTACTTGTTTCTATCTTAAAAACTTCCTTCAAAAAAAAATCTTAGGTTTGGTAAGATTTGTTACAGGAGCTGTAGGTTTTGTTCTAAATCACATCAACCCTAGAAGCAAAAACATCACTGAAATGCATGCAGTTTGCAGGAAAAAAAAAAGCTCATTTTATTATGAGTTCTGCTTTTCGACATGTTTGAAATCCCTTTAAGCTCATCTCTGTATATCCGAGTTACATATTTAGAAGTTTATTCATGCTTGAAATGGCTTAGATGTAACTCTACAACACTGATTCCTTTAGAATGTGCAGATTTATAAAGTCCTTGTCTCCCATTCTCACTGACAGCAGCTCAACCAACCACGCATGTTTGAACTGGAAACCAATTCTGAAGAAGAATCCAGATATAGAAAGCCCATAACTTCACATGATTGGATCCTTATGTTTGTTATGTATGAAACCCTGAAAGTCTGAATCTATGTTTTTGAGGCAGCAGTATTAAGATCAAAATGCTCAGCCATGGCATTAGCTGAATATTTGCAGCATATAAAAGACACCACATGGACACGTTCAAATAAAACAGAAAGATTTTCACCAGAGGGAGCCTTTAAAGCCATGCCTAAATCATGATTTCAAAATAAAACACTAAAAGACTATGAAGACAGATGACAACTGTCCAAAGCAGGCTGTGAGAATGTCACATCCAAGCAGGGCTCAGCAGGAGCAGAGGTGGGTGTGGCAGCTGGGAAAATCAACAACCGTGGATTTGCATTCATTGTGCGTGCAGTTTCAAGCACAAAGTCCATTCTGTGTGCCGCAGGAGTCCACCACTGTGCCTGTTTGTTCTCTAGAGTACACCTTGAAGTTTCACAAGAATGGACATTGATTTTAAACTGGCCTCATTATCAATCAGTACAGAAAACCCCACTTGTTCTGTCTGATTTTGCTTTAAAAGCCATACTGAAGTGAGTCTGGAGTTAGGTTCATGTTTCAGTTTCACAACAATCCAGAGACTTTTATTTGGGGTTTTCTTGTTTGTGCCAAAAACCATTTCACTCTAGCACTTACTGGTGGCGACATCCCACAGGAGGCAATTACGGTCCATCCTATTTCACAATTACTGTGATCATCCATGTAGGATGGCACAGCTCTAGGAACAGCTGGGACGAATAAATCAAAGCTGGGAGAGCAAAGCAGGTGGAAGTGTACATTTTCACTGTACCGTCTGCTGTAGATTGGGTTTTTTTTTTTGCCATGTGGAGCATTGCACAGGTGTAGCCATCAGTCAGAACCAAGAGTGTGCTGAATGTGCAAGTCAGGAGATTTCTCTGCTGTTGGAGTGAAGTTATTTCCCAGCTATTCCTGTTTTACCTTTAAACTTGTAGATTTCACTCATCATGTAATTCAAAATCCAAGCATATTGAAGGATTGTTTTTTTCAGTTTTTGGAAAAAAAAATAGCTTGTTTTGTTGTATGTCTGTTTTTGTCTCTTATCCACACTCTTATACTGACATCTAGTCATGCAGTTGGTTTAGCGGAGACATCTTCAGTTGAGTGGAGTTAACTCTAATTTTATGCCACTCCAAGGACAGGAAATTACACTTCAAAAATTCAGTGCCTGCATGTCTTCATGTCTTTGCAAATACAATATCCTGGTTGCTTTGAATAATCCACAGACCTCTCTCGCTCTCTCTCTCTCTATTGCTTTCATTTTCACCACTGTCTTTTTTCACTTTCTCTAGCCCTACTTTTTATTCTTTCTGTGTAATCTTAAAAAAAAAAAAATAATGGAAAATGAGACCGCTTTCACTTTGGCCATGGGATTACGCTCTAAATGTTCAGGAGGCTGAACTGCAACACATTTAGTGAGATTCAGCAGTTTGGATGTGGTAGTCGAAGCCATTTAGTCAGCCGTTGTTATGCTGAATGTTTACGGCTTCCAGGAAAATTTGGTTGGTAGCATAACTTTATTATCGAGGTTACTCTTCTGTGTATGTCAACAGGCAACTATTTCCTGGTAGTATTTCTTAAGGGGGAACCTTCCCTGCATGTTCAGATGCCACTTCTGGGTGTCCATATTTCCCTCTGTTCCATTAGTGCTTAACCGCTCATTACTCTCTCACCTCAAATGCATGATCCACTTGAGAACACAAAGAGAAGCAGTCCCAAGAAAAATGATGACATCCCGATGCCTATACACATTGTCATACATCATCTCTGCCAAAAATAGTAAACCTAGACAATTAAATATTTAGATTAAGCCGTACTACTGGAATACTGTTGCACACACTCTTAGTATCCAATTCATTATATTCGGTACACTTCCCCATTTATGCAAATGGCTCATTCTTGTGGACAATGACTTACTTATAAATAAAACATTAATGTAAAGAATGCAGACAAGGTTGAAAGCTTCAGTTATCATCTGACTAAACGTTAGATTAGCCAAGACACAGCTGTGAATGCAAGACACGGTTTTCAGCATTGGCTAGAGATCAGAAAGCGCTGTGATTTAAAAAAAAAAAAAGATATCAAATCAGCCACACGTTTTTTAGAGGTCAGAGGTGCTCCTGTAAAGAGACAAGTCAATTCAGACAGGATGTACTAAAGATGTTGCTGCACCATCAAAGCTTCTATTCCAAGTTTATTTCTATGTTATTTGACACCCAGAACTAAATTCTACAAAATATTTTGGATGATTTTTTTTTAAAAAATGTCACACCTGGGAATTTTTGTATTTTTACTCGGAATCCAATTTAAGGGTTCAATATCCCCAGAAATAAGTAACTCAATCCCATGCCTTGAAATTTGGTAAGGATGCAGAGAAACTGATACTCAGCACATCCAAATGATTGGATAGCTCCACCAGAGGGCAAATCTTTAATTACTGGCTCTTGAAAATGGGGAAAAAGTACAGCATTTTCAACCAAGGGTGATATTGTGGCCTCAAAAAAAGTTCCTGTGAGTATGTATATGGACGCATCCATAGTTCCTACTAAAAATACAGTCTTTGGTCAACATTTTCCCAACTTTTAAGGCCTGTAACATCAGTAGAATTTGATGTGTGGCAGGTATGGCAAGCCAAGGTTTCACTTTTTTCTTTTTGACATGTGAAAATCTGTTAGACCACAAAACTGGTGTGCACAAGGATCTGTATGTTGTTATCTGTGCAAAGTTACAAGATATTTCCCTTTTGGCTTCATATAAAATGTGAGGGTTTACCAAATGTTCCCATAATACAATATTTGAAATCAACAATGAACAGAGAATGTAATACACATCAACACATCCCAATAAATCTGATGTTTACTGAAGCACATCACAGCAAATGTTATAACAAGAAGACAAGTAAAAGAGGAGACCAGTGCTGCATTAAAAGCAACAAAAGAAAGCAGTGCAAAAGAGTTGTCATTCCACAGCGGATTAAGATATCATTTATTTGCAGAAACAAGTTTTTTAAAAGCCGTTTTACTGTCAAATTTGTATTGTCTTCCCCTCTTCATTGTAGTTGGAGCTAGATTGGTGAAAAAACTAATTAAGGATTATTTAATTTATTGACAGTGCATTTGTCTTAAATGACACCATTTTTTCCATTATTTTATCTTACGTTCTGTGAATATAAGAATTACACATCTTTGAATAAGAATAGGTCGAGAATGACAGCGAAGGGGATTTCCGTCGGCCTTGCACCTACGTTTGTGTTCTTTTTTCTTCACGTCTTTGTGTGTGAGATACATGCGAGATGATACAGCTGGAAGAAATCAGCAGTTTCGGTGACAGAGTGGGGGGCAGGGAAACCCAGGTTTGCTGGACTTCATGCATGCCTGTCTGCCCCCATCATGCTCATGTGAACAGCAGGCGCTCCACAGGATGTGTCATGTCATTATTCACCACCAGGGGCCAATGAATGGAGAGCAGCAGAATGCTTTCTAAACAGCATATTCCCCAGTGTGAGGGAAGTCCTGAAGTGTGTGTGTGTGTGTGTGTGTGTGTGTGTGTGTGTGTGTGTGTGTGTGTGTGTGTGTGTGTGTGTGTGTGTGTGTGTGTATGCATGTTAACGTCTTTGTGCATTAGTCTGTGTGTTCATGAAAGAGAGAGAGAGAGATGGTGAGCGAGAGGGAGTGTGAGAGCGAGCAAAGGTGAGCAAATGAGCAAGCAAGAGAGAATTTCTGTGTATGGGAATGCTCGACATCCCTGCGAGGTATTTATAGCATTGTTTTTTTTTACCCCCACATTTTCAATCTGTTTTCCAGTCTGACTGTGGTACGGGTCTGTCGTGCGTTTCTCAATCACATACCCTGTTACAGACACACACACACACTGCATAAAGCCAACACTCAGATTTTCCCAAGCAACAAATCATTTTCACATGCCACAACCTGAAATATTAATTCCTTGCTAATCAAGCAGCAGCATACTTCCTGCTCAGTGCCGTATGAGACAGACCCTGCATGTCTGTGTGGGGAACCTTGTAACCATTTACTAATGATGCCGTGAGCAGATACCTCTCATTTCTTTTAATATAGCACTCTAACTTGTTAATGCGTGACCAGTGGGGACAAATCTGGCATGCTATGCTTGTCAGGGAAGGAAGGATAGTGTATGGAGGTTGGGCTCACTGTGCTGACTGTGAAGTGATTCGTTTTTATCAAGGTAAAATGATTGTAGGCCTTTTAGCAAACCAGCACTGTCAAAAAAAAACATTTGCTCAAAGAATTCTTGCTCTCCAGTTAAACATGATGTTTAGTTTCTACCATGTTCTCTATTCAGTATAACATATGAGCATGATGGCATTTGTTAATTAGTAGTAAATATAAAATACAGATAACACTGATGTTTCTGATGGTGTTAAAAGACAAGAGATTGATGCAACTGTAACAAAGTTGGAAGTTTTTTATGAAAACTAGATTTTTGGGTTAATTTTAATCAGTGTAAAAGGAGGAATAGAGGGCAGTGGCCGCTACTTAAAAGAGGATTTCTAACAAAAATCTACTTTAACAAAAATCAATTAATCTGAATTAAGCCTTTCGATGACTTACCTGCATTCACTACCAAAAGAAAGTTACACATGAGAGTAGCACCCATAAACCCTTAAATTTGTACTAAAACTATAAGTTTACAAAATGTGCAAGAAACTCTTCGTTCAAGAATCTCCATCAGAGACACAGTGGAGCTGCTGCCACCAAGTCACGGTTTTGCTTTTAAATGTAGAGCAGCAGCAGGGTGCTGTTCCAATCAGGCAGGACGCTGCAGGAACAGTCGAGGCGACAGGCCGAGCAGGATCTGAGTGCAGACACCAGTACAGGACAGGGGTTTGCACATGCCAATTTACATGCAGAACCTGACAAAGGTTAACTGGGCAATAGGGAGAAGGAGGGCAACAGCCTGGGGCTGTAACAACTGGTCATAAATGATCAAATCTTTCCCCAAGATACTTTAGAGGTACGTTCCAGGTCTGCGTTGATATGAACTGCCTCCAGGAATGAACATATGTTGCGCTATCATTTTGCCAAACTAGCAGCATTTCAAGTGGAAAGATTTCACCATTAAACTGCGTTAAGCGCATTTTAGTACCATATGAAAAAGTGCAGAATCCAGACCCCTAAGCTGTACTTTTGTCATTATCCCACAGGTGCTTTATTTTGTCATTGCAGTTTTTCATGACCTTGTCAATGACTTTGTTCCTAATAACTTCACCTCATTGGTTTCTGCTCCTGGATTGCGTAGATTAAGTTTTTAGAAACTTTCCAGTCCCCAGTCAAAAAGCATCCAAGGCCAGCTATCTAGTTTCAATCATTTAAAGCATCAGATACTATCAGGAGGAGGGGCACTCTTTCAGCCATTTGAAGGAGACAGACATAGATTTCCCTTATGTGTTCTGTAAACAAACCTAAATATTGCTTTTTCTGAAATAAGATGATGTTCAGTCAGAAATGCATTAAAAAGATTTTATGGACATCTGCTTAAATGTTTGTGTTATCTTATACAAGATAATACTTCAATAATGTGTTGTGCATATGACTTGATCAGGACATGTGGGGAAACATAAATGTAACCACAAGAGGTTTCCACTGTTCCCCACAACTCCAGGATATGTTTAGCTGTGAGGTATGTCTATAAAGCGGTTTTGGACGTCATCAGCGTTTTTTTATGCAACAGAGGCCCGTGAATCACGACCGGCCTGATTTGGTGGAAATTTGAGACAAATACATGTAACACAAAAATGTTAGCTTCATCTGCACTAATGCTGATTGTATTTGTGATACCAGGACAATTTGTATTTTTAATAAAAGCATCTATTGTTTTTCACGATATAAAATATTTACCGAGTTCCCTCATCTGCCAAACTGCAACTTGTGTTCCAAAGAATACTGAGGAAACCACTCAGGGGCTTCAGAGATCTCCAGATTTATTAACGTGCCAGCGTCAGACAGGAGGCTCTTTGTTTCCATGTAGCCTGTGGATACTATTATGCTGCTTGCAGGCTCTGGCAAGAATCGCTGTAGCAGTTTGGTTGACAGTTAGACAACTTTTAGTGCCTGTTAGGATTTGGCATGTTGAACGAAATACTGCATCAGCAAAATCAAAACAATCCATCCTTAGGGCAATTTTATGGTCATTACTATAGTGGCTTAGACATTTCACCAGAAATTAGACTTTAGAAGAAAGGCACCAGAAGAACACAAAGTCAAAATCAGGGGGGACTTGACGCCACAGAGCTCTGAACAAGCTTTCACTATTACGGCGGGTGCTTGAAGTTCAAGAGCAGGAAATAAGAGAGTAGACAGGGGCAGGCTTCACTCCGCCAGGGGGTAGAATATCCTCTCTCGACACCACGATGGTCATTGGCGTATGGAGGGTTACACAGGAAGGAAGCAGGCCAGGATGGTAAGGCACATTCCCAAGAGCCAGCAGGTGTAGCAGATAGGTGGTTGAAGATGGTAGGAATCCATGGTCCACGGAATTCACGAAGAACCAGACAGTTGACGGAAGAACTAGAGGATCTAGGTCACTAACAGCAGGCAGAAGTCAGCACTAAAATACAAAAAACAGAATGACTACGAGTGCTAGGAATAAATGGCTCAGATTATTCGACTCGCAGCACTAACTGAGAGGCAAAGACAGTCCGGCATCAGAGGACAACTGAAGCCCGTTTTTATATGATGCTGGAGTGGTTGGTTTGGCGGCTTCCACCTGCTGATTATTAATCGCATACACCTGGGACTCATCAGGATGCCACACACCTGTGAAGCTGTTTGTATTTCTAAATGTAGACTAAAAAGTACTGGAATGAGAAACAATACCCATAATCTGCACAGCAAATAAAAAATTGTCCAGTTTCCCAGAAAAGGTACATTGGCAATAATAAGTGTCTTCAGTAGTAACTACTTTCATAAGCACAGCTTGATGTATCATCTTTTCTCCTCTACTTTTAATTTTTAAACACATACTGTCTCCAAGTGCTAAAACCTGAGTATATTTTAACCTTTATCCTCCTTCCCTCCTAGATCCCAGTAATGACAGGGGCCTTCATGGACTCCTCGCCAAATGACGACTACAGCGGCGAGCACTCGCTCTTCAACTCCTCGGCGAGCGTCCACGCCGCCGCTTCAGCAGCCTCCGTGCACGGCCAGCAGGATGAGCAGCAGTCCATGTCCAGCGATGCCATCTGGCTCTGGATCGCCATCGTCGCCACTATTGGAAACATCGTGGTGGTGGGCGTTGTCTACGCCTGCACGTTCTGATGAACACATGCTTCCAAAGACAACACACACACTCACACATCCTGCTGTTTCTGGATCTCTGGACCTCTGAATGAGACTTTGTAGACAGAAACACATCCTCTCTGTGCGTCTCTCTCCTTCTTTCTCTCCCTCACATTTGCTTTTTTTTGGATCAATTTGGACCCCTGAGATGTGATGGCTGACAGTGACGTATAGACTACTGTATTTCTTTATCAAAGGGAAAGACTGGGATTTGGCAACAAGCACTTTCGAGTGCTGCAGCTGGAAGTTTGAGAAGAAGCTTGTGTGCACAATAACTCTCCGGTTAAAAATGGAAACAGCAGACCTGCGCGCTCGCCCATTAATGAAAAAAAACTTCTTCTTTTTTTAGCTTAAGTTTGTTTCCGTGTTTCTGCTCAGACACCACTCTCATGTGTAATGTAGAAAGGAGAATAGAGATTAAATGGGGCTTAAGATTCGGGTTAACTTGGGCCACCTGAAACATCCACCAGACAGCTCCGAAGCAATTCAGGGCAACGCTGCTTAATTATGCGGCTGAGAAGAGCTGGTGAATGTAAAAAATTTAGAAGGTACTTGGATTATTTTCATGTTAGGCAGCCCTGAGGCCCAGTACATTAGGGCTCATTTATGCAGGTGAAACATAGCATGGATACTGATTATCAGTGTGTATTGTGTGTTTCTAAACTGTTCTACTGATAGGAAAACGAGAACAGGATACTGATTTTAATAAACTACCTAAAATACTTTCTGCAGTGCTAACTTAATTAAAGGAGTGACAGTCATCCCATCTTAGCATCAAATGCCTCCAGTAACATCCAACAGGGATTATCAGAAAATCAAATTATATTCTCATGGTCTGTTCAATTATAAGAGAGAATACAATTGATAACGAAATAAAATTAGAAGCACAAGTTAAATCAAACACACGTAGCCTTCTTTCCTCATTCAATTAATTTCATAGTCCTTTTTTATCTATAATTAAATTCTGTAAATTGCTTCTTTTTGTCATTTCTCAGCCGTAAGACAGTCAGCCGCAGAAGGTGGGATTTCCTGATGTTGCAGATATGTGTTGGAAAAACAGTAAATGTGTTCAAAAGTAGCGTCACACTGAGCAGATCTCTAGTGAACTTTGTGATAAATGTATGCTAATGTGAGTAGGGAAGTGATGATTTTGTCACTTATCAAGCTGTACCTTTAAAATGTTCACTGTTCGGTTAATTAGTTCTGTGTTTCTGTGGATGCTGGAGGCTGCTGTCTCCATGGCAACAGGGCCTAATTGGGATACAGTAACTTTACCCGGAGAGTTGAGCATTAACCTACAGCCAAAGACGCAGTCAGTGCTTTTCAACATGAAACATACTCTACAATGCACGGCAGATACACCATACTGCAGCTGGTAGGCTTTGATTTTTTATCATTTGAGTCTGAAAATTGAGGTTTTTTTGCTTTACTTAAACCATCTTATGTCCCCTTATATGTTACAAAAAATAAACAACAAAAAGTAGATGAAGATAATTTTATTTTTCAAACTGTCAGCAAGGTGTTTCATCTGTCAGCTGCTCTTTTATATATGTGATAATACGACCGATTCCCATTTTTGGACAGAGGGCTAGAGAGAAATAGAGACGGATAGCTCTTTGCTCAGTGAACTGATATTTCTCTTGGGATTTAGAGAAGACTATCAATATGCTCTAAAAATATAAACCTGTCTTGTATACACCATAACTGTTCAAATGCTCATACACTGAAAAAAAAAAACTGGCTTACTGTATCTATTGTATCATGTGAAGAGACACACCATAATCCGTTATTATTAATGTACTTTTACATTGTTCAAAGGAGGACTGTTAAGGCCTGTTATTTTTAATAAATGGTTGATGTAGAAATATTTAAAGATGTTGTAAACCACATACACAACGCTCCTTTTGTAAAGACATATATGCTACTATTAAAATTTCTGTATTAATGCAAGTTGGTTTTCTCTGTCAGCTAAACAGACACACAGGTACCAAAGTGTCAAGTGAAAAAATATTCACTGCGATCCCTGGTGGGTAAATACAAACATTTGGCTCTTTACACAGCAATCGATGATGCGAGAAGGTGTTTTAGCTCCATGTTTTCTCCACCTGAATTGCCTGGCATTGCTCTCGGTGTACAGCCAACCCACGGACAGACGTCGCCAGTCGCTGCTGAACCATCAGGTGAGATTGATGCTAAGCTTAAATGGCTCCATCTGTCATTTTGACACGAGCACCGAGTTGTTTAGAAATCACCTGGATTCCCTCCTCGGTGTACTCCGGCATCGCTCCTTCTTTCTCTCCGTCGTCATATTCATTTTGCTGAACAAACAGGAAGGCCATGCAGAAAGTTACACACAGCTGTAGAGGCTCTACATTAAAAGCCAAAAACTCACACTGTGCGTCTGTGCTTTAGTTAGTCCTTCAAATTGGAGATTAATCAGAAACCAAAATTAGTTTTAACTGTTGAATAACAAAGAGACAACAATTATGTGGCAAATTAAGTACTGCAGACTTTGAACTACTGATCAGCTCATTGGAGGTTCAAGCCTCAGCACTGCCAAGCTGGAACTGTTGGACCCTTGAACATTAACCATTAACCATATCTGCTCCAGGGCCATCATAGTGTAGCTGAACCTGTGCTGTCGCTCTAGTATCCTAACAAGCTTAGATATTGTGAACAGACAATTTTCCTCTTGCAGGATCAATAAATTATATCAAATTAAAATATATTGAGCAGTGGTGGCTAAATGGTTAACACTCTGGGCTACTGGTGAGAAGGTCAGAGTGCTGCCATTGCTGGGACCTTGAGGCCCTTAACCCTACCAGTATCCAGGGGCGCTGACCCTGCACCTCGACCTCAACTGGGAAATGCAGAAAGGAGAATTTCACAATGTTGTCATGTATTCATGACAATACAGGCTTTAGCTGTTTCTGAAATCATTCACTGTACCCTACATAGTTCACTACAGGGTGTTCATCATTTTGTAGTACTGTTACGGTACAGCTGTTACACTCTATTCACCTTATTTTGCACCTTCGCCAGGGCGGCGCCATATTACAGCATTTTGTCATTTGATTTCCGCAGTTATCAACAAAAGGAACGAGCGGTGTAAGCTAACCAGATAGCAATTTTATTTTATCAAGATGTCGAGGCTGCCATAATAACTGGGCCAAGAGGAGAGAGTTTTTGAAACAAACTTGTTTTGAACATCATGTGGAGAGATCGCAGTGTTGTGGGGCACCATATAATCTACATCCTCCGCCCAAAGATGAGGAGCACATACGGCTGTGGCTGAAAGCGCTAAACCTTAAGTGCCCACCAAAGTGCCCTTATGTATATTCGTTTCATTTTGTGGACGGAACACCGACAGAGGAGCACACTTACCCCAAGAACGACCGTCCAAATCCAGCGATGCAGGAGCATCCGTCGTCTCCACCGCTACTGCTAACTAGCACCCACGTCAGGTGACTCGTACTGCTGGCCTGGCTCGGGTTCACGTCGGCTTTTAAAAACACGTAATCATCTTCTGTGTGCAACAATACACGACCAACTTTGCCGCTATGAAGGTACTGGTACGCCTCTGTGCTCTAATAATTTTTCATAGCCGCACCATCAACACCCAGGGATAGCACAAAGTAGTTAAAAATGTCGCCATATGAGATCTCCGGCCACTTTCTCATGTCATCAACCCACACTGACATGGTCGATGGATGAGGGAACGCAAGACCATCCGTTCTCCTAATAAAACTTGCAGTTTGTTCCCATTTTAGAGCCCCTGGTGTCGTGTCTGTTGACATTTTGATGCTTTAACTCTGCGGAGCCGGCTACCGGAAAGGGCTAACCGGAAGTGAGAAGACAAAATGCAGAACTACAAAGAATTAAAAGTGGGCGGGGCAAAATAAGGTGGATACAGTGCATTCAAAACATCCCACACTAACCAAGCGATATGTACCATCATGCATTGCATGAAGGAGAATGCAAACAAGAAGAACAAAAATCTACAAATCATACTAGCGATGTAATTAATAGCTTGAGTATCGTCAGAAATGCTACTTTTGCCAATGTGCTTCCTACATAGTTCACTATATAGTGGTCCCTAGATAAGGAGTAGGGAGTGAGTGGATGATTTCCAGCACTGTCTTCATCCTCTTAAAAAGGAGCGTCTACAGCCATACTAAGTGCTTTCTGAGTCTGTATTCAGACTGTACTGGGTATGTAACACCAAATAAAAAGTACAACTGAGGCTGAGGGGATTTCTGTTTGTTAGAGGGAGGTTTAAGTTTGGGTTGCAGATATTTGATCACAAACTAAAGTGTTGGACAAAACTAAATCTTGTCTTGATTTTTACTGTGAGTGCAAAAGTGAAAGGATCCTGAAAGTTCTAGTTCATCATAGAGGAAACACGAATAACTGTCCAAAATTTTGTGAAAATCTATTTAGTAGCTAGATTTTTCACAGGATATAAAAAGCTTTTGATCTGTTGGAGCTGTCAGACAAATCTTGAGGACAATGGATGTAGTCGAACTAAACAAATGCTCGTTAAGATATTTTAGTCTGGACCAAAGCAATGGGTGAAAGTTGTTAGAATTGTAAAAACATGTGAAATGATTTTAGGTTTTCACAAAGAAAAAGATGCAGTCTGGAAATTTGTCCTTCATGTTTGAGATCCACTTGTAGCCAAAAGGACTTTTAATTGATTATCCATTCAGTGAATTAACACCCACAATAATAATAATAATAAAACTGAAGTTAGACTTCACAGTTCCCGGATATTTCCAACATAAACAGGGCTTTCCCAAACATATTAATTAAAAGCAACATTAACTTTCAGAATTTCTAAGTAGAAAATCCCAGCACAAAGATGATGTCAAAAACATTTAGAGATCACATGCATAATTCCATGACACTGCTCTGCTCAACCTTTCTGCTATCTCCTAGAATGCATCAGCCCTCTCCCAGCTGAAAAGACAGTTTGCTTTGGTAATATGTGGATCATCTCCTTTCAAATTTGCCACGGGCCTTTCTGATCCCCTCAGCAGATGATAGAGCTGGGAGTGAAGTCGACTGCACATGATCTTCAAACAACCTTCACATTGCTTGTGCACCCTTATGCCTAATTTCCTGTAAATCTGATCGAGCGACTCATTTTGGGGGAGAAAAAAAACTCCAGGGGGTTCTTCCCCAGAAAAAGCATGAAGTCAAGTCAATCCAGTTTTATTTATAAAGCTCAAAACCATAAATCATACACTTGCCTTAGAGGGCTTTACAATCTGTGCAGTGTGCAACACACTCTATTCTTAGAAGCCTCAAATGAAATGGATAACCATTGACCTTGTCTGGGACTAATCTATGCTAATGCATGGTAATTATTAGACTTTCAGGTGATGGTTTTGTGAGAAATCCACAGTGGCTAAGATTTCATTTATAATGTCTGTTCAAGATGAGGCTGACTTTGCCTGTGAATAATAGATAGTGTCGTTAATTTCAACCCGGGACAAGATTAATCAGTCTGAAAGGAAAGGAAAGGAAATAAAAGGGAAGGAAAGGAAAGGAAGGAAAGTGTGTCAAAGATGAAAGAGGAGGATTTAAGCAGAGGTTGACTTGTGCCCCAGAGTCTCACAGGATGTAACACTTCAGCTTGAGTCCTGTCCAGTCGAGAGTGACAGCCGGGTGATGAGGTGCTGGGTATGCTAATATATGCCAAGCTGCTTAGACACATCTTATCAAAGTGTCACTTCAGAGACCCATGGGAATGTACACTATGTGTCGAAACGTCTCCCATGCCCGAACAAGGACTATACATTATCGTCTGTATAATGTGTCTCGGAAAAGTGCTCTGAACAGCAAATTGTTATTTGTGAGAAAGCATTGCAACTCCAAGAGGGGAGGTAGGAGAGGATATCTATTACAGCTTACAAACATCTATGTATATAGTATGTGGGTGTGTGAAGGAGTCAGAAATGTAGCTTGTCTATCAGTGAAGGTGAATCATGCAGGAAAAAAATGCTGCTCCTATAACCTAATAATTTGGGAACACAGTGAGTCATTAATTCCACTCTATACTTGCTTGTAGTGTGACCTGCACTTTTGTCAGCTTAAAGGTCTTTAACACCCAATAGTCTTCTAACTGGCAAAATGTAATATATTCAGAGATCCAGATCTGGGTCTAGAGAGGCAACAAACTCGTGACAGAAGCAACAAACTGCGACTTACTATTAAGTTTTGGACTTGGCTGTGCAGGTCAAACTTCACCAGGTGAATGAACTCATGGCAAAATCCCACAATAGATGGAAATACATTAGTTTGCTGCAGGTTATTGTTAATTAGTTTCTCTGACACATGAGGTTAGTTTGCTACAGAATCAATAATGGGGTTCTGATCACACTTTACCGCTTGCAGACACATTCAGAGAGGAATAAAGAGTGCTTGTTCTCTTTAGTTTAACAGTCTGCTTCTGCTGCTCCACCACACTCGTATTCGTTTTTCTCTCGTACTTCCTAAACTCTTATTAAAAGAGGCACTGATATAGCACAAGCATCCGAGCATAACATGAATTATGCTGCGTTTGCATCATCTGTAACTGACTTAGACGCTGGAATGATCTATGTTTTTGATAATAACTGCCCGAGTGCACAAGCAGGATGGAGTTGTCTGGTCGGTTGACTATGTAAGTAACTGATTGGCAGCTGTCATTGCTAGCAGATTTTACAGGGATCCCACCACCTGGCATTGTGTGATGGCCTCTAAGGAGGGAGCGGAAGGAGGAGGGTTGGTGGAAAGAGATTAAGGTGGGCTGCTTCCATGGCAGTAACAGACTGTAATGGATTTGGACAGCACCTGTGGCTTGTGACAGCAGTCTCTGGACCCTGATTCCATTTGTTTCCTTCTGGGGCTCCCTTTTTGCCATTTGTTTCCCTATCTGACACATAAGTACACACACAAACATACACTCTAATGATGCTGTTCATTACAGATGCTTGATAATACAGCTATTATACTCCAGTAACGATGCCCAGTGCAGCATCTATAGCTTTGTTTAACAACTCGATTAAACCAGATGATTTGTCCTATCAGCAGAAGCACCCTCTTATGGATAGCATTGATAATCCTTCAAAAACAGACACACAGTAGTTAAATGATGATGTGTATCCTGCAATAACTGACACAATATAGATAACTGATGATGTGCACCTTTATTAGTAGGTAATATGGTAATTTTCCCAGAAATCAGGCCCATAATTGAAAGGTTTCCCGCTGATTAATTAACCATAACTGTCATTTGAGAGGACACAAGATGCAGGCAAAATGCCAAAGGATTCTCATGTCATCCATTTCCGTTTAGAGCTTTCCTTTGTACCTCCAATCACGAGGGATGGTAAATAGAGTGCCAAGTATGACAGGGAACAGAGAGTCTTAATGCAATCCCAGGGGCTCCGCCACCCCCTCATGCTGCTGCTGCTGCTGCAGCCTCGGTGAAAATGCTTCATTACTGTTGCTCCATGATGGGAGCTCAGCATCACCCGTCAACCAAAAAGCAGGAGCCCTCTTTTTTTTATTTAGTATATCGCTATTGAGAGGATGGCTGGGTCTCTCTCTTTCTCACAGTCTTCTATGAGGCAGAAAGAGACGAAATATCTGTCTCTGCCCATCATCTCACACTGAAAGCATTCTCAGAAAGAGCCGTGAATTTATGAGGAAGCTGCCCTTTGATCAGGAAGGATGCAGTCCTGCCCACCTGTGCTCTGAGCCAAATCTCTCCAGCATATTAATCTCATTACTGTTGTGTTTCAACATAACTGTCATTTTCTCTGAAGGTAGTTGACAGCTAACAGACTGAGTGCTTACACTGCTGACATTGCAGTCAGTTTCCAGTTCAAGCTGGTAGAAACTACAACCCACAGTCATGCTAGTGGCTCTGTGAGGCTGCACTTAGGCACAGTGGTGCTTTTAGGTACGATGTCAGCTAAAATGCTCACATTGACTGTGTTACCATATTGATGTCCAGCAGATGAAATGTTGAGCATTTTTTCCCATCTTAATTTGTTGTACTGGCATACTTATATTTGGAATTGGCAACATATGGTAAGGTTGGAGAAGCTAATAGGAATATCATTTGTTGTTAAAATATCTAATAATAATCATTTCAAGAGTTTGATTTTTTGGCTTCATTGTTGTGCTCAATGAAAGGTTAAGGGCAAGTAGACGTATTTGCATGATAGAGCATCAAAATACAAACTGGCATTAAGAAAAATGATAAAAATTAACAATAAAACAACAGAGTGCTTTTCCAAATCCAAGTGCTTCAAATGGCAAAACTAAGCAAACAAGTCACTAAATCTTTAGAATTTAAAATAAAGAAAACACAACATGATGCATAAAACTAATGCAGTGTAAAATATGGTATTAAATGAAATAAGACAGCTGAAAGAGATTAAAATCCAACTAAAATCAAGATTTCTTCTCAGATAGAAGTGCATTTAGGATGAGACTCAGCTAACCTGATTTCCTCAATGGGATCATCAACATCAGGAGTCAGGGAGGCACCTTGAATGAAAACTATATGCAAATCTATAATTTTGATTTAGTAATATTGCACAAGATTTTCCTCACCCCAACTGGTCGAGACACAAGGTCAACCCCTCACCGGACCTGGTTCTGCTGAAGGTGTCTTTCCACTTTTGCATTTGTTGGGTTTCTCTAACAATAATGCATTATCCTGTATGTTTTAACCTTTTAAGCTTTCTATGTGAAGTGCATGTTGAATTTATGTTCTATAAATGGAACTGAACTGAACTAAATAGAGAACTTTGAACTACTTGTAAAGGTATGTTGGAGATCATCAAAGTCAAGAGAATTCAGCCTCTGTACCAGATTTATTAGCAATCCAACCAGCTGCTGAGATACTTAGACATTATATCTAGAATTTACAGAGTCCTTGCGGTGGTGGTGACTGAACAAAATGCGGGTTTGTTATGGGTCATTGTCCAATTAAAAATACATCGTTGTACTTAGCACACACTAGATGGGACTGGGTGTTCCTGACACTAGGTGTCGCATGGAAACTGAATAAATCACCTTCAATCTTTCTACTGCATGCTTCACAGTAGGGATCACACATGCAGGTGATATTATCCATTAATTTTCTCTACATCTCAGCATCTCCTGCGTCAACCCTTAGAAGCATTGATGTGGACTGATCTGAAATGCCATTAATTGAAGACTTTTGAGTGTGGTACTTTTGTTGAACTTGTCTTTTGCAGCAGATGAAATGCTTGGTCCTAAAGAGTTAGTTCCAGGAGAGCCAGTTTCATCTCCGGATTTTTTCCCCGCTCTTCACTTAACTGAGCAGCTCTTGCAGAAGTCAAAAAAGGCTTTTTGTGTGTGCCAACATAATCTAAACATAAAACAGCTGATGGTCACAGAGCATTAAGGAGGCAAGAATTCCCACCAATCAGTTTTGACAGAGTAGTCATCATGAACGTGGCTAAAATACAGTCACTCATGTCAAAAACAGTTATTGAGGCAAATAGTGGCTTCTTTGAGGAACCTAAAATCTAAGTAAAATTTAGTTTGTTTAGCACTTTACTTAGCACATAGTATAGATAAGAAACACTCTGAGTAACTGATGCTGTGACTGGTGTTAAGTACAGTACTTTATATGTATATGTATGTATATATGAACTGTAAACAGGAATTTTTGTAGTTTTATTATATATCTTTCTAGCAGATGTGCACTAGATGAAAGGCTCAGAGTTTTTTCTTGGGTTCCACAGTTCTGTCACTACACGGAACGTGACTGAATATCAGCATGCAGAACATGCAGCCTGTCACCATGGAGACTGACATGTTTCACTCCAGCTGCCTGATGGCAGACACAGTTGAGTCTCACTGATGTGGTTGCCGGCCAAAATGAAAGTGGAAACCACTCCGGGGGGCTAATGGAGGATCCATTGAGCGGAGGGTGAGACGAGCAGAAGGACAGATAGACAGATGGACGGGCTGACAGAAAATGACAGGATGATTGAGATAAGCAAAAATGCCCGAGAATGGGAAGGGAAGGGATCAGCACTAACAGTGGAAGCCTCCGTCCATTTCCCTGGGTTGTGATGAATGTGTGACAGGTGTTCTCTCGAAGCAGAGCAGAAACTGATCGATGTTGATCTCTGTCATGTCATGCTCACACAGAAACATTGACAAGTTTGCCAGGAGACTGTTTTCTGTTCGGAGCAATTCCTACATCTTGCATGTCACTTCTGATTTATGACATCTGTGAGGTTCCTGTGGGACTTAAAAACTAATGTGTTTTAGGATGCTTTGGTAATGTGAAGTTGCAATGCCACAGAGTAAAATACAGAGAGGTTCTGCATTCACAAGACTGCTCAAATTGTATCAATAGTTGTTATAAAGTTATTTCAAGTTATCAATGGAGGCACTAAGTATCTTGAGGTGCTTCACTTGAGGATCTCATTTTTGGTACACCTTTGAGTTCTGAAGCAAAACTGTGCAAAATTTGTTTTACTGAATAAGTTACTTGCCAGATCAGATTAATGATATAATATACACTACTGTTCAAAAGTTTGGCGTCATCCAAGTAATTTCATGTTTTCCATGAAAACTCACTTTTTTAAAAAACTTTTTCTTTTGATAGGTGTAGTCAAGAGGCAGACAGGAGAAGAGTGGGCAAGACTTGCAGTAAAGGGCCATGATCTGGAAATGAACCCAGGCTGCTGCATTCATGAGTTGCTCACTCATCCAGCTGAGCTATGGGCGCCCTGAAATCTCACACTTTTATTCATGTACTGTACTAACATAATTGCACAAGGGCTTTTCTAATCATCAGTCAGCCTTTCAACATGATTAGCTAGCACAATGTAGCATTAGAACGCAAGAGCGATGGTTGCTGGAAATGTTCCTCTGTACCCCTATGTAGATATTCCATTAAAAATCAGCCATTTCCAGCTAGAACAGTCATTTATAACATTAACAATGTCTGGACTGTATTTCTAATTAATTCAATGTTATTTCCTTGAAAAAAAAAGTTTTTCTTTCAAAAATAAGGACACTTCTAAGTGATCCTGAACTCTCGAACAGTAGTGTATAAGTAACAAAAAAATGCCAGAAAGAAATCACAATAATATCTTTACTATACAAATTTTATATATATATATATATTTATATATACAAATTTTATTCTATATTTTTCCCTCACTTACATACAAAATAATTAATCAATAATTAAAATCTAATGTGCATTACTAAGAAATGGGTCATTCTTCATAATGAGCGCTTCACCTCTAGTAAAAGTATTTTTTAGGTTAGTACTCTGTGCTCGTATTTAAGTCAAACTTTGAAAGCATGAGCATTTATAAATTGTGATGTTTGCTGAAAGATTTGAGTTCTTCTGATCAAGATGGAGTTACAATCATGTCTGAAACACAGTGTGTGTAAGTGTTAAATATTTTTATACATATTACGCATATGTGTTTACAAAATCAGCTGTTCTCTCAACTTCAGTATCTCATCTGATTCAAGGCTCTGGTTATTATGTGTATTTTCCAGCAGAGGGCTCCATATTTTTTTTTTTTTCAGATGCTGGTATTCCAGGATAACAAGGATATGCAGCATAAATAAGGTATGCTGTAGAAACAAAATTAACTTTATTGCAAGTAAATAAGGAATCAGACCTAGTTTTTTAAAGCAGTTCCAAATATATTTTCACACTTCAAAAGACAAGTTTACAGAAAGATACATAAGCAAGGTTATAGGATGGCAGTACAGTAGCTCAGTGTGTTGCAGGGTTATGACACAGAATTTGTTCTGTAGCATTATATGACTGTTTTAAGTCTTCATTATTGTGATGACAAGTGGAAAAAGACAGTTCTGTGTTGTGATGTGCAGTGCTCAGTCATTTCTCCCAGAATACACAAGCTGAAGGAAACAGATAGTGTTCATGGTGTCAGTGGTCTACAGTTCCTGTGTTCCTCAGGCTAAAGAGCAACACTGATTAGATTTCTCCTTCAAATATTTATCTTTTTAATTATTTATTATTATATTAAATCATTCAGTCGACAAAAGAACACAGACTGTATTCATATATTGTTTTGGTGTGCATGTGTTTGTGTGTTACAGTTGATAAATGACGACAAACTTAAGAACTTTAAAAGGTTTATCTTGATAAAATGACAAGTATTTTTAAATGAAGTATGTCTTACTTCCTTCCATGTTGACCTTCGAGGCCTCCCCTGTTCATTTCTCAGAACTCAGGCTCTATTGTCCTGTATTTTGTTTTTCAGAAACCCACTAGTGCAAAAGCCAGGGCGAGGCCTTTCCAACAGCAGTGGTCTGATGAACAGCCAAGAAATGGAGAGTTCACAAAGTATTCTGTTTCTTGTGGGAATTTATTCTTTTGAACTAAAAGGACTGAAAGAGCCAAAAAAAAAAAAAAAATTAGTTTCATCTTCTCTCAAACCACCAGTTTCAAAAAAATACTTGCACATTTCCACTCCACAGATGACCTCGTTTTATGACATATTCTCTTGAAATGAATGTTAAAAGACTGAAAATTTTAAACAAGACTGTGGTTTGTAAATGTTAAAAGCTTTCTATTCTTTTGTTAAACAAAAAAATGAGTGATAAAAAGACAAAATAGTTATTTGCAGGAGCACCTGTATCTGTAAATATTAGCATGATATGAAAGGAAATCCTATTTATTGTTCTGAGGAAGACAGTGGTCATGTATTCTGGTAACAAATGAACTCATATTTCATCTGCACAAACAAGCTTGTTTGGACACATCAGTGTGGTTTATTGTTAAGCGACCTCTAGTGGCCATGTTATCCGTAAATGCCCCACAACAACATGTTTACATTCCAGAGAAGAAGCTCTCTTGTGGTTTTAGAAAGGTGAAGGTCAGGTGGAATAAAAGGAGAAAGATGAATTGATTAAAGTAATTGATCAAGAGATGCACAATTTCTCTTTAAATACACAAATATGTATGTGTGTGTGTGTGTGTCTGTGTGTGTGTGTGTGTGTGTGTGTGTGTGTGTGTGTGTGTGTGTGTGTGTGTGTGTGTATGCCTTTTGTCACATTTACACTATAGGCTTTTCAAAGAAGGTACTTTTTAAAAGACAGCATTCAGAGTTCAAGTGTTGCCTCATAATTTGCTAAAATGGCCAGTGTAAGAACTTAGCCGGTCTGATGCATTAGTCAGATGGACGCACAGAATTCTCTTATGAGTCAAAACCATTTGTGGAGGTCGATAGAAGACGCTTCCTGAGGAATTACTTAATTCTGTAAAATCATCTGGAAATATTAGAAATTCATTCCTAATCAAGTGGCTTCCTCCCACATAGTTTACTTTTCACTCAGTGTTTTTTTTCTCTAAACTGAAAACAGCCAGAGTTGATGTAAACAAGTTAATTCTACCATAAATGGTGATTTCCAGGTTTGTTTCAATTGCTTTTTATTTGTTCTGGCATCTAAATCACAGAGCTAAAACATAACAAAAATTCAGGAAACAGACGTTTGGATGATGACTGCAGACTGGCTGCTGACTCAGAGTATTGTATAATACCCTGTTGCCACCTTCATTTAAAAGCAAGATTATATATATGAAAAAAGACATTTTAAACTAAATTGTAACATATGCTACACAGACCACTTTCTAAAAACTCTGTCAAACAACTCATTTTTTAGTCTCCTTATCTGTTAAAGTAAAAACAGCAGTGCTGGGTGGTTTGTCTGCGTCATGTCTGCTGGGAACATTTGAGCAGCACTAGTTGAATTTTATATTTCTGAAGAAATGGCTTTGTTTTTTTGTGGCTGACTGCATTAGCGGGATCAGACAGTGAACGCCAAAGCTGCATTAGTGGCTTCAGACATTAGCTCATTAGCTCAGGCCTGGGACCACTCCCAGCACTACACCCTGGAGTTAGTTTGGTTCCACTTCTTATAAACTTTCACTCACTCTTCTTTCACAGGCCCTGATTGTACAAGACAGCTGCAAAAACACAGCATAAACTATCTGGGAAGAGCTGAGCACCGCTGTCGATCTGAGAGGAGTTATGAAAGAGGGAACGGGGGTGGGATCAGCGGCGAGCACCAGAGCACACAACCTGGAAAAACCACTACGAGACAGGCAGGAGGAGACAGGAAATGAGCTGAATATTTTTGAAGAGGAGCAGGAGCCTCGCCGCCCCCTCGTCCAGACATTTGTTATACCCCTCATTGCACACCACCGACGCATAAGTAACAGCAGCGGACAGAGTTGTAGTCTGTTTTTCTGATTACTCAAGGACCTTTGTGGTTGCAAGTCTATAACATATCACTTAATGCATGTGTAAAGGAATAGATTCATGGAGGATAAACCTGTGATGGATTAGGCCACAGTAGATGTTTTTTCTAAGGTGAAAAGACTGTTAAAACTAATAAATGTCACGGTTTACAATTTCCATTTTAGGTCATATTAAAAAATGTTTTGCTTTTCACTTCTCCCTTCTAGTCAGTAAGATTTTCAGTAGCTGAGGTCAAAGAAATAAGCACCCCTGAGACCAGGGCCGGCTCTGGACATCAGGGGGCCCTAAGCAGGATCACTTTGTGATATATATATATATATATATATATATATATATATTGGGAAGATAAAATAGAAGACTAAAAAGACTAAAAAGACGACATCACATAAAAGCAGTTCTGTAAAAGTATGTTTTTAAAAGTGACTTAAAAGAAGCAGCAGACTCCGTACGCCTTATCTCCCCTGGCAGGTTGCTCCAAAGTCGAGGAGCTCGGATGGCATGTATAGCGCCACTTCTAAAACTGCATTAATCGTCCAAAAACTCATTAGTTTCACCAATATTTTATCATGGTCTCCTGAAGCACTGTTTGGATCAGGAAAGCCTTCTGGGTGAGTATATTGTTCTACTTCATCCTATAAACAATGTGAAAGCTGCAGGAACCGAGCTTAATCTTAATCTATAATACAAGAAAACACATCAATATAGAAGCTGTCTGTACCTAGAAATTGACCGCGCAGCTAGCTAAACAGCGCTAGCATTAGCAACAACAATTTGGTTACCGTCAGCTGAGCTGAATATGTCAAGGACAAGTGCATTTAAAAATGAGACTCACGATCATAGTATCCACAAAACAATCAACTGATGTTTTCAAAAATTACCTTGCGTATCTCTCTTATGTTCGTCCTCCTTCTTCTTTTTCCTTTTTTCTGCACCTGAAGGATAAACGCGTTTCATCTTGTTCTTCTTCTAAACATCCTCCTTGATGCCAGTTTTTGATCAACCAACCAAATATTTTGACACATGTCTGGGGCTGGGGCTGCGGCTGCCGCCCAATCAGCGACACTGAACTTACAACGCATGTTGGGTGGTTGCCAGGTTAGTCTGAAGCAAGTAATGTTAGATGGCAGTCTGTGGGTCAGACCAGAGCCTTAGAGATAGGAAGAGTTGCGACACTCATGCTGTCGCAGCGGGGCGGTCACGTGGTTCATGTAAGCCTGAATAGTTCCAAACAGGCAGCGCTATCATTTCCTTCTATGGGACTGAGAGCGGCGATTTCACGGTAAAAAAGGAATAAAAATGCCCGATCTCACGAGGATTCGTGAAACTGTCACGTAAGTTTTAGTTTCGGTTTCGTGCGCACCAACACGATTTCATCATGTTTTTCGTGCCGCTCACCACGAAATGCGCACCAATGTATTTTAAACGGCGGACTTTTCGTGCCACTCAGAACGTATTTCAAAAGAATGTGTATATTATATTTTTAATGTAAAACCGTGGCGAATCCAACGCTATATTTTGCATGACGTCGTTCCTAAACATAACCCTAACCATAACCATAACCATAACCTAACCATAAGCCGGTGGTACACTTACCAATTTGCATAGGAATTTCAAGAATGTCCGGCGGCCGGCGGCCGCAAACGCAATCACACAAGCAGTATACGCCGATGGACAGCTTAGATCGTCATGAATCCGCCGGTATAAACCACTTTCAGATGTGATTACCACAGCGAAAAACATTTCGTGGTGAGCGGCACGAAAAACATGACGAAATCGTGTTGGTGCGCACGAAACCGAAACTAAAACTTACGTGACAGTTTCACGAATCCCCGTGAGACCGGGTTGAATAAAATCACACCTCCAAGTACTTGTTTGATTATTAATTCATTGGAGTATGTATGTAAATGTCAGTTTTACATTTTGAGCCGTAAGGTGACATATTAAAGACACTTTTGGGGTTTTGGAGTTTGGAATGTTTCACATTCGTGTTAGCATGGAAAATCGACTTTTACACAGAAATGTAAGATGATTGAAGATGTTAATTTTTGCCCAGCTGGATGATTGTATTTCCAGACAATGTCTATATTTCTCTGATTCACTTACCCGTAGTCTGGGAGTTACTGAAAAGCAGAGTAACAACAGTCCATTCAGCAGATAGTGTCCAGCCACTTCTGATGAGGCAGGAGTTGACTCACTATAACCATTTTAAGACATACACAAAATATATATTCAAGAATAACAACTCATTATGCTTTGATGAATGAAATAGTATGTTTTATTGACAATGGGAGAAACAATGAGGGTCTTCGTGTCTTCAGTGAGGGCTCTCGGGATACTGGTGGATAGATAGATACAATAGATATTAATAAATATGTATGTTAAATACTTACAAGTATAAATTTATGCATTATAAAGGGTCTCATATAAAGGACGTAGTCTTGACAATTAAAAAGAGGTAGCGATGTAGCTTGGTAGCTTTCAAAGAAGAGCTAACAAGCACATGGCAATGCCTGAAAGTCGGTCATCTGCCAATATTCACAAATACAGATAAATGTATGCACCAAAAAGGGCTTCTGATATAATATAAAGACGTTAAAATTAAAAAAGAGGTAGCGACTCATCAACAATTAATCCGTCAATATATCCCTGGAGATAACTTCACAGCTAACAGCAGAGTCGAGCTAAAAAAAAGTAGCAAAAATTCGGTCGTCTACCAAGATAAAAAAATATATATAATTACGCTGCGCAAATACAAATAAAGCTCAGCATATGCATCATAAAGAGCCTCTGATAAAATATAGGCAGTTGACAATTCAAAAGAGGTAGGCATTTCATCAACTTACCTCCACATATACTCAACAACCTGCAGTGCAAATGAACGGTAGCTGTCACTGTCGAAGCCGTGCTTGGAACTAAACAAGCCTCCACAACCCGGAAGTAGACCGAAAGAAAGCGTACAACGGCACCCTATGGGAGTGTCGCAACTCTTATTATCTCTAAGGCTCTGGGTCAGACCATCAGACACAGTCAATTCGGGGGCCCCCTAGTGGCGGCGGGGCCCTAAGCAGCCGCTTAATTCGCGTATAGGGAGAGCCGGCCCTGCCTGAGACTGTCAGCAACCTAAAGCAACGGAGGTAATTAGAACAGTGTTTGTGTCCTCATATCAGTGGAAAATTATTATGTAAAAATCCCTCACAGCAGCTTCCAGAAAACATATTGCGGCTACACACTACTTTCTGCTTTTACCATCAGCAGAAAATAGTTTCAAATGCAAACCGTTAAATCATTTTCTTTTAGGTTTAGTTTTCCGCCAACCCATAATACGTTGAAGCGGGAAAAGCAGTGAGTTCAGATAACACTAAAACTCCTGACATCGGTGTTTTCATTGGCAGTGGTTTACTATTGTTGCCGTGTTGATCTTAAAACCGTTGACATCATGACAGGAGCCACAGTTCAAAAACAACCCAATGAATAAAGTTGTTTTTCTTACAGTCTTTTCTGAAACAGTGAGATTACATATCTTCAACTTGACAGTTTCTGATTAATTTCACCGCACTAACAACAATCAGCAGCGTGGTCTTTGTGTGACTGCCACAATAATAATTTAACAAACATAACAAACAGCCACCTGACGTTTTAGATTCAGCCTTAGAGTCCACAAACTTTAAAAAAAAAGAAAATTGAAAAAATTGTTTTTCATGTTCATTGTGTAAATGTGAGGTACGCTACACCAGTCAAAAGTTTCTCATTCAATGGTTTTTATTGAGCTATTTTATACATTGTAGATTAATGCTGAAGACATCAAAACTATAAAAGAATACATATGGAATTATGTTGTAAACAAAAAAAGTCTTAATCTGTTATGTACAAAATAATACAAATAAATAAAAAGCATTGAATGAAAAGATGTGCCCAGACTTTTGACTGGTGGTGTATGTCATTATTTCAGGTGAGGAAACTTGCCCCATCAGATTCGATTTCTTGTCTAATCAAGCAATCTTCACGTGAGAAAAGAAGGACTCAGGTTCACAACATCACCATGTTATCAAAACAATATGCCACAGTGGTTGTGAGAAATGTTTTCTACCTGCCCACTTATCAAAACTGGTTTTCTGGTTAAATCTATCCATACAATTTTCTACAGGTCAAGACAAGATTATGTAAACAACAAGTACAAGCACTACACAGAAAAGCAATATCTAAACAATCTGTTGGAATGAAGGTTTGGAGAAATGTTGGCAGACCTGAGAGCAATCTGAAATTTAGATCTTCACACAAGTTGAATTTGTTGGGAAATATACTTGGAATCAATATTTATCAAGAGATTAAATACCTTAGGGTTGTCATTTAAAATTTAAATATTACATAATTTAAGACCGGATCATTAAGGCATCCATTGTTTTAATGAAAACGTTGCATAACTACTTTTGTGCTGTTGTTTAGATATTGTGTTTCCCCTTCCTAATGAATCTGGTTCCTTGGGAGTCTCTGGGTAAGTACAGTGGAACATACATACAATGCCCTCTTTGGTAAATCAATCAATCATGCAAGTGAATAAAAACATGCATCAGTCAAGACATCGTATTGTGATTCTTAACATTTAAAAGAAACAATGACTTTGAAAAAAGAAGAAACAATCATTTTGTTGCAACACCAGGAAGTCTTATTACTTAGCTGGTATTATATTATGTGACAGACAACCTACCTCACCCTATTATGGAAAACTGATGGTGGGCAAGAGAATGGCGCCAGATGGAAATCTACGACTGAATGTTAACTGCTTCATTCTGCTGACAGGATCCCACCTGCTGGAGGTCGATCTGAGGTCACTGCCCACCAGTCAGCAGTTACATTTACAGTAAATAGAAAATGGAATACTGAGACAGGTTTCCAGTGTAGGGAACTGCAATGCAGTATTGCAACATTATTTCAGGGAATCTTATTAAAGAATGCCATACTGGTCACTGACTTCCTCATGGTCATGCATCTGCTGCACAATAATCTTATGACTGTTACACATTAGATCAGTTCTGGCACATTATTGACAGCTTAAAGCCTTTTTTTTTCTGTTCTAATCAGTGATATACTTGAAAATGATTTATCATTCTTCCTATTTAGCTGCACAAAGATATCTTAATACCTCTCATATTGCCATGTTTTGTCTTAGTTCTCAGACAAAACAAGGAAATTGAATGTGAATATTGGTGATGGAGCTGCCAGTCCATCCTGTTACATACAGATACATATGCTATGTATATCTAATTAGTTTGGAAGATTAGGGCGAGTGTAGGAAGAGAAAAATGGATCTTGCATCATTACACTGGCCGCGACAGTAGATGATGAATGTGTTGTTTGATTTGCTGCTTTCGATTGTGCAATCCTTTCTAACCATAAATAACACCTTGCAGGATGTGAAGCGAGGAGCAGACCGCACAAACCTCAGCAGCCACAGTGGCTACTAGCACAACCAGCTTCAGAGGAAAAAGTTTAGCTGAATGCAGTGGTTTTGCATGAGTCACACCTTGGGGAAACAAAACAATCTTGAAGGACAAACAGGAACATCAACCTATCCAACATGTAGAAAGGTTTTAGGTTGGTGGCATAGTCACAGGAGGGCAGACCGAGTTTTCAAATGTCTTGTAGTCTCAGTTAGCCATAAAACAGACATAACAGCACCAGTAATATGAACGCTAAAACTGTATAAATATTTTTTCCTTATCCTAAAAGTTGGAACCTGTTGTTGATTAAATTTGATCAAGGAACCCTGAACTAAAGACTCAATAAGAACAATGCAAACTACTGTAACAAAGACTGAAGGCTTACTAGATCGCAAAATACAAACTTTGCAACATGCAAACCTTCATTACCTCCGCCAAGGAGGTTATGTGACACCCGGCATTTGAGTGTCTGTCTGTCTGTCTGTTAGCAAGATAACTCAAAAACACCTGGGCAGATTCAGATGAAATTTTGAGGGGATGTAGACTATGGTAAGAGGAAGAGCTGATTTAATTTTGGTGGCAATCCGGAAAGGATCCTGGATTCTGGATCACTTTGAATTTTTACCTCCGCCAGGAGGTTATGTAATCACCGGAGTTTGTTTGTCTGTCCGTCTGTGTGTGTGTGTGTCTGTCTGTTTGTCTGTTAACAGCATAACTCAAAAAGTCATGGACGGATTTTCACCAAATTTTTACAGGATGTCTGGAAGAGCACGAGTAAGAATCGATTAGATTTTGGAGGTGATCCGAATCACTGTCTGGATCCAGGAATTTTTTGAAGGTCGAAGGACAATTGAGATATGGCCGTAAGGTGGCCAGGCAGCCGCTAGGCTGCCAGGCGGCCGCCAGGTGGCCATACTTCTGTGAAATGCCCACAGTCACATTGTTCTCCATTGTCCTAATAACAAGGTACAGTAAGTGGCAGAAACAGGCTACACCAATGACTCTACAACAATCAGCCAGGAATGAATCTTTGCACATATTTGGTCAGCCAACAGAACACTCTTGGCAGCACTGACAAGTTTGCAAGCACGTTAAATGGAGTGAATTTTAAATTACCCAACCTTTTTCTGCAAATGTGTCCCAACCATTATGCACTCGTAAAGCCACTAAAATGGCAACATTATTTGCTGTAACAATAATCTTGTATAAATAGATGGATTAATTCATCCCTAATGCACGGCAAAGCACTTCACCATAAAAATAAGTGGAGGTGTTTTAATGGTCTAAGCACATAATTACACTACTTGATTGCTGGGAAAATAAATGTTTCCGTCAAGGTGATTATTGATGACTGTTGGTAATAAGTTGACAAAAAGACAGTACAAATGTCACCAAGTTTAGACTAACAGTAGACACTCAAACACGTGTTACATAAAGACACAGGACAACCAAACTGTGTGGATGCTTACTGAAAACAACAGTTTAAAAAATCTGCTAGAATTCTGATGATACAGGAGGAGAATCCTTTGACACCTCCACCATATGCAGTAGTGATTATGTGTATCTGAACATGTTTACCTTCCCTGAGATCTTTACCCAGTCATAACGCATGTAGCCTGTAAACATTAACAGATTACAAACACACATACAAATGCTGTGTGTAATCGTACCACGAGGAGGACGGAGGAGAAACCTGAGAGAGAGCAAGAGAGCAGAGCATGCCAGTGATTTTTTTTTTGTGCCATGCCAAGAAACTTGCCTTGCCTTTTTGACTGACATCACTTTAACTACGGTTTAACTGAAGAGAGCCAGTCAGAGACAGGCGGAGTTGAGTCAGGGAGTTTACTGGTGACTGTGTAGTAGGGCATCTGGAGACTTCACATTGCTGGAGAAATGACTCTTCAACCTACAAGGTATGTATGACCGTTATTTGTTTTATATATTGCAAAAATATTTAAGTTAATCTGCAATATATTCCGTTTTTGTTAAGACGGTTGTTGTGCTTTTTTAATCACTTTCACCATGTGCAGAAGCTGTGTTATAAATATGTGGAGACGTGTGAAGCAAGACGCTGTTGAATTTAATATGTTGTGAAATACTGCTAAATCAAACTCAGAGCAAACCATCTCCACTGGGAATCCAAATTACATGTTTTTTAGCGCCAAATAAGTTTAGTATTACATGACAGTGAGTTGGAGCACCCTCTAATTTTCTTTTTTTTATCTGTTTTTGTTTATTTCTTCATATATTTTTTGAGTATAAATTTAGCTTGAAAAAGTATAATAACGATCATTGCAGTGCATCGTAGTGAGACTTCTAAAGAAACTAAAGTTTTAGTTTTTGATAAATGTGAAACATCTGGTAAGATGTGGTTTGTGAAGCACATGCTGCTCCAGCAGCTTCTGCATTCCATTTTCCTGCGTCCGCAGTCCTGGCATTTTACAACAGAAACAAACTTTAGGGACACTTTTGATGAAGTCTGCTGGTAAATTGGAGGTCAGTTCAGTCTTGACACATTCAGACACATTCCCATAAGTGCTCAATATCATTTGTCAATATGATTGGTGTTGATTTAATAATATTTCATAATAGATTCCCAGACGATTAAGATGGAATCGTTTTTTTGGGCAAAGAAAAATTCTAGTGAACCTGTTGCTCATTTGCGCAAAATGGCAATAATTAGTGCATGACTGTGACACAAGCACAAGATTGATGGCTGACGTCTGACTGGTATGTGTAACTCCTGATTACAATGAAGCAATTAGCAATTCCAATCACAAGTGCATGCACAATATAGAGATGTCCATTTTTGGTAGCAGCTTTTACTGCTGATGAGCTGTTTTGTTTGCAGAGGTGTAATTACCACAGTCATTATTTATGGCAGCTGGCGTGATTACATTTCACTACAAAGGTCACGTTTTTAAAGAAACAGGCTACAGAAACGGCAAAGAAAACACCAGCCAGTGAATGTTATGTATATATACATGTATGAAACTAAAAGGCCAAGTCAGGGGATAACCCTGTAATGAAGATCTCTCCAGTGGGCTGAGCCACCTCTAAAGAACCCCCAAAACAAAACCAACAGCAAATTATATAGCTGAACCTGATAATCACAGAGAGAAATGTACACATGATTAATTGGCAAACCAGCGAATCACCAAAGTATTATTAGTTGAAAGTTAAAAATAAAATTTCCAAGCAGTTTTTTTAGCCTATGAAAACACACATTGCGTGTTCAGCTAGAAAATCTGGTCAAGCATTTCATTCTGCTACATTTTCATTACTGCCAAATGATGAAGCTTTAAAAGAATACGACTTGTAATGTCTCGCCTTGTTTAAACACTGCTTGTTTAAAAGACTAGTCTGATATTGTGTGATATATATTTGCATTTTTGCTTAGATTGACATGAGAAAACTGACTCTCATGTCTGTGCAGTACATATGTAGATGGAGCAAACAGTCACTCAGATTAGCTTAGCATAAAGTCTGCAAATGTAGGAACAGCCAGCGAACCACTTGCTGGCAATCGCATCATGTATATTTTTTTTTACCAAAATAATAAACATTAATATATTTACCTGTTGACATTTAACTTTTTTTTAATTTAATTTTCCCTTACTCTCTGCAGCGTCCCAACTCTCAGCACCCCAGTATCATATGGAGACCTGAACAACACCAATGGCACTCATTGTCCAGACCTGGAAGCCTGGGACTGGCTCAATGCCAGCCAGCCAGTGTATATTCTGATCATCAGTGTTTTGGGGATCGTGTTCAACGTGTTTGTCCTGACGATTTTCTGCCTCCACAAGAAGCCCTGCACCGTGGCTGAGATCTACTTGAGCAACCTGGCTGCTGCCGACCTTCTCCTGGTGTCCTGTTTGCCCTTCTGGGCTGTCAACATCGCCTACGATTTCAATTGGCCTTTTGGTCGATTCATGTGCAAAATCATCAATGTGGGCATTAAGATGAATGTCAGCTGCAGCATTTACTTCCTCGTTCTGGTCGGCATAGATCGCTATGTGGCGCTGGTGCACACGATGTCACATGGAAGAATGCGTAGGCCAAAGTATGCCAAACTAGGTTGCCTGCTGACATGGGGTTTCGGTTTTCTCCTCAGTGTCCCCACGCTCACCTTCAGGGAAGTGAAATATGTCCCTGAGTATAGTATTGAGGCATGCTTTCTGGAATACCCAAGCCACACTGTAGAGCTGCTCTGTGATGGGATGTTGATCATTTTTAGCTTCATCATTCCCGTTTCAATCATCTCGTTCTGCACTTTCAAGATTATTCTGGCTTTGAAGGTCCAAACAATAGGTAGGGTAAATGCTGAGAAAACAGAGCAGAAGGCCACCACTCTGGTGCTGGCGGTCCTCTTGGCCTTCCTCATCTGCTGGGTGCCGTTCCACATAGTCACAGCAGTGGATGTGCTGTTACGAGCCGACGTCCTGGGGGGATGTCACCTCGAGGCTGTCATAGACATCTGCAACCAGATCTTCAACTACTTAGCCTTATTCAACAGCGTTCTCAACCCCATCCTGTACGTCATCGTCGGAAAGAACTTCCGGAAAAAAGTTCGAGAGGTCTTCCAGCAGTGGAGCGTTAAGAAAACAGTGACCTCTGAATCCACACGATCAAACCTGACCTCTACACTCAAGACTATGCCATAAAACACTTGTGTCAAAACACTTCTCAACTGAAAAACAAACTTCACAGAAAGATTACTGTGGTTAACTGTCGTCTAATAATGTTTAAATGATAAGTTCAGGTTGAAAAATACAATGGAAGTAGGTGTGGAGTAATGGGACCAAATAAACCTTCTTCAAGATGCTGTTTAAAAAAACTCTTTCTTTAATTAGGATGAGGAAATATGATTACATGTGTGGGGATACCCAAGGCTTGAATGTTACATCTAGAAGTACTTACCATGTTACAGACTGCAAACAAATATTATCTTGTGTCAACAATGTAAAAAGAAAATGCATCATTAAGCATGAACTAAAAAAAAACAACTTGTTTTTCATTAGTTCATAACTGTTATATCGTACCTTAAATGTACAGATCTACATCTGCCTGGTCGCAGTAAAAAAAAAAAAAAAAGAAGAAGTAAATATATATATTTTCTTACTCACATCTCATATTGCTGATAACTCTGAATACCACTGTTTGTTCAGTACATGACCATCAAATAAAACACACTTATGGTTTTATACCTTTTTGAGTCTTTATAATAAGTTTAAATGTTACGTTGAGCACAAAAACAGGAACAACTGCTTGCTAAGTGTTTTCTGGTGTTTCTGACTCACTGTCTGCCGAGTTAAAACAGGATTCTGTCAAAGACTTTCCACTGCTGATGCATAAACATGCTCCTTTTTGTTGGCTTTATAGACCTTGGTTGTCGCATTGTAGCTTTCTCCCCACACCATCATTTAATGGCCCAGTGTTGACTCATTGTGGGCTGTGGGTGAGGGTACACCCGTCGGTGTCCTTAAAACGAGGGCATGCTATGCCAAACAGGAAATCACGCTTTACCACAAATGCCAGTGCAGAAAATTGTTGTGGAAGAAAAAACATGCAGGCAGACAAAGTTACCTCAAATGATAGAATGTCTGCCAAAAATAAACAGTCCAACCTCATTTCATGTATTTTTGTTGGCATTTCAGAATTATGTAACCATTGGTTTTTGCTTTGGTGTTGCAAAATTGAAAAATACATCCTTCTCATATTCATGCTCAAAGGACATGTTGATTGAATCTGCATATAAAAATGACATAGCTCAATCTTTGGTGTTTCTATTGGATCGTATACCTGTCAGGTCAAAACTGTACTTACTAAAACAAAGGATCAGTGCCAGTAATGATAAATGATGTTTGTAAGACCAAGTACATTTATTACTGACTCTGTGTGTTGATTCAAATTACAACACAAAGTATATGACATCCTCCTTTATACAAAGCTGGATAAACACAGCACTGATGAGACGCTACTGGCTCAGGAACTGTTGATACAAAACAAACAAAAATCATTTATTTTTCTTTTTTATGTGGTCCTGACATTACCGCACAATGAAAGCTAACAGCATAGCAATGCCAGCCTTCAAATGTCTGTCAACAGCTGCAGTTAAATATACCAACTTAAAATATACACAATAGTCACACTAAAACCTAGATTTACTGTATACTTTCTTACACAAAAGTGAACATATTATAAAATTTCAGTTTGACTTTAATGTAGAACTTGTTACTTTCTGTAGTTACACAGTATGTTGTCGTACATCTATACAAGTATGTGCATGTTCTTGCTTTTTTTTAACCACACACATCCTCCTTAGTGTCTGTTGCTAAGATTCTCCTCTTTGATAGTGGCATGTGTTTGCTCTCTGCGCTGACTGATAACGCATCCCCATCCACACTCCATTAAATCCATTATTCCTGGACACATAGAGCTCAAATCATAACACAAAGGTTGCGACACAGAAGTTAGATAGTCTGTTTACACAGTTAAAAGGTTTCCCTGAAATGAGCATTGGTTTTGAACACACCCTCAATGTCCTGCCTTTTGAATCTTCATTCCTGAGAAGCAGCTTTCATTTTAACCCCAAACGCAGAAGGGGAATTACTTATGGATAGCAACAGTGCCGCAAGTGCTGAGGTTGTCTGCAACCACACAAATGCATGGGACTGGGTTTACACCATGCAGCCTGCCTACATGTCCATCATCTGCCTTCTGGGAGTGATCGGCAACTCCTTCGTCCTTTGTGTGTTCTGTTTCCAGAAGAGGCGAAGCTCCGTTGCCGACATCTACCTGAGCAATCTGGCAGTGGCCGATCTCCTCATGGTTTCCTGTCTGCCGTTCTGGGTCGCAACCATCATCGACAAGTTCCACTGGAGATTCGGCGAGTTCATGTGCCAGCTTGTCGGCGTTGTCATTGGGATGAATTATTACTGTAGCATGCTGTTCCTCACAGTTGTGAGTGTGGACAGATATGTGGCCCTGACCAGACCGCTGTCCCAGGGAAGGCAGAGACAGGCCTTCTGGGCACGTGGTATTTGCTTTGGTATCTGGATCGTTGGGATCTTGCTCAGTTTCCCTGCTGTCCTCTTCCGCTCTGTGCAGTTCTTTCCTCACCTGGGCATCGACGCATGCTACCTAGCATACCCCCATGAAGGGTGGAGACTGCGCTACAACATAACTGTCAGTATAGTTGGCTTTCTTATCCCCGTTCCCATTGTGTCATTCTGTAGTTACCACATCACTAAAGTCATTCGAAGCAGCCAGAAGATGAGAAAAGGCAGCAGAGGGAGTGTGGAGAGAAAGGCAGCGCACCTTGTGCTTGTTGTTCTGGCTGTGTTTATTCTCTGCTGGCTGCCCTACCAGATTCTGATGTTCTTGGACACCTTGGATCACTATGAAGTCATCTCTGGATGTACATGGGCGCATGTGTTGGACATTGGCAACCAGTTGGCTACTTACCTTGGCTACAGCAACAGCTCACTGAATCCTTTCCTGTATGTGATTGTGGGGAAACACTTCAAGCAGAGGGCAAAGGAAGTGTTTCAAGTTGTGGTTTGCAGAAGGAAGCAGAAGCGGAAGAAATCTGGTGATTCCAATGCCAATCTGAACTCAACTAAGCAAACGGAGAATACTAAAATCTAGATCTCTCTATACATACAGAGAACATGGACTGAAAAGAGTTGTTCAAGAAGTAAATGCAGTTAACATGCAATGAGTGTCTTTTGCATAAACCTAAATCAATCACACTGTTAATAAGCCTTTGCCATTTGAGGAAACATGTTAGGAAATACACTCATGTGCCTTCATTCCAAGAGTTAGAGGAGAAGGCCAAATCCACCTCCATGTCTCTATGATAAATTTGAAGCTTTTTCTAACAGCTGTTTAACTTAACATTGCAAAAACACTCGAGACATGTGGGGATGACTCGTCTGCCTCCATCTAAAGCTCAGTTATTAACATGGTGTAGCTTGTTTCTTTAATCAATGCAAAAAGCAGACACACCTTCTCTCAAAACCGCAGTATGCTGTCTTTATTGGAAATTTTCATTTTCTGACTAAAGCAAACAAGATATAACATGTTAAGCAGAGATCTCAGAAGTGACGGGCAATGGTTTTGTTTCTGTTTGACAAAGGCAACCTGGCATTTTGCCCCCATTTCCCATCTAGCTAGTTTCAGAATTACTGTAGAAACATGAGAATGCTGCAAATCTTGTTTGTAACAATTTGTAAAAACACTGAAGTAAAATTTATTGGAAATTCTGGAACTCTGCTGTTTTGTTTGAGATGAATCACATCTAAAGCTGCCCTTAATCTGACAATCCTGAACTTGAGTCCATGTTTAATTTTAATTACTGTGACCTTGAGTTGCCTCGCAGACTTACTCCCCTTATGTTGCTTCTGGCAAAGAAAATAAAGGATGGTGGTCTAATAAAAGGATAACTTTGGAAGCAAAGTTGTTTTTCTAAGACAATGGGGATTCTTGAATGACTGAATACATTTTTGCATGTACTCTAACAGATGTAAGAATATACATAACAAAAGCAAATCCATGTTTGTGCTACAGAGAATAGAGTAGAGCGCATGAACATAGTGCTTTAACGTAAGTTTTATCAATAGACTTAAACACTGAAATGATATAGAAAAGACAAAGTTTCCCCTATGATTTTAAAATGTTATCAAAAGTAATTCAGCAATGTGTGGGTGTTAGTGTCTCCAATAAAGTATCACCTGTGACTACTAAGGGGATTGAGTGTCTTTGATTTGATATGATAAGATTGTTTATGCATTGCATGATGATGAGCCAGTTGCTCTTAGAATGATTCAAGAGTGCTGTTATCATTTCCACCATAGAAGAGGAGGCACAACGGAACTTCATATTCATTTTAAGATAGCACTTTCCATTCTATGCTGTTAATAAAAAATACTATATATATTTCAGAATGTGTCCCATTTGATTGTTACTCTGTCTTAGATTAATGATATATCAGTATTGTATTGTTTTCTTTGGTTAGGATAAAATTCAGACTTCATTTGGAATAATGTTGTTTACTTTTTGGAACAAGGTATTAATGATCGCAGTGCATATAGAGAAGTATCAAACACTGTGTAAAAAGCAAGAATAATACTGCTAATTGGTTTTATTATTCAAATGATTGCTGCATTTACAGGAAAGACACGTAAGCATGTGAGGTCATCGTTCCTGTTATCTCTGAGGAATGTTGTTATTAGTACATGGAAGCTTTGTGTATCAAGATGACATAAGTGAGTTAACTTGTAAGTTTCAATAAAATGGTCCAAATATGTCTCTTTTTTCTTTCTTACTAGTTTCTTTAAAGTCTTTTGCAACACTTGCTAACTCCAGTTCAGGATTCTCTCCAACATATTAAGAGCGCTTCACTTTCAACTTACCTCATGTATGTGCCTGGACCTAAGTCTGACTTTTTCATAAACAAGTTGATATATTGAACTCCTTGGCAAAGGGTGTGGAGGAATGCTACTCTGTATACAAAAATGGTCACAGAAGATCTCCCATCTGCCTCACTGTGTACTCTCACCAGGAGTTTGGTGTACACAGCTGAGCCCCGATACAGACGAGTCTTTTATTATTAACATTTTGACCAAAGGGGGAACATTTTTATCAAACGTAAGGTAAGAAGTTCTGTTCAACCTATTTTTTTTTTTTAGTTTTGAGGATAAGAAGAGCAAAAAAGACTAACAGGAGGAACACCGCCTTTAGAAAATACGCAGGGAGATTATTTAACTTGTTCATGTGATGCCTTCTTCTGAGCAATAGCAGCTCTGGCTGAATTTTATGTGTTAAGTTTTAATCTCTGACTCCAAAGACAACAGTAAAAGTCAAATTAACATAGCATCATGCACTTTAAATCCAGTAATAGAATTTTACTGATAAGCATGGAATTATTTTCTTGTCCAGCACATGGAGCCGATGACGCTCGTAACTGTGGCAACGTTGTGGTCTGAAAACAGCAGCACGTCCCTGCCGTTCAATCTGTCAGAATCTCCAGACTCCACAGAATGGACCGTGACCCTGACCATCATTCCCCCGTATGTCTTCACCATATCTCTGCTGGGGCTTCTTTTTAACAGCTTTGTCCTGGGAGTGTTTGTAGCCCACAAGGATCGACTGACTGTAGCAGAGATCTATCTGAGCAACCTGGCACTGGCTGATTTTGTTCTTTTGTGCAGCCTCCCTTTCTGGGCAATGAACATCCTCAACGAGTTTCAATGGCCATATGGAAATGCTTTGTGCAAAATTGTCAACTCCGCCATCATCATCAATTTCTACACCAGCATCTACACCCTGATGATGATCAGCATCGACCGCTACTTAGCACTGGTAAAGACCATGAAGGCCAGGTGGCTGAGACGGACGCTTTACGCCAAGGTGAACTGCTGCATCCTGTGGATATTAGGGTTCCTGCTGAGCACACCAACCATAGTTCACAGAAAGGTTAAGTTCTATGAGGAGTACGGCATTACAGCATGTGTACTGGATTACGATCATGGCAGTTCTTGGAAGCTGGCCCATCAGATACTGATGAACCTGGCGGGCTTTGTGCTCCCTGTTCTCGTCATTGTTTTCAGCAGTGGGAATATAATCAAAGCTTTAAGTCAGAGGACAGAGAGCATAGGGTTTCACGACGCCAATGACACAAAGGCCACTGTTTTGGTGTACGCTGTCACACTGCTGTTTCTATTTTGTTGGGGTCCCTTCCAGGTATTCACCTTCCTTGACATACTCTGTGATTTTAAAGTGCTGGATGAGACACTGTGGTCTCACACTCTTGACATAGGAGGACAGGTCTCAGTGTATCTGGCCTTTCTTAACAGTACCGTCAACCCTTTGCTGTATGTCTTCTCTGGACAGTACTTTAGAAAGAAGGTTAGCGCCATCTACAGAAGGAATCAATATCAACGCAGAGGATCGGACATGACCACTTACCAGCGTTCGTTGGTGTCCACTTATATGAACAGAACAGAACAAATTAAGCCCGTGGTCATTTTTAATCCAAAGGAGCAAATATGACCCTCACTGATGACATCCACTTCCTTTGCGGCTTATGGATAAAGTGATGCAATATCGAGGACATGACCATCAAAACTGCTGCTTCATGAGATTTAACACAATTATAATGCTGTTATATAGTTAAAAAGCACTATCAGAGGATCTATAATAACATCATTGGAAGAAATAATAGACACAAATATACATAATGGACGTAATGTCTGGGAGGATTGGAAGCATATTTTATGCGTACAGTTTCCATATTGACACTTATGTCTTGTGTTGTGGACAATGAGTCTGAATATGCATTTACATTTGTTTCTTTGGTCTGTTACGTTGCTGCTGTCTTGTGATGTTTTACAGTTTAATGTTCATCTAATGTTTAATGTACATCTTGGCAGGTTAATAAAATATTTATTCAGTAATGACATATGGTATATACAGTCTGTTTTTACAACATCACAGCTCAATTTCATCTATTTTTGCGCCTTGCAGGATTTCTTTGTACTGTCAGCTCAGCAAGCCCATTAATCCTGAATGTAAACACATAACGTTAAATACGCTGGAAACTATTCACTCACAGTTCTGACCTTTTGTGGAACTCGTCTGAGTCTGTTTTCTAAAGCAACTGTCTTCCTGCAACCCATAAGCATGAAATTTTCAACCATCTCATGCAATTAAGTGTACTAGCTACAGCTTATAAAATCTGAGGCTACATCTTTAAACTGCTATACTAAGCTTTGACATTTAGTAGTGGTAAAAATCTCTGCAATTCTTGAGTAATTTCATGAGTAACAGCCAGTTGGCCATTTCTGAGGAACTATTATCTAAATCGAATAACGTGAACAATCACAGTTAATTACGGAGAGGCTTTGTACTGACTTGTTATAATCTTGTTTCTGACGATCCATTGCGATGATGACACAATTTCCGGAGCTTGCTACGCCTTTGGCTCCCACGAAGACTCTTGGAAGATAGTCAAAAGTACTCAACAGAGGAAATGTTTTAAGGCTTGTGTTATATTTATGTTCAGCCAAAAGAGCCACTCATCTGCGCTCTCTTTTTCAAAAAAATGTGGAGAGGTTGCTATAAATTATAAAAATTATCTAATTCGTGTGAATCTGTCCATTTCTATGTTTTGTCAGCGCACATTCATTTCTGCTGAGGCGTGCCGCTTCAGAATTCATGGTCTTCATTCTCATTTGACATGATAGGGATTTCTTCTGGATTTGGATGCAGTTCAATTGTCACATGGGACAGATTGACAGGAAATTGTGTGGGAAGGGTTGCAAGTTGCTGCAGCTGTTTTCTCTTCCACCTGGCATTAGACTGTCCCAAATTTAAAGCGATTAACACTACAACCACAATGTAAGAATGACTAGTGACTGGCATTTTGTTTCAATAAAATATTCAAGGCTCCTAGTGTTACAAATAATAATAGCAAAAAATAATGTATGAACAGCGTGGGAGTGGACCGAACTGAAGTCAGAATGCATAATAACCTATAATGGATATGAGAAAGCAGTTGGTGGATGGAAAACACAAATGGAAGTTTCAGTAAGTGACAGGGAGTCTGATGGTTGGATAGATGCTGTGGTGAATGTGATGGAGCTGTCTACTACAGCACTTGCAGTATAAACTCTGCACATGCTTTTAGTTCCATTATTGGTCATTAAGAACTGTTAGTACTACACCATTGTTGTCAAATATTAAACAATTATCCTCACTTTAACTTGTAATAAGACAAGAGCCAATATGAAAATCTCTTAGAACAAAGGACCAGTGGTCACTCTTATAGGTTTAGTGACGTGTGAGGTCACAACATCTGGTTTCTATTTAAGGCTTTGGTAAAAACAGAATACCTCCTCCAATGAAGCGCCCAGGCTCTGCGGGTCTTCAAGGGTCGTGTCCATCAAAATCTAAACATTAAAGCCCCTATATCAATATTGAATCGGGTTCCTCCGACTGAAAAACACATTCCATTGACATGAGGAACACATATCCCAGGTTCCATTGATCAGCAACGCATATTCTCAGATTAGATACTGCATTATTCCCCCCTTTGAAACATCTGCTTCGCTAACTACCATAATATTGGTTACAAAAGAAACCCACACAGAACAGCCTCTCTTGTCCGTGCTAATCACAGCATAAGCTTATCAATATAGTAAACTTGTGGAGTGTGAGAGTGAAATACCTGCCAGACAGCTATCTTTCCAAAATTATCCATCAAACTATCAGGGACTTAAATAAAAATTTAAGAGAGGAAATGAAGTCAGTCTTTGAGTGAATGAATAGCAATAGACTTATTTCGAATGTGTCGAAGACCAATAGTATGGTTATTGGAACAAAACATACATTGTGATCTAATCCAAAGCTTGACCGAACCATTAATAATGAATCCATCAAACAAGTGAGAGAAATTAAACTGTTGGGAGTTACTATTGATCATATATTATCTTGGGACAAACAAATACAGAGAACTGTAACTAAAATTGCAAATATGTTGTCAATAATTAGGAGATGTGCCAAATATCTGACACCACAAACCACTATACAAGTAATTCAAGCTTTGGTTTTGTGGCACATGAATTATAGTACAATTGTTTGGTCCAATGCTTCACTAAGTAACATCAGAAAACTGCAACTGGTACAGAATAAAGCAGCATGTGTTGCTCTTTCCTGTGAATTGCTGCTGGAAGTCGTTTTTATGTAAATCTAAGTCATTTACTCAGAGTACAGTAATGTTCAGACCAATGAAAGGATGGAATTCACTGACCAGTTACGGAACTCAACAGAGGAACATAGCAAACTTTAAAATAAAACTAATAGATTATTACTTAGCACAAAATTTCAGTTTCAGTTATTAATATCCGTGAGCTGCTCAGGGGAGCAGAAGCTGGTAAAATACGATTGAATAAAATTAAATCTCAAACTTAAATGTAGTGGCTGCAGTGTTACAACAGTAAGACAGATTCCAATTCCACTTTATATATTGTGAATGTAATTAATATTAAGGATGCAAGGTTTGGTGTTTCATTCTTCAGGAGACTCATATCATGGTTAGTTTCTGAGGTAGATTATTCTTTGTCACTATTATTGTTGGGTCAAATCTGTTTTTATGATAATTCACTGTGGGAGTATTGTGTGTTGCATGCTTTTGGGTTCAGCATGAGTTGTGTACATGTGCATAATTTGTATTGTATATGTGTATTCTTGCATGTATTGTTTACGTATTCTGTAATTCTGATTTGTATGCATTCTGTGTACATGTTGCTTGTTGGTGTTGTCACAAATTAAATTATGAAGACCCCAGGAAGGACAGCAGCTGCCTTGCAAAAGCTATAGGAGAAAAAACAAACAAACAAGACAGGAAAACTCTCTCACGGCCCCCTCTGCACCAGACAACCACTTATGGTACTCCAAGCCAATTGAGAAGGGGGTTCGAACAAATATGTGAAATAAATGGAATCAAACACATTTGGGAATCACAAAAAAAAAAAATCAAAACATGTCCAAAGTCAGGCTGGTCGACTTGTAAAGTACAAACACCACCGGGACCAGCCCTATGTCAAGGTCTCACACACACACACACACACACACACACACACACACACACACACACACACACACACACACACACACACACACACACACACACACACACACACACACACCACAGTGAGGGCTGGACGACGCACACACCAGACAAAGAGATAGAGGCACAAGTGCTCTCATTCTCAGATCAGTTACTACAAGCCTTTTCTGAATAACTCAAATGGAAACTTGTAAGTTTTGGTTATGTGATGCATCGAAAATTACGCTGCAGTGAATGTTTCTGTTTCAGTTTGCGCAATGCACTGTGTCACAATAGTCCATTTCCTTTCTGTGAAGGCTAATAGTCAGCACCTGTTCCAGATGGATTTTGGGATTTTAGCTGCTTTGTGAATGTGAGTCAAATAGTGATTCTCCAGAGCCCAAAAAAGGTTCCAGACTGGACAGCCTGACAATGAGCTGTACTTCCCTTTAAAAGCCTGGAAAGTTAAAGGGAGTAATTCTGCTGGGCATGTTTGACTCGCATATTGTGCTTTTGACCGGACTGGTTTCTTAGGTTTGCTATGTTGGAAACTCGAGCTATTTGACTCTGTGTTCTGAAGACTGTAATTAGTGCATTCCAAGGGTGTTGTGACATATTCACAGGGTAAGAAGATAATCATTTCCACCGAAGGGAGTTTTTAAATCCCATCTGGTGAGATGTCATTTTATTTAAATTGATTATTTTTCTGTATGAACAGCAGCTTTACTTCCCACATGTCTATCACTTTGGTCAGAAGTCCAGCTTTTATATGAAAATGGAACAAGTCAAAAATGATTTCCTTATCTGGTGGCCTATTAGCAACAAGAGTCATTAATATAGAAATAGTTGTTTTTCTACATATATTCTTATATACCATATTGAAATACATTTATAGTTATCGCTTCATGACCTTCTAGGTGTGTCTCGAAACATTTGCCTGAATCAGCCATTCCCTACTGAAATTATTTTATCTCTCTTCTTTAAATATTTCTTGTTGCTTCTGATTCCAAGAAACAAAACGAACACCTGCAATGTACATGTGTGTTAATAGTGATACCAGTGGCAACAAAATGAACTATAGTCGCCATTGTCTTGTTGACACTTGTGTACTTGCACTCTATAAGCAGGTGCCAGAAAACATCCTGGATATCAGCCAGGAACACAGTGATAAGACCTGTTCAGAGCAGACTGAAGACTGAACAAGTTTGACTAGTATTATGTTACTAGACAAAGTGACTGAAGCTACACTGTTATCATAGTTTTGTCTCACAGAGTCAGATGTTGTCATGACACTGGGAACCAGTCTGGCTGCACCTTAGTGTCATTTTGTCCTATTGGCAAAATGTTTAACATGTTTTTCCTGAAACCAGTCCCGGGTGGTGTTTAAGCCCGGAATGCAGCAACGGTGCCCCTCCAAAATTGTATCGAGGTAATTGTTTCCGTGGAAATTTGCATGCAAGGAAGTTAGCCCTAACATTAAAATCAAGCAGGCTAACCTCATTATTGTATCCAAATCTTCAGCATAACCGGTCATTTTCAGCGTATATGTAGGTTGCTGTTTGGACATAGATGATGTTGTTTTTCTGCACTGAAAATGTTGTTAAAAAGATAAAGGTTACAGATAGTGGCAAGGGAGAAGAAAGCCTTATAAATGTGTAATGTAAATGGCAGGTCTACAGGCAAAGTTTACATTAAGGGAGTGAGACTGTTAGATTTGAGATAGTGGACTATATTTGACTCTCAAGAGCTGGCACAGCACTGAAATGACATACAGAGACAGGTCTGGCTATTCTTTATATCCTATTGACCCTCGTTTGCCCATGTGGTGAACAATCATTTTGTGACAGCTGTAACCATGACACTATTTCAAATAGACCAAAATAATTACTTGTTGTAACTTTAGTCCCATGAGTGCAGACAAACTAGAGCAATGGAAGGAGCCCAACTGGTTGCTGCGTCGTTGTTTGCTGTGGTAGCCTAGGTGGTTAATTTTATGTTGTTGATGCTGATGTTTGAAAGGATAAGGCTGCTAATTGAACAAAACAAAGAGAGGGCAGTAAAAAGTGGTTGTTCCTGTCAATTCCAAGGTATACCAATAAGCATCAACAAACATATTTTTCAGTGTTGGCTGAGTGTATCTTTAGTAACTTAAGAGCTCGAGAGAAATTTTGACCATGTGACTGTGGAGTGCAATTTTCCCTGGAAATGTATACTGAATTGTGGGTGATATCCTCTGACATTATTAAAAGATGTTTACAGGCAGACAATTTTGTTTAGAAACTACCACGTTACGTATAAAGAGTTTTTTATAACAACTTCTGGGAAAATACCATAGGAAACATGTCAAATTGAAACAGAGCACTCCAAGCAGAGTCACACAATGCTCCCAGAAAAGGGAAGAAACAGGCGGGACAGAAGGAGGAAGGGAGGGGAGGGCAATAGAGTGAGCGAGTCAAATACCTTGGCTGACATCGCTTTATCAACAGGGCAGACACAGACGGAGCGCAGCAGCTGAGCGAACTGGAAGAGTGGAGCTGTGAAGTTTTACATTTCCTGTCTTCACTAGGAAGGATGACTCCAACAAGGTAAGCAGAGGCTTACTCTGATTTGTGCATTTTCACGTTGGGCATGTTGTACCTTCATACTCACTGTAGTTATAACACCAGCAATGCAACAGTGTTCACCATTGTTCAGCATTAACAATGTTTTAATGCTTGTGAATGGCAAGATGCAGATTTTTTTAAATGCCACATGAAAAGCAATAGCAAACCCAAACATAAAAAGTCAAATGCCCGATAAGAAGTTGTGAAAAACACTTTTATTTTTCCAGCACATGAACATCTCAACTGTAAATGTATTTGTCTCAACGTGTTTAGCATTTGTTGTTGCCAAGCTTCAGTCCTAAAGTTTGAACATGCAGTAAGAACATGGTGATTACTAATCAGAACTGCTGCTGGCACTCCTGCCCTAAGGTGGCTACAAACCTAGGTGAGGATATGCTCACATATGAACATATATGTGAAGCAAACAGCGAACTCTAAGTAGATTTAAGTGCAAACACACAAGGAAAAAGTTGTGGTGCACAAGTTATGGGGCAGAATTTGCCTCCAAACGTGAAAAAAAAAATTCTTGGATTGTTCCAGAGCAACGATCAGTATTTCCAGCAGCTGCTTTTAAAATGTTCCACTGGCGCGATAACCAATAAAATCTGAAAACTAATCAGGTTCTTCACAGATAGAATTAGAAATCCTTCTGTGTTTTGCAGATGCATAAATGTAAACATGCACATATTAAATGCGTGAGTACTTGTTAAGTGGATACTTCTAAGTTTTCAGGCAAAATGGAAAACAGTATGGATACAATAACTGTCAAAAACGACATTAAATGTCATGTTTAACAATGCATAAGTAAATGTATAACATATGCAACAGTAGATTACTAATTAAAACAGGAACTTTGACCTGGGACCTCTTGATGCAAGCAGGGCATCCTTGTGAATGTTATCTTTTATCAATCATTGTTCTCTTTTATTGTCTACAGATCACACAGAACACGAACAGCATACCAAACAGATTTAAAACCATTTCTATATTATTTTAGTGGATTTGCTTTTTATTTTAAAATATGCTTTTGCAGGGAATCAAAACATGTATAACAACCTGAGTGTCTTCAGAAGTCAATAACATGCTTTGCTATTCTTTTTGTTGGCATGTTGCCTTTATGTTGATAATAGCAGTAAAGACAGGGAGACAATGTGGAGAAAAAGAGCAGGGGAATGGCATGCAGTCAAACACCATTGGCATGTTCGCATGTTCAGGACTCTTTAATGTAAAACGATAAAGTACTGAGAGTTATCTTAAAAGGCAGCCATTTCATTGGTATTATTGGTCATCGTCCGCATAGTATTCTTTGGAAATTTCTGGTCAAATGACAAACAGTCATATCAATGAGCTGAACTGTTTCATGACAATTTTTAAAGTTGTGAGACAAGTTCATGGTAAAACTGAATCATATTGAGCGTAAAGGTTGCTTCATTTTTTTGTTCTCAAGAGACTTGCAAAAAGAAAAAGGCATTCCGTGATGTTTGATTTTGCTTCTTGGTATTAACTATTTCACAGCAGACTCCTTAAAATTAGTATTTCATAGTATCCAGAGTGACTCAGAATTCTTCTTTTCTAATCATTCTATGCTATTATGACAAAATTGCAACGTCATTTTTGATGTTAGCTTTACATACTTTTAAGTACAATATTTTGTCTGGTTTGCTTTCTTTTGCTCATCAACAGCATTCCTGCAAACTCCAGCCATGAAAACCAAAACAACACTGTGTGCCGTTATGATGGAAACGATTGGCTCTTCACTGTGATTCCAGTGTACATCCTGATCATCAGTGTGCTGGGGATCATCTTGAATGTGTTTGTGTTGATGGTTTTCTGGCTCCACAAGAAGGCCTGTACCGTGGCTGAGATCTACTTGAGCAACCTGGCTGCTGCCGACCTCATTCTGGTGTCGCTGTTACCCTTCTGGGCTGTGTATCTATTAGAAAGATATAACTGGCCCTTTGGGGAACCTCCGTGCAAACTGGTCCCCTTCTCCATCAGCATGAATGCCTACTGCAGCATCTACACCCTGGTTCTGGTTAGCATTGACCGATACTTGGCACTGGTGCACCCGCTGACCCATGAAAGAATGCGGACGCCATTTTGTGCCAAACTGGCATGTGCAGTGGTGTGGGGTGTATGCTTTCTGTTGAATGTCCCTGTACTCATCTACAGGGAAGTTGTACATCGCCCTGAGAAGAATGTTAGCAGATGCGCTCTTTCTTATTCAGATCAGACAGATAAAGCCATAAACATCCTCAATGTCATTCTAAACTTTATCATACCCATTCTTATTATTTCCTTCTGCACTCTCAAAATTATTCAAGCTCTGACAAACAGGTTAAGGGACAGCTATAGCACTGAGGGAAAGGAGCAGAAGGCCACCACTCTGATTCTCGCAGTCCTCCTGGCATTCCTGATCTGCTGGGTGCCATTCCATGTGTTTAAGATACTAGATCTGCTCAGTAGAAATAACATTGTGGGAGGGTGTGAGTTTCGGTTGAGTTGGTTCCAACAGATCGCCATCTTCTTACCCTTCTTCAATAGTGTTCTCAACCCCATTCTCTATGTTTGTGTAGGCAAAAACTTCCGTAAAAAAGTTAAGGAGGTCTTCAGTCAGATGAGTAATAGGAGAAAATCAACATTCAGTCTCGCCTCCACACGTACAAACCTGTCAAGAAGTGTTAAAACTGAGGATGCCACAAGCTAATCTGTAACATTACATTTTTATTTTTTATTTAGGTTGTGTGTTTTCAAGATTTTCAAGCTACATTTTGTTGCTCCTTTCTGTCTACACCATCAACAGATGTGTAGAAATCAAAAGTGTGGTCATTTTAAAAGGAAGTTACTGAATATGTCTCTATCTCAAGACATCCTGTTGACATTTTATACCACTTATGGTGTATTTACCAAAATCTGCAACTAAACCACATTAGCTATAATGCTTTCAAATTTAACACAACAGCAACAGTGCTGCATAATTAAATATGATTACCGCACATGTTTTGCATTACAGAAGTAATGGCAAAATCTAAGATAATGGAAATATTGTACCAAACAAATGGAAACAGACTTTATGTCTTTATATGTCATCAGTTACACTCTTGACACAAGAAGTCAGTGTCTGGATGTTTCACTCCTGAATGCATGTGTATGTAGTTAAATCTCTTTCTCAGTATTGTGACACATTATTGTGACAAAACTGTATTGTTTCATGCTTGTGCTATTCAAAAACCATCCTGTCATGTTTTAAAACCATGTAGTATTTCTTACTTTTGTGTGTGACATTGCGAATGGAGCAAACTTCAAATATTTTTCAACCTGCCAACAGCGGAGAGTGGCTGCCTCCACATTGTGCAGACATCTGCATGCTTGTACAGTTTGTAATTTGTTGCTTGGTGCAGTTTATTTACTATTCAAGTCAGAGGATCTGGATAAATAGTGACTCACCTGGTCATGCCACTCTGTCTTCACTTGGTGAACACACTTCACTGTTGCTGAAATAACTTCTGTGTATCTATTGTGTTTGCATAACAAATGTATTGTAACACTTGCTGTAGGATGGCAGAAATGCAAAGGAGCAATTTTAATCTTTTGCTGGTATACAAATAAACATACCCCCATGAACTTTACATGCTTTTGCAGTCATGTGCAGTGTAATTCTGCTGCAATCATTTGATGCTTTAACAAGCTGTCAATCATGAGTGTGACAATGTTAGAGGAGTGTGATGCTAAATCTTTAGGGTACTCACTTCATGTTGTCAGGTCCAATATGATCGAAGCTCAGTCACTATCTTATGCCTGTAATAGACTAAACTGCATTTGTTGAACTCTTAGCTGTTACAAACTATAAGTAAATAGCTGTACTTACTAATGAAAGTTGTGCAATATTTCCCCAATGGTAGTGTCTACAGATACGGACCGTACCCGTAGCCTGTGGCCTACGGATACGGCACTTTCCCTTAACATAAATATTAATGAGCCGTACATAAATATTAATGAGCCGGCGACGCTGATGAAGGCGCTTCCGTGATTCGAGGTGAATCTGCGGAATGAATGGCGGAACTAACAGCCAGCAAACTATAAGTATTTTTTTTACCTTCAAAAGTAGCGACAGACTATTACATATTAACAACCTAAACAAAACCCTGACGTATTTTCTGCGTCTGTCAACACAGACCCTGTCACAGTCACTTTAATGTTAGCGGACTCTGTTGAATGGCTAAGTTACATAACCACAAACAAATCTCACAATATCACAGTAAATCGAGTTTGTGTTTTTTTTTAATTCATGCCGAATTAAAGAGCTGCTCCTCACCATTCACGAGTGTTTGTTTCATATTCGACATCCTTAATTTTATCTTGTAAATTAGCGTCCGAAATTAAATGGGAACATTTGCAATGGAGTTCGTCAGCCGCTTCCACCACTGAACGCGGTAAACTAATGAATAGGAGCTGGACTTCAAACAATTTATACACGGCGTCTAAAAGCGTAAAAACTACTTTGTCTACGTAAAGTGTGAGAAGAGACGGTGTATTTTTAGTTAAATTATACAATGTTCACCGTCAAAGTCATTCATATAAACTGCCTGTAATGTGCAGCAAATAGTAGTTAACCGGCGCCAGCTCTTCAGTGACCTTAACACGTCCGTACCTCTAGTACAGATGCTACGGGTACGGGTCCGTACCTCTAGCATCAACCTTCAGCAATACCCTAAATAGGCACAACGTATTGATGTTTTTGTATTTTTTATCCTGAATCTGGCCTCCAGCACTTCCTACAAGCCTTTATTTGGTGAGCTGCTCTAAGTATTGAACTAACGAGGATTCAAGAAGAATTCCAGTCCTCCCAGTCCCCTTGACCGAGTCTGGTTCAAATGTAAACAACGACCAGTTCACTTGAGCACTTTTGGCAGTGTTTGGGCTGCATGTGCCTGGTTTGTTTTAGGAGAAAAATTCTTGTGGTCTAACTTGATTAAACAACCGTACGATCAATTCTTCAGGATAACATGTTAATACTGATAGATGAGAAGATAAGACGTGCAAATACAGGCTGTTCCTATATATCAGGGGTCAGCAAGTAAATGTGGCTTCGGGACAAAATGTTTGTAAACAATCGAACAGCGGGCCAACCTGCGAGGGGGTGCGCTCCGATTCCGCGAGCGGGGGGGGATACCGCGAGCAGCGGAGCTTCTACAGCTGATCGCTGCTGCTTGGGACACATGTCTCAATTCTGATCACAGATGTATTAAAAATGACTCCCGAGACACACACATGTTTTGCACACACTGTTGCTCAGTGAAATCTGGCTGGTACAACCGTGTCCGACCAGTAGCCCAAACGCAGAAATGCCCAGCTGATGTGTCGTTCGCGAACGAAACGGCTCTTAGAGCCGGATCTTTCAAGTGACCGACGGGAGCCGGCTCCTTATTGGGAGCCGTGCCGGGAGCCGTGTTGTTTTTTTCTCTCTCTCTCGCACCCTCTCTCTCTCACCCACGCTCTCTCACTTTTTTTTCTCTTCAAGCCAGACGTTATTGGTCAATATGTGTTTGCGCTGAGCAGAACGGGGGAGGGGCGGCAGTTACACTCACAGATGCAGCAGGTAGATCAGGAACAGAGCAGGAGGGAGAGAGAGAAAGAGAGCCAGGGGCAACAAAACCAGACATCGATAGAAAGGTAAAGAAAATGAGTGACACCAGGAAAACAAGTAAAATCTGGAACCATTTCAATTTGATATCAAGTTGATAATACAAAGGCAGAGTGTAGAGTCTGCAAGAAAAGAATATCCTACAGAGCCGGCTCCACAAACAACATCCACAGGCATCTGAGAACTGTCCACCCATCAGTGCAATGGGTTGAATGTGGTATTAATGAAGGTGCCAGTGTGTCTACTGCTACTGTTGCTGCTGCTGCTGCAGTATCTACAGCATCATGTACTATGCCACCAAAACCTCCACCCAGAGCTCTATGACACAGTTTTTGCAGAAGTCTGTGACCACAGCAAGACAGAACTCAATTGATGAAGAACTGGCAAAAATGATTACCCTTGATTTTCAGCCATTTTCAGTTGTGGATGATAAAGGATTCAGGAAGTTTGTTCATGCACTAAATCCAATGTATGCAATTCAAAGCAGGAAAATACTTTCCCAAAAAATCATCCCAGGTCTGTATGACACAGAACATACATTACTGCAAGAGAGGGTTAAAAAAGCCACAGCAGTCTGTCTAATAACTGACAGCTGGACATCCCAAACCAATACATCCTTCTTGTCAGTTACATGTCACTTTATTGAAAAATTTAAAATGGTGTCCCGTCTTCTGGATTGTTTTGAGTTCAGCGACAGACACACTGCTGAGAACTTAGCAGAAGAGCTGCTCAAAGTGGCAAAAGAGTGGGATGTGGAAAACAAAGTGGTTTGCTGTGTTTTGTGTTGTTTCACTTTAAATTTGTTGAAAAGGAAAAAGCTGAATATTTAAATAGTTGAAAATTGAGTTGTAAATAGTTGTTCTTTGTATTTTATAATTTATTTGTTTTACATTTTTGTGGAGTCGGCTGCACAGTACTGTAGTGGTTAGCACTTTCGCCTTGCAGCAAGAAGATCCCAGTTTGAATCCCGGGGTGGGCCTGGGATCTTTCTGCATGGAGTTTGCATGTTCTCCCTGTGCACACGTAGGTTTTCTCCGGGTACTCCGGCTTCCTCCCACAGCCCAAAAATATGCTGAGGTTAATTGGTTACTCTAAATTGCCCATAGGTGTGAATGTGAGTGTGATTGTGTGTCTGTATATGTAGCCCTGTGACAGACTGGCGACCTGTCCAGGGTGTCCCCAGCCCAAGTCAGCTGGGATAGGTTCCAGCACCCCCCGCAACCCTAGTGAGGATAAAGCGGTGTATAGAGAATGGATGGATTTTTGTGGAGTGAATAAAAAAAGCATATATATATATATATATATATATATATATATATATATATATATATATATATATATATATATATAATAAACATATATAAAAAAACACAATCTTTTACATTAGTAATTTATTTTGTGCATAATTTTATATTGTTGTTGATAATAAATTAATTAAAGCAACAAAACAACCCGAAGAGCCGTTTGGGAGCCGAAAGAGCCAGCTCTCTTTACTGAGCCGAGCCAAAAGAGCCGGCTCGCTAAAACGAGCCGGATTTCCCATCGCAGCAGCAGCCGACCACGTGAGTTTCGTGTTGCGGTGACGGACTGGCTTGGCTCCGTGCCAAATCAAATTTTCAAAATCATCTGGCGGGCTAGATGTTATTCCTGACGGGCCAGTTTTGGCCCACGGGCCGCCAGTTGCCGACCACTGCTATATATAGTTGGTGCAGACTAACTTGTTTTTTTGAAATCCTTTAAATCTTTATTAAGAATACAATTAAATGCATTAGTATTTCTACACTTTGTTATTGATACTGTCACTTCAATGCAAAATCTGAACACTTCTACGACTTCTAGGTTTTCTGCCTAAATGTTGTACTGAATTTATAGAATACACTATGTAACTGTTATGCCTCTCACCATTACATTGTATAAGCATTATTTTATTCATGTAAGTGAACAAGGGGAGAGTTTCATTCCAGACATGGACAGAATGTGACCCAGCAATGATGTGGAGCACAGTGGTGTTCTGGTATCACAGAGAGTCCTGATAGAAAACATCTGTCCTTCAGATCACATTAAGGGAAACTACACACAGCCACTTTTCTGCCTCTGTTAATGTTCATTATTCATAATTACTCTGAGTTATTCATCAACAATTTCCGCTCCATCAAGAATCATGTCAGGTAAACTGAGATTTGTAAAATCGTCATTGTAGTCACAAACAAATCTCAACTTTATGTGGTTATGACAAAAGAATTGGACATTTTATGGAAAATATAATCATGCCTTTTTCTTAAGAGTTAATTTCAACAAATACATCTGAGCTGGGAGCGTAATTGCTTTTCCTTAAAGATGTAAATCAGAGAGTGTAGAGCCCTCGGCCTGTCCATGGCAATGATCGAATAATTTTTGGTCACACTGATAACTATTATCACAAATACATGTTTTTTCAGGCACAACTAACTGATATTTGACAGGCGATCTAAAAATATCAAAAATGATCAATTTTCACCGTTATTTCTCATCATGTGATTGTTTGAGAATCTCCAATATTGGACAAGTAGCTCAAATTGTCTCAGATTAGGGGCGAGTTCAAATAGGAAAAAAGTCATGTCTAACTGTGCTTTGGAGGTTTCAGGTGGCCATCCTAGACAGGCAAGAGGACCTGGCTGGAGGTTTTTTAGAAGAGCGATAATCGCCAATGAGTGAGAGGAGGAAGAGCAGCTACTGAGGCTCAGGGGTCCTCAAAGCATTCTCATCCCACCTGACTATCCCCAGAACCTGGCCAGCAGGCTCCCTGGCTCCTGCAGCTAGGATGCTCAGTGGAGCAGAAGACCATCAGAAAATGGGACTGCTTTGGTCAGTGGAATTAGTACTATTTTTTCTTTGTTTTGTTTTTTGTTTATAATTGCAAATCTTAGATAAAACTGATTATTTACTTTTAATTCTACTAATTCCGCTATCTGTAGCAGTCTTTTAAATGGTTTATCTGTGTTTGGGTTGAAGAGGTGTCTGGTTCCTTACAACATTAAAAGATAGGTGTACTTTTCTTAAATCTTAATACAACACTCGCATGCCTGCATGTATATGGGTGTTATTTCCATAGGCAGTGTTTATTTGTTGAGCCTTGCTAAATTTCTGAATTTATTTTTTCATCGAGAGAGGACTTTTACTTTAAGGTTCTCTTTGTGACCAGAATGACATGAGTGAGCAACATGTATGTTTCAATAAAGTAGCATTTGTTTTAACGCCTCTAGTCAAAATTGATTAGTAAAAATAAATCTATCTATTCTGTAATAATTTTGCCAATCTCCTGGGGTGCAGTACTTGCAATCCCCAGTTTGAAATTCTCTCCAAAGCATGTTCTTTATACGTTTGTCAGGTTAACAGAATATTCAGTTTTAGTAACAATGAAAGGATGTAAATGTTCTCAACATTGTTTTCATTAGGTTTGATGTAATAATGCTGTTATATTGTTCAACAGCGCTTAGAGGAACATATACTGTGCTTGGGGGACAGAATGGAGACAAATGGAGATAACTGATAAAAGCTGCAGGACAAACACAAGTACATGTTGTGTTTACTGTGTCCCTAATGACACTTGTGCCTTGCACTGTGGACCTAGACGAAAAATGCTTATCTTCTTGTGTCTTTTCTTGTCAGTTCTTTCTCACAGAACAGTCAAGTGTGACAAATTGGCCACCCACTGACTTTGTGTACACTTGCAGTCATCATTCCACTCTGTACATCATAACATGTTAACAAAAATATTTATACAACAATGGCACACACTTTAATTATGGCAGTGTCTCTTTCCAAAATCAAGCCTGGATGTATGTTGTATTTGTTTGCACAATCAGCTCAATCAAACATATTAATCCTGTGAATGAATAATGTTAAATCATTTGAAAACTCATATTATTAAGTCACAAATCTGACTTTTTTGGACCTTGTCTGAGAATGTTTTTTGATTTAAAAAAAAAAGTCTTTCAGCAACATGTACATTTTAGCATGATTTTAACAAAATTTTTTCAAAGTGAGTGAATTCATGTCTGGATGTGAAGTTGAAAAGCAGCGTTCAGTCTTAATTCCTGTGTAACCTGACACAATCCGAGCAGTTTTGCAATAAAGAATGGGTAGAACTGCAATCCAGACAGGCTAAATGTTGTAATCGGGACTGTCCTCTCACATCTCCTCATCTTTTACTTGACTAATTTGTTTTCATTACACCATAAAGGATTTGTGGAAACATAAGTCTATATGATAACATATTTTTATTGCTTGCAAAATCAATTCAAAAATATGTCGAGTTTTTTTTTCTCCAAAAGTATATATCTCCATTTTATTGAACTTTCACAATTCATGTTTGGTTTTTAATTTTTACTCTAATTACAAACACATAACTCAACACACTACACCCAAAACACAAAAACAAACTTCATTAAACTATTGTTTTCATTTTAAAGTTTGTGTTGCAAAACAGTCAATGGGATGGAATGATTGTTATAGCTGTCTGTAATATGATGTTTTTAAATATTTCACAGTGGACACCATTTAATTCGTACTCGTCTATACTCAGTGTTTCACAGTATCTCATCATCTTGTCATCATTAGGTTTATAATGGTTTATATTATGTCTTTTTTTATTTGCTTTCTTTTGTCTATCAACAGCATCTTTGCAAACTTCAGCCAAGAAGCAGTGGAAGAAAACCGAAGCATCACAGATGACACTTGGTGTCGTTACGATCCAATCGATTGGACCTTCACTTTGCTTCCAGTGTAGCTCCTTATCATCAGTGTGTTGGGAATTATCCTGAATGTGTTTGTGTTGATGGTATTCTGGCTCCACAAGATGGCCTGTAACATGGTAGAGATCTATGTGATCAACCTGGCGGCTGCCGACCTCATTCTGATGTTGAGTTTACCCTTCTGGGCTGTGAATGTGCTAACAAGATTTGACTGGAACTTGAGTGAAACGATGTACTAACTGTTCCTCTTCTCCATCAGCATGAATGCCGACCGCAGCATCTACATTGTGGTTCTGGTTAGCATTGACCGATATTTGGCACTGGTGTACCCACTGACTTACAGAGGAAAACGGAGCCCATTTTATTCCAAACTGGCATGTGCAGTGGTGTGGGGTGTATGCTTTCTGTTGAATGTCCCTGTACTCATCTACAGAGAAGTTAAACATTACCCTGAGATGAATGTTAGCATATGCATTCTTTCTCATTCAAATCAAACAGACAAAGTGGTAAGAATCGTCAGTATCATTCTAAAGTTTGTCATTCCCATTTTCGTTATGTCCTTCTGCACTCTCAAAATTATTCAAGCTCTGACAAACAGGCTTAGGTGGTTTAGGGGCAGCTTTAGCATTCCAGGAAAGAAGGTGAGGGGTACTGCAGTGGAATTCTTCCTGGCATTCCTGATCTGCTGGGTGCCATTCCATGTGTTTAAGATACTAGATCTGCTCAGCAGATATAACATTGTGGGAAGGTGTGAGGCTCACCTGAGTTTGTTCCAACAGATCTCCATCTTCTTGGCCTTCTTCAGTAGTGTTCTCAGCCCCATTCTCTATGTTTATGTGGGAAAAAACTACAATCAAAGAGTCAAGGAGATCTTCAGCCAGATGAGTAATAAGAGAAAATCAACATTCATCCTCGTCCCCACATGTACAAACCTGTCAAGTAGTGTTAAAACTGAGGATGCCACAAGCTAATCTGTGGGATTGAATGATTTTTATTTAGGTTGTGTGTTTTCAAGATTGTATACAGGGGAAATGGCAATGTTTTACATAGACAAAGTATGAGATAGTTATTTCTGCACTATGTTTTTGGATAATCTGTATTCACAGGGTTTATTTAGCATTATATCCACCATTTCTTAAAAGGCAGAAGCAACAAAAATTGCGTTTATTTGATAAGAAGCATGATGTTTGAGTGCTGCCCGTCAGATATTATTCACTCTGGTGGGATTCGATGCACCTCTCAGATTGTTTGCTCCTGGTGAAACATTACAAGTGCTTTAGCTAAGAGGAGCAAGAATATTTGTGTTCAGTGACCCAAAGACTATAGGACATCTGTACGTTTTTCTGCAACTCTTATTGGCTGGGGTTTGTCCCCACACCTAAATGCTTTTTCAGGCACTGATGTATAAATAATGGATGAGAAGATATAGACACACACACTCACAAATATGTACTCAACTTCAGTGTATTTTTCTCATCCTGAACTGATGTTTTTAAAGACAATACAAAAGTCAGGGGAAAGAAAGACCAAAACATAAAGATTTATAGTTTAAAACTATATTTTATTGCTCTTGCTCAGCAAGTGAGACGTAGTGGGATCAATGTCTGCATTCTCCACCAAACATCTAACCCTCTCCTCTGTCTGTCTGCATGTTTGAATGTCTTCAAATTTCACTGCACATACTGTATGAGCATGTAGTGAATAAAATCTCTTGAATGCTGAATCATTCTTCAGGTGAAGCCCAGCGATGAGGAGACACTGTTTGTGAAATGAAAATGTTGTCATAGTCTGAAATAAAACCAGCAGGAAAAGCACCTGGTTCTGCTCATGACCCGACCAATACTAAAATTCTATGTGACAAGCCACTGTTTTTTAAGGGGCGGCATGGCTCAGTGGGTAGAGTGAATGTGACGTATCATGTAAAGCGCTTTGGGACCTTGCCGGTATAGTAAAGCGCTATATAAATACAGACCATTTACCATTTTAACATCATTGCTCATGGAAAAATCAGTAGGGGGCACTGCCGCACACAAAATCTGCTGCAGGACAGAACACCACACTTGGCTTGAACTGTTGACCAAGTCAGGACTTATGTATTAAGCCAACCATTTAGCATCCAAACTTCTGACCATTATTTGGTGGTGTCAAGTTATGAGCAATGATATTTCAGGTTAATTTTACAATGACAGCACTAAAAACAAAGGTACCAGTTCGGTTTTCTCAAGGAATCTATGGTGCTTATTTTGAGCAGCAAAGTACCAAAACCCTGAGCTGCATGTAATCAGTTTAGGCAAATGTAATAAGTCCACTGCACAGCAATATTGGTGTCCTTATGTGTCAACAATTGCTTGAAAAAATGGGTGTTATATTTTTTACCGGCCTGCACAGTTGATCGGTGGTTACCACTGTTGCCTTGCAGCTAGAAGATCCCTGGTTAATGTTCCAGCTTGGGCCTGGGATGTTTCTGCATGGAATTTTTATGTTCTCTCTCTGCATGACAGCCTTCACTGTAAGTCAGCTGGAATAGACTCCAGCCCCTCCTTAATGAGGATGAAGCGGTGTATAGATAATGAATGAATATCCTGATGCTAAAGATGAGCCATCTTCATGACATCAAAACATCTGACTTCTCATTAAACCATTCATTATTTTACTTTATTTTTCAGTCAAATATCTGTCTCTGTATGTATCCTGGATAGCGGTGAAGAATGAGAACAACATTGCAATATCCTTCATCAGTCTCTCCATTTCTGACCTTCGCCTGTGTGGACTGAACAAGCCCTGCAGAGGCATGCAGGTGATGGTGTCTGCAGCTTGGTGACTGTAATCATGTACAGCAGCTTTTACATTGGCTCAAGTCTGTGTGTGTTGCATCACCATCAAGCATTGGTCTACCCTCTCCACTTTGGAGATTGTGATGCACATCATCCTACTTGACCACATGGGGGTGCTGCAAGCTTCAAGATAACAGCTGATCATTATGATTTGTTGCTGTCAGATATCCTGCAACTGTTCCAACATCCTGGCAGAAGACCACCGGAAAGTGAGACTGCTTCAGTCAGTTGAATTACTTGTTGGCCTTGTTTTTCACTTAGAATTGCAAATCCTATGTAAAAAAAAAAAAAAAAACTAAACTAAATATTGATGAGGACTATTCGTGAGTGTTTGAAAAAAATTTGCATTGTCTTTGTATTTCTAACAGTTTATTGGACAAACTGTCTCTATTTGTTTTGCAATGAAATAGCTGACTGTTGTGTAAATGGTTCAGTTCCGGTTGGGTTTAAGAGTTAAATATCTTTAAAAAAAATCACATTTAAAGATACAGTAGGTGCACTTTGCTTAAATTGTACCACAGTTCTTACATGTATATGTGTTAAATTAAAATTGTATTTCTTTTAATACCTCTTGTAAAAATAAATGACTAAAATTGAATTTGTATATTATTTGATACTGTCAGTTTGTCCCGTGTACGTCACGCTAACAAAATATATGCTTTGAAAACGACATACTTAAAACTAATAACGGTCTTGCAGTTAAAAACAGTCCATTGTCTCATTATGGACAAAATGAAACTTAAATGAATATCAATAATTAATCATTTTCAACCTGTTGAAATTTGTCTCATTCAACTCCTGAAAAAACTCTGTCCAGTCATTTCTTCATTGTGACATTCTAATAAAGGCACATCACTAAACAAAATTTTAAAAAAAAATACTACTTGTAACATCAACACCTGGTACGACTAATGTCAGCCTTATTGCATATTAAAAATGTTGTAACAAACTCTATAAATCTTTTTTTTTAAGCATATTCAAGTGGCTTTGCTAAATTGTCAACTTCAGCTGCCCAGTAGGGGCAGATCCTCCTCCTTTCTCTCCCTCTCTCCTTGGTGGTGTGCGGTCGGCAGACAGGTGTTGCCAGTTGCAATCAGCAGGACTGGTGGGCACACAGGTGTGAGCATTATCCAATCGACACTCCTCCCCCATAAAAGCCAGACGCTGCCACTACTCATGACTGGATCGTGAACCTCCACTGTTAGTTTCAGCCTTGTTTGCTCTGGCTCCTTGCTTTGTGCTCATGCTCACCAGTGCCTATGCTCTTTCACTTCAGAGTCCTGTCTGCTCAATCCTTCAAGTATGAACCATCCAGAACCACCTCGTGCTCTCCTCAGTTCTATCACAGCCACAGACAGGATTCCAGTGCTGCAGAACCTGTCCATCCAGGCTGGTCTCCATCTGCTACATACCACCTCGCCAACCTAACCCCGTCCCACCATCGTTTCCTACCCAGGGCAGTTAAGTTCCCAGCTTCTCTCTGAGCCACTCAGTATCTGTGTGTTAACAATAGTTAGACCTGTATCCTGTTGAATTGCTCCGTGCCGAACTAGTCGGCAGCTGTGTTGCACTTTGAGTTTTGTGATCTTGCCTTTCCTGCCTTGCAAATACGAAGCTCGGGTTAGAAAACTACTCTGCTAGATTCCGTGTATTCAGTTCAGTATCTGTTACCCTCTGGGCCAGTAGAGGGCTCCGTTCAGTCTTTAGCTCCAGTGTTCTGCCATTAGTGTGGTGACATTTCATGAAATCCTTCCTGTTGTTCTTTGGGCATTTTGTAAATGTTAGAAACAGATTCTCAGCTGTCATGTCATGAATTCAAAAATGAACGTTGTCACTTATGTCCACATCAGGGGTCAACTTTATTTTAACGCAAACTCTGGGAAAACACCATAAAAAAACATCAATCATGTGAACACAATCTCTGAATACTGCAACCTGAGATTCACCATTCTGCTAAACAAAGAAACAGGAGGGGCAAAATGAAAAGAGGAGGAGGTGGCTATACAGTGAATGAGTAAAAGATATTGGCCACATCACTTTATTATCAGTTTTCTTTCTTGATTCAGTGAGTCTGAAACTGACGGAGCACAACAGCAGAAAGAACCAGAAGAATTTTGCTGGGAATTTTAAAATATCGTGTTTTCACCAGAGGGGATGACTCTCTTGTCAAGGTATGCATGAATTGTCAATGTTTTACCTTCATTCTGTCTCATAACAATATTAGCTTAGTGTTTAGCAGAAACAATATATCACATTTTACATTAGCTGTGAACAAGAATAAGCAGACGTATTCTAAAAGCCTATACCAAAAGCAACAGCTCGGTTCACGTTAGGTTTTGTTGTGTCAACATGTCAGCTTTTAGACCTTAACTGTATTTGTCTCACATGTTAAACGTTAGATGTTGATGAAATTTAAATATGCCAAATTACCTACTGAGAAACATTCTTGAAAAGATTATTGATTTCAAAGTTACACAAACACTGACAAAGCTGCAGGGAAATATTGCTCCTTAACAAAGTTAGTCTTTGAAAGTCTTTAATGCTTGCAATTTTGCTCACGTTAACAATTAAGCAAATAGCAAAAAATCAAGCTTGATCCATGAATAAGAATGTCAGCCAACATTAATTCCACATTTATTACTTGATTACAAACCGGTAATTCATATTATGATCATTAGTGGAAGATTGTTTGGTCTGTTTAATCTGTGTGAACTTTATATTACATGCAGCATGACAACGTTGGCAATTACTAACACATTAAATGAATTTCATCTGTTATCAGTCACTGTCAAACAAACTACGCTTAGTTATGATACTTGGATCACTTTTTTGTTTTTATTACACCTTAAAGGGTTTTATGGAAACATCAGTCTCTTTGATTACACATTTTTTATTGCTTGCAAAAGCGATTTTAAAAAAAAAATCTAAGTCAAGTTTATTTTCCAAAGTAGATATCTCCTTTTTGATATAACTTTGACAAAACAAACTTTATTAAACTATTGTTTTCCTTCCATCCATCCATTCTCTATACACCGCTTTATCCTCACTAGGGTCGCGGGGACTATTGTTTTCATTCTGAAGATTAATTTCTCAAAACAGTCAATGGAATGAAATGATTTTTAGTGTTCCAACATCAATATTTAAAATCATAATGTTAAATAATCAGGTAAAATGCTGAAAATTGCAACAACAGAATCCCAGTGTGTTGAACCCCAGTCATTGTATTTAAACAGCTACCAAGACAAGCTACTTGTAAAGCAAATATGAGTATAAAATTTGCTACAGGTTTTTTTTTTTGTTGTTGTTCCCAGGAAGCACTTCAGAAACCAACTGGAAAAGTGACATTCTGTAATATGTTGTTATTAAATATTTCACAGTAGATTCCACTCATTTCACACTCAGCTACGCTCAGTGTTTCTTAGTATCCAGTGTAACTCAGAATTCTGTATTTCTCAGTATTCTTATCATCATTTGGTTTATAATAGTTTATATTATAATGTTTTTTTCTGGTTTGCTTCTTTTGTCTATCAACAGTATCACTGCAAGCTGCCTCAAAATCTTGAGTGAGGCAAGCTGAGAAGTTTCAGATGTTTGCACATCTATCTGTGTTTCTTAGAAAAAAACTGTTGGGATTGACAAAGGTGAAGCTGACGAAAGACTCCCAACAACTTTATACTTTGGGTTTCATTAGCAAGCTTTGTTTTAAATATATACAAACAACAAGACATGTCAAATTGTACTAACCTGAAACCTAGTTGAGAAAGCACAAAATGATTAAGAAAATCAACTAAGATTTTTCACTTAAAACAGCCTTTTGTCTTGTTGTGGGCAGAGGTTAAACTTCAATAAACTTAAACAATTACTCATTTTCAACTGGGTGAAATTTGTTTCACTCTGAAGGAATTCTGTCTTGTCATTCATCCGTTGTCACAGTGTAATAAAGTCCTAACATCGCTAAAATTATTTCAAAAATAATATAAACACCAGGTACTACAAATGTCCACCTCACTGCCCAGCAATATAATGTCACAACAAACCGTTTAAATCTGTTGATTTAAGTATATTCCTAGAGAGTGAAGTACTGTTGCTGATGAAAGTGACAATAAATAAAAATACAAACATTCTCACAACCTCCTGAGGGCTGAAACATCCACATCAGTGGTCGACTTGATGATAAAGCAATCTCTGGGAAAATATTATAAAAAGAAGGAATCATGTGAACACAATTTCTGAATACTGCAACCCAAGATATACAATTCTGCTCAAAAAAGGAAGAAAGAGGAGGGACAGAATGAAAAGGGGGAGGAGGTGGCAATAGAAGGAATGAGTCAAAGACACTGGCTGAGCGAGCAGATCAGAGACAGACTGAGCGCAGCAGCAGAAGGAACTGGAAGAGTGTTGCTGGGAATTTAACATTTTCTGTTTTCACCAGAAGTCATGACTCTTTTGCCAACAAGGTATGCATAAGCTCGATGTGATTTATGCATTTTCTATTACTTTTATCCTCTGTAGTCACTATATTAGCAATAACTGACATTAATAAGACATTTATTACTTTGCAGGCAGCTTGCTGGATTAAACACAACTTTAATGTTACAAGAAAACAATGAAGGACGTGATCTGATGCTTACAGTTCTACTCAGCAAGCAGTAAAAACAAACATGATGTAATGTAATAGTAAAAGTTATAGTTTTACATTATTTTTACTGTGTGGCCAGGTTAAAATTAACCAGGACTATGTTCAAAACCACAGTTTCCAAAAACAGAAACTTTCGTTAAATGTCTAAACAATCCGTCGGTGAACTAAAACAAGGACGGATTCAGCAGCTCATTTCTTGCCTCAAAATGCTTTCAGAAATACTTTTTGCTTAACATTTTTGGTCATAAAGGAGAAAACAGGGCCGTATTTTTTCGTGCGGCGTTTCCATGCGAGCTAAAACGGCCCTGTGTACTCACAGCTTTAGCTCTGGTATCCATGCTTGTGGCAACATGTTTTACATTGAGGTGATTTTGCCAGCTTGAATTGCTAAAGTGGTAAGAAAACTGGATATACAATTTGGACACAACCACACCTTTATCCAAGCTGTCATCAGGAAGTCTTTAAAAAAAAACTTTCTGTCGAACAAGTCAAGCAATGCTGTCTCTTACCACCTACTAGGCTGGAGTGTGCATCAGTGTTTCCGGTGTGCCAGAAATTAGAAGAAAAGGGTGATTATTGTATTTTTTTCTGCAATTAATTAATCAAAATTAATGCCTTAAAGTCCCAGTCGTAGAAATAATACGACAAAATGCTGAAAACTGGAACAAAAGTATGTTAAAGTGTTGAACCGTGGATTTCATATTTGAAGAGTTACCAAGACAAGTTCTCTGGAAAGCTGAGTCGTATTGAGTCTAATGTTTGCTACTCTATTTCTGTTCTCAATACAACACTTCAGGAACCAACTGAAAAAACAATTATGACGTTCTACAATATGTCGTTATTAAATATTTCACAGTAGACAGCATTCAGTTCGTACTCAACAATACTCAGTATCCAGGGTGTGTCAGAATTCCATGGTTCTCAGTATTCACGTCATCTCGTCATCGCTAAAAGAAATCTGCAAGATCATTTTAGATGTACACTTCAAATGGTTTATAATGTCATGTTTTGTCTGGATTGCTTTCTTTGTCTATGAGCAGCATCCCTGCAAACGTCAGCCATGAAACTGTGGATGAAAACCACAACACCACCGATGACATTTTGTGCCTTTACGATCCAGTCGATTGGATCTTCACTGTGATTCCAGTGTACATCCTGATCATCAGTGTGCTGGGGATTATCTTGAATGTGTTTGTGTTGATGGTATTCTGGCTCCACAAGACAGCATGTAACGTGGCAGAGATCTACTTGTGCAACCTGGCTGCTGCCGACCTCTTTCTGATGTTGAGTTTACTCATCTGGGCTGTGAATGTGCTAACAAGATTTGACTCTGACTTGAGTGAAACGATGTGCAAACTGTTCCCCTTCTCCATCAGCATGAATTCAGACTGCAGCATCTACATCCTGGTTCTGGTTAGCATTGACCGATATTTGGCTCTTGTGCACCCACTGACCCATGGAAGAAAGCGGAGGCCATTTTGTGCCAAACTGGCTTGTGCAGTGGTGTGGGGTGTATGCTTTCTGTTGAATGTCCCTGTACTCATCTTCATGGAAGTTGAACATGACCCTGAGAAGAATGTTAGCAGATGCATTCCTTCTTATTCAGATCATATAGACGAAGTGTTAAGCATCCTCAATATCATTCTAAACCTAATAATTCCCATTCTTATTATTTCCTTCTGCTCTCTCAAAATTATTCAAGCTCTGAGAAACACGTTAAGGAGCAGCTTTAGCACTCAGAGAAAGGAGCAGAAGGCCACCACTCTGATTCTCGCAGTCCTCCTGGCATTCCTGATCAGCTGGGTGCCATTAAATGTGTTTAATATACTGGAGCTGCTCAGTAGATATAACATTGTGGAAATTTGTGAGTTTTCCTTGGGTTTGTTCCAGCTGATCTCCATCATCTTAGCCTTCTCCAATAGTGTTCTCAACCCCATTCTCTACGTTTGTGTAGGAGAAAACTTTCGTAAAAAAGTTAAGGAGGTCTTCAGCCAGATCAGGAATCAGAGAAATTCAACATTCATCCTCATCCCCACACGTACAACCCTGTCAAGTAGTGTTCAAACTGAGGATGCCACAAGCTAAGCTGTGGGATTGCATTTTTTTTTTCCATTTGGTGTTTTTGTTTTCAAGATTTTTACAGGGAAACTGGTGATGTTTTACACGGATACGATGTACGAAAGATATGTTTGAAATTACAAGTGCATTGATTCAATGATTCAAAGTCTGTAGGACATCTGTATGTTTTTCTGCAACGCTTTGTGTGCTGGGGTCTGTGCCCACACTTAACTGTTTCTTGAAGCACCGATGTATAAATAACGGATGAGAAGATGTAGACACACACTCACAACTATGTACTCAAGTTTCAGTGTATTTTTCTCTACATAGTCCTGAACTCATATTTTTAAGGACAATACAAAAGTCAGGGGAAAGGAAGATTGAAGCAAAGATTTATTGTTTACAGCCATATTCCTTTTTTTTTCTGTCTACCAACAACAGATGGGTGGAAATCAAAAGTGTGATCATTTTAAAAGGAAGTGATTGAATGTGTCTCTTTCTCGTGACATCCTGCTTACATTTTATCACTTATGACTACTTACCAAAATCTGTAACTCAACCACATTTGCTATAATGCTTTCAGATTTAACACAACAGCAACAGCACTGCTAAATTAAATATGGTTACTGCACACGTTTTACATCACAGAAGTAATGGACGAAACCTAAGATGATGGAAGTATTGTACCAAAGAAATGGAGGAAGACTTCATGTCTTTATATGTCATCAGTTACACTCTTGACACAAGAAGTCAGTGTTCGGACATTTCACTCATGAATGCATGTGCATGTAATTAAATCTCTCTCTTTGTATTGTGACAAAACTGTATTGTTTCCTGCTTGTGCTATTCTAAAACCATCCTGTCATGTTTTAAAACCATGTAGTATTTCTTACTTTTGTGTGTGACATTGCGAATGGAGCAAACTTCAAATATTTTTCAACCTGCCAACAGTGGAGAGTGGCTGCCTCCACATTGTGCAGACATCTGCATGCTTGTACAGTTTGTAATTTGTTGCTTGGTGCAGTTTATTTACGATTCAAAATCAGAGGATCTGGATAAATAGTGACTCACCTGGTCATGCCACTCTGTCTTCACTTGGTGAACACACTTCACTGTTGATAATAATAACTTCTGTGTGTCAATTGTGTTTGCATAACAAACGTATTATAACACCTGCTGTAGGACGGCATGAACACAAAGGACCAATTTTAATGTCTTGCTTGTAAATAAACTTACACCTGTTAACTTCCTATGCTTTTGCAGTCATGTGTTGTGTAATTCTGTTGCATTTGTTTTGATGCTTTAATAAGCTGTCCATCATGAGTCTGATGATGTCAGAGAAGTGTGATGTTAAATCTGTAGGGTACTCACTTTGTGCTGTCAGGTCTGATGAGACTGAAGCTTGATCACTTTCATACAGGAGACTGTTCAATCAAACAACACAATTAGTCATGAGGAAAGCACTTCAGCTTCTCCACAAACTGTTTCTGCAGAGCTGAAGAAAAAGCAGAAAAAAATGGTTTTAACACTTCATAAGAAAAACAATATAGTTCAAATGGTAGAGGACTTGCTCAGCAAGTGAGACGTAGTGGGATCAATGTCTGCATTCTCCACCAAACATCTAACCCTCTCCTCTGTCTGTCTGCATGTTTGAATGTCTTCAAATTTCACTGCACATACTGTATGAGCATGTAGTGAATAAAATCTCTTGAATGCTGAATCATTCTTCAGGTGAAGTTCAGTGATGAGGAGACACTGTTTGTGAAATGAAAATGTTGTCATAGTCTGCAACTAACTTTTGATGCTTCAGGTGGAATTCAATATCTCGCACAAGTAGGTAGCTTTGGTTGTGATTCAACTCACAGGCAGAGAAGAGAATAAAATGAAATGAGTATAGTTGCCACATATATTGTCCTCCCTATCAGTTGTCTGATTTTCATTGGTAGCTCGCTAACGGTGTGGCTCCTCAAACCTAAGGCATAGTTTTTCTTGTCAAACTGCAAACAGAAATCAGAACAAAACCAATACAAAAACACACTACAGAAAAAGGTAAGTCACAATGTTTAAAAACATTAATTACCTAATTCTGGGGCTTCATAACAAAAGCACAGCAACTGTACTTGTTGTTGGTAAGTAACAAGGTCAAACAAATGAAGTACTTACAGACAAGAACTGTCCAAGGCCTAAATATTGAAATAAAACCAGCAGGAGAAGCAGCAGCACCTGGTTCTGCTCATGGCCCGACCAACACTAAAATACTATGTGACAAGCCACTGTTTTAGCATCACTTTCCACGGAGAAATCAGTAGGGGGCACTGCCGCACACAAAATCTGCTGCAAGGCAGAACACCACACTTTGCTTGAACTGTTGACCAAGACAGGACTTATGTATTAACTCATAAACCCAACCAGAAATAAAGCATTTACACAACAGTCAGCTATTTCATTGCAAATACACAGTTTGTCCAATAAACTGCCAGAAATACAAAGACAATGCAGAATTTTTCAAAAACTCCCAAATAGTTCTCATAAATATTTATTTATTTTTGATTTTTTTATTATCAAAAGATTTGCAATTCTAAGTGAAAAGTTGTTTGTGCTTTTCTTACAATTTTATGGTGATAATAAGGAATCTTCATTGACAAGAAAAACTATGCCTTAGGGTTGAGGAGCCACACCGTTAGCGAGCTACCAATGAAAATCAGACAACTGATAGGGAGGACAATATATCTGGCAACTATACTCATTTCATTTTATTCTCTTCTCTGCCTATGAGTTGAATCACAACCAAAGATACCTACTTGTGCGAGATATTGAATTCCACCTGAAGCATCAAAAGTTAGTTGCAGACTATGACAACATTTTCATTTCACAAACAGTGTCTCCTCATCACTGAACTTCACCTGAAGAATGATTCAGCATTCAAGAGATTTTATTCACTACATGCTCATACAGTATGTGCAGTGAAATTTGAAGACATTCAAACATGCAGACAGACAGAGGAGAGGGTTAGATGTTTGGTGGAGAATGCAGACATTGATCCCACTACGTCTCACTTGCTGAGCAAGTCCTCTACCATTTGAACTATATTGTTTTTCTTGTGAAGTGTTAAAACCATTTTTTTCTGCTTTTTCTTCAGCTCTGCAGAAACAGTTTGTGGAGAAGCTGAAGTGCTTTCCTCATGACTAATTGTGTTGTTTGATTGAACAGTCTCCTGTATGAAAGTGATCAAGCTTCAGTCTCATCAGACCTGACAGCACAAAGTGAGTACCCTACAGATTTAACATCACACTTCTCTGACATCATCAGACTCATGATGGACAGCTTATTAAAGCATCAAAACAAATGCAACAGAATTACACAACACATGACTGCAAAAGCATAGGAAGTTAACAGGTGTAAGTTTATTTACAAGCAAGACATTAAAATTGGTCCTTTGTGTTCATGCCGTCCTACAGCAGGTGTTATAATACGTTTGTTATGCAAACACAATTGACACACAGAAGTTATTATTATCAACAGTGAAGTGTGTTCACCAAGTGAAGACAGAGTGGCATGACCAGGTGAGTCACTATTTATCCAGATCCTCTGATTTTGAATCGTAAATAAACTGCACCAAGCAACAAATTACAAACTGTACAAGCATGCAGATGTCTGCACAATGTGGAGGCAGCCACTCTCCACTGTTGGCAGGTTGAAAAAATATTTGAAGTTTGTTCCATTCGCAATGTCACACACAAAAGTAAGAAATACTACATGGTTTTAAAACATGACAGGATGGTTTTAGAATAGCACAAGCAGGAAACAATACAGTTTTGTCACAATACAAAGAGAGAGTTTTAATTACATGCACATGCATTCATGAGTGAAACGTCCAAACACTGACTTCTTGTGTCAAGAGTGTAACTGATGACATATAAAGACATGAAGTCTTCCTCCATTTCTTTGGTACAATACTTCCATCATCTTAGGTTTCGTCCATTACTTCTGTGATGTAAAACGTGTGCAGTAACCATATTTAATTAAGCAGTGCTGTTGCTGTTGTGTTACATCTGAAAGCATTATAGCAAATGTGGATGAGTTACAGATTTTGGTAAATAATCATAAGTGGTATAAAATGTAAGCAGGATGTCACGAGAAAGAGACACATTCAATCACTTCCTTTTAAAATGATCACACTTTTGATTTCCACCCATCTGTTGTTGGTAGATAGGAAAAAAAAAAGGAATATGGCTGTAAACAATAAATCTTTGTTTCAATCTTCCTTTCCCCTGACTTTTGTATTGTCCTTAAAAATATGAGTTCAGGATTATGTTGAAACTTGAGTACATAGTTGTGAGTGTGTGTCTACATCTTCTCATCCATTATTTATACATCAGTGCTTCAAGGAACAGTTAAGTGTGGGCACGGACCCCAGCACACAAAGCGTTGCAGAAAAACATACAGATGTCCTACAGACTTTGAATCATTGAATCAATGCACTTGTAATTTCAAACATATCTTTCATACATCGTATCTGTGTAAAACATCACCAGTTTCCCTGTAAAAAATCTTGAAAACAAAAACACAAAATGAAAAAAATGCAATCCCACAGCTTAGCTTGTGGCATCCTCAGTTTTAACACTTCTTGACAGGTTTGTACATGTGGGGATGAGGATGAATGTTGAATTTCTCTGATTCCTGATCTGGCTGAAGACCTCCTTAACTTTTTTACAAAAGTTTTCTCCTACACAAACATAGAGAATGGGGTTGAGAACACTATTGGAGAAGGCTAAGATCATGGAGATCAGCTGGAACAAATCCAAGGAAAACTCACAAATTCCCACAATGTTATATCTACTGAGCAGCTCCAGTATATTAAACACATGTAATGGCACCCAGCAGATCAGGAATGCCAGGACGACTGCGAGAATCAGAGTGGTGGCCTTCTGCTCCTTTCTCTGAGTGCTAAAGCTGCTCCTTAACGTGTTTCTCAGAGCTTGAATAATTTTGAGAGAGCAGAAGGAAATAATAAGAATGGGAATTATTAGGTTTAGAATGATATTGAGGATGCTTATGGCTTTATCTGTCTGATGTGAATAAGAAAGAGCGCATCTGCTAACATTCTTCTCATGGTCTTGTTTAACTTCCATGTAGATGAGTACAGGGACATTCAACAGAAAGCATACACCCCACACCACTGCACAAGCCAGTTTGGCACAAAATGGCCTCCGCTTTCTTCCATGGGTCAGTGGGTGCACTAGAGCCAAATATCGGTCAATGCTAACCAGAACCAGGGTGTAGATGCTGCAGTCTGAATTCATGCTGATGGAGAAGAGGAACAGTTTGCACATCGTTTCACTCGAGTCAGAGTCAAATCTTGTTAGCACATTCACAGCCCAGATGAGTAAACTCAACATCAGAAAGAGGTCGGTAGCAGCCAGGTTGCACAAGTAGATCTCTGCCACGTTACATGCTGTCTTGTGGAGCCAGGATACCATCAACACAAACACATTCAAGATAATCCCCAGCACACTGATGATCAGGATGTACACTAGAATCACAATGACGATCCAATCTTTTCCATCATAACGGCACCAAGTGTTGTCGGTGTTGTTGTGGTTTTCATCCACAGTTTCATGGCTGACGTTTGCAGGGATGCTGCTCATAGACAAAGAAAGCAATCCAGCCAAAACATGACATTATAAACCATTTGAAGTGTACATCTAAAATGATCTTGCAGATTTCTTTTAGCGATGACGAGATGACGTGAATACTGAGAACCATGGAATTCTGACACACCCTGGATACTGAGTATTGTTGAGTATGAACTGAATGCTGTCTACTGTGAAATATTTAATAACGACATATTGCGGAACGTCATAATTGTTTTTTCAGTTGGTTCCTGAAGTGTTGTATTGAGAACAGAAATAGAGTAGCAAACATTAGACTCAATACGACTCAGCTTTCCAGAGAACTTGTCTTGGTAACTCTTCAAATATGAAATCCACGGTTCAACACTTTAACATACTTTTGTTCCAGTTTTCAGCATTTTGTCTTATTATTTCTACGACTGGGACTTTAAGGCATTAATTTTGATTAATTAATTGCAGAAAAAAATACAATAATCACCCTTTTCTTCTAATTTCTGGCACACCGGAAACACTGATGCACACTCCAGCCTAGTAGGTGGTAAGAGACAGCATTGCTTGACTTGTTCGACAGAAAGTTTTTTTTAAAGACTTCCTGATGACAGCTTGGATAAAGGTGTGGTTGTGTCCAAATTGTATATCCAGTTTTCTTACCACTTTAGCAATTCAAGCTGGCAAAATCACCTCAATGTAAAACATGTTGCCACAAGCATGGATACCAGAGCTAAAGCTGTGAGTACACAGGGCCGTTTTAGCTCGCATGGAAACGCCGCACGAAAAAATACGACCCTGTTTTCTCCTTTATGATGAAAAATGTTATGCAAAAAGTATTTCTGAAAGCATTTTGAGGCAAGAAATGAGCTGCTGAATCCGTCCTTGTTTTAGTTCACCGACGGATTGTTTAGACATTTAACGAAAGTTTCTGTTTTGGAAACTGTGGTTTTGAACATAGTCCTGGTTAATTTTAACCTGGCCACACAGTAAAAATAATGTAAAACTATAACTTTTACTATTACATTACATCATGTTTGTTTTTACTGCTTGCTGAGTAGAACTGTAAGCATCAGATCACGTCCTTCATTGTTTTCTTGTAACATTAAAGTTGTGTTTAATCCAGCAAGCTGCCTGCAAAGTAATAAATGTCTTATTAATGTCAGTTATTGCTAATATAGTGACTACAGAGGATAAAAGTAATAGAAAATGCATAAATCACATCAAGCTTATGCATACCTTGTTGGCAAAAGAGTCATGACTTCTGGTGAAAACAAAAAATGTTAAATTCCCAGCAACACTCTTCCAGTTCCTTCTGCTGCTGCGCTCAGTCTGTCTCTGATCTGCTCGCTCAGCCAGTGTCTTTGACTCATTCCTTCTATTGCCACCTCCTCCCCCTTTTCATTCTGTCCCTCCTCTTTCTTCCTTTTTTGAGCAGAATTGTATATCTTGGGTTGCAGTATTCAGAAATTGTGTTCACATGATTCCTGTTTTTTATAATATTTTCCCAGAGATTGCTTTATCATCAAGTCGACCACTGATGTGGATGTTTCAGCCCTCAGGAGGTTGTGAGAATGTTTGTATTTTTATTTATTGTCACTTTCATCAGCAACAGTACTTCACTCTCTAGGAATATACTTTAATCAACAGATTTAAACGGTTTGTTGTGACATTATATTACTGGGCAGTGAGGTGGACATTTGTAGTACCTGGTGTTTATATTATTTTTGAAATAATTTTAGTGATGTTAGGACTTTATTACACTGTGACAACGGATGAATGACAAGACAGAATTTCTTCAGAGTGAAACAAATTTCACCCAGTTGAAAATGAGTAATTATTGAAGTTTAACCTCTGCCCACAACAAGACAAAAGGCTGTTTTAAGTGAAAAATCTTAGTTGATTTTCTTAATCATTTTGTGCTTTCTCAACTAGGTTTCAGGTTAGTACAATTTGACATGTCTTGTTGTTTGTATATATTTAAAACAAAGCTTGCTAATGAAACCCAAAGTATAAAGTTGTTGGGAGTCTTTCGTCAGCTTCACCTTTGTCAATCCCAACAGTTTTTTTCTAAGAAACACAGATAGATGTGCAAACATCTGAAACTTCTCAGCTTGCCTCACTCAAGATTTTGAGGCAGCTTGCAGTGATACTGTTGATAGACAAAAGAAGCAAACCAGAAAAAAACATTATAATATAAACTATTATAAACCAAATGATGATAAGAATACTGAGAAATACAGAATTCTGAGTTACACTGGATACTAAGAAACACTGAGCGTAGCTGAGTGTGAAATGAGTGGAATCTACTGTGAAATATTTAATAACAACATATTACAGAATGTCACTTTTCCAGTTGGTTTCTGAAGTGCTTCCTGGGAACAACAACAACAAAAAAAAACCTGTAGCAAATTTTAAACTCATATTTGCTTTACAAGTAGCTTGTCTTGGTAGCTGTTTAAATACAATGACTGGGGTTCAACACACTGGGATTCTGTTGTTGCAATTTTCAGCATTTTACCTGATTATTTAACATTATGATTTTAAATATTGATGTTGGAACACTAAAAATCATTTCATTCCATTGACTGTTTTGAGAAATTAATCTTCAGAATGAAAACAATAGTCCCCGCGACCCTAGTGAGGATAAAGCGGTGTATAGAGAATGGATGGATGGAAGGAAAACAATAGTTTAATAAAGTTTGTTTTGTCAAAGTTATATCAAAAAGGAGATATCTACTTTGGAAAATAAACTTGACTTAGATTTTTTTTTTAAATCGCTTTTGCAAGCAATAAAAAATGTGTAATCAAAGAGACTGATGTTTCCATAAAACCCTTTAAGGTGTAATAAAAACAAAAAAGTGATCCAAGTATCATAACTAAGTGTAGTTTGTTTGACAGTGACTGATAACAGATGAAATTCATTTAATGTGTTAGTAATTGCCAACGTTGTCATGCTGCATGTAATATAAAGTTCACACAGATTAAACAGACCAAACAATCTTCCACTAATGATCATAATATGAATTACCGGTTTGTAATCAAGTAATAAATGTGGAATTAATGTTGGCTGACATTCTTATTCATGGATCAAGCTTGATTTTTTTGCTATTTGCTTAATTGTTAACGTGAGCAAAATTGCAAGCATTAAAGACTTTCAAAGACTAACTTTGTTAAGGAGCAATATTTCCCTGCAGCTTTGTCAGTGTTTGTGTAACTTTGAAATCAATAATCTTTTCAAGAATGTTTCTCAGTAGGTAATTTGGCATATTTAAATTTCATCAACATCTAACATTTAACATGTGAGACAAATACAGTTAAGGTCTAAAAGCTGACATGTTGACACAACAAAACCTAACGTGAACCGAGCTGTTGCTTTTGGTATAGGCTTTTAGAATACGTCTGCTTATTCTTGTTCACAGCTAATGTAAAACGTGATATATTGTTTCTGCTAAACACTAAGTTAATATTGTTATGAGACAGAATGAAGGTAAAACATTGACAATTCATGCATACCTTGACAAGAGAGTCATCCCCTCTGGTGAAAACACGATATTTTAAAATTCCCAGCAAAATTCTTCTGGTTCTTTCTGCTGTTGTGCTCCATCAGTTTCAGACTCACTGAATCAAGAAAGTAAACTGATAATGAAGTGATGTCAGCCAATATCTTTTACTCATTCACTGTATAGCCACCTCCTCCTCTTTTCATTTTGCCCCTCCTGTTTCTTTGTTTAGCAGAATAGTGAATCTCAGGTTGCAGTATTCAGAGATTGTGTTCACATGATTGATGTTTTTTTTATGGTGTTTTCCCAGAGTTTGCGTTAAAATAAAGTTGACCCCTGATGTGGACATAAGTGACAACGTTCATTTTTGAATTCATGACATGACAGCTGAGAATCTGTTTCTAACATTTACAAAATGCCCAAAGAACAACAGGAAGGATTTCATGAAATGTCACCACACTAATGGCAGAACACTGGAGCTAAAGACTGAACGGAGCCCTCTACTGGCCCAGAGGGTAACAGATACTGAACTGAATACACGGAATCTAGCAGAGTAGTTTTCTAACCCGAGCTTCGTATTTGCAAGGCAGGAAAGACAAGATCACAAGACTCAAAGAGCAACACAGCTGCCGACTAGTTCGGCACGGAGCAATTCAACAGGATACAGGTCTAACTATTGTTAACACACAGATACTGAGTGGCTCAGAGGGAAGCTGGGAACTTAACTGCCCTGGGTAGGAAACAATGGCAGGACGGGGTAGGGTTGGCCAGATGGTGAGGCACTGGTGAGCATGAACACAAAGCAAGGAGCCAGAGCAAACAAGGCTGATACTAACAGTGGAGGTTCACGATCCAGTCATGAGTAGTGGCAGCGTCTGGCTTTTATGGGGGAGGAGTGTAGATTGGATAATGCTCACACCTGTGTGCCCACCAGTCCTGCTGATTGCAACTGGCAACACCTGTCTGCCGACCGCACAACACCAAGGAGAGAGGGAGAGAAAGGAGGAGGATCTGCCCCTACTGGGCAGCTGAAGTTGACAATGTTATGATCCTGCCCCAGTTCCTGCCCTTTTCCCTTTATTCCTCCCCAGCTGTCTTGTTCCTCTGGCTCCCCCTGTTGGCTGATTGCTCTCAGCTGCTGTAATCAGCTCAACTGAATTCACCTGGTCCCCTGCTCTGCTATTTAAGCTCTGCAGTTTCCCTCAGTCTTTGCTGGCTCATTGTTGGACTCTCACGCTCTCACTCTCACTACGCCAGTTTAATGTACTTCTTTGCCCCCCCCCGCCCGCCCGCCCTGTGGATTTAACCCTTTTGGATTTTGTTGTTTTTGCATGGACCTAAGCCTGTTTGCTTCCTCAGTTTCTAGTTTCTAGTTCCAATTGCGTGTGAGTTTCTTCCCTTAGCTTCATTGTTTTCTACCGTTTGACTTTTGTGCTTCTCCCTCAGTCCGGTTCTTTGTTTGTAGTAGTTTTGATTTTGGTTAATAAACCCCTTTTTCTCGTTCTCCCCGCAAATAAACACTGCTCGCAGAACCAGAGAGACAGCTAAAAACTAAAGATTTAAGAAAAGTGCACCTATCTTTAAATGTCATTTTTTAATGTTATTTAACTCATAAACCTGTAATATTGACGAGTCTGGAGGCGTACATCTTACGTGGAACATCACTTTACTTGCTTGTTCATGTAGCTACAGGCTTACGAACATACCTGCTACATACATACTTCCATGTTGTCGTATATCAAACTATGGGTGCCTCCGAGGCACAAACCTTAACACATTACATCTCCTTTTTTTTTTTTTTTTTTTTTCAACAGTCAACAAACCATTTCCACTTTCAACCAAACATTTCAACTGCCTCGAATTTATACCCATCTCTTATTCTATAGATACATCAGACATCTTTAAACTTGACACATGAACAAACAGTTTAATTGTCTTGAATATACTCAGATCAGTCTCTGTATCTGGACGGCAACCTAACATGTCAACCAGACCTGGTTTGGTGTGAACTTGTTTCACACTGTTCATTGTACATCCCTGTCTGGTCAACCACAACTGAGTGCTCAGCTGCTTTGTCTGCATGTTCTGCTGTTGATTCAGTGTCCTTCCCAGCTGAGTCAGTGTTCTGGAAGGATACAAGTTCCTGTGTAGGTTGAAAGGTTTTCTCATCAGTTTTAATCAGATGCTTTCTGTTTCTCCTGTACACTCTCCCATCAGGTGTACTAACCACATAAGATCGTGGCTGATCATGTCTTTGCAGAACCACGGCTGGCTGCCACGTCTCTCCTCTTTGCATTCTGACATTATCACCTGCCTGCAAGTCAGACAGTCTCCTGGTTTGCCTGTCAAAATAAAGCTTTTGCTTCTCCTGCTTGTCTTTTAACTGCTGTCGCACCTGAGCAGTCCCATCTGGAGTAAGCAGTGAGGTGGATGTTGGCAGTTTTCCTTTCAGCCGTCGTCCCATGAGCAACTGCGCTGGTGACAGACCTACACCTTCCAGTGGTGTGTTGCGATACTCCAACAGTGAAATATAGGGGTCACCCATTTCACCTTCAGATTTTTTCAGCAGATTTTTAATAGTCTGTACTGTTCTTTCTGCCTGGCCATTTGATTGGGCATAGCCAGGACTAGATGTAATGTGTCTGAACTCCCAGCTTCCTGCAAAATCTCTGAACTCAGTGCTGGCATACTGTGGACCATTATCTGAGATGACAACATCAGGAATGCCATGCCTTGCAAACACTGATTTCAGTGCAACTATGACACTACTACTGGTGGTGTCCTTTAACTTCATTATCTCAGGAAACTTTGAAAAATAGTCCACACATAGTAGAAACTCTGATCCGTTGTAATGAAAGAGATCGGTCCCTACTTTCTCCCATGGTCTGTCAGGTAGTGGATGCGGGAGTAATGGTTCTCTTGCATTGCTGTTACGGTTTTCATTACAGATGGCACACTGAGAAACCACTTCCTCAATGTTTGATGACATGTGCGACCAATAAAGAATGTCTCTGGCTCTTTCTTTGCACTTAACCATTCCTAGGTGTGACTCATGGATTTTGTTGAGCATGTTTTGTCTCATCTTCTTTGGAACAACTAGTTTTGTTGCTTTGTAGATCAGCCCAGCTGTGTATGTGATCTCATCTCTGAATGTCCAGTAGGGCTGAATTTCTTTTGGCACGGCACTCCTTTCATTCGGCCATCCCTTTGTAGCAGTACTACGTTATGATTTATTGCTCTCGTTATCAATAATTGGGGCACCACCCTAGATTTCTAGGGAAAAAATTAATATTAATAAAAAAATTAATATTCATAAAAATTTTGATCAATCTCATATCAAAAAGTCTTGAATCCTCGTTTAAATTGACCACATTCTACACAAAGAAACACAAGACTGTAATTTGGTCTATAATGAGGTATTTATTAACTATTCTATGAAAATAATGACAAGTGAACTATGTACAATGTAGATATGGTGTGTGTGTGTGCGTGCATGTGTGGAATGTGGGAGTGTGTGTGTGGTGTGTGCATGTGTGAGAGATGTGGAAGTAGGTGTGAGAGAGAAGGAAATATGGTGAGGATTAGCCAGAGCTAACCTGACGAGGTAACCGGTAATTTGGATTAAGAATTCTAATGATTTGTAAAATAATAAATTGATGAAGTGAATTAAATGACCAAGCGGTTAGTACATCACCCATAGAATGGAATCAGAGCAAACTCAGCTGGAGTTGAAGTGAACCGTCATGGGGCTGGGACGTGCGAGGCCTTCAGATTATGCACACGGTCTGGACCGGCAGGTTCGGAACGGTGCGTCGTCGTCGTTGTGGCCACGCCTTGATGTCCTGCCGCAGGTTGATCGGTTCTATGCAAAGACCTGGTCCAACAGGTCTCCGTAGTTCTCAGCTGAGTGCTTAAAAATGATGGTTCTCAGGCTTTAGCCAAGAAAAATGGGTGTTGATGAAAAACGGTCAAAATTAAGAAAAATAAATGCTGGTTCTGAATCGGTTCTTCAGATTAAACCAAATAACGAGCAAAATGTCTCCTTAAGTTACAAAAATGTTAAGAGATAAATAGTTAACAAACTTAGATGGTGAGGGAATTTTAAAGATAGGAAAAACGCGCTTTAGGTAAGAAAATAATGAGAGAGACTTTGGTTGGCCTCTCAGGAAGAGAGGGGTAAGAAGAGAGAGTCGGTAAGAGAGAGGGTCGGTAAGAGAGGGTAAAATGTGGGCTACGGCTGACTTTATCTGTGGGTCCAGCTAAGGGGAGGACCTGGGCGGAGAGAGAGAACTTTTAGGCGCGAGTCTGGTGGAATTTGGAATCTCTTTGTTCTCACAAAGTAGAGAAGAAAGAGGAGTCCAGAATGGATTAAAATATGATATTAAACGCGCAAAACACGATCTGTCTATCCCACCATATTCAGTTGTGTGAAAGTGAAATGTGTAGATTAATACATATGTTCATATCATGTGAATCATTTCATTCATAACTATATGTTTATGTTTATGACATTAAAAATATGTATCACAGTGAGAATATAACAACAAGTCAGAGATTTGGTAACAGGTAAATACAATGGTCATCATTCAACCTAAATGGAGAGGAAATTCAGAGATTAATAAGGGAATTCAGTCCAAAATCCTGTGGGAGAGGTCAATTAACCAGGCATTTTGATATCTAGGCTTCTGTCAAAGATATAAATATCATTTTTGGATATGATGTACAACATAATCTCACTATAACTTTGGTAATCAGGAAAGAACAAAATAAATCTCAGAAATATGAACTTTGAAGTAATTAGTCTCTTCAGTTAAAGAGTGTGTCTCTCTCTGTTCCAGCCTTCAGCCATAAAGTTTTACGACTTATCTGATCTGTGGAAGGCAGAGACGTCTCCGGCTGAGGGTCTCCTAAAGCTGAAAAGGGATTTTAGCATGAAAGTTCATTAAACAAACATCCAAAGCATATAATTGAAAGTCATTGTCTTTTAAAAAGAAGAAGTTATTCCAGGGGTTTAAATGTTCACAGGAGCTCCATCCTTCTGTGAATGAAAACCTACAGAAATACAAATGTCTCAATCCTCCTATAGAGATGGGTGTTGGTCAGTGCTGGAGAGAGGGACAGCTTATCTGAGTTTTGATCAGCTCAGGAATTCCAGGGCCTTTGCAGTCTTGCTACACCTTGAGTGTGATTTCTTTCAGGAGTTGCATTTCAGGATCCTCTGCTGTTGCTTCCTTGAACTGCTGCAGTTTTCCTTCTGAAATGGGTAGCTGAGGTATAATCATGTTTACCTCTAGTTCTTTCTCTAGCAGATCTTCCTTCTGCTCTTTGAGGAATGCACGGCTTAAGGTGTCTGCAATATGCAGTTCTTTACCTGGGCGATATGTAACAGTGAGGCTGTATCTTTGCAGTCTAAGCAGCATTCTTTGTAGCCTCACAGGAGCTTGGTGTAAAGGTTTTTTAAATATGCTTTCAAGTGGTTTGTGGTCGCTCTCAACATGAATGTTTTTTCCATAAACATATTGGTGGAATTTCTCACAGCCATAGACAATAGCAAGTAACTCTTTTTCTATTTGCGCGTACCTGCGCTGACAGTCAGTGAGAGCCCTTGACCCATAAGCTACAGGTTGTCCATCCTGCAGAATAACTGCACCGATCCCTTCAGAGCTGGCATCTACTGACAGCGTGATTGGTTTGTTCACATCATAAAACTTCAACGTTGGAGCATTAGTGACCAGCTGTTTAAGATGCTCAAAACTTTCCTTTTGTGCTTCCTCCCAGTGCCACTCTATGTCACCTTCAAGCAGCTTTCTTAAAGGAGCACTGATGTCAGACAAGTTTGGTATGAACTTGGCAAGATACTGGATCATGCCCATGAACCTCTGCAGTTCCTGCTTGTTCTCTGGCGACGGTAGCTGTGTCACTGCTCTCACCTTTTCCTCATCTGGTCTCAGTCCACTGCTGCTGAGTTTGTGTCCAATGTAGTTTATTTCCTTTGTCCTTATAACGCACTTGGACTTGTTGAGTTTCAGGTTGTATTTCCTGGCTCTCTCCAAAAGCTTCTCCAGTCTGTGGTCGTGCTCCTCCACAGAGTCTCCCCACACTAGCAAGTCATCAATAATATTTACCACACCTTCTAGTCCTTCAATCATCTGTGCAACAGCCCTTTGGAATACCTCAGGTGCAGATGAAATTCCAAATGGCAACCGTAGGAATCTGTATCTTCCTATTGGGGTGTTAAATGTACATAGCTTTGAGCTATCTTCATCAAGTTTTATCTGCCAGAAGCCCTGATTTGCATCTAGTACTGAGAAGTATTTCGCATTTGGCATGCGGGACACTACCTCTTCAACAGTCAGCAACGGATAATGCTCCCGTTTTATAGCCTGATTTAAATCCTTCGGGTCCATACAGATACGGATTTTCTTGGGCGTGACCACAGTTACCATACTATTGACCCACTCGGTCGGTTCAGTCTGCTTGGCTATCACTCCTAGCTTTTCCATGCGCTGCAGTTCCTCAACTACTCTTTCTCTGAGTGCTACTGGGACTCTTCTGGGTGCATGCACAATGGGTGTAACTGTGTGGTCAATCTGTATGTGGTGCTGACCAGGTAAACATCCTAGTCCATCAAAGAGATCATCATAGTCTTTTAGAATGTCATTTTCCTTTCCAACATCATGCATTCTCTTAACTAAGCCTAGCTTTACACACGTGGCTCCTCCCAGTATTGCTGGGACATCTTGTTGCGACCCAAGATATTATAAGCACCATAAATTTACTTGAGAAAAACTTTGTTTTAGTGCTGTCATTGTAAAATTAACCTGAAATATCATTGCTCATGACTTGAGACTACCAAATAATGGTCAGAAGTTTGGATGCAAAATGGTGTGGCTTAATACTTTTATTAATATTATGACCATTAGTGGAAGACTGTTTGGTCTGTTTAATCTGTGTGAACTTTATATAACATGCAGCATGACAACGTTGGCAATTACTAACACATTAAATGAATTTCATCTGTTATCAGTCACTGTCAAACAAACTACACTTAGTTATGTTACTTGGATCACTTTTTTTGTTTTTTATTACACCATAAAGGGTTTTATGGAAACATCAGTCTCTTTGATTACACTTTTTTTTTATTGCTTGTAAAAGCAATTTAAAAAAATCTAAGTCAAGTTTATTTTCCAAAGTAGATATCTCCATTTTGTTATACTTGCACAAATCATGTTTAGTTTTCAGTTTTTACCTCCCTCACAAAAAGATAATTTAACAAACTCCACCCAAAATACAAAAACAAACTTTATTAAATTAGTGTTTTCATTTTGAAGAATAATGTCACAAAACAGTCAGTGGAATGAAATGATTGTTAATGTTCCAACATCAATATTTAAAATCATAATGTTAAATAATCAGGTAAAATGCTGAAAATTGCAACAACAGAATCCCAGTGTGTTGAACCCCAGTCATTGTATTTAAACAGCTACCAAGACAAGCTACTTGTAAAGCAAATATGAGTTTAAAATTTGCTACAGGTTTTTTGTTGTTGTTGTTCTCAGGAAGCACTTCAGAAACCAACTGGAAAAGTGACATTCTGCAATATGTTATTAAATATTTCACAGTAGATTCCATTTAATTCACACTCAGCTATGCTCAGTGTTTCTTAGTATCCAGTGTAACTCAGAATTCTGTATTTCTGTATTGTCATCATTAAGTTTATTATAGTTTATATTATAGTTTATATTATAATGTTTTTTTTTCTGGTTTGCTTCTTTTGTCTATCAACAGCGGCACTGCAAACTTCAGCCGTCAAGCTGTGGATGAAACTGAAAACGACACAGATGACACTTGGTGCCTTTACGATCCAGCTGACTGGATCTTCACTGGGATTCCAGTGTACATCCTGATCATCAGTGTGCTGGGAATCCTCTTGAATGTGTTTGTGTTGGTGGTTTTCTGGCTCCATAAGAAGGCCTGTACCGTGGCTGAGATCTACCTGAGCAACCTGGCTGCTGCAGACCTCTTTCTGATGTCTCCTTTTCCCGTCCTTGCTGTGATTGCAGGGACAAAATATGACTTGCACCTTAGTGAAACTGTATGTAAGCTAGTCCCCTTCTCCGTCAACATTAATGTCTACTGCAGCATCATCATCCTTGCTCTGGTGAGCACTGACAGATATTTGGCACTGGTTCACCCACTGACCGATGGAAGAATGCGGAGGCCTTTTTATGCCAAAGTGGCATGTGTGCTGGTGTGGGGTGTATGCTTTCTCTTGAATGTTCCCACAGCCATGTACAGGAAAGCTGTGGATGACCCTGAGAGAAACTTCACCACATGTAATTTAAATTTTCCAAGTCCTTCTATGTATGTAGTCTTTCAAGGGATCCGTGTATTCATCTTCTTCATCCCCACTTTTATTATATCTTTCTGCACCCTCAAAATTATTCAATTGGGACGTTGGGAATGGGACGTTGAAGAAGGAGTTAAATGCTCAGAAAAAGGAGCAGAAGGCCACCACTCTGGTCCTGGTGGTCCTCTTGGCGTTCCTCATATGCTGGGTGCCAACTTATGTGGTTAGCATACTATACCTGCTCAGTGGAGTTAACATTGTGAATGGGTGCCACTTTTTCAATAATCTTAAAAAGTGCCAAGTCACCTTCACCAGTTTAGCCTTATCCAACAGTGTTCTCAACCCCATTCTCTACGTCATTGTAGGCACAAACTTCCAGACAAAAGTTAAGGAATTATTCATGCAGATGAGCACAAACCTGTCAAGCCGTCCTTAAGCTGAAGATGCTGCAAACAGATCTATGATGCAGTTTAATGGCTTTATGGAGTTTCACAACATGATCCTGAACCCATATGTTTTCATGACAACACAAAGTCAGGAGTAAGTAACTTACAGCGACTGTATTGTGGTAATTTCCTTTTATCTCAATCAAATAACATGAAAGATCACAGTTAATTATAGTGAGGTTTTGTTCTGATGGGTTTTTGTCAGTTTCTGCCAATCCATTGTGATCTGCCAATTTCCCTACCTTGCAATGCCTTTGGCTCCCTGGAAGATTTTTGGAAATAAATACCTTAAGGTATTCATGGAAAGGTCTCCAACTTCGTGCTTTATCTGTGTTCAGCCAAAGGAGCCTCTCATCTGTGCTTTATTTTAATAAACATGTGGAGAAATTATTGCTTTCTGTGAATCTGTTATTAGATTATTTTCTTTTGAACTGTCAAAGGTGCCCCAGAAACCCACCTCACCATTCTTGTGTGACAATAACAATAATTTTCTAATGATATATTCTCATGAGTGTGTTTTTTCTGCGCCGTGTGTCCTATGTATTTCACCGATCCACTATGTAAATGGCTGTTGCTAGAGGTACAGACCCGTACCCGTAGCCTGTGGACTACGGATACGGCACTTTCCATTTGCCAATCAGATACGCGAGATCTGGTCACGTGACTCCCGGTAGACGCTAGCTGTACGGACCCGTAGCATCGGTACTACAGGTACGGACCCTAAACCTGACCCTAACACTAACCCTAACCTTAACCTTTGCTTACCTTTCAACAGTTTGCAGTGGTTAGCAGCTTCTTGACTCGCGAGACTCGCGTATGGGTCCGTATCTGTCTGGCAAATGGAAAGTGCCGTACCCGTAGCCTGTGGGCTACGGATACGGACCCGTATCCGTAGACACTACCTATGTAAATAGGACTGTGCCTTACCACTGACAGGATTGGTCAGCACGTTGACGGATCGGCGCCGGATTGGCTCGGTCTGCTTGGAGGGCGGCCATAAAAGCGGAAGATGACTTCGGGGGTCAGAGAGAGGAGCAGGACCAGATGGGCGAGTCATCCCATAGATATACATAGAAAGGCTAGATGGCTTACAGACGCTGTGAGCCAATGAGGGCTGACGTCGCTACGTGGCGGCCATCTTACCTAGGGGCTGCTGGCTCACTGATAACATTAATGCCTATGGAGCATGTACTATTTAATTAACCAGATGTGACAGGAGGATGTTTTCCTCCTGGCCACTGTGAGGCACTGTGCCAGCAGTGTGGGTACCTTAATTGCTGGGCGGTACCATGCGCTGTTTATATTCAGGTGCGCAGCAGTGGAGTTGACTGTCTTCCACTCTGGTTGCTGTCGTGGTGGCTGTGGTTTGGCCTGGCGGTGTTCTGGTTGTAGCCACATTCTTTGTGTCCAGCTGCTGTAATTGCTGTCAAGGTGCGCCGTCTTCAATGTGAATGCTCTGGTCCTTTTTTGTTGCATGTATTTACTTGCAGTGATTAAAATCACCGCTCCTTTTAGTGTGGCTGTTTGCTGGCCTGGGGAAGACGATCAGCTGGAGCCCTGCAGTGTGTGTGTGATTGTTGGTCGGCTCCAGGTGTGTGGCCAAGACGTGGATGGGCTGTATTTCCAGGGTTTATATCCTCGGCTCACTGGGTATGTGAATTTTGGCCATTTAAATTGGTTGACTCTTAGGTCTATCTATTTAATTATAGATTTTTATCTTTACTTTTTCGCTGTCCAGCGTCCAGTCATCACCATGTGGACCCGTGCTGCTGTTTTGGTTTGCTTCGGTTTTCTTTGGTTTTGGTATTGTTTTGGTTGTTTTATTTTCAGCTGCCAACCTAGAGCCGAGTACAATGTTGGCCCAACACTGAGTGCAGCCTGGGCCTGTTTGGTGCAGAGGCCGTGTCACCTGTTTGGACTTTGGATGGCTGAGGCCTGGTGACACAGGCTCTTGCAAATCGTTCAACGGATTTGGGTTTTTACTGACTGTAGACATTGTTTAATCATTTCTTTTGCTAGTTTGGTTTATTTCCTTGTATTAGTTGGTTAATTGTTTGTTTCTTGCTGTTTGCTTTTGAGTGCATTTTGTTTCATGTTTTGGATTTAATTCATTGTTCTGTTTCCTTTTCTCCACACCAGTTATGGTTAGTTTGGGCATGTTTTTTTTTTTTGTCTTCTGTTGCAGGTGCTGTGGCTTACTGCGGCAGTTATTCAATTGTGGTGGTATTTTCTTCACGGTCCCGTTCTTTTGTTTGATTTTTGCGTGTGTATGGTTTGCAGTGTCATGGGTGATTGCTTTGAGGATTCTTCGCCCCTTTTGGTTGTCCTGCCGCAGGGTAAGCCTCAGCCCAGGTTTTAATTCTTTGTTGCCCAGTCTTCCTTTTAGTTGGTGTATGTTAACTGGTGTGGATTTTTTTTTTTTGATTTGTTAAACATTGTTAAATTGGACATGTCTCGCCCCTTCTGTGTAACGGAACTCGTGTTGGCCTAGTGACTGTCGAAACCGTAGTTGGTCTGATTAAGTACAAAGATCCCTTCTAATCTCGCCACACATAGCTTGCTCAATTTTCAACCGATTTTTAAACGGTTTGATTTGTTATAAACGCCAGAGATGTAGTTATGTTATTGCATGTTTACGGATAATTATAACCATGGACTTTCATATTAAATTAAAAAAGTAGATGGAGCATTACCTGCCATAGCTGCAAACATACACACAGTGAAATTAAATCGTCAGTGTTTATGTTAAACATTTAATAGTTTGATATTTTATATTTCTAATTAATAAATATATTAAATATAAAGGGGTAAGTTGACCCACATGATATTTTAAACTTAAACTGAACAAATAATGTATGTACATTATATGAATTGTGATTCATATTGGTTCAATTTACCCCAAGGCTTTTGGTTCATCTTGCCCCATGGCCATCGTTTTGATAAAACCTAATTAATTTAATGATTCAGAATGACCTTTTGCTAAATGATTCACATAGTTCTATACATTGAATATCACTGACATGCATAATGTATAAATTTAGACCTGGGTCCATTTGCTTTAGCATAAAAATAATTATGCCACAAAAGTCAAAGAATTCCACAGCCAGTTGGAAATGATGTTTGTGTTCTTATTTTAGGGTCTCGTGACAACTCGTGTATAGTTTTAAATATCAGGGGGATGGTTCGTTCATCTTACTTGTTCTCTCCTACATATATTTTATTATCCATTCTCTATAAACCGCTTTATCCTCACTAGGGTCACAGAGGGTGCTGGAGTCTATCCCAGCTGACTCGGGTGAAGGCAGGGGACACCCTGGACAGGTCACCAGTCTGTCACAGGGCTTTTATTTTATTATACATTTTTAAATTAACACATTCAGTAACATGACATCAAGGTTTCTTTTATTAACAGGTGCGCACAATTACAAAACAATTCAAGATTCACTCCAAATAAACAGTCACTCTAATCTATGCAACATTGCCTCCTCTTCTCTGCGTTTTGGGGAAACCTTAAAGCTGCTGTCCGGAGTATCTGTTTGTTTTCAATCTATGTATCATTTTTTATCAAAGCTTAAATGTGTTAGTCTAGTTCGATACTATAATATAAAGTTAGTATAACGTGATATGAAAATTTATTCCTGAGCTCCGCCTTCCTCTCATAGACCCCCATGTTATTCCAAAAAGCGCCGGTCGCTGCCGACCAATCAAGTTCGAGCTTCAGCTTTGTCATGCTGTCAATCAACGGTTACGCGCACAGCAAGCAAGCCCATGCAGAGGTGGGCGAGCTATGCACTACGCAACCGCGCGCACATTTGTTTTGCTTGTGGAGGAGAGAGCATCAGGGCTCAGCAACTTCCAGAAAAGTTACCAATCCCACGGCTTGTCAGGCCAAGAGACTGCAGGACGTTTTTTGGCTCGGGGTGCTCGCGTCGCTCCCCGACCACAGCCTCCATAGCCCGGCTGACGCCTTCGTTTAGATGCCGTGGTCGGGGTGCTCGCCTCGCTCCCCGACCACGGCCCTCCATAGCCCGCCTGACGGCTTCGTTTAGATGCCCGACCTCTGGAGGAAGATGTTGGGGCGTCTGGGACATACTCTTCGTCAGAGGAGTCATGCAATTCTGAACTCTAGATAGAAATAAATAAACAATGTAACACATATACACGCGTAAATGCACTAAGTTTGATAAACAACGTCATCGAGAGGGATACACGAGTGTAATCACATATTGAAACTTTACTAGTTCGTCCTAGCAGATTCATGTTATTTTGGTATTAGGACAAGTTAGACTCAATACAGCATTCTAACGTAATTCCTTTATTATTTACTAAATGTAGAAGAGGGGAAAACAGCAAAACAGGCGAGATGCTGCAGCACTCCGGGCACTTCTCTCATGTACTGCGCGCGTGCACAAATAAAGGGGCGAAATCAGAGGGAGGGAGGGACCAACAGTGTTTTAGGAGACACTGCGATTCAAACTCCGGACAGCAGCTTTAAAAACATGAGAAGATACCCAAGATATATGAATTACTGACAACATTTTACACCCTTCTTACCTTTAACATTAATGGTAAGGACAAAAATACTGAGCTAAATTATATTGTTGGGGTAATTAATGTAGCCTATGCTTGAATGCCATTATGAAAACCTAAATAACAGTAATATGTTAAAAGAAATGTGAAAAAGAAATATGCAATGATTATTATGTAAACAAATGGTAGAAACATTTCTAAAACGTCAGGGTCAAAATAACTTGTATTATACAAGTACAAATCCACTAAGTTAGAAACAATTATCCTAAATACATCCCTCAAGTCATTTCTTACGAGTGAAAGCTGATTCCACGGTCTCTTGTTTTAAAGGAACGTTCATTTGAGCATCCATATGCTGCACAAAAGTGTGGCATCTTGCACTGTAGGGGGGTATTTTTGCAAACACAAAGCCAGCCAGTTACTGTATCACAATGAATCTAAATCTAGGATATATTTCACTAATGAAACAGCTTGGGAATCATGTTAAAATGAAGGAGTAATTATGCCTTTCCCACCTGTATGGAATTAAGTCCAGGTTACGTTGTAATAGTCCAAGTGGCTCACGTCTCATTCACAACCTCTTGTTTGCAAGTTCAGTGTATTTTTGTGTGTGTAGTCGCTCACCTTCCATCCATTACTATAGAGCGCTCCGGAACAGTCTCCTTAGGTAAGATGGCCGACCGGTGACGACGCCGGCGAAAGTCCCATCAGCCATCTAGCCTTTCTATGTATATCTATGAGTCATCCTGCGCAGTCCCAACCGGCACGCAGCGCAGTCCATCCTGTCATTTGTTATTTGTTTAAGAGAGAAGAGAGATCGAGCTGCTACTTTTTGTTTCATTCGTACCTCCTCTTGTTTTCGGGAATTTTAGCGTGGTTTTGTTTAAGTGATTTTTGGCTCAAGCTCATCCGTACTTTTAGTTTGTTTAACACAACCTTTGTTTTATATTCGTTTACTGGAAATAAATTATTAATTTCGAGAGAATAAGCTGTGGTATGTGCTGCTTAAGGCCCCAACAGGATGACAGCTTCATGTTGCCTTCAGTGTCCCCGAGGCTGGGCGTAACACTGTTGAACTATCAGTGAGGAAATTGTGTGGGTGGGGTTGCAAGTTGTTGTAGATCTCTTGTCTCCATTTACCATTAGACTGTTCGACATCGAAAGTGATTACTACTAAAACCACCACAGATTAAGACTGATGAGTGGCTGTTTTTAGTACATTCCTATGTTTCATAAAATGCCCAGGTCCCCTCGTCACTGACCTTTCCTAAAATTATGACATAGAAAATAATGTTAGTACAGCATGTGAGATGACAAAATTGCATCAAGTCAGAACTCATAATAACCTACAGTGTAAACATGAAGAAGCATGTTCAACTTAAAAAAAAATTGGAATGTGACTGCCTCAAAATCTTGAGTGAGGCAAGCTGAGAAGCTTCAAATGTTTGCACATCCATCTGTATTTCTTAGAAAAAAAAATGTTGGGATTGACAGAAGTGAAGCTGACGAACGACTCCCAACAACTTTATACTTTAGGTTCTGTTAGCAAGCTTTTTAAAAAAATATACAAACAACAAGACATGTCAAATTGTACTAACCTGAAACCTAGTTGAGAAAGCACAAAATGATTAAGAAAATCAACTAAGATTTTTCACTTAAAACAGCCTTTTGTCTTGTTGTGGGCAGAGGTTAAACTTCAGTAAACTTAAATAATTATTCATTTTCAACTGGGTGAAATTTGTTTCACTCCGAAGAAATTCTGTCTTGTCATTCATCCGTTGTCACAGTGTAATAAAGTCCTACCATCGCTAAAATTATTTCAAAAATAATATAAACACCAGGTACTACAAATGTCCACCTCACTGCCCAGCAATATAATGTCACAACAAACTGTTTAAATCTGTTGATTTAAGTATATTCCTAGAGAGTGAAGTACTGTTGCTGATGAAAGTGACAATAAATAAAAATAGAAACATTCTCACAACCTCCTGAGGGCTGAAACATCCACATCAGTGGTCGACTTGATGATAAAGCAATCTCTGGGAAAATATTATAAAAAGAAGGACTCGTGAAGTCAATCTCTGAAAACTGCAACCCAAGATACACAGTTCTGCTCAAAAAAGGAAGAAACAGGAAGGACAGAATGAAAAGGGGGAGGAGGTGGCAATAGAAGGAATGAGTCAAAGACACTGGCTGAGCGAGCAGATCAGAGACAGACTGAGCGCAGCAGCAGAAGGAACTGGAAGAGTGCTGCTGGGAATTTAACATTTTCTGTTTTCACCAGAAGTCATGACTCTTTTGCCAACAAGGTATGCATAAGCTCGATGTGATTTATGCATTTTCTATTACTTTTATCCTCTGTAGTCACTATATTAGCAATAACAACTGACATTAATAAGACATTTATTACTTTGCAGGCAGCTTGCTGGATTAAACACAACTTTAATGTTACAAGAAAACAATGAAGGACGTGATCTGATGCTTACAGTTCTACTCAGCAAGCAGTAAAAACAAACATGATGTAATGTAATAGTAAAGGTTGTTGCTAGAGGTACGGACCCATACCCGTAGCCTGTGGACTACGGATACGGCACTTTCCATTTGCCAATCAGATACACGAGATCTGGTCACGTGACTCCCGGTAGACGCTAGCTGTACGGACCCGTACCATCGGTACTACAGGTACCCTAACACTAACCCTAACCTTAACCCTTTAAGCTGCAGTCAATTCCAGCCATTTTCAGTACAAAAAAATCGCTAATATTCTATTTTTAAATTTAAAAAATGACGAAAAATACAGGGAATATTGGACGCGCATCGCGAGGTGCATTTCCTTGAAAACGACCTATTCGTGGATTATATACCGACTTCAGGACATGTTTTGGACAAAATAGTTTACTGGCTTGTGTCGTCTGGATGTAAAAGTGTCACAGTTCCCCTGTTTCAGCCCTCTGAGCTGACTCATCAGCCAGATGGCAATCAGCTGTGCTGCTCTACACAGCTGGCACAAATGACTGATCAGCATCAGATAAAAGCCCGGCTCCACTCACAGCTGATTGCCGGCTCATTGTCTCACCCTCCATGCTACACTCGCGTCCTGCCAGCCGCTTCACTCTGATCTCCATTGATGCACGTCACTCCCCGGACTCTGTTTTCCCCTTGGACTCTGTACCACTGTTTGACTCTGGACTGGACTCAGTAAGCCTCCTTCCCCTTATTATTTAACCTTGTTTTATTTTGTGTTTAACCCCAGCCGTCAGGTCCGCTTTCTGTTGATTATTTAGTTAGTTAAATTTCCTTGTTGTTTGCCACCTGCTTCCTTATTTAAGTAGTTGTTTTGTTCTTATTAAATCCTATCTAATCTCACCTGCCTGTGTATGCCTGCTGCTTGGGTTCATACTCCCATTGTGTGACAAAAAGGTTGGATTATGGCCGTTTTTTGTGGAATATTTTCATCTGTGTGTAATAATGAACCCGGAAATGTGAGTCGCGCTGTGTGCGTTGAAGCCATGTATAGAGAACGGATGGATGGATATTCGTTTTTGTCGGACAAATGTGTTTTTCTCACCCGCTGTGGTAATCGCATCTGAAAGTGGTTTATACCGGCGGATTCATGAGAATCTAAGCTTTCCATCAGCGTACAGTGTTTGTATAATCGCGTTTGCAGCCGTCGGACATTCTTGAAATTCCTATGCAAATTAGTAGGTGTACCGCCGGCGGTACACTGAAGTTTTGCTTACCTTTCAACAGTTTGCAGTGGTTAGCAGCTTCTTGACTCGGGTACGGGTCCGTATCTGTCTGGCAAATGGAAAGTGCCGTATCCGTAGCCTACAGGCGACGGGTACGGGTCCGTATCTGTAGACACTACCAGTAGTAAAAGTTATAGTTAGGGTCCGAGCACCGAGGGTGCGAAGGACAGGCGGTGCCAGGGCACCGACTGTCCAAGGCACCAGCGGTGCCAAGGACCCTATTGAAACCCTAGGGTTTATTATTAGGGTCCGAGCACCGAGGGTGCGAAGGACAGGCGGTGCCAGGGCACCGACTGTCCAAGGCACCAGCGGTGCCAAGGACCCTATTGAAACCCTAGGGTTTATTATTATTATTATTATTAGGGTCCGAGCACCGAGGGTGCGAAGGACAGGCGGTGCCAGGGCACCGACTGTCCAAGGCACCAGCGGTGCCAAGGACCCTATTGAAACCCTAGGGTTTATTATTATTATTATTATTATTTTTTTTTTTTTTTTTTTTCTCCCGTAAAGTAAATTGGCTTTTTGGCGGCCTTATCATACTCCAAAACGCGTGAAATTTGGCATGCACATCAGGACTGGCGAAAAATTTGATATTTTATGGGAGTTGCGCATGTGCGTGGCAAAATGGCTCTATAGCGCCACCTGCAAACTTGAAAAAGTAGTCATTAGGCCAACTGCCACAATGTTTCATGTACAGCTACAATATTTGGTGGGCATATGCAGAACATCTGGACACACCAAAAAGTCAATTACAGCCACGCCCTAAACCCAACAGGAAGTCGGCCACCTTCAATTTGCTGTAAATTTTTCAAACTTAATCGCTCCTCGGGAAATGACTTGCCTTTTTGGCGGCCTTATCATGAACCAAAACGCGTGAAATTTGGCGTGCACATCAGGACTGGCGAAAAATTTGATATTTTATGGGAGTTGCGCATATGTGTGAAAAAATGGCTCTATAGCGCCACCTGCAAAATTGAAACAGTGGTCATTAGGCCAACTTCCACAATGTTTTATTTACAGCTACAATATTTGGTGGGCATATGCACCACATCAGGACACACCAAAAAGTCAATCACAGCCACACCCTAAACCCAACAGGAAGTCGGCCATCTTGAATTTGCTGTACATTTGTCAAAATTTATAGCTCCTAGTGGATAAGTCTGAGAGAACTGAAATTTGGCCAGTACATGCACCAGACCTTTCTGATGAAAAGTTATCAAAAACTCAACCAGAAGCCAAAAGGTGTGGCCATGGCGGAGCCTCAAACAACTGATCCTTCGCCATGAAACAGGAAGTGATGTCTAATTCTTCTCAACATGCTCCAATCTGCCTGAAACTTTACATGTATGATGACAGTCCTGTCCTGATGTCATCCACATAGGGATATTCATTGACAGTCATAGCGCCACCTTGTGGTTTCAGGAAATAGACATCTTTTACACTTTCATGCCCTATTGTTACCCGGTTGATCATATTCACTTCAAATGCAGTGACAACAGCCTAAACACATTGATGATGCATCCCAGTGAAAATGGTGACTTGTCATCAAAGGGCGTGTCTGTGGCGGCCAAACCAATTTCGATGTTTCGCCATGAAAATTTAACGATTCATATCTCAGCTGAACAACATCCTATCTGCCTCAGACTTCACATGCTGGATACCAGGTCCAGTCTGAACACATCCACACTCATAAATTCTGAAAAAGTCATAGCGCCACCTGTTGGTAATAGTAAGTTTAAGGCCTTATATTTTCAGGTACAATGGCCCCAAACTTGGTGATATCATGCTGGAAATTGGTCAGTCGAGTCTTCACCTCTTGACAATCACACACTGTGAAGGGTGTGACATTTCATGTAACGCTGTTGCCGTAGCAACCAAATATCGCCATGAAAAACAAAGCCCTTTCTGACAGGTTAGGAATACTCCAATGCTCACAAAAATTACCACACACATCACCATTGACCCAAGGAACAACACTGTATGCATCTCGGCACTGCACATGCTATAGCGCCCCCTACAGTATTTTTAACAAACAGCCCCCCCAGCACGTTTCACCTACATCCATGAAATTTGGGAGGCTTATAGAGCACATCAGGACGCACAAAAAAGCCTCTTGGAGCCATGTCCTAAACCCAACAGGAAGTCGGCCATCTTGGATTAATTGTGAGATTTTTGATGATTTTTCTCATTTTTGAGAGTTAATACCTCCTCGGGGATAATTCCAGGAGACCTGAAATTTTGTCAGTCCACACAGCAGGACTTGGTGATGAAAAGTTATCAAAAGTTTAACCAGAAGCCAAATGGCGTGGCCATGGCGACCATCAGCGTTTTGATGCTTCGCCATGAAACATCAACTGCTGTATAACTCTCCTCTGCATGCTCCAATCTGCCTCAAACTTTCCATGTGTGATCACAATCCAATCCTGATCACATCTACAGGCCAACAGACACTCTCAGTCGCAGCGCCACCTGATGGAGGGACAGTAAATGCTGTATAACTGGCCTCTACATGATCAAATCAGCCTGAAACTTTTCATGAGTGATCAGAGTCCAACCCTCATCACATCCACTGTGTGAAATACACTCTGAGTTACAGCGCCACCTGGTGGATAGACAGGAAATGCTCTATAACTGCTCTGAACATGCTACAGTCTGGCTGAAATTTTAAATGTATGATTGGACTCTGGTCCAGATGCGATTCAGAGGCCGACATACACTCTCAGTCACAGCGCCACCTGGTGGACGTGCGTGGATTCACGACCAGCGTGGATGCGAGGACCCGTCCATCGCTGCTTGCAGCTTTAATTAGGGTCCGAGCACCGAGGTGCCGAGGACAGGCGGTGCAAGGGCACCGGCTGTCCAAGGCACCAACGGTGCCGTAGGACCCTATTGAAACCCTACGGTTTATTATTATTATTATTATTATTATTATTATTTGTCTCTCAGAACAACTGCATTTTTGAGGGCCTAAACATGCTCAAAAACTCATGAAAATTTGTACACACACCAGAACTGGTGAAAAATTTTATATTCTAAAGGAATTGTGGTAGTGTATGACAAAATGGCTCCATAGCGCCCCCTACAAAATTTTAAAAAGTGGTATTAGGCCAACTCGGAGGGAATTTGGCCGAGAGCTAAAAAATTTGGGAGGCATATGCAGCACATCAGGAAACACAAAAAAGTCAATCACAGCCATGCTCTACACCCAACAGGAAGTGCGCCATCATGCGTTAACTGTACAAAATCTATGATGAACTCCTCCTCGGGGAAAAGTCTGAGCGATCTGAAATTTTGCCAGTACATACAGCAGACCTTCCTGAGAAAAAGTTATCAAAATCTTCCTCCATAGTTAAAGGGTGTGGTCGTGGCGGCCTGTCGAAATTTGATCCTTCGCCATGAAACAGGAAATGCTGTCTAACTCTCCTGAACATGCTCCGATCTGAATGAAACTTTACATGTATGATCACAGACCTGCCTCGATGACATCCATACAGCAAGATTCATTCACAGTCACAGCGCCACCTTGTGGTATCAAGAATTTGACATTTTTTAGACTTTCATGTACTATTCTTAGCCTGTTGCTCAGATTCACCTCAGATGTTGTGACATAAGCCTGAACACATTGATGATGAAGCACAGAAAAAATGGTGACGTGTGATGAAAAGGCGTGTCTGTGGCGGGACGGCAAAGTTTGATGTTTCGCCATGAAAATTGAAGTGTTCATATCTCAGCTGCAAAGGATCCTATCTGCCCCAAACTTCATGTGCTGGACACCAGAACCAGTTTGAGGACATCCACACTGAAAAATTTAGAAAAAGTCATAGCGCCACCTCTTGGTAACAAGCAGTTTAGAAATTACATTTGCACACATCATTGCTCCAAACTTTGTCATATCATTCTGAAAATTGGTCAGCTAATTCTTCACCCCCAGACAATACCACAGTGTGAAGATTTTGATATTTGATGAAATGCTGTTGCCGTGGCAACGCGTTGTTTTTGTGACAAACAAAGTACTTTTTGACAGGCTTAGAATGTTCAACAGCTCACCAAAATTTACACACACATCACAGTCGTCTCAAGGAATAACACTGTATGCATCTCTGCAGGGCATGTGCTATAGCGCCCCCTGCAGTATGTTTAATAAACAGCCCCGGCAGCATGTTTCACCTACATCCACAATATTTGGGAGGCCTATAGAGCACACCAGGACACACAAAAAAGCCTCTTGGAGCCATCCCCGAAACTCAACAGGAAGTCCGCCATTTTGAATTAAGTGGATAAAATTTCTGTATTTTTTTCATTTTTGAGAGCGAACTCCTCCTCGGGGTTAAGGTCTAGAGAGCTGAAATTTTGCCAGGATATACAACACGATGTTATGATCAAAAGTTATCAAAGGATTCTTGCAGAGTCAAAGGGTGTGGACATGGCGACCTTCAGAATTTTGATGGTTCGCCATGAAACATCAAGTGCTACCTAACTATCCTCTGCATGCTCCAATCTACCTCAGACCTCACATGATTAAACACAGTCCTGTCCTGATCACATTTATAGGCCAAAATATATCCACAGCATATACCATAGCGCCCCCTACAGCATTTAAAAAATGGCCTCCACACAGACTTTCACCAATGACTATGAAATTTGACATGCATATGTAGCACATCAGTGCAAACAAAAAAGTCTCTTGGAGTCATTCTCTAAACCCAACAGGAAGTCTGCTATTTTGAATTAAATGTCAGATTTTTGGTGTTTTTGATCATTTTCAACAATTCATTTCTCACAGGCAATAGCTCCAAAACATCTGAATTTGGGAAAATATATAAGACACGTCTTGCATATTTGCGAAAATTGTTCATAAAACTCCAAGGGCGTGGCCATGGCGGGCAGCTGAAGTTTAATGTTACGCCATGAAGCAGGACGTCTTGTGTAAATCCCCTGTACACGCTGCAATCCGCCTCAAACTTTACATGTTTGATCAGAGTCCAGTCCTGATGAGTTTCATAGACCAACATACAGTCACAGAGATAGCGCCACCTGGTGGATGGACAGAAAGTGCTGCATAAATAGCCTGTACATGCTCAAATCTGCCTGAAATTTGACCTGTGTGCTCAGAATCCAGCCTTTGTGACATTCATGGGCCTAAATACACTCTCAGTCGTAGCATTGCCTGGTGGAGATGCTTGGGGTCGCCGACCAGGAAGTATGCGAGGACCCGTTCAACGCTGCTCGCAGCTTTAATTATTATTATTAGGGTCCGAGCACCGAGGTGCCGAGGACAGGCGGTGCAAGGGCACCGGCTGTCCAAGGCACCAACGGTGCCGTATGACCCTATTGAAACCCTACAGTTTATTAGGGTCCGAGCACCGAGGTGCCGAGGACAGGCGGTGCAAGGGCACCGGCTGTCCAAGGCACCAACGGTGCCGTAGGACACTATTGAAACCCTACGGTTTATTATTATTATTATTATTATTAGGGTCCGAGCACCGAGGTGCCGAGGACAGGCGGTGCAAGGGCACCGGCTGTCCAAGGCACCAACGGTGCCGTAGGACCCTATTGGAACCCTCCGGTTTATTATTATTATTATTATTATTATTATTATTATTATTATTATTATTTGTCTCTCAGAACAACTGCATTTTTGAGGGCCTAAACATGCTCAAAAACTCATGAAAATTTGTACACACACCAGAACTGGTGAAAAATTTTATATTCTAAAGGAATTGTGGTAGTGTATGACAAAATGGCTCCATAGCGCCCCCTACAAAATTTTAAAAAGTGGTATTAGGCCAACTCGGAGGGAATTTGGCCGAGAGCTAAAAAATTTGGGAGACATATGCAGCACATCAGGAAACACAAAAAAGTCAATCACAGCCATGCTCTACACCCAACAGGAAGTGCGCCATCATGCGTTAACTGTACAAAATCTATGATGAACTCCTCCTAGGGGAAAAGTCTGAGCGATCTGAAATTTTGCCAGTACATACAGCAGACCTTCCTGAGAAAAAGTTATCAAAATCTTCCTCCATAGTTAAAGGGTGTGGTCGTGGCGGCCTGTCGAAATTTGATCCTTCGCCATGAAACAGGAAATGCTGTCTAACTCTCCTGAACATGCTCCGATCTGAATGAAACTTTACATGTATGATCACAGACCTGCCTCGATGACATCCATACAGCAAGATTCATTCACAGTCACAGCGCCACCTTGTGGTATCAAGAATTTGACATTTTTTAGACTTTCATGTACTATTCTTAGCCTGTTGCTCAGATTCACCTCAGATGTTGTGACATAAGCCTGAACACATTGATGATGAAGCACAGAAAAAATGGTGACGTGTGATGAAAAGGCGTGTCTGTGGCGGGACGGCAAAGTTTGATGTTTCGCCATGAAAATTGAAGTGTTCATATCTCAGCTGCAAAGGATCCTATCTGCCCCAAACTTCATGTGCTGGACACCAGAACCAGTTTGAGGACATCCACACTGAAAAATTTAGAAAAAGTCATAGCGCCACCTCTTGGTAACAAGCAGTTTAGAAATTACATTTGCACACACCATTGCTCCAAACTTTGTCATATCATTCTGAAAATTGGTCAGCTAATTCTTCACCCCCAGACAATACCACAGTGTGAAGATTTTGATTTTTGATGAAATGCTGTTGCCGTGGCAACGCGTTGTTTTTGTGACAAACAAAGTACTTTTTGACAGGCTTAGAATGTTCAACAGCTCACCAAAATTTACACACACATCACAGTCGTCTCAAGGAATAACACTGTATGCATCTCTGCAGGGCATGTGCTATAGCGCCCCCTGCAGTATGTTTAATAAACAGCCCCGGCAGCATGTTTCACCTGCATCCACAAAATTTGGGAGGCCTATAGAGCACACCAGGACACACAAAAAAGCCTCTTGGAGCCATCCCCTAAACTCAACAGGAAGTCCGCCATTTTGAATTAAGTGGATAAAATTTCTGTATTTTTTTCATTTTTGAGAGCGAACTCCTCCTCGGGGTTAAGGTCTAGAGAGCTGAAATTTTGCCAGGATATACAACACGATGTTATGATCAAAAGTTATCAAAGGCTTCTTGCAGAGTCAAAGGGTGTGGACATGGCGACCTCCAGAATTTTGATGGTTCGCCATGAAACATCAAGTGCTACCTAACTATCCTCTGCATGCTCCAATCTACCTCAGACCTCACATGATTAAACACAGTCCTGTCCTGATCACATTTACAGGCCAAAATACATCCACAGTATGTGTCATAGCGCCCCCTACAGAATTTTTAAAAATAGCCTCCACACAGACTTTCACCGAGGACTATGAAATTTGGCATGCATATGTAACACGTCAGTGCAAACAAAAAAGTCTCTTGGAGTCATTCTCTAAACCCAACAGGAAGTCCGCTATTTTGAATTAAATGTCAGATTTTTGGTGTTTTTGATCATTTTCAACAATTCATTTCTCACAGGCAATAGCTCCAAAACATCTGAAATTGGGACAATATATAAGAAACGCCTTCAGGTTGCATATTTGGGAAAATTGTGCACAAAACTCAAAGGGCATGGCCATGGCGGCCAACTGAACTTTAATGTTACGCCATGAAGCAGGACGTCTTGTGTAAATCCCCTGTACATGCTGTAATCTACCTCAAACTTTACATGTTTGATCAGAGTCCAGTCCTGATGAGTTTCATAGACCACTATACAGTCACAGACATAGTGCCACCTGGTGGATGGACACAAAGTGCTGCAAAAATAGTCTGTACATGCTCCAATCTGTCTGAAATTTGACCTGAGTGCTCAGAATCCAGTCCTCGTTACATCCATGAGCCTAAATACACTTTGTCGCAGCATTGCCTGGTGGACATGCTTGGGGTCGCCGACCAGCAAGGATGCGAGGACCCGTTCAATGCTGCTCGCAGCTTTAATTATTATTATTATTGTTCTGCCAAAACAACTGCATTTTTCAGGGCCTGAACATGCTCGAAAAGTCATGAAAATTTGCACACACATCAGAACTGGCGAAAAATTTCATATTTTTTAGGACATGTGGAGGTGTGTGCAAAAATGGCTCCCTAGCGCCCCCTACAAAATTTTAAAAAGTGGTATTAGGCCAACTCGGAGGGAATTTGGTCGAGAGCAACAAAATTTGGGAGGCATATGCAGCACATCAGGAAACACAAAAAAGTCAATCACAGCCATGCTCTACACCCAACAGGAAGTGCGCCATCATGCGTTAACTGTACAAAATCTATGATCAACTCCTCCTAGGGGAAAAGTCTGAGCGATCTGAAATTTTGCCAGTACATACAGCAGACCTTCCTGAGAAAAAGTTATCAAAATCTTCCTCCATAGTTAAAGGGTGTGGTCGTGGCGGCCTGTCGAAATTTGATCCTTCGCCATGAAACAGGAAATGCTGTCTAACTCTCCTGAACATGCTCCGATCTGAATGAAACTTTACATGTATGATCACAGACCTGCCTCGATGACATCCATACAGCAAGATTCATTCACAGTCACAGCTCCACCTTGTGGTATCAAGAATTTGACATTTTTTAGACTTTCATGTACTATTCTTAGCCTGTTGCTCAGATTCACCTCAGATGTTGTGACATAAGCCTGAACACATTGATGATTAAGCACAGAAAAAATGGTGACGTGTGATGAAAAGGCGTGTCTGTGGCGGGACGGCAAAGTTTGATGTTTCACCATAAAAATTGAAGTGTTCACATCTCAGCTGCAAAGGATCCTATCTGCCCCAAACTTCATGTGCTGGACACCAGAACCAGTTTGAGGACATCCACACTGAAAAATTTAGAAAAAGTCATAGCGCCACCTCTTGGTAACAAGCAGTTTAGAAATTACATTTGCACACATCATTGCTCCAAACTTTGTCATATCCTTCTGAAAATTGGTCAGCTGATTCTTCACCCCCAGACAATACCACAGTGTGAAGATTTTGATATTTGATGAAATGCTGTTGCCGTGGCAACGCGTTGTTTTTGTGACAAACAAAGTACTTTTTGACAGGCTTAGAATGTTCAACAGCTCACCAAAATTTACACACACATCACTGTCTTCTCCAGGAATAAGAATGTATACATCTCTGCAGGGCATGTGCTATTGCGCCCCCTACAGTATGTTTAATAAACAGCCCCGGCAGCACGTTTCACCTACATCCTCAAAATTTGGGAGACATATAGAGCACATCAGAACGCACAAAAAAGCCTCTTGGAGCCATCCCCTAAACCCAACAGGAAGTCCACCATTTTGAATTAAGTGGACAAATTTTCTCTATTTTTTTAATTTTTGAGAGCGAACTCCTCCTAGGGTTTAACTGCTAGAGACCTGAAATTTTGCCAGGATATACAACACAATGTTATGATCAAAAGTTATTAAAAGATTCTTCCAGAGTTAAAGGGTGTGGACATGGCGACCTCCAGAATTTTGATGGTTTGCCATGAAACATCAAGTGCTACCTAACTATCCTCTGCATGCTCCAGTCTACCTCAGACCCCACATGATTGAACACAGTCCTGTCCTGATCACATTTATAGGCCAAAATACATCCACAGTATGTGTCATAGCGCCCCCTACAGAATTTTTTTAAAAAGCCTCCACACAGACTTTCACCTATGACTATGAAATTTGGCATGCATATGTAAAACGTCAGTGCAAACAAAAAAGTCTCTTGGAGTCATTCTCTAAACCCAACAGGAAGTCCGCTATTGTGAATTAAATGTCAGATTTTTGGTGTTTTTGATCATTTTCAACAATTCATTTCTCACAGGCAATAGCTCCAAAACATCTGAAATTGGGACAATATATACTACACGCCTTCAGGTTGAGTATTTGTGAAAATAGTTCACAAAACTCAAAGGGCATGGCCATGGCGGCCAACTGAACTTTAATGTTACGCCATGAAGCAGGACGTCTTATGTAAATCCCCTGTACATGCTGCAATCTGCCTCAAACTTAACATGTTTGATCAGAGTCCAGTCCTGATGAGTTTCATAGACCAATATACAGTAACACAGATAGCGCCACCTGGTGGATGGACAGAAAGTGCTGCATAAATAGCCTGTACATAATCCAATCTGCCTGAAATTTGACCTGTGTGCTCAGAATCCAGCCTTTGTGACATCCGTGGGCCTAAATATACTCTCAGTCGTAGCATTGCCTGGTGGACATGCTTGGGGTCGCCGACCAGCAAGGATGCGAGGACCCGTTCAAAGATGCTCACAGCTTTAATTAGGGTCCGAGCACCGAGGTGCCGAGGACAGGCGGTGCAAGGGCACCGGCTGTCCAAGGCACCAACGGTGCCGTAGGACCCTATTGAAACCCTACGGTTAATTATTAGGGTCCGAGCACCAACGGTGCCGAAGGACCCTATTGGAACCTTAGGGTTTTTTATTATTATTATTATTATTATTCTGCCAAAACAACTGCATTTTTCAGGGCCTGAACATGCTCGAAAAGTCATGAAAATTTGCACACACATCAGAACTGGCGAAAAATTTCATATTTTTTAGGGCATGTGGAGGTGTGTGGCAAAATGGCTCCATAGCGCCCCCTGCAAAATTTTAAAAAGTGGTATTAGGGCAACTCGGAGGGAATTTGGCCGAGAGCTAAAAAATTTGGGAGGCATATGCAGCACATCAGGAAACACAAAAAACTCAATCACAGCCATGCTCTACACCCAACAGGAAGTGCGCCATCATGCGTTAACTGTACAAAATCTATGATGAACTCCTCCTCGGGGAAAAGTCTGAGCGATCTGAAATTTTGCCAGTACATACAGCAGACCTTCCTGAGAAAAAGTTATCAAAATCTTCCTCCATAGTTAAAGGGTGTGGTCGTGGCGGCCTGTCGAAATTTGATCCTTCGCCATGAAACAGGAAATGCTGTCTAACTCTCCTGAACATGCTCCGATCTGAATGAAACTTTACATGTATGATCACAGACCTGCCTCGATGACATCCATACAGCAAGATTCATTCACAGTCACAGCTCCACCTTGTGGTATCAAGAATTTGACATTTTTTAGACTTTCATGTACTATTCTTAGCCTGTTGCTCAGATTCACCTCAGATGTTGTGACATAAGCCTGAACACATTGATGATTAAGCACAGAAAAAATGGTGACGTGTGATGAAAAGGCGTGTCTGTGGCGGGACGGCAAAGTTTGATGTTTCACCATAAAATTGAAGTGTTCACATCTCAGCTGCAAAGGATCCTATCTGCCCCAAACTTCATGTGCTGGACACCAGAACCAGTTTGAGGACATCCACACTGAAAAATTTAGAAAAAGTCATAGCGCCACCTCTTGGTAACAAGCAGTTTAGAAATTACATTTGCACACATCATTGCTCCAAACTTTGTCATATCATTCTGAAAATTGGTCAGCTGATTCTTCACCCTCAGACAATACCACAGTGTGAAGATTTTGATATTTGATGAAATGCTGTTGCCGTGGCAACGCGTTGTTTTTGTGACAAACAAAGTACTTTTTGACAGGCTTAGAATGTTCAACAGCTCACCAAAATTTACACACACATCACTGTCTTCTCCAGGAATAAGAATGTATACATCTCTGCAGGGCATGTGCTATTGCGCCCCCTACAGTATGTTTAATAAACAGCCCCGGCAGCACGTTTCACCTACATCCTCAAAATTTGGGAGACATATAGAGCACATCAGAACGCACAAAAAAGCCTCTTGGAGCCATCCCCTAAACCCAACAGGAAGTCCACCATTTTGAATTAAGTGGACAAATTTCTCTATTTTTTAATTTTTGAGAGCGAACTCCTCCTAGGGTTTAACTGCTAGAGACCTGAAATTTTGCCAGGATATACAACACAATGTTATGATCAAAAGTTATAAAAGATTCTTCCAGAGTTAAAGGGTGTGGACATGGCGACCTCCAGAATTTTGATGGTTTGCCATGAAACATCAAGTGCTACCCTAACTATCCTCTGCATGCTCCCAGTCTACGTCAGACCTCACATGATTGAACACAGTCCTGTCCTGATCACATTTATAGGCCAAAATACATCCACAGTATGTGTCATAGCGCCCCCTACAGAATTTTTTAAAAAAGCCTCCACACAGACTTTCACCTATGACTATGAAATTTGGCATGCATATGTAAAACGTCATTGCAAACAAAAAGTCTTTGGAGTCATTCTCTAAACCCAACAGGAGTCCGCTATTGTGAATTAAATGTCAGATTTTTGGTGTTTTTGATCATTTTCAACAATTCATTTCTCACAGGCAATAGCTCCAAAACATCTGAAATTGGGACAATATATACTACACGCCTTCAGGTTGAGTATTTGTGAAAATAGTTCACAAAACTCAAAGGGCATGGCCATGGCGGCCAACTGAACTTTAATGTACGCCATGAAGCAGGACGTCTTATGTAAATCCCCTGTACATGCTGCAATCTGCCTCAAACTTAACATGTTTGATCAGAGTCCAGTCCTGATGAGTTTCATAGACCAATATACAGTAACACAGATAGCGCCACCTGGTGGATGGACAGAAAGTGCTGCATAAATAGCCTGTACATAATCCAATCTGCCTGAAATTTGACCTGTGTGCTCAGAATCCAGCCTTTGTGACATCCGTGGGCCTAAATATACTCTCAGTCGTAGCATTGCCTGGTGGACATGCTTGGGGTCGCCGACCAGCAAGGATGCGAGGACCCGTTCAAGATGCTCACAGCTTTAATTAGGGTCCGAGCACCGAGGTGCCGAGGACAGCGGTGCAAGGGCACCGGCTGTCCAAGGCACCAACGGTGCCGTAGCACCCTATTGAAACCCTACGGTTATTATTAGGGTCCGAGCACCAACGGTGCCGAAGGACCCTATTGGAACCTTAGGGTTTTTTATTATTATTATTATTGTTCTGCCAAAACAACTGCATTTTCAGGGCCTGACATGCTCGAAAAGTCATGAAAATTTGCACACACATCAGAACTGGCGAAAAATTTCATATTTTTTAGGACATGTGGAGGTGTGTGCCAAAAATGGCTCCTAGCGCCCCTACAAAATTTTAAAAAGTGGTATCAGGCCAACTCGGAGGGAATTTGGTCGAGAGCCAACAAAATTTGGGAGGCATATGCAGCACATCAGGAAACACAAAAAGTCAATCGGAGCCATGTCCTAAACCCAACAGGAAGTCGCCATTCTTGGATTTAATTGTGAGATTTTGATGATTTTTCTCATTTTTGAGAGTTAAATACCTCCTAGGGGATAATTCCAGGAGACCTGAAATTTTGTCAGTCCACACAGCAGGACTTGGTTTGGAAAAGTTATCAAAAGTTTAACCAGAAGCCAAATGGCGTGGCCATGGCGACCATCAGCGTTTTGATGCTTCGCCATGAAACATCAACTGCTGTATAACTCTCCTCTGCATGCTTCCAATCTGCCTCAAACTTTCCATGTGTGATCACAATCCAATCCTGATCACATTACAGGCCAACAGACACTCTCAGTCGCAGCGCCACCTGATGGAGGGACAGTAAATGCTGTATAACTGGCCTCTACATGATCAAATCAGCCTGAACTTTTCATGAGTGATCAGAGTTCCAGCCCTCATCACATCCACTGTGTGAAATACACTCTGAGTTACAGCGCCACCTGGTGGATAGACAGGAAATGCTCTATAAACGCTTCTGAACATGCTGCAGTCCGGCTGAAATTTTAAATGTATGATGGACTCTGTCCAGATGCGATTCAGAGGCCGACATACACTCTCAGTCACAGCGCCACCTGGTGGACGTGCGTGGATTCACGACCAGCGTGGTGCGAGGACCCCATCGCTGGTGCAGCTTTAATTTTTTTTTTTTTTTTTTTTTTTTTTTCTCCCGTAAAGTAATTGGCTTTTTTGGCGGCCTTATCATACTCCAAAACGCGTGAAATTTGGCATGCACATCAGGACTGGCGAAAAATTTGATATTTTATGGGAGTTGCGCATGTGCGTGGCAAAATGGCTCTATAGCGCCACCTGCAAAGTTGAAAAAGTAGTCATTAGGCCAACTGCCACAATGTTTCATGTACAGCTACAATATTTGGTGGGCATATGCAGAACATCTGGACACACCAAAAAGTCAATTACAGCCACGCCCTAAACCCAACAGGAAGTCGGCCATCTTCAATTTGCTGTAAATTTTTCAAACTTAATCGCTCCTCGGGAAATGACTTGCCTTTTTGGCGGCCTTATCATGAACCAAAACGCGTGAAATTTGGCGTGCACATCAGGACTGGCGAAAAATTTGATATTTTATGGGAGTTGCGCATATGTGTGAAAAAATGGCTCTATAGCGCCACCTGCAAAATTGAAACAGTGGTCATTAGGCCAACTTCCACAATGTTTTATTTACAGCTACAATATTTGGTGGGCATATGCACCACATCAGGACACACCAAAAAGTCAATCACAGCCACACCCTAAACCCAACAGGAAGTCGGCCATCTTGAATTTGCTGTACATTTGTCAAAATTTATAGCTCCTAGTGGATAAGTCTGAGAGAACTGAAATTTGGCCAGTACATGCACCAGACCTTTCTGATGAAAAGTTATCAAAAACTCAACCAGAAGCCAAAAGGTGTGGGCCATGGCGGAGCCTCAAACAACTGATCCTTCGCCATGAAACAGGAAGTGGTGTCTAATTCTTCTCAACATGCTCCAATCTGCCTGAAACTTTACATGTATGATGACAGTCCTGTCCTGATGTCATCCACATAGGGATATTCATTGACAGTCATAGCGCCACCTTGTGGTTTCAGGAAATAGACATCTTTTACACTTTCATGCCCTATTGTTACCCGGTTGATCATATTCACTTCAAATGCAGTGACAACAGCCTAAACACATTGATGATGCATCCCAGTGAAAATGGTGACTTGTCATCAAAGGGCGTGTCTGTGGCGGCCAAACCAATTTCGATGTTTCGCCATGAAAATTTAACGATTCATATCTCAGCTGAACAACATCCTATCTGCCTCAGACTTCACATGCTGGATACCAGGTCCAGTCTGAACACATCCACACTCATAAATTTTGAAAAAGTCATAGCGCCACCTGTTGGTAATAGTAAGTTTAAGGCCTTATATTTTCAGGTACAATGGCCCCAAACTTGGTGATATCATGCTGGAAATTGGTCAGTCGAGTCTTCACCTCTTGACAATCACACACTGTGAAGGGTGTGACATTTCATGCAACGCTGTTGCCGTAGCAACCAAATATCGCCATGAAAAACAAAGCCCTTTCTGACAGGTTAGGAATACTCCAATGCTCACAAAAATTACCACACACATCACCATTGACCCAAGGAACAACACTGTATGCATCTCGGCACTGCACATGCTATAGCGCCCCCTACAGTATTTTTAACAAACAGCCCCCCCAGCACGTTTCACCTACATCCATGAAATTTGGGAGGCTTATAGAGCACATCAGGACGCACAAAAAAGCCTCTTGGAGCCATGTCCTAAACCCAACAGGAAGTCGGCCATCTTGGATTAATTGTGAGATTTTTGATGATTTTTCTCATTTTTGAGAGTTAATACCTCCTAGGGGATAATTCCAGGAGACCTGAAATTTTGTCAGTCCACACAGCAGGACTTGGTTTGGAAAAGTTATCAAAAGTTTAACCAGAAGCCAAATGGCGTGGCCATGGCGACCATCAGCGTTTTGATGCTTCGCCATGAAACATCAACTGCTGTATAACTCTCCTCTGCATGCTCCAATCTGCCTCAAACTTTCCATGTGTGATCACAATCCAATCCTGATCACATCAGGCCAACAGACACTCTCAGTCGCAGCGCCACCTGTTGGAGGGACAGTAAATGCTGTATAACTGGCCTCTACATGATCAAATCAGCCTGAAACTTTTCATGAGTGATCAGAGTCCAACCCTCATCACATCCACTGTGTGAAATACACTCTGAGTTACAGCGCCACCTGGTGGATGGACAGGAAATGCTCTATAACTGCTCTGAACATGCTACAGTCTGGCTGAAATTTTAAATGTATGATTGGACTCTGGTCCAGATGCGATTCAGAGGCCGACATACACTCTCAGTCACAGCGCCACCTGGTGGACGTGCGTGGATTCACGACCAGCATGGATGCGAGGACCCGTCCATCGCTGCTTGCAGCTTTAATTATTAGGGTCCGAGCACCGAGGGTGCGAAGGACAGGCGGTGCCAGGGCACCGACTGTCCAAGGCACCAGCGGTGCCAAGGACCCTATTGAAACCCTAGGGTTTATTATTATTATTATTATTATTATTTTTTTTTTTTTTTTTTTCTCCCGTAAAGTAAATTGGCTTTTTGGCGGCCTTATCATACTCCAAAACGCGTGAAATTTGGCATGCACATCAGGACTGGCGAAAAATTTGATATTTTATGGGAGTTGCGCATGTGCGTGGCAAAATGGCTCTATAGCGCCACCTGCAAACTTGAAAAAGTAGTCATTAGGCCAACTGCCACAATGTTTCATGTACAGCTACAATATTTGGTGGGCATATGCAGAACATCTGGACACACCAAAAAGTCAATTACAGCCACGCCCTAAACCCAACAGGAAGTCGGCCACCTTCAATTTGCTGTAAATTTTTCAAACTTAATCGCTCCTCGGGAAATGACTTGCCTTTTTGGCGGCCTTATCATGAACCAAAACGCGTGAAATTTGGCGTGCACATCAGGACTGGCGAAAAATTTGATATTTTATGGGAGTTGCGCATATGTGTGAAAAAATGGCTCTATAGCGCCACCTGCAAAATTGAAACAGTGGTCATTAGGCCAACTTCCACAATGTTTTATTTACAGCTACAATATTTGGTGGGCATATGCACCACATCAGGACACACCAAAAAGTCAATCACAGCCACACCCTAAACCCAACAGGAAGTCGGCCATCTTGAATTTGCTGTACATTTGTCAAAATTTATAGCTCCTAGTGGATAAGTCTGAGAGAACTGAAATTTGGCCAGTACATGCACCAGACCTTTCTGATGAAAAGTTATCAAAAACTCAACCAGAAGCCAAAAGGTGTGGCCATGGCGGAGCCTCAAACAACTGATCCTTCGCCATGAAACAGGAAGTGGTGTCTAATTCTTCTCAACATGCTCCAATCTGCCTGAAACTTTACATGTATGATGACAGTCCTGTCCTGATGTCATCCACATAGGGATATTCATTGACAGTCATAGCGCCACCTTGTGGTTTCAGGAAATAGACATCTTTTACACTTTCATGCCCTATTGTTACCCGGTTGATCATATTCACTTCAAATGCAGTGACAACAGCCTAAACACATTGATGATGCATCCCAGTGAAAATGGTGACTTGTCATCAAAGGGCGTGTCTGTGGCGGCCAAACCAATTTCGATGTTTCGCCATGAAAATTTAACGATTCATATCTCAGCTGAACAACATCCTATCTGCCTCAGACTTCACATGCTGGATACCAGGTCCAGTCTGAACACATCCACACTCATAAATTTTGAAAAAGTCATAGCGCCACCTGTTGGTAATAGTAAGTTTAAGGCCTTATATTTTCAGGTACAATGGCCCCAAACTTGGTGATATCATGCTGGAAATTGGTCAGTCGAGTCTTCACCTCTTGACAATCACACACTGTGAAGGGTGTGACATTTCATGTAACGCTGTTGCCGTAGCAACCAAATATCGCCATGAAAAACAAAGCCCTTTCTGACAGGTTAGGAATACTCCAATGCTCACAAAAATTACCACACACATCACCATTGACCCAAGGAACAACACTGTATGCATCTCGGCACTGCACATGCTATAGCGCCCCCTACAGTATTTTTAACAAACAGCCCCCCCAGCACGTTTCACCTACATCCATGAAATTTGGGAGGCTTATAGAGCACATCAGGACGCACAAAAAAGCCTCTTGGAGCCATGTCCTAAACCCAACAGGAAGTCGGCCATCTTGGATTAATTGTGAGATTTTTGATGATTTTTCTCATTTTTGAGAGTTAATACCTCCTAGGGGATAATTCCAGGAGACCTGAAATTTTGTCAGTCCACACAGCAGGACTTGGTTTGGAAAAGTTATCAAAAGTTTAACCAGAAGCCAAATGGCGTGGCCATGGCGACCATCAGCGTTTTGATGCTTCGCCATGAAACATCAACTGCTGTATAACTCTCCTCTGCATGCTCCAATCTGCCTCAAACTTTCCATGTGTGATCACAATCCAATCCTGATCACATCTACAGGCCAACAGACACTCTCAGTCGCAGCGCCACCTGATGGAGGGACAGTAAATGCTGTATAACTGGCCTCTACATGATCAAATCAGCCTGAAACTTTTCATGAGTGATCAGAGTCCAACCCTCATCACATCCACTGTGTGAAATACACTCTGAGTTACAGCGCCACCTGGTGGATAGACAGGAAATGCTCTATAACTGCTCTGAACATGCTGCAGTCTGGCTGAAATTTTAAATGTATGATTGGACTCTGGTCCAGATGCGCTTCAGAGGCCGACATACACTCTCAGTCACAGCGCCACCTGGTGGACGTGCGTGGATTCACGACCAGCGTGGATGCGAGGACCCGTCCATCGCTGCTTGCAGCTTTAATTAGGGTCCGAGCACCGAGGGTGCGAAGGACAGGCGGTGCCAGGGCACCGACTGTCCAAGGCACCAGCGGTGCCAAGGACCCTATTGAAACCCTAGGGTTTATTATTAGGGTCCGAGCACCGAGGGTGCGAAGGACAGGCGGTGCCAGGGCACCGACTGTCCAAGGCACCAGCGGTGCCAAGGACCCTATTGAAACCCTAGGGTTTATTATTATTATTATTATTATTATTATTATTATTATTTTATTTTTTTTCTCCCGTAAAGTAAATTGGCTTTTTGGCGGCCTTATCATACTCCAAAACGCGTGAAATTTGGCATGCACATCAGGACTGGCGAAAAATTTGATATTTTATGGGAGTTGCGCATGTGCGTGGCAAAATGGCTCTATAGCGCCACCTGCAAACTTGAAAAAGTAGTCATTAGGCCAATTGCCACAATGTTTCATGTACAGCTACAATATTTGGTGGGCATATGCAGAACATCTGGACACACCAAAAAGTCAATTACAGCCACGCCCTAAACCCAACAGGAAGTCGGCCACCTTCAATTTGCTGTAAATTTTTCAAACTTAATCGCTCCTCGGGAAATGACTTGCCTTTTTGGCGGCCTTATCATGAACCAAAACGCGTGAAATTTGGCGTGCACATCAGGACTGGCGAAAAATTTGATATTTTATGGGAGTTGCGCATATGTGTGGAAAAATGGCTCTATAGCGCCACCTGCAAAATTGAAAAAGTGGTCATTAGGCCAACTTCCACAATGTTTTATTTACAGCTACAATATTTGGTGGGCATATGCACCACATCAGGACACACCAAAAAGTCAATCACAGCCACACCCTAAACCCAACAGGAAGTCGGCCATCTTGAATTTGCTGTACATTTGTCAAAATTTATAGCTCCTAGTGGATAAGTCTGAGAGAACTGAAATTTGGCCAGTACATGCACCAGACCTTTCTGATGAAAAGTTATCAAAAACTCAACCAGAAGCCAAAAGGTGTGGCCATGGCGGAGCCTCAAACAACTGATCCTTCGCCATGAAACAGGAATTGGTGTCTAATTCTTCTCAACATGCTCCAATCTGCCTGAAACTTTACATGTATGATGACAGTCCTGTCCTGATGTCATCCACATAGGGATATTCATTGACAGTCATAGCGCCACCTTGTGGTTTCAGGAAATAGACATCTTTTACACTTTCATGCCCTATTGTTACCCGGTTGATCATATTCACTTCAAATGCAGTGACAACAGCCTAAACACATTGATGATGCATCCCAGTGAAAATGGTGACTTGTCATCAAAGGGCGTGTCTGTGGCGGCCAAACCAATTTCGATGTTTCGCCATGAAAATTTAACGATTCATATCTCAGCTGAACAACATCCTATCTGCCTCAGACTTCACATGCTGGATACCAGGTCCAGTCTGAACACATCCACACTCATAAATTTTGAAAAAGTCATAGCGCCACCTGTTGGTAATAGTAAGTTTAAGGCCTTATATTTTCAGGTACAATGGCCCCAAACTTGGTGATATCATGCTGGAAATTGGTCAGTCGAGTCTTCACCTCTTGACAATCACACACTGTGAAGGGTGTGACATTTCATGCAACGCTGTTGCCGTAGCAACCAAATATCGCCATGAAAAACAAAGCCCTTTCTGACAGGTTAGGAATACTCCAATGCTCACAAAAATTACCACACACATCACCATTGACCCAAGGAACAACACTGTATGCATCTCGGCACTGCACATGCTATAGCGCCCCCTACAGTATTTTTAACAAACAGCCCCCCCAGCACGTTTCACCTACATCCATGAAATTTGGGAGGCTTATAGAGCACATCAGGACGCACAAAAAAGCCTCTTGGAGCCATGTCCTAAACCCAACAGGAAGTCGGCCATCTTGGATTAATTGTGAGATTTTTGATGATTTTTCTCATTTTTGAGAGTTAATACCTCCTTGGGGATAATTCCAGGAGACCTGAAATTTTGTCAGTCCACACAGCAGGACTTGGTGATGAAAAGTTATCAAAAGTTTAACCAGAAGCCAAATGGCGTGGCCATGGCGACCATTAGAGTTTTGATGCTTCGCCATGAAACAACAACTGCTGTATAACTCTCCTCTGCATGATCCAATCTGCCTCAAACTTTCCATGTGTGATCACAATCCAATCCTGATCACATCTACAGGCCAACAGACACTCTCAGTTGCAGCGCCACCTGTTGGAGGGACAATAAATGCTGTATAACTGGCCTCTACATGATCAAATCAGCCTGAAACTTTTCATGAGTGATCAGAGTCCAGCCCTCATCACATCCACTGTTTGAAATACACTCTGAGTTACAGCGCCACCTGGTGGTGGATGGGCAGGAAATGCTGTATAACTAGTCTGAACATGCTCCAATCTGGCTGAAATTTTACGTGTGATTAAACTCTGGTCCAGATGTGATTCAGAGGCCGACACACACTCTCAGTCACAGTGCCACCTGGTGAATGTGCATGGATTCGCCGACCAGCGTGGATGCGAGGACCCGTCCATCGCTGCTTGCAGCTTTAATTTTACATTATTTTTACTGTGTGGCCAGGTTAAAATTAACCAGGACTATGTTCAAAACCACAGTTTCCAAAAACAGAAACTTTTGTTAAATGTCTAAACAATCCGTCGGTGAACGACAACAAGGACGGATTCAGCAGCTCATTTCTTGCCTCAAAATGCTTTCAGAAATACTTTTTGCTGAACATTTTTCATCATGAAGGAGAAAACAGGGTCGTATTTTTTCGTGGGGCGTTTCCATGCGAGCTAAAACGGCCCTGTGTACTCACAGCTTTAGCTCTGGTATCCATGCTTGTGGCAACATGTTTTGCATTGAGGTGATTTTGCCAGCTTGAATTGCTGCAGTGGTAAGAAAACTGGACATACATTTTGAACACAACCACGCTTTTATCCAAGCTGTCATCAGGAAGTCTTTAAAAGAAAACTTTCTGTCGAACAAGTCAAGCAATGCTGTCTCTTACCACCTACTAGGCTGGAGTGTGCATCAGTGTTTCCGGTGTGCCAGAAATTAGGAGAAAAGGGTGATTATTATATTTTTTCCGCAATTAATTAATCAAAATTAATGCTTTAAAGTCCCAGTCGTAGAAATAATACGACAAAATGCTGAAAACTGGAACAAAAGTATGTTAAAGTGTTGAACCGTTGATTTCATATTTGAAGAGTTACCAAGACAAGTTCTCTGGAAAGCTGAGTCGTATTGAGTCTAATGTTTGCTACTCTACTTCTGTTCTCAATACAACACTTCAGGAACCAACTGAAAAAACAATTATGACGTTCTACAATATGTCGTTAGTAAATATTTCACAGTAGACAGCATTCAATTCGTACTCAACAATACTCAGTATCCAGGGTGTGTCAGAATTCCATGGTTCTCAGTATTCACGTCATCTCGTCATCGCTAAAAGAAAATCTGCAAGATCATTTTAGATGTACACTTCAAATGGTTTATAATGTCATGTTTTGTCTGGATTACATTCTTTGTCTATGAGCAGCATCCCTGCAAACTTCAGCCATGAAACTGTGGATGAAAACCACAACAACACAGACGACACTTGGTGCCGTTATGATGGAATGATGGAATGTGAGTCCAGTGTACATCCTGATCATCAGTGTGCTGGGGATTATCTTGAATGTGTTTGTGTTGATGGTATTCTGGCTCCACAAGACAGCATGTAACGTGGCAGAGATCTACTTGTGCAACCTGGCTGCTGCCGACCTCTTTCTGATGTTGAGTTTACTCATCTGGGCTGTGAATGTGCTAACAAGATTTGACTCTAACTTGAGTGAAACGATGTGCAAACTGTTCCCCTTCTCCATCAGCATGAATTCAGACTGCAGCATCTACATCCTGGTTCTGGTTAGCATTGACCGATATTTGGCTCTAGTGCACCCACTGACCCATGGAAGAAAGCGGAGGCCATTTTGTGCCAAACTGGCTTGTGCAGTGGTGTGGTGTGTATGCTTTCTGTTGAATGTCCCTGTACTCATCTTCATGGAAGTTGTGCATGACCCTGAGAAGAATGTTAGCAGATGCATTCCTTCTTATTCAGATCATATAGACGAAGTGTTAAGCATCCTCAATATCATTCTAAACCTAATAATTCCCATTCTTATTATTTCCTTCTGCACTCTCAAAACACGTTAAGGAGCAGCTTTAGCACTCAGAGAAAGGAGCAGAAGGCCACCACTCTGATTCTCGCAGTCCTCCTGGCATTCCTGATCTGCTGGGTGCCATTCCATGTGTTTAAGATACTAGAGCTGCTCAGTAGATATAACATTGTGGGAAGTTGTGAGTTTCCCTTGGGTTTGTTCCAGCTGATCTCCATGATCTTAGCCTTCTCCAATAGTGTTCTCAACCCCATTCTCTACGTTTGTGTAGGAGAAAACTTCCGTGTAAAAGTAAGGGAGGTCTTCAGCCAGATCAAGAATCAGAGAAAGTCCACATTCATCCTCATCACCACACGTACAAACCTGTCAAGAAGTGTTAAAACTGAGGATGCCACAAGCTAAGCTGTGGGATTGCATTTTTTTTCATTTTGTGTTTTTGTTTTCAAGATTTTTTACAGGGAAACTGGTGATGTTTTACACGGATACAATGTATGAAAGATATGTTTGAAATTACAAGTGCATTGATTCAATGATTCAAAGACTGTAGGACATCTGTATGTTTTTCTGCAACGCTTTGTGTGCTGGGGTCTGTGCCCACACTTAACTGTTCCTTGAAGCACTGATGTATAAATAACGGATGAGAAAATGTAGACACACACTCACAACTATGTACTCAAGTTTCAGTGTATTTTTCTCTACATAGTCCTGAACTCATATTTTTAAGGACAATACAAAAGTCAGGGGAAAGGAAGACTGAACATAAAGATTTATAGTTTAAAACTATATTTTATTGCTCTTTTTTGTCTAACAGCAACAGATGAATAGAAAACAAATGTGTGATCATTTTAAAAGAAAGTGTTTGAATGTGTCTCTTTTTCGTGACATCCTGCTTACATTTTATACCACTTATGATTATTTACCAAAATCTGTAACTCATCCACATTTGCTATAATGCTTTCAGATGTAACACAACAGCAACAGCACTGCTAAATTAAATATGGTTACTGCACACGTTTTACATCACAGAAGTAATGGACAAAACCTAAGATGATGGAAGTATTGTACCAAAGAAATGGAGGAAGACTTCATGTCTTTATATGTCATCAGTTACACTCTTGACACAAGAAGTCAGTGTTTGGACGTTTCACTCATGAATGCATGTGCATGTAATTAAAACTCTCTCTTTGTATTGTGACAAAACTGTATTGTTTCATGCTTGTGCTATTCAAAAACCATCCTGTCATGTTTTAAAACCATGTAGTATTTCTTACTTTTGTGTGTGACATTGCGAATGGAGCAAACTTCAAATATTTTTTCAACCTGCCAACAGTGGAGAGTGGCTGCCTCCACATTGTGCAGACATCTGCATGCTTGTACAGTTTGTAATTTGTTGCTTGGTGCAGTTTATTTACGATTCAAAATCAGAGGATCTGGATAAATAGTGACTCACCTGGTCATGCCACTCTGTCTTCACTTGGTGAACACACTTCACTGTTGATAATAATAACTTCTGTGTGTCAATTGTGTTTGCATAACAAACGTATTATAACACCTGCTGTAGGACGGCATGAACACAAAGGACCAATTTTAATGTCTTGCTTGTAAATAAACTTACACCTGTTAACTTCCTATGCTTTTGCAGTCATGTGTTGTGTAATTCTGTTGCATTTGTTTTGATGCTTTAATAAGCTGTCCATCATGAGTCTGATGATGTCAGAGAAGTGTGATGTTAAATCTGTAGGGTACTCACTTTGTGCTGTCAGGTCCGATGAGATTGAAGCTTGATCACTTTCATACAGGAGACTGTTCAATCAAACAACACAATTAGTCATGAGGAAAGCACTTCAGCTTCTCCACAAACTGTTTCTGCAGAGCTGAAGAAAAAGCAGAAAAAAAATGGTTTTAACACTTCACAAGAAAAACAATATAGTTCAAATGGTAGAGGACTTGCTCAGCAAGTGAGACGTAGTGGGATCAATGTCTGCATTCTCCACCAAACATCTAACCCTCTCCTCTGTCTGTCTGCATGTTTGAATGTCTTCAAATTTCACTGCACATACTGTATGAGCATGTAGTGAATAAAATCTCTTGAATGCTGAATCATTCTTCAGGTGAAGTTCAGTGATGAGGAGACACTGTTTGTGAAATGAAAATGTTGTCATAGTCTGCAACTAACTTTTAATGCTTCAGGTGGAATTCAATATCTCGCACAAGTAGGTATCTTTGGTTGTGATTCAACTCACAGGAAGAGAAGAGAATAAAATGAAATGAGTATAGTTGCCACATATATTGTCCTCCCTATCAGTTGTCTGATTTTCATTGGCAGCTCGCTAACAGTGTGGCTCCTCAAACCTAAGGCATAGTTTTTCTTGTCAATGAAGATTCCTTATTATCACCATAAAATTGTAAGAAAAGCACAAACTGCAAACAGAAATCAGAACAAAACCAATACAAAAACACACTACAGAAAAAGGTAAGTCACAATGTTTAAAAACATTAATTACCTAATTCTGGGGCTTCATAACAAAAGCACAGCAACTGTACTTGTTGTTGGTAAGTAACAAGGTCAAACAAATGAAGTACTTACAGACAAGAACTGTCCAAGGCCTAAATATTGAAATAAAACCAGCAGGAGAAGCAGCAGCACCTGGTTCTGCTCATGGCCCGACCAACACTAAAATACTATGTGACAAGCCACTGTTTTAGCATCACTTTCCACGGAGAAATCAGTAGGGGGCACTGCCGCACACAAAATCTGCTGCAGGACAGAACACCACACTTGGTTTGAACTGTTGACCAAGTCAGGACTTATGTATTAAGCCACACCATTTAGCATCCAAACTTCTGACCATTATTTGGTAGTCTCAAGTCATGAGCAATGATATTTCAGGCTAATTTTACAATGACATCACTAAAAACAAAGTTTTTCTCAAGTAAATCTATGGTGCTTATAATATCTTGGGTCGCAAAGTACCAAAACCCTGAGCTGCATGTAATGAATTTAGGCAAATGTATAAAGTCCACTGCACAGCAATATTGGTGTCCTTATGTACCAACCATTACTTGAGAAAAACAGGTGTTATATCCTTGACTGACCTACACAGTGACTTGGTGGTTAGCACTGTTGCCTTGCAGCTAGAAGATCCCTGGTTAATGTTCCAGCTTGGGCCTGGGATCTTTCAGCATGGAGTTTACATGTTCTCTCTCTGCATGAGTGGGTTTTCTCCAGGTACTTCGGTATCCTCACACAGTCCAAAAACATGCTGAGGATAACTGATGATCCTAAATTGTTCACAGGTGTGAATGAGAGTGTGCTTGATGGTCGCTATGTGTAGTCCTGTGATAGACTGGTGACCTGTCCAGGGTGTTGCTGTCAGATATCCTGCAACTGTTCCAACATCCTGGCAGAAGACCACCAGAAAGTGAGACTGCTTCAGTCAGTTGAATGACTTGTTGGCCTTGATTTTCACTTAGAATTGCAAATCTTTTGATAATAAAAAATCAAAAATAAATAAATATTTATGAGAACTATTTGGGAGTTTTTGAAAAATTCTGCATTGTCTTTGTATTTCTGGTAGTTTATTGGAGAAACTGTATTTGTTTTGCAATGAAATAGCTGACTGTTGTGTAAATGCTTTATTTCTGGTTGGGTTTAAGAGTTAAATAACATTAAAAAATGACATTTAAAGATAGGTGCACTTTTCTTAAATCTTTAGTTTTTAGCTGTCTCTCTGGTTCCACGAGCAGTGTTTATTTGCTAAGGCTTGTTAAATTTCAGAATAGATTTTTGCATAGAGAGAGGACTTTGTTTCAGTCTACTTTAAGATACTTGTTGTAGCCAGTATGATATAAAGAGGGACATTTAAGTTAAATTAAAATTGTATTTCTTTTAATACCTCTTGTAAAAATAAATGACTAAAATTAAATTTGTATATTATTTGATACAGTCAATTTTCCCCATGTACATCATGCCAACAAAATATATGCTTTGATAATGACATACTTAAAACTAATCATGGTCTTGCAGTTAAAAGCAGTCCATTGTCTCATTATGGACAAAATGAAACTTAAATGAATATCAATAATTAATCATTTTCAACCTGTTGAAATTTGTCTCATTGAACTCCTGAAAAACAACTCTGTCCAGTCATTTCTCCATTGTGACATTCTAATAAAAGCACATCACTAAACAAAATAAAAAGACTCATGACTGGATCGTGAACCTCCACTGTTAGTATCAGCCTTGTTCGCTCTGGCTCCTTGCTTTGTGCTCATGCTCACCAGTGCCTCACCATCTGGCCAACCCTACCCCGTCCCGCCATCGTTTCCTACCCAGGGCAGTTAAGTTCCCAGCTTCGCTCTGAGCCACTCAGTATCTGTGTGTTAACAATAGTTAGACCTGTATCCTGTTGAATTGCTCCGTGCCAAACTAGTCGGCAGCTGTGTTGCACTTTGAGTCTTGTGATCTTGTCTTTCCTGCCTTGCAAATACAAAGCTTGGGTTAGAAAACTACTCTGCTAGATTCCGTGTATTCAGTTCAGTATCTGTTACCCTCTGGGCCAGTAGAGGGCTCCGTTCAGTCTTTAGCTCCAGTGTTCTGCCATTAGTGTGGTGACATAGCCTAGCCGCGCTAGACAACCCACGGCAACGAATTTAATTCTCTGCCAGCGTGGGTCTAGTTACCCTCCATAAGGCTCGAGGTTGGATGCTCCTAAAACTGGCCGGACGAATCACCATGAAGTGTAGAGTCAGAAGGCGGGCGTAACTAAGTGACGACAGAGGCGCGACGATTTTGACAGAAACAACCGGAAACAACTAGCCTAGCCGCGCTAGACAACACACGGCAAAAAATTTAATTCTCTGCCAGGGTCCACAACAAAAACGACAACAGTCGTTGAGCTCCATTACCACCGATTCTGAATAATCTTTCTGTTAAGTCTGTAATATACTTCAGCTTCACCCATTGACTGTATAAATAAGGCTTCACCAAACTACCGCATCCTCTGGTTTCTGGCGCTCTAGGAGCCTATTCATTGCGCTGATTGGTTGTATACCTACCCAATTGCTGCAGAGTGATTTGATAGACAACCTTGTAGCCCGCCTCCCTCCCTGTCGAGCATGCCAAGACCCTTGTGCCTTCAGAAACATGGGTCTAGCGTGGCTCGGCTAGTGGTGACATTTCATGAAATCCTTCCTGTTGTTCTTTGGGCATTTTGTAAATGTTAGAAACTGATTCTCGGCTGCCATGTCATGAATTCAAAAATGAACGTTGTCACTTATGTCCACATCAGGGGTCAACTTTATTTTAACGCAAACTTCGGGAAAACACCATAAAAAAAACATCAATCATGTGAACACAATCTCTGAATACTGCAACCTGAGATTCACCATTCTGCTAAACAAAGAAACAGGAGGGGCAAAATGAAAAGAGGAGGAGGTGGCTATACAGTGAATGAGTAAAAGATATTGGCTGACATCACTTTATTATCAGTTTACTTTCTTGATTCAGTGAGTCTGAAACTGACGGAGCACAACAGCAGAAAGAACCAGAAGAATTTTGCTGGAAATTTTAAAATATCGTGTTTTCACCAGAGGGGATGACTCTCTTGTCAAGGTATGCATGAATTGTCAATGTTTTACCTTCATTCTGTCTCATAACAATATTAATTTAGTGTTTAGCAGAAACAATATATCACATTTTACATTAGCTGTGAACAAGAATAAGCAGACGTATTCTAAAAGCCTATACCAAAAGCAACAGCTCGGTTCACGTTAGGTTTTGTTGTGTCAACATGTCAGCTTTTAGACCTTAACTGTATTTGTCTCACATGTTAAACGTTAGATGTTGATGAAATTTAAATATGCCAAATTACCTACTGAGAAACATTCTTGAAAAGATTATTGATTTCAAAGTTACACAAACACTGACAAAGCTGCAGGGAAATATTGCTCCTGAACAAAGTTAGTCTTTGAAAGTCTTTAATGCTTTTATTAATATTATGACCATTAGTGGAAGATTGTTTGGTCTGTTTAATCTGTGTGAACTTTATATAACATGCAGCATGACAACGTTGGCAATTACTAACACATTAAATGAATTTCATCTGTTATCAGTCACTGTCAAACAAACTACGCTTAGTTATGTTACTTGGATCACTTTTTTGTTTTTATTACACCTTAAAGGGTTTTATGGAAACATCAGTCTCTTTGATTACACATTTTTTATTGCTTGCAAAAGCGATTTAAAAAAAAAAATCTAAGTCAAGTTTATTTTCCAAAGTAGATATCTCCTTTTTGATATAACTTTGACAAAACAAACTTTATTAAACTATTGTTTTCCTTCCATCCATCCATTCTCTATACACCGCTTTATCCTCACTAGGGTCGCGGGGACTATTGTTTTCATTCTGAAGATTAATTTCTCAAAACAGTCAATGGAATGGAATGATTTTTAGTGTTCCAACATCAATATTTAAAATCATAATGTTAAATAATCAGGTAAAATGCTGAAAATTGCAACAACAGAATCCCAGTGTGTTGAACCCCAGTCATTGTATGTAAACAGCTACCAAGACAAGCTACTTGTAAAGCAAATATGAGTTTAAAATTTGCTACAGGTTTTTTTTTGTTGTTGTTCCCAGGAAGCACTTCAGTTATGTTACTTGGATCACTTTTTTTGTTTTTTATTACACCATAAAGGGTTTTATGGAAACATCAGTCTCTTTGATTATACTTTTTTTTTTTATTGCTTGTAAAAGCGATTTAAAAAAAATCTAAGTCAAGTTTATTTTCCAAAGTAGATATCTCCATTTTGTTATACTTGCACAAATCATGTTTAGTTTTCAGTTTTTACCTCCCTCACAAAAAGATAATTTAACAAACTCCACCCAAAATACAAAAACAAACTTTATTAAATTAGTGTTTTCATTTTAAAGAATAATGTCACAAAACAGTCAGTGGAATGAAATGATTGTTAATGTTCCAACATCAATATTTAAAATCATAATGTTAAATAATCAGGTAAAATGCTGCAAAAACAGAATCCCAGTGTGTTGAACCCCAGTCATTGTATTTCAATAGCTACCAAGACAAGCTACTTGTAAAGTTTAAAATTTGCTACAGGTTTTTTGTTGTTGTTGTTCTCAGGAAGCACTTTAGAAACCAACTGGAAAAATGACATTCTGCAATATGTTGTTATTAAATATTTCACAGTAGATTCCATTTAATTCACACTCAGCTATGCTCAGGGTTTCTTAGTATCCAGTGTAACTCAGAATTCTGTATTTCTCAGTATTGTCATCATTAAGTTCATTATAGTTTATATTATAATGTTTGTTTTTTTCGGGTTTGCTTCTTTTGTGTATCAACAGCAGCACTGCAAACTTCAGCCGTCAAGCTGTGAATGAAACTGAAAACAGCACAGATGACACTTGGTGCCTTTACGATCCAGTCGACTGGATCTTCACTGGGATTCCAGTGTACATCCTGATCATCAGTGTGCTGGGAATCCTCTTGAATGTGTTTGTGTTGGTGGTTTTCTGGCTCCATAAGAAGGCCTGTACCGTGGCTGAGATCTACCTGAGCAACCTGGCTGCTGCAGACCTCTTTCTGATGTCTCCTTTTCCCGTCCTTGCTGTGATTGCAGGGACAAAATATGACTTGCACCTTAGTGAAACTGTGTGTAAAATGGTCCCCTTCTCCGTCAACATTAATGCTTACTGCAGCATCATCATCCTTGCTCTGGTGAGCACTGACAGATATTTGGCACTGGTTCACCCACTGACCGATGGAAGAATGCGGAGGCCTTTTTATGCCAAAGTGGCATGTGTGCTGGTGTGGGGTGTATGCTTTCTCTTGAATGTTCCCACAGCCATGTACAGGAAAGCTGTGGATGACCCTGAGAGAAACTTCACCACATGTAATTTAAATTTTCCAAGTCCTTCTATGTATGTAGTCTTTCAAGGGATCCGTGTATTCATCTTCTTCATCCCTACTTTTATTATTTCCTTCTGCACCCTCAAAATTATTCACACTCTGAATGGGACGTTGAAGAAGGAGTTAAATGCTCAGAAAAAGGAGCAGAAGGCCACCACTCTGGTCCTGGTGGTCCTCTTGGCGTTCCTCATATGCTGGGTGCCAACTTATGTGGTTAGCATACTATACCTGCTCAGTGGAGTTAACATTGTGAATGGGTGCCACTTTTTCAATAATCTTAAAAAGTGCCAAGTCACCTTCACCAGTTTAGCCTTATCCAACAGTGTTCTCAACCCCATTCTCTACGTCATTGTAGGCACAAACTTCCAGACAAAAGTTAAGGAATTATTCATGCAGATGAGAACAAACCTGTCAAGCCGTCCTTAAGCTGAAGATGCTGCAAACAGATCTATGATGCAGTTTTATGGCTTTATGGAGTTTCACAACATGATCCTGAACCCATATGTTTTCATGACAACACAAAGTCAGGAGTAAGTAACTTACAGTGACTGTATTGTGGTAATTTCATTTTATCTCAATCAAATAACATGAAAAATCACAGTTAATTATAGTGAGGTTTTGTTCTGATGGGTTTTTGTCAGTTTCTGCCAATCCATTGTGATCTGCCAATTTCCCTACCTTGCAATGCCTTTGGCTCCCTGGAAGATTTTTGTAAATGAATACCTTAAGGTCTTCATGGAAAGGTCTCCAACTTCGTGCTTCATCTGTGTTCAGCCAAAGGAGCCTCTCATCTGTGCTTTATTTTAATAAACATGTGGAGAAATTATTGCTTTCTGTGAATCTGTTTGTTTCCATGTGTTATCAGCACAGATTATTTTCTTTTGAACTGTCAAAGGTGCCCCAGAAACCCACCTCACCATTCTTGTGTGACATGACAATATTTTTCTCATGACATAATCTCACTGTTAAACTATCAGAGAGGAAACTGTGTGGGTGGGGTTGTAGATCTCTTTTCTCCATTTACGATTAGGCTGTTCAACATCGAAAGTGATTACTACTAAAACCACCACAGATTAAGACTGATGAGTGGCTGTTTTTAGTACATTCCTATGTTTCATAAAATGTCCAGGTCCCCTCGTCACTGACCTTTCCTCAAATTATGACACATAGAAAATAATGTTAGTACAGCATGTGAGATGACAAAATTGCATCAAGTCAGAACTCATAATAACCTACAGTGTAAACATGAAAAAGCATGTTCAACTTAAAAAAAAAACTTGTAATGTGACTGCCTCAAATTTTGAGTGAGGCAAGCTGAGAAGCTTCAGATGTTTGCACATCCATCTGTATTTCTAGAAAAAAAATGTTGGGATTGACAAAGGTGAAGCTGATGAACGACTCCCAACAACCTTATACTTTAGGTTCTGTTGGCAAGCTTTTTTAAATATATTATCGTGGTTTCCCTTAGATGTGCCGAGGTTGAATAAAACGTCCGGTGACACTGTTGCTTTCAATATTATTTTATTATAAAAAGACAGCATCTGAACAGACTCCATGGATTGCCTGTGGAAATCACAGCCAATACGAACATCTCACAGAATGATAAAGACAGGATCTAAACAGGCCCCCTGATTTGCCTGTGGAGGATTCCAAAGCCAAAAAGAATCTCCCTGAATGATGGGCTAGTGGTCATTTTATAGGTTTTCAACATGTATGGAGTCACAACATATGGTTCTCTGTTACCCACCATATAGGGAGGCAGGGAGCATCGTCAACCAACCCCCAAACTCTACAGCTCCTGAAGAGCCCCTAAATCAACGTCTTGGACATAAGAACCCTTATAAGGATTCCTCCAACAGTAGAACACATTCCATTCTACTAGGCCACATTTGTTTCACTCAGGTACCAAATGTGATGAACAACTATCAGATACGAGAACAGGCAAAACAGATTCCACTCTACTAACTTATTAAGTACTGCATCTCTCAGATCAGATACTACAATAAATAAACAACAAGACATGTCAAATTGTACTAACCTGAAACCTAATTGAGAAAGCACAAGATGATTAAGAAAATCAACTAAGATTTTTCACTTAAAACAGCCTTTTGTCTTGTTGTGGGCAGAGGTTAAACTTCAAGAAACTTAAACAATTACTCCTTTTCAACTGGGTGAAATTTGTTTCACTCTGAAGAAATTCTGTCTTGTCATTCATCCGTTGTCACAGTATAATAAAGTCCTAACATCACTAAAATTATTTCAAAAATAATATAAACACCAGGTACTACAAATGTCCACCTCACTGCCCAGCAATATAATGTCACAACAAACCGTTTAAATCTGTTGATTTAAGTATATTCCTAGAGAGTGAAGTACTGTTGCTGATGAAAGTGACAATAAATAAAAATACAAACATTCTCACAACCTCCTGAGGGCTGAAACATCCACATCAGTGGTCGACTTGATGATAAAGCAATCTCTGGGAAAATATTATAAATAGAAGGAGTCATGTAAACATAGTCTCTGAATACTGCAACCCAAGATATACAATTCTGCTCAAAAAAGGAAGAAAGAGGAGGGACAGAATGAAAAGGGGGAGGAGGTGGCAATAGAAGGAATGAGTCAAAGACACTGGCTGAGCGAGCAGATCAGAGACAGACTGAGCGCAGCAGCAGAAGGAACTGGAAGAGTGTTGCTGGGAATTTAACATTTTCTGTTTTCACCAGAAGTCATGACTCTTTTGCCAACAAGGTATGCATAAGCTCGATGTGATTTATGCATTTTCTATTACTTTTATCCTCTGTAGTCACTATATTAGCAATAACAACTGACATCAATAAGACATTTATTACTTTGCAGGCAGCTTGCTGGATTAAACACAACTTTAATGTTACAAGAAAACAATGAAGGACGTGATCTGATGCTTACAGTTCTACTCAGCAAGCAGTAAAAACAAACATGATGTAATGTAATAGTAAAAGTTATAGTTTTACATTATTTTTACTGTGTGGCCAGGTTAAAATTAACCAGGACTATGTTCAAAACCACAGTTTCCAAAAACAGAAACTTTTGTTAAATGTCTAAACAATCCGTCGGTGAACTAAAACAAGGACGGATTCAGCAGCTCATTTCTTGCCTCAAAATGCTTTCAGAAATACTTTTTGCTTAACATTTTTCATCATAAAGGAGAAAACAGGGCCGTATTTTTTCGTGGGGCGTTTCCATGCGAGCTAAAACGGCCCTGTGTACTCACAGCTTTAGCTCTGGTATCCATGCTTGTGGCAACATGTTTTACATTGAGGTGATTTTGCCAGCTTGAATTGCTAAAGTGGTAAGAAAACTGGATATACAATTTGAACACGACCATGCCTTTATCCAAGCTGTCATCAGGAAGTCTTTAAAAGAAAACTTTCTGTCGAACAAGTCAAGCAATGCTGTCTCTCACCACCTACTAGGCTGGAGTGTGCATCAGTGTTTCCGGTGTGCCAGAAATTAGGGAACTGAGAAAAGGGTGATTATTGTATTTTTTCCGCAATTAATTAATCAAAATTAATGCCTTAAAGTCCCAGTCGTAGAAATAATACGACAAAATGCTGAAAACTGGAACAAAAGTATGTTAAAGTGTTGAACCGTTGATTTCATATTTGAAGAGTTACCAAGACAAGTTCTCTGGAAAGCTGAGTCGTATTGAGTCTAATGTTTGCTACTCTATTTCTGTTCTCAATACAACACTTCAGGAACCAACTGAAAAAACAATTATGACGTTCCGCAATATGTCGTTATTAAATATTTCACAGTAGACAGCATTCAGTTCATACTCAACAATACTCAGTATCCAGGGTGTGTCAGAATTCCATGGTTCTCAGTATTCACGTCATCTCGTCATCGCTAAAAGAAATCTGCAAGATCATTTTAGATGTACATTTCAAATGGTTTATAATGTCATGTTTTGTCTGGATTGCTTTCTTTGTCTATGAGCAGCATCCCTGCAAACTTCAGTCATGAAACTGTGGATGAAAACCACAACAACACCGACAACACTTGGTGCCGTTATGATGGAATCGATTGGATCTTCACTGTGATTCCAGTGTACATCCTGATCATCAGTGTGCTGGGGATTATCTTGAATGTGTTTGTGTTGATGGTATTCTGGCTCCACAAGACAGCATGTAACGTGGTAGAGATCTACTTGATCAACCTGGCGGCTGCCGACCTTATTCTGATGTTGAGTTTACCCTTCTTGGCTGTGAATGTACAGAAAAGATTTAACTGGAACTTTAGTGAAACAATGTGCAAACTGCTCCCCTTCTCCATCAGCATGAATGCCTACTGCAGCATCTACATTGTGGTTCTGGTTAGCATTGACCGATATTTGGCTCTAGTGCACCCACTGACCCATGGAAGAATGCGGAGGCCATTTTGTGCCAAACTAGCATGTGTAGTGGTGTGGTGTGTATGCTTTCTGTTGAATGTCCCTGTACTCATCTGCAGGGAAGTTGAACATCACCCTGAGAAGAATGTTAGCAGATGCATTCTTTCTTATTCAGATCAGACAGATAAAGCCATAAACATCCTCAATGTCATTCTAAACTTTATCATACCCATTCTTATTATTTCCTTCTGCACTCTCAAAATTATTCAAGCTCTGAGAAACACGTTAAGGGACAGCTATAGCACTGAGGGAAAGGAGCAGAAGGCCACCACCCTGATTCTTGCAGTCCTCCTGGCATTCCTGATCTGCTGGGTGCCATTCCATGTGTTTAAGATACTAGATCTGCTCAGTAGATATAACATTGTGGGAGGGTGTGAGTTACGGTTGAGTTGGTTCCAACAGATCTCCATCTATTTACCCTTCTTCAATAGTGTTCTCAACCCCATTCTCTATGTTTGTGTAGGTAAAAACTTCCGTAAAAAAGTTAAGGAGACCTTCAGTCAGATGAGTAATAGGAGAAAATCAACATTCATCCTCGTCCCCACATGTACAAATCTGTTAGGAAGTGTTCAAACTGAGGATGCCACAAGCTAAGCTGTGGGATTGCTTTTTTTTTTTTTAATTTATGGTTTGTGTTTTCAAGATTTTACACCGTTGAACTGGCAATGTTTTACATGGAAACAATGTAAGAAAGATATGTTTGAAATTACAAGTGCATTGATTCAATGATTCAAAGACTGTAGGACATCTGTATGTTTTTCTGCAATTCTGCTTCATGTGCTGGGATCTGTGCCCACACTTAAATGCTTTTTGAGGCACTGATGTATAAATCATGGATGAGAAGATGTAGACACACTCACAAATATGTACTTTTTTCAATATAGTCTAGAACTCATATTTTTTAAAGATAATTCAAAAGTCAGGGGAAAGGAAGACTGAAACATAAGATTTATTGTTTTAAGCCACATTTTATTGCTTTTTTTGTTTAACAGCAACAGATAGATAGAAATCAAAGCTGTGGTCATTGTAAAAGGAAGTGATTGAATATGTCTCTGTCTCAAGACGTCCTGCTGATATTTTATACCACTTATAGTGCATCTCCCAAAATGTGCAACTCAACCACATTTGCTATCATACTTTCAGATGTAACACAACAGCAACAGTGCTGCTCAATTAAATATGGTTATTGCACACATTTTACATCACAGAAGTAATGGACAAAACCTAAGAGAATTTAAGTATTGTATCAAAGAAATGGTGGCAGACTTTGTGTCTTTATATGTCATCATTTACACTCTTGTGTCAAGAGTGTAAATGATGCACTGCAGTGTTTGTATGTTTCACTCCTGAATGCATGTGCATGTATTTAAATCTCTTCCTTTTTATTGTCACAGAACTGTATTGTTTCCTGCTTGTGCTATTCAAAAACCATCCTGTCATGTTTTAAAACCATGTAGTATTTCTTACTTTTGTGTGTGACATTGTGAATGGAGCAAACTTCAAATATTTTTTCAACCTGCCAACAGCGGAGAGTGGCTGCCTCCACATTGTGCAGACATCTACATTCTTGTACAGTTTGTAGTTTCTTGCTTGGTGCAGTTTATTTACTATTCAAAGTCAGAGGATTGGGACAGACAGTGATTTCCCTGGTCATGCCACTCTGTCTTCACTTGGTGAACACACTTCACTGTTCCTGAAATAACTTCTGTGTGTCAACTGTGCACACATTTGTTATGCAAATGTATTATAACACCTGCTGTAGGACAGCAGGACCACAAAAGACCAATCTTAATCTTTTGCTGGTATACAAATAAACCTACACCTATTAACTTCCTATGCTTGTGTAGTGTTGTTCTGTTGCATTGGTTTTGATGCTTTAATAAGCTGTCCGTCATGAATCTGATGATGTTACAGAAGATAGATAGATAGATACTTTATTAATCTCCAAAGAGAAATTCACAGTTCCAGCAGCATGAAAGGTAAAGAACATGAGAGCATGCAAGTTACATATAAAACTATAATAAGAATATAAACATCTGGCAGTTCAACAGTGCAAAATGACTGTGTGTTACTGTCTGCAGCAGTCTGTTTTTCACACTTTAGTCCAGCAAGTCGTGTGTGTGTGTGTGTGTGTGTGTGTGTGTGTGTGTGTGTGTGTGTGTGTGTGTGTGTGTGTGCAGTGAGTCCAGAGTTTTTTGTTGTGTTATTTTGTCCATTTTATCGCCCTCCCCGGTTGGTGTTGAAGAGCTGGATGGTGTGGGGGAGGAACGATCTCTTCAGTCTGTCTGTGGAGCAGGACAATGACAGCAGTCTGTCACTAAAGCTGCTCCTCTGTCTGGAGATGCTGCTGTGCAGAGGATGACTTGGATTGTCTATGATGGACAGGAGCTTGTTCAATGTCCGTCGCTCTGCCACTGATGTTAGACTGTCCAGCTCTGTGCCAACAACAGAGCCCGCCTTCCTCACCAGTTTGTCCAGGCGTGGAGCATCCTTCTTTTTCAAGCTGCTTCCCCAGCACACTACTGCGTACATGAGGGCGCTCGCTACTACAGACTGATAAAGATATGTGTGACATTAAATCTGTAAGGTACTCACTTCATGCTGTCAGGTTGTCGTGGTTTCCCTTAGATGTGCCGAGGTTGAATAACACGTCCGGTGACACTGTTGCTTTTAATATGATTTTATTATAAAGAGACAGCATCTGAACAGGCCCCATGGTTTGCCTGTGGAGGATTCCAAAGCCAAAAAGAGTCTCCCAGAACAATGGCCAGCGATCAGCTTTTATAGGTTTTCAACATGTATGGAGTCACAACATATGGTTCTCTGTTACCCACCATATAGGGAGGTAGGGAGCATCGTCACCCAACCCCCAAACTCTACAGCTCCTGAAGAGCCCCTGAATCAACGTCTTGGACATAAGAACCCTTATAAGGATTCCTCCAACAGGAGAACACATTCCGTTCTGCTAGGCCACATTTGTTTCACTCAGGTACCAAATATGATGAACAACTCCTATCAGACACTAGAACAGGCAAAACAGATTCCATTCTACTAACTTATTAAATAATACATGTCTCAGATCAGATACTGCAATATGATTGAAGCTTGATCACTAGCACCACTTTACTTAGTCTGGTTCAACCTTAAGCATGTAAGCCTCTACACTAATCTACACTATTAACATTCCTTTAAATAACCATCATTTTTCAATGTCAGTGAACAATGGAGGGGCTCATTCCAAACATTGTAGGCACAATGTGACCTAACTCTGATGCAGAATGCAGTGCCGTTCTAGAAACAGAGTTCTGAGATAAAACATCAGTCCTTCAGATCACATTAATTGAAACATCCACTGTATAGAAAAACATGTCAGGTAAGCTGAGAGTAGTAAAAACAAAATCAGACATTTTGATGCACATGAAATATTGTTGCAAACAAATCTAAAATATATGTAATTTTTAAATAAGAGTAGAAGTCTTTAATAAAAAAGATAAATCCTGCAATTTTCTTACTGAAACAAACTGTTAATTTTCTATTTTCTAGACAGACATATGAGAGTGGGGAGCATGGGTGAGTCTCTGTTTGGAATTTGAAATTCCCCAGACACAGATGTCATTAGGAGTCTGACCATTTAAGGCTTTGAAAGCCAAGGTTTAATTCCAAAGTTTACAGCTAACCAGTGAAGGGAAGCAAGGAATGGTGTGATGTGGTTGCTTTTCTTAGTGCGAGTTAAAAACCTGACTGCAGCATTTTGTAACTACAGTCATTGCATATTTCACTTGCAGGCACGAGAATAAATTGTATTGCAAAAGTCCAATCTGAAGAAAATAAAAGTATGGATGATTTTTTTTTTTTTTAATGTTTCCAGGGGAAAGAAATTGTCTGATCTCGGTTGGCTTTCCCATACAAACAAAGCAGGACTGTAAAATTTTGAACATAGTTTTCCCTCAACGGTCTTTACACTCATGTTTGGTTGGATTGGCTTGACTAGATTTTGGAACTTTTGGGGGAGTTTTTGTGCTTACAAGTTTCAGTTTGAGTCTCTAATGCACTGGGAGCCAAAGCATTAAGGAGAATAAATATCAAATTCTTTCCATGTTCACAGAAAATTGTCACGAGTGATGGAGGTAGAACCCAGGCGCAGAAACCAACTGGCAGGCACAGGTGCAAGTAGTGAAGAAAGGGGTTTATTTGACAAAAATCCAAAACTCTGTAACAGGAACAACACAAGGGACACGTACTCACTACTGAAAATCCTCTCCAAGAGACGTACTCACAACAGGAAGGAAACAGAGGCGGCAAGTCCAAAAACACAGTCTTTAAAAGGAGTTGAATCCACAAACAAAAAACCAATAACGTCAAAAGCGTTAGAATCCAACAGCGGTGAATACTCAAAAATCCAGAGGCAGGGAAAACAGAAGGAGTGAGGGGAAAAGCCATATGTTGGAAGGTCTGAACTGTGATGCTCCCACACACACTGAGGGGAGCAGAGGACTTTTAACAGAAAGGGGAAGGCAGGTGAATCGTGTTGGCTGATTACTCCACAGCTGAGTCTCGTGCTGCAATTGTCTGTCCTTCAGTAGGTAATCAGCTGAGAGAGAGGGAGACAGGGACAAACACCAGGCAGGAGCTGAAACAGCATCCTGACAGGGGCAGAAACAAAAAACCAGTCAGGAGCCGGACGGCTTCCTGACAAAAATTCATCCAAAGTCAGAGAGATCAGCTCACAGGTTGTTATAGACAAGTGGAGGCAGATCTCATATTTTCAAGTTATGTCACAATCCATTCAAATGCTAGTTAGCCAAAAAGCAATTAATGCTTGCAAATGACCTCACATCACTACACACTGTGCCTATGAAACACTGTCCCCTTTCAAACACACTTTTTTCCCCCCATGTCTTGGTTGTTTTTCATCTCTCTCATCTGATCTCATACAGAGTTCAATTTCCTTAAACAAATGACCTCAGATGGTATTGAGGTATGTGTTACCTATAACAAAAAAAACTATTTAAGAATATATGCATCAGCGGTTTAGTGATGAATTTCTGTGTGCATATCTGTAGTGTCCATCAGAAGTGACAAGTCTATTTACAGTTGAAGGAGATGCTTTGTTTTTAATGAACTGCCAGCACATCTTTATCTCCTTCCACATAGATATAACTGTCAAAGCAAGTTTTCATGACCCCTAATCGGTGTTTTCTGATGTCCTCCATCCACTTTGTAGGGTTTTCTTCAGTCAAACAGGGGAATTAACTCAAATGGGAGAGCACTCACTTACAGTGCAAGAAGTAGTGGGATCGATGCCTACATTGGCCACCAAACATTAAAGCCTGTCTTCTAGCTGCCTGCTTGTGTTTAAGAGGCTTCGAATTTCATTGCATTGTATGAGCATATGACTGTTGCATCACTCGTTGAGCGTTGATCAATGACATAGAGGCATTGTCTGCGTTTCCTAAATAAAAGGCTTGTGCTTGGTGATTCATCTCTCACAGGAAGAGAACAGAGTAAAATTAAATGTGCATGTTTGCAACATTTTGCTCGAACAGTTCACCAAATGAAGACTGATGTACTAATATTGGTGACAAAGCACCCAAAGCCTGAGCTGTACGTGAATATTTCAGACAGATATGTTGAGTCTCATCAGCAGCTCATGTACACAGTAGAGGTTATCACCTTGATCTAGCCAGGTTCAACAAGAGCCACCTTAGTGTTATTAAAACCTCTAACTTCACGTAAAATTATCCACACATTTTTTTTTTTTTACCTTATTTTGCCTGTCTCTGGATGTAGTCTGGATGCTGGTGAAGGATGAGAACAACATGGCAGTGTACCTCACCAACCTGTCCATTTCTGATCAACTCCATGCACGTTCTTTGCCCGTGTACATTGAACAAACCCTGCAGAAGTATGACGGTGTCTGCAATGTGGCTGTATTCACATACAGCTGCTTTTACATCAATACTCACTTGCATGTGCACGGGAAAAATGCATAGAAAAAAATGCTTCCGCAAATTGTGTTGACTTGCTGAGCCTTGCTACATTTCTGAATTTATTTTTTAGTATATATTTTTTGGATTGATAGAGGATTTAATTTCAAACCACCTTAAGGTTCTCTTTGTGGCCAGTATGGAACAGGTGAGTGACACCTTGACAGATTAACAAAATATTCAGTTTTGCTAAGGATTGAAATGTTATGAACTGGTATTTCATGATGTTTGACACAATTATACTGTTGTTACATGGTTAAACAGCACTTTCAGAGAATATATAATACTGTGCTCAGAGGAAATAATGGACACAAATGCAGATAATTGATGCAAGCCGCAAGAGAAACGGAAGCAAATGTTATGTTTACAGTTTCCCTAATGACACTTACAAGTTGCACTGTAGACACACAGTGTCAGGGCTCCTTCCTCACCCCTGTCCTTCCCACCTGACATCCCCAAATACCCCCTTTCCCATCTGCTCCTTTCTCTTTCTCCTGTTCCTCTCCCTCTCATGCTCCAGTCTCCCATCCGCTCCTCTGCCCTGTCTGTCTCCTCAGTCTCCCATCCGCTCCTCTGCCCTGTCCTTCCCTCTACAGCTCGGTGCCTGAGTGGAGTTCAGCTTCTCAGCTGACTCCACTCAGGCAATCAACCACCTCTACGGCTCCCAGACAGCTGACAGAAATCACCCTGATTACACACCTCAGCAATAAGAACCGGCTCGTCCTTCCACTCCCTGCCAGATTGGTGAACAAAGACCTCACAGTCAGTTCACACTCTAGCCTCCTGTTTGAGTTTGCCTTTTTCTCACGTTGTTTTCTCCTGCCTTCACCCAGACCCAGCTGTCCGGGATCCAGCTGCCCAGAACCCTCGTCTGCTCTCCCCGGCCAATTTGTCACCGGTTTCCCCCCTCACTGGACCCCCTGTTCTTGCCTGGACCCCCGTTCCTGCCTGGACCCCCCGACCTGCTTCCCTCCCAACCACTCGGAGTCCCACCTGGCCAAACCCCTCACTACTTCTGCCGCTCCCCGCTCCTGCAGCCTGGTTTTTCCCCACCGAGCCACTATTCACCCCCTACAATAAAGCACTTTCATTCCAGCTAGCCCTGGTAGTGTGGCTCTCTGCTCGAGTCCAACCTGCTCATCTGTGACAGAACAATCTGGCCAACAACGGACCCAGAGAGCCCACTACCAGGGCTCGGACCAACCCTCTCCTCCCCACAACCGGAATCCCTCTACTCAGCTTCTCATCTCGTTTCCCGAGCCCCCAGTCACCATGTCCTGTTATGACACTTTCTCTCCTTTTTGGGGAACTCGCCTGGCAATTAAACTGCTTTTGAAGAGGCAGCATGGACCCCGGAGGAGAGGTACTCAGTTTCCGCCTTTTTCTATTTCCTCCCAAGAACTGTGTGATGTTTTGTTAGACTGAGCCCTTGGTTTGCCTCCCCCCAGCTTCTCAGATGAGAGCCAGCCTGAAATTGTCTCCCTGCCTTCTAGGGAACCAGCCACCAAGCGAACTGGTCGCCGGGGGCGCAATACCAGGAGGCACCATGGTTCCCTGGATTCTGCCTCAGCGAGACCGCACACTGAACCTCCGTTTCCAGTCCACATGGGGGGCCATCCTCCTGTCCTCTGTTCCCCAGACCCCTGTCCTCCAGAACCAGACACAGACCCAGACCTCGGTTTCCCAGAACCAGACAGAGAACCAGACCTGGACCCCGATTCCACCAACAGAGGACTCAGCTGACGCCCCGACCTGGACCCAAGGCTCCTCCCTGGATGTTCTTTTTTCTTGTATGGCGAACAGCGTGTACTTAATCGCTCTACGGGACTTGCATGATGAGTGGAGGAAGGACCCCAAGGAGGAGACAGTGATCCGGGGTCTCAGTTTGGTGGCTCAACGATCTGGGTTAATTGGCTAGCTACCCGACATTCAGGAGTTCCTGGAGACCCCCCTGATGATCCTGTATGGCCCTCTAAGACTTTCCCCTGGCAGCCATTCCTCTCTAGTTCCCGTGGTGATCGACCTCCAGCCTCGAGGACCTCAGCGGCCTTAGAAAGGCTTAGGGCCTCCCCCGAGTCCCTTGGGAGGCTCTGCGCATCCCATCCTGCGCTGCCCCCGGAGGGGCCCCTGGATCCTGCAATGCCCCTGGAGGGGCCAGCCTCTGCTGGTCCTCAGACCGGCCTCAAACCCAGTCCCTTGTCTGGGCCCCCCGCCGGAGCGGCCCCGCCTGTCTGTCTGGCCCCCCCGCTGTACTCGGAGGTGGACCCTCTGCCCTGTCCAGTCTTGACCTGTCCCGTCTCCTGGTGGCCATCTGAAGCGGACCCTCCAGCCTCGACCAGTCTGGCCCCCTGAGCAAACCCTCTGGCCCACTCATCCCCAGCAAGTTCTGCCCGGCCCGGCCCCACGGTCTCCCATCCGCTCCTCTGCCCGGCCCGGCCCCACGGTCTCCCATCCGCTCCTCTGCCCGGCCCGGCCCCACGGTCTCCCATCCGCTCCTCTGCCCGGCCCGGCCCCACGGTCTCCCATCCGCTCCTCTGCCCGGCCCGGCCCCACGGTCTCCCATCCGCTCCTCTGCCCGGCCCGGCCCCACGGTCTCCCATCCGCTCCTCTGCCCGGCCCGGCCCCACGGTCTCCCATCCGCTCCTCTGCCCGGCCCGGCCCCACGGTCTCCCATCCGCTCCTCTGCCCGGCCCGGCCCCACGGTCTCCCATCCGCTCCTCTGCCCGGCCCGGCCCCACGGTCTCCCATCCGCTCCTCTGCCCGGCCCGGCCCCACGGTCTCCCATCCGCTCCTCTGCCCGGCCCGGCCCCACGGTCTCCCATCCGCTCCTCTGCCCGGCCCGGCCCCACGGTCTCCCATCCGCTCCTCTGCCCGGCCCGGCCCCACGGTCTCCCATCCGCTCCTCTGCCCGGCCCGGCCCCACGGTCTCCCATCCGCTCCTCTGCCCGGCCCGGCCCCACGGTCTCCCATCCGCTCCTCTGCCCGGCCCGGCCCCACGGTCTCCCATCCGCTCCTCTGCCCGGCCCGGCCCCACGGTCTCCCATCCGCTCCTCTGCCCGGCCCGGCCCCACGGTCTCCCATCCGCTCCTCTGCCCGGCCCGGCCCCACGGTCTCCCATCCGCTCCTCTGCCCGGCCCGGCCCCACGGTCTCCCATCCGCTCCTCTGCCCGGCCCGGCCCCACGGTCTCCCATCCGCTCCTCTGCCCGGCCCGGCCCACGGTCTCCCATCCGCTCCTCTGCCCGGCCCGGCCCCACGGTCTCCCATCCGCTCCTCTGCCCGGCCCGGCCCCACGGTCTCCCATCCGCTCCTCTGCCCGGCCCGGCCCCACGGTCTCCCATCCGCTCCTCTGCCCGGCCCGGCCCCACGGTCTCCCATCCGCTCCTCTGCCCGGCCCGGCCCCACGGTCTCCCATCCGCTCCTCTGCCCGGCCCGGCCCCACGGTCTCCCATCCGCTCCTCTGCCCGGCCCGGCCCCACGGTCTCCCATCCGCTCCTCTGCCCGGCCCGGCCCCACGGTCTCCCATCCGCTCCTCTGCCCGGCCCGGCCCCACGGTCTCCCATCCGCTCCTCTGCCCGGCCCGGCCCCACGGTCTCCCATCCGCTCCTCTGCCCGGCCCGGCCCCACGGTCTCCCATCCGCTCCTCTGCCCGGCCCGGCCCCACGGTCTCCCATCCGCTCCTCTGCCCGGCCCGGCCCCACGGTCTCCCATCCGCTCCTCTGCCCGGCCCGGCCCCACGGTCTCCCATCCGCTCCTCTGCCCGGCCCGGCCCCACGGTCTCCCATCCGCTCCTCTGCCCGGCCCGGCCCCACGGTCTCCCATCCGCTCCTCTGCCCGGCCCGGCCCCACGGTCTCCCATCCGCTCCTCTGCCCGGCCCGGCCCCACGGTCTCCCATCCGCTCCTCTGCCCGGCCCGGCCCCACGGTCTCCCATCCGCTCCTCTGCCCGGCCCGGCCCCACGGTCTCCCATCCGCTCCTCTGCCCGGCCCGGCCCCACGGTCTCCCATCCGCTCCTCTGCCCGGCCCGGCCCCACGGTCTCCCATCCGCTCCTCTGCCCGGCCCGGCCCCACGGTCTCCCATCCGCTCCTCTGCCCGGCCCGGCCCCACGGTCTCCCATCCGCTCCTCTGCCCGGCCCGGCCCCACGGTCTCCCATCCGCTCCTCTGCCCGGCCCGGCCCCACGGTCTCCCATCCGCTCCTCTGCCCGGCCCGGCCCCACGGTCTCCCATCCGCTCCTCTGCCCGGCCCGGCCCCACGGTCTCCCATCCGCTCCTCTGCCCGGCCCGGCCCCACGGTCTCCCATCCGCTCCTCTGCCCGGCCCGGCCCCACGGTCTCCCATCCGCTCCTCTGCCCGGCCCGGCCCCACGGTCTCCCATCCGCTCCTCTGCCCGGCCCGGCCCCACGGTCTCCCATCCGCTCCTCTGCCCGGCCCGGCCCCACGGTCTCCCATCCGCTCCTCTGCCCGGCCCGGCCCCACGGTCTCCCATCCGCTCCTCTGCCCGGCCCGGCCCCACGGTCTCCCATCCGCTCCTCTGCCCGGCCCGGCCCCACGGTCTCCCATCCGCTCCTCTGCCCGGCCCGGCCCCACGGTCTCCCATCCGCTCCTCTGCCCGGCCCGGCCCCACGGTCTCCCATCCGCTCCTCTGCCCGGCCCGGCCCCACGGTCTCCCATCCGCTCCTCTGCCCGGCCCGGCCCCACGGTCTCCCATCCGCTCCTCTGCCCGGCCCGGCCCCACGGTCTCCCATCCGCTCCTCTGCCCGGCCCGGCCCCACGGTCTCCCATCCGCTCCTCTGCCCGGCCCGGCCCCACGGTCTCCCATCCGCTCCTCTGCCCGGCCCGGCCCCACGGTCTCCCATCCGCTCCTCTGCCCGGCCCGGCCCCACGGTCTCCCATCCGCTCCTCTGCCCGGCCCGGCCCCACGGTCTCCCATCCGCTCCTCTGCCCGGCCCGGCCCCACGGTCTCCCATCCGCTCCTCTGCCCGGCCCGGCCCCACGGTCTCCCATCCGCTCCTCTGCCCGGCCCGGCCCCACGGTCTCCCATCCGCTCCTCTGCCCGGCCCGGCCCCACGGTCTCCCATCCGCTCCTCTGCCCGGCCCGGCCCCACGGTCTCCCATCCGCTCCTCTGCCCGGCCCGGCCCCACGGTCTCCCATCCGCTCCTCTGCCCGGCCCGGCCCCACGGTCTCCCATCCGCTCCTCTGCCCGGCCCGGCCCCACGGTCTCCCATCCGCTCCTCTGCCCGGCCCGGCCCCACGGTCTCCCATCCGCTCCTCTGCCCGGCCCGGCCCCACGGTCTCCCATCCGCTCCTCTGCCCGGCCCGGCCCCACGGTCTCCCATCCGCTCCTCTGCCCGGCCCGGCCCCACGGTCTCCCATCCGCTCCTCTGCCCGGCCCGGCCCACGGTCTCCCATCCGCTCCTCTGCCCGGCCCGGCCCCACGGTCTCCCATCCGCTCCTCTGCCCGGCCCGGCCCCACGGTCTCCCATCCGCTCCTCTGCCCGGCCCGGCCCCACGGTCTCCCATCCGCTCCTCTGCCCGGCCCGGCCCCACGGTCTCCCATCCGCTCCTCTGCCCGGCCCGGCCCCACGGTCTCCCATCCGCTCCTCTGCCCGGCCCGGCCCCACGGTCTCCCATCCGCTCCTCTGCCCGGCCCGGCCCCACGGTCTCCCATCCGCTCCTCTGCCCGGCCCGGCCCCACGGTCTCCCATCCGCTCCTCTGCCCGGCCCGGCCCCACGGTCTCCCATCCGCTCCTCTGCCCGGCCCGGCCCCACGGTCTCCCATCCGCTCCTCTGCCCGGCCCGGCCCCACGGTCTCCCATCCGCTCCTCTGCCCGGCCCGGCCCCACGGTCTCCCATCCGCTCCTCTGCCCGGCCCGGCCCCACGGTCTCCCATCCGCTCCTCTGCCCGGCCCGGCCCCACGGTCTCCCATCCGCTCCTCTGCCCGGCCCGGCCCCACGGTCTCCCATCCGCTCCTCTGCCCGGCCCGGCCCCACGGTCTCCCATCCGCTCCTCTGCCCGGCCCGGCCCCACGGTCTCCCATCCGCTCCTCTGCCCGGCCCGGCCCCACGGTCTCCCATCCGCTCCTCTGCCCGGCCCGGCCCCACGGTCTCCCATCCGCTCCTCTGCCCGGCCCGGCCCCACGGTCTCCCATCCGCTCCTCAGCAATAAGAACCGGCTTGTTCTTCTACTCCCTGCCAGATTGGTGAACAACGACCTCAGTCAGTTCACGCTGTCCGGGATCCAGCCCCCCACAACCCTCGTCTACTCTTCCCAGCCAATTCGTCACCGGTTTCCCTCCTCACCGAGCCGCTATTCTCATCCTACAATAAAACACTTTCATTCCAGCCATCCCTGGCAGTGTGGCTCTCTGCTCGGGTCCAACCTGCTCATCCGTGATGCACAGTATACATCTCAATCTGCTTCTTTGGCCTCTTTGTGTGTTTTCTTGTTCAGTCTTCTTCATGAATAATTTCGGGGTTTTTTCTGTATATTACAGCCATAGCTGCTCTGAAAATATATTGCTAAGTTTCAATAAACAATGTTTTGGAAAACTTAAACTTTCAGTAACATAAAGCGTGAATCATGTAGGCACAATCTCTGAATACTGTAACCAGAAATACACAATGCTACTAGATAAAGGCAGAAACAGGAGGCACAGAATGAAGAGGGGAGGAGGTGGTGATAGAGTGAGTCAAAGACATTGGCTGACATCACTATCAATTTATTTTCTGTTTGGAGTGAGCAGGTCAGAGACAGACGGAGCGCAGCAGCACGAGGAACTGGAGGAGCACTGCTTGGAATTTTAACATTTTCTGTGTACGCCAGAAGGGATGACTCTTTCACCAATGAGGTATGCATAGGCTTTATTTGATATGTGCAGTTTCTCTTGTATTGGTCTCAGATCAAACAAACCACACCTACTTATATTAGTCATATATCATTCTGGCTTGTTCTTTTTTTACAACATAAAGCGTTTGTGGAAATGTCGGTTTGTATTTTTGCACGAGTGGAGTTTATCTAAAAAAGCAGATACCTCATTTTTTTTTAAAAACTTCCACAGATCAAATTTATTTTTTCTTTTACATTACACACAAAATTAGTCAACAGACTATACTGAACATACAAAGCAAACTATTGAACTATTTTTGTTTTCAAATTAAAAGTTTGGTTAAAACAGTCATGTAATTGTTTTAGTGTCTTCCAATATCAATATGTCATATAATGGTTGTTGCTTGAGGTATGGGCCCGTAGCCTGTGGACTATGGATACGGCACTTGCCATTTGCCAATCAGATACGCGAGATCTGGTCACGTGACTCCCGGTAGACGCTAGAGATACGGACCCGTAGCATCGGTACTACAGGTACGGACCCTAAACCTGACCCTAACACTAACCTTAACCTTTGCTTACCTTTCAACAGTTTGCAGTGGTTAGCAGCTTCTTGACTCGCAAGACTCACGTACGGGTCCGTATCTGTCTGACAAATGGAAAGTGCCGTATTCGTAGCCCACAGGCTACTTGTACGGGTCCATATCTGTAGACACTACCTATCATAATGTGTCAAAATAAAGTAAAAATTGCAACAAAAGACTATGAATGTGTTGAACCTCAGCTGTCATATTCGAAAAGTTTCCAACATGAGTTCCTTGTAAAGCTTCCTCTATTTTTCCACAGCATCCCTGCAAACTTCAGCCATGACGCTGTGGATGAATATCACAACAACACAGATAGCATTTTGTGTCATTTCGAACTAAGCAGTTGGGTCCCCTTTGTGACTGGAGTGTATATCCTGATCATCAGTGTGCTGGGAATCATCTTGAATGTGTTTGTGTTGGTGGTTTTCTGGCTCCACAAGAAGGCATGTACAGTGGCTGAGATCTACCTGAGCAACCTGGCTGCTGCCGACCTCTTTCTGATGTCTGTTCCTTCTGTCCTTGCTGTGACTGCAGCAACAGTAGATGACTGGCAATTTACTGACACACTATGCAAAGTGCTCATGTTTTTTCCCCGGATGAATGCCGACTGCAGCATTTACATCCTTGCTCTGGTGAGCTTTGACCGATATGTGGCACTAGTTCACCCACTGACCGATGGAAGAATGCGGAGGCCATTATATGCCAAACTAGCATGTGTCATGGTTTGGGGTGTATGCTTTCTCTTGAATGTCCCCACATTTATATACAGTGAAGCTACACGTGACCCAGAGGGAAATTTTACCACATGTGTTCTTAAAGATCCAATTCCTACTATGTACCTGGTGTTTAAAGGGGTAAATGAATTTTGCTGTATCGTCCTCATTGCTGTTATTTCCTTCTGCACTGTCAATATTATTCATACTTTGCGAAACAGGATAAAGAACAGGTTAAACACTCAGAAAAAGGAGCAGAAGGCCACCACTCTGGTCCTGGTGGTCCTCCTGGTTTTCATGATCTGCTGGGTGCCAATGCAAGTGGTTAGGATACTAGACCTGCTCAGTTTACTTAAGATTCTAAATGGGTGCCACTTTCTAAAGAATCTGCATCTCTGCTATTTCATCTTCACCAGTTTAGTCTTATCCAACAGTGTTCTCAACCCCATTCTCTATGTCATTGTAGGGAAAACCTTCCAGACAAAAGTTAAAGAATCCTTCACACAGATGAGCACAACCCTGTCAATAAGTCAATAAGCTGAAGATGCTGCAAGCTGATCCGCAGTGATAGTGACCTTTTGAATTAGGGTGTATGTTTTAAGGATCCTGTACAATTACACTATTGTTTATGAGACATAATGTCAGAAAATTAAGCTTTGCTCATTATGATTAAATAATCTTAATATTCAGGATGTATTTATGTTCAAGCTGTTTCTCAGAAGGGTGAAGCCAAGACACTGTCATGTTTGTTCAATTGCATATTGCAGTGACAACCTGCTCGCTCTGACATATTTTTCAGAGAATCTTTCTCAACACAGTCCTGGCGCCGTATTTTCTCTGGACAACAATTTTGGAAAATGAAGTCAGGGATGAGGGCGACTGAAACATGGAGATTCATTATTTTATTCCTCTTCTGTGTCTAACATAAACAGATTTGTACCACTTCTGGTGCATTTACCAAAATCTGACACTCTACCACTTATAGCCTAACAGTTGTTTCATTAGCTTTCATGTTTTCAGATGCAACACAAGAGCTAAACTGTTACATAATTAAACAGGATTACCACACATGCTTTACATCACTGAAGTAATGGACAAAACCTAAGATAATGGAAGTAATGTAGCAAAGAAACTGAGGCAGACTTTATGTGTCTATGTAACATCATTTACACTCTTGATACAACAAGTCAGTGTTTGGATGTTTCATACTTGAATGCATGTCCACGTATTTAAATCTGTTTCTCTGTATTGTGCCATGTCTGTGTAGATTTATTGTGATGTAACTTTATTGTTACCTGCTTGTGACATTCAGAAACAATCCTATCATATTTATAAACCTTGTAATATTATTCACTTTTGTGTGTGACATTGTACAACTTGAGCAAACTTGAAAAGATGTGTGCATGAGCATTTCTGCTCTGCGTTATTGGTACTTTTACTAAAGTACACGATGTGAATATTTCTTCTACCTCTGGGTTTTCTGTCTAAATCTGGTCTGAGATCCTTCCAGTTCTTCATCAGGTATGTTGGATTTTCCCATTCACTACCCTCAGTAGTATTGATATCATACTTTGAAACATATGCCATGTTTAAAAGAGGAACTATAGTTGAGATCTGATGAGAACACATTGGTGTGATTTCAGGCGACCTCTGCACTTAGCCACCCCAAGACCCTGGAACTTATCCACACTAAGATAAAACCCAACAATATCATGGTTGTGGACCAGAAGCCACTTCAGGTCAAAATGGTTGACTTTGGTCAAAGTTGTTCCAGAGTCGTCTGTGGGGACTCTGTGGTAAAGGTAAGTACAGGAACTGGAGATCAGAAAACATGTGGCTACCAGGAGAAATATATATCTGTGGCAGAAGAAAACAAATGTTTAGATGCAACAGCTTGACCGAAGTGAAATTGTAGCATTAAAGCATGATATGGATCTTTTCTTGTTTGGTCAGAGCTCCACAGGTGTTGCTGGGTCTGAGCTTCTCTGAGTTAGTCAACATGTGGTCTCTTGGTCTGGTTGCAGCTGAACTGGCTCCTGGCTGCCCAGTGTTTCAGGGGGCAGCCAAGCACAAATTGCCCCCTGAAAAGCACAGATTGCAAACATAAATCAGAACAAAACCAATACAAAAACGCACAACAGAAAGCTAAGTCACAATATTAAAAACCATCAATTAACTAATTCTGAGGCTTAGAATGCGCCTAGATCGGAGAACACAGGTGCAGACACACAGGAGCAGGCAGAGACGGATCAAATTGAATAAAGAGTTTTATTACGAACAAACCATAGATACAAACAGACTCAAACAGGCCGTGCTTGTTAAATTTCAGAATTGATTTTTGCATAGAGAGAGGACTCTGTTTCAGTCTACTTAAAGGTACTTCTTGTGGCCAGTATGACACAGGTGAGTGACATCTAATACCTCTAGTAAAAAATAAATCGCTAAAATGAAGTTTGTATATATTTTGATATTTTCAAGAGTCTACAGGAGTGTTAACCCTTTTACACCATGATAGAAAAATATATGATTTTAGTCACAACATACTTAAAACTAACAGTGGTCTTGCAGTTTAAAATAGTCTGTTTTCTCAATATGTACAAAGATGAAACTTGAATGAATATCAATAATTAATCATTTTCACTCTGGGGAAATTTGTCTCATTGAACTCCTGAAAAAACTCTGTCAGGTCATTCCTCCATTGTGACAATCTAATAAAAGCACACCACCAAAAAAATAACAAAAAACCGTTAACTGTATTATCAAAACCTGGTACAGTTAATGTCAGCCTCGTTGCAGATAAAAATGTTGTAACAAACTGTATAAATCTGTTGATTTAAAGCAAATATTCAAGTGACTTTGCTGAATTTAGTGGTATGAATATAATACTGAACTTTCTCATTACCTGCTGAGGGCTGACATGTCCCCATCAGGGGACAACTTTATTTTGAAGCAATCTCTGGGAAAATATCATGTAAACATCAATCATGTGAACACAATCTCTGAACACTGCAACCTTAGATTCATAATTCTGCTAAACAAAAAAAAGAAAGAAGAAGAAGTAAGAAACAGGAGGGGCAAATTGAAAAGGGGAGGAGGTGGCAATAGAGTGAATGTGTAAAAGATACTGATACGCATCACTGTATTATCAGTTTACTTTTTTAATTCAGTGAGTCTGAAACTGACGGAGCACAACAGCAGAAGGAATTGGAAGAGTTTTGCTGGGAATTTTAACATTTTCTATTTTCACTAGAAGGGATGACACTTCTGTCAAGGTATGCATGAATTGTCAATATTTTACCTTCATTTGCTCTCATTACAGTATTAACAACTTAGCAGTGTTCACTCGTCTTCAACAGAAACAGTGTTTTACGTTTTACATTAGCTGTGAACAAGAACAAGCAGATGTATTATGAAAGCGTACACAAAAAACAACAGCTAGGTTCAGGTTAGGTTTTGTATTTTTGTTGTGTCAACATGTCAGCTTCTAGACCGTAACTGTATTTGTCTCACATGTTTAAATACACAGGTTTAAATATGCCAAATTACCTACTGAGAAACATTTTGGAAAGATTATTGATTTAGAAATTACATATAAACACTGACAAAGCTGCAAGAAAACGCTGCTTGTTAACAAATTCGTCTTTCAAAGTCTTTAATGCTTGCACTTTTACTCACATTACCAATCAAGCAAATAGCAAAAAATCAAGCTTGCTCTACTGAAACAAAATAGCAAACATTAATTACAAATTTATTACTTTATTACAAACCTAAAATTATTTTATGGTCATTAGCAGAAAATTGTTGGTCTGTTTAATCTGTGTGGACTTTAGATGCAGCATGACAATGTTGGCAATTACTAACACATTAAATGAATTTTATCTGTTATCAGTCACTGTCAAATAAATCACACTTACTTATGTTACTTGGATCACTTTTTTTGTTTATTTTTATTACACCATAAAGGGGTTTGTGGAAACATCACTCTCTTTGATTATACATTTTTATTGCTTGCACAAGCTATTAAAAACTGATTAGAGTTGATTTGCAAAAGAAGATGTCTCTGTTTTTGTCAACTCATGTTTAATTTATTTCTTTGTTTTGTTTGTAGCTTAATTACAAAATGTACTTATTGGCATATGGTGATTATTAGTGTCTTCCAACATCAATATGTAATCACATAATATTCAGTATGTGATCATGTAATAATCCAAATGTGAAATAACACGCTAAAATGCTGAAAATTGGAGCAAAAGCATACCAACGTGCTACCAAGACAAAGTATTTGTAAAGCTCAGTCATACTGAGTGTTAAGTTTGCTGCAGATTTTTTGTTGTTGTCAAGACAACCTTCAGGAATCAACTGGAAAAACAACTGTCATGTTCTGCAATGTGCTCCTTTGTTTCACAGAATTAAATATTTTACAGAAGACAGCATTTAATTTGTACTCAGCTAGACTCTCTATTTCACAGTATTTAGTGTGTCTCAGAATTCAGAATTTCTCAGTATCATCCCTTCATCATTCGAACAAAACAGTAAGATGGCTGATGATGTAAGCTTCAAATATTTTGTCTGGTTTTCCTTCCTCTATTTCTCTACAGCATCCTTGCAAACTTCACTCGTGAAGCTGTGGATGAAAATCAAAACAGCACAAATGACACTTGGTGCCTTTATAATGGACATGATTGGATCTTCGCTGCGATTCCAGTGTACATCCTGATCATCAGTGTGCTGGGAATCCTCTTGAATGTGTTTGTGTTGATGGTTTTCTGGCTCCATAAGAAGGCCTGTACCGTGGCTGAGATCTACCTGAGCAACCTGGCTGCTGCCGACCTCTTTCTGATGTCTCCTTTTCCCGTCCTTGCTGTGATTTCAGGGACAAAATATGACTGGCAGCTTAGTGAAACTGTGTGTAAGCTGCTCCCCTTCTCCATCAGCATGAATGTCCACTGCAGCATCATCATCCTTGCTCTGGTGAGCATTGACAGATATTTGGCTCTGGTTCACCCTCTGACCAGCGGAAGAATGCGGACGCCATTTTATGCCAAAGTGGCATGTGTGCTGGTGTGGGGTGTATGCTTTCTCTTGAATGTCCCCTCACTCATTTACAGGGAAGTTGTACATGACCCTGAAAGAAATTTTACCACATGTGATTTTAATTTCCCAAGTCCGTCCATGTTTCTGGTGTTTGAAGGGATCAGTTTATTCATCTTCATTGTCCCTGCTTTCCTTGTTTCCTTCTGCACCCTCAAAATTGTTAACGCTCTGAGTGGGACGTTGAAGAAGGAGTTAAATGCTCAGAAAAGGGAGCAGAAGGCCACCACTCTGGTCCTGGTGGTCCTCTTGGCATTCCTCATCTGTTGGGTACCAGTGCATGTGCTTAGCATACTAGACCTGCTCAGTAGAGTTAACGTTCTGAATGGGTGCCTCTTTTTCAAAAGTTTGTATATCTGCCAGCGCATCTTCACCAGTTTAGCCTTATCCAACAGTGTTCTCAACCCCATTCTCTATGTCATTGTAGGGAAAACCTTCCAGAAAAAAGCTAGGGAATTATTCATGCAGGTGAAAACAAACCTGTCAAGATGTCTGAAGATGCTACAAGCTGATCACAATCATAATGATGTTTTGAATGAGGGTGCATGTTTTCAAAATCTTGTACAATGAAACTGACTATTGCTTACATAGACATATCAGAAAAAGTTTTGCCCACATTACGATTAAGCAATCTTAGCATTCAGGATGTATTTATGTCCAAGCTGTTTCTCAGAAGGGTGAAGTCAAGACACTGAAATGTTTATTTGATTACATATTGCGGTTAGAACCTGCTCGTTCTGGTCTATCGAAGAAGTCAGTGTTTGAATGTTTCACACCTGGATTCATGTCCATGTATTTAAATCTCTTTTTCTGTATTATGACATTTCTGTGTCAATTTATTGTGATATAACTTTGTTGTTACCTGCTTGTGATAGTCAAAACAATCCTATCATGTTTGTAAACTTTGTAATATTATTCACTTTTTATGTGACATTGCAGTTTGTGTGAACTTAAAATATTTTTATGTCATGTCAACACTGAAGAGTGGAATTGATGTATTAAATCAAAATGTCAAATAGTGCAATAAATGTATATGTATATGAACAAGGCAAAAAGTAAACAGGATACTGAACAGAAATAAAGAATTGAAAATAAATTAGCAAGTTCATTGTCGATTCAGTCTATTTTTCCAGGTTCAGCAGGCAAACACCCAGTGAGAAGAAGACCCTCCTCATCCTCTGTTATTTTACTTCCGGTTGCAGACAGAACATTCTGGCTGGGGTGGGCGGGCTCACTGACAATCTTCTTGGCCTTTAACCTGCATTGTTTGTTGTACATGTCTTGTAGGTTGGGGAGAGTGGTTGTGATGGTGTCAAGAAGTCCTGCTGGGTGCTGCTGCCCATCCAGGTGGTGATACTTCCCAGCCAAAACACTCTCAATGGTGCAGGTGTAGAAGTTCCTGAGCACCTTGAGAGGGAGCATAAAGTCCCTCAGGCCTCTGAGGTGGTAGAGACGCTGTTGAGCTTTCTTCACCAGGGTGTTGATGTGGCAGGACCACGTCAGGTCCTGCGTGATGTTAACACACAGGTACTGGAAGCTCTCAGATCTCTCCAGCTCTGCCCCACTGAACCTGTAATCCACAAACAGCTCCTTGGTCTTGCTGACGTTCAGGAGGCAGCTGTTGTCTCTGCACCAGTCCTCCAGGTGGGAGATCTCCATCGAATAGTCCTCTTCCTTGTTGTTGTTGGACATCAGTCCCACCACTCCTGTGTCGTCAGAAAACTTACTGATTGTGTTAGAGTCTGATGTGGACAAACAGTCATTAATGAAGAGTGAGTCCAGCAGAGGGCTCAGCACAAAGCCCTGGGGAGCACCCATGTTCAGGGTGCATGAGGGAGACCGGTGTTTTCCCACTCGAATCATCTGTGGTCTGCTGGTCAGAAAGCTGGAGACCCACCTTCACATGGAGCTTATTGACCAGTCTGGCAGGGATTATGATGTTGAATTCTGAACTGAAATCCATGAACAGCATTCACACAAAATTCCCCTTCCTAGTGTCCGTGTGGGCCCGGGCTGTGTGTAGCAGGTGATGGATGTCATCTGTAGATCTGTTTGGCTGGTATGCAAACTGTAGGACGTCCAGGGAGGCAGGTCGAGAGGAGGTGCTGAAGTTTTTGACCAGACATTTCATCACCAGAGAGGTGAGGGCAATAGTAGTCATTACGACAGCTGGGCTTTACTTTCTTGAGGACAGGAACAATGACAGATTACTTAAAGGGGAACTTCATTTTTTTTCCAACCTGGGGTCTGTTTTCATATGTCATTTCATACATGTGAGTGATGAAGAAATGAATTTTGGACATAGCTCCAGTATTTAGCCATGCAGGCAGCTTCGCAGCTCAGCTAGCAAAAAGTATGGGGCAACTGGCCCCCCCAATCAAAGTCTGCCCTAACGTGCTCCACTCGTCTCTTTTCACCTGAGGCAAACAGCTGTTTCCCCCACCGGTGTTTTGGCGCGAGTTATCGCGCGATTTCGGAACGAGATTTGTTTTCTAGCGTCCCGAGATTTGGATACAGACCACAACAAATGGAGATCGCCAAGTAATGTGGAGGTTTTCGTTCACTTCTCATCTCTAGTATGTTGTAGGACACTCGTTGAGACTCTCCGAGCCGGTCAGTGTGGGAAAAAAAGCACGTTAGGGTGGACTTTGACGCGGGGGGGGTCAGTAGCCCCATACTTTTCGCTAGCTGAGCAGCTAGCTGAGCTGCTAAGCTGCCTGCCTGGCTAAATACTGGAGCTATGTTGAAAATTAATTTCTCCATCACTCACATGTATGAAATGACATGAAAGCAGACCCCAGGTTGAAAAAAAACGAAGTTCCCCTTTAAAGCACCTGGAGATGATGCACTGGTCAAGCCAGAGGCTGAATATTTCCGTGAACACCGGTACAAGCCCTGACCAATCTGCTACAACCCCGCTCTCTCCAGTGTTTGACCACTTTGAGCCCATCTGTTACGGTTTGTGGTGGAGAACCCAGGCGCAGACACCAACAGACAGACAGCAGGTGTGAAGGTGAAGGGAGTTTATTCAACGAAGCCAAAACCAAACAGCTGACAATAACATGAGGGACATGTACTCGCACAACGGGGATAAACTTCTCCTTAAAGGGAGAAACAGGCTGCGGGCAAGACCAAAAAACAACTGAGTCCCAAAAGGCTGAATCTACAAAAGGAGAAAACCAGTAGCGTCCAAAAACTGAAGTATCCAGAGGAAGTGTGTGGGAACGGCATGTGGGTCGGTCCAAACCAATGCTCCAGCACCAACTGAGGGGAGCAGAGGGCTTTAAAGGAAGAGGAGGGAAGCAGGTGAATAGAGTTGGCTAATTACTCCCAGCTGAAGCCCATGCAGCACTTAGCTGTCAGCAAGAGGGCAAGCGGCCGGGAGAGAGAGAGACAGGAAGGAAAAACCGGGCAGGAGCTGGAGTGAGACCATGACACCATCTCCCTCTCATCCCTTACTGATGTAGTTAAACACATGAAAACAACAAATTGCCCTTTGGATGTTTTCCCAGCTAAATTACTTAAAGAGGTGTTTTCTACTGTTGGGCCTGTCCTCCTGGTTTTAATGAACATTTGTCTTAACTCAGGATGTGTTCCGGTTTCTTTTAAGCATCCTGTTGTGAGACCACTTCTTAAAAAAAACACATCTTGATGCTAATGTTTTATCTAATTTTAGACCTGTTTCTAACTTGCATTTTATCTCTAAAGTCCTTGAGAAAATTGTTTTTATACAGTTTCAGGCATTTTTAGAAAACAATTTTATCTTGGAAAAATTTCAGTCTGGTTTCAGATCACGGCATAGCACAGAGTCTGCGCTTCTTAAAGTACATAATGATATAGCTGTGTCTGTTAAAGCCAAGCGTCCTATTGTCCTGGTACTGCTCGACTTAACGGCAGCATTTGATACAGTCGACCATTCTATTCTCTTGTCTCGCTTAAATAATTTTGTTGGCATCCGTGGTACTGCACTCAAGTGGTTTGAGTCTTACCTGACCAACAGGACTTTTTCTGTTATGATTGGCAACCTGTCCTCCTCTGTTGCCTCTTTGTTTTGCGGAGTTCTCCAGGGCTCCATCTTGGGCCCTTTACTCTTTTCCCTTTATATGTTGCCACTAGGGTCAGTTATAGCCATGCCTAATTTAACATTTCACTGTTATGCCGATGATTTACAGCTGTATTTACCTGTGTTCCCAAACAAAAGTGGTGCCCTTCAGTCCCTCACGAACTGTATCAATGACATCAAGTCATGGCTGGGAAAAAATTTCCTCCATTTAAATGAGAACAAGACTGACTACATTTTATTTGGAGACAATGTTCTCGCTTTTTCAGACTGTGTGTTTTCAAAGTTAAAACCTGTAATCTGTAAAGAACCTCAGTGTCATTTTTGACAACAGTTTTACTTTCACAAAACAGAATGACAACATGGTCAGAGACAGTTTTTATCAGCTACGTCTTTTATCTAAAGTAAAGCCTTTTTTAAGTCGCACCGACCTGGAAAGGACTATTCATGCTTTTATTAGCTCACGTATTGATTATTGCAATGCCCTTTATGTCGGTGTCTCCAGTCTGCCCTGAGCCGCATCCAGTTGGTGCAAAATGCGGCAGCTCGTTTCCTCACAAACACTCCAAGGCATCAGCACATCACCCCAGTTCTCTTCTCCCTCCACTGGCGTCCAGTTCCTTTTAGGATTGATTTTAAAATTTTACTTTTTGTTTTTAAAGTCCTGAACGGTCTGGTGCCTATTTATTTAATGGAGCTTCTCTCTGTCCGAAACCCAAACAGGGAGTTGAGATCCTCTAACCAGCTGTTTCTGGAAGTCCCAAGGGCCAGGTATAAACACTGGGGGGATCGAGCCTTTTCAGTTGCTGGGCCAAGACTCTGGAACAAACTGCCCCCTGACATTCGCACCATCACTGACTTTGGCTTGTTTAAATCGCGGCTAAAAACATATCTTTTCAAACTGGCTTTTAATACAAAATAATGTGGTGACATTTCATTTTATTATATTTTATCTTATTTTATCTGATTTTATCTGATTTTATCTGATTTTATTTTCCTGATATGCTCTGTTGTTGCTTTCTTTTGATCTGATTTTATTTCTTATTTTAATGTTTGTTTTAACTGGAAAGCACTTTGGTCACCATGAGTGTTGTAAAGTGCTCTATAAATAAACTTTGATTGATTGATTGAGTTGTCCTACGTCCTATGTTCAACAAATTTTGGAAATCGACTGTAAGGGAGTTTCTGAAAAACTGCATTCTATTTGTATTTCTGACAGTTTATTGGACAAATTGTCTCCGTTTGTTTTGTAATAAAACGGTTGACTGTGGTGTAAATGGTTTATTTCCGGCTGGGTTTAAGAGCTACCTAATACAAAAAAATCACATTAAAAGACATAGGTGCATTTTTCTCAAATCTTACCACAGTTCATACATGTCTACATGTATATGAGTGTTTTAGTTCTCAGCTGTCTTTCTGCTTCCACAAGCAGAGTTTATTTGCCGAGGCTTGTTAAATTTCAGAATTGTTTTTTGCATAGAGAGAGGACTCTGTTTCAAACTACTTTAAGGCTCTTTTTGTGGCCAGTATGACAGAGTTGAGTGGCATCAAAGTTTAAGTGAAATTGTATTTCTTTTAATGCCTACAGTAAAATAAAAATTGCGAAAAATAAATTTGATATTTTCAAGACTCTGCTGGAATGTTACCCCCAGTACATCATGCTAACAAAATACAATTGAAACCAGAAGTTTATATTCATCGTATAAACAGGCACGAAGCTTTTTTTCACTGTAACATTAAATCAGACTAAAGTTTTCCTATTTTAGGCCAGTTCAGATTTTTAAAAAATATTTCTATTTGCGAAATGCAAGAATAATGACAGGCAGAGGATTTTTTTTTTTTTTTAGAATTTTTTAGAATTTTTTATTATTTTCTTCAAAGTCAGAAGTTTACATACATTTCCTTAGTATTTGATAGTGTGATAGCATTGCCTTTAAACTGTACTTGGGTCAAATGTTTTGGGTGTCCGCCCACAAGTTTCTCACAATAGTCAGCTGGAATTTTAACCTATTGACCTATTCCTCTTGACAGAACTGGTGTAAGTGAGTCAGATTTGTAGGCCGGCTTGTGCACGTACACCTTTTCAACTCTGTCCACAAATCTTCTACTTTACAACATATTTTCAAGTGACTTTGCTGAATTTAGTGACATGAATACAATAATGAACATTGTCATAAATTGCTCAGGGCTGACATGTCCTCATCAGGAGTCAACTTTATTTTAAAGCAATCTGTAGGAAAATACCATTAAAAAACATTAATCGCGTGAACACAATCTCTGAATACTGCAACCTGAGATTCACAATTCTGCTAAAAAAAAAAAAATAGGAAGAAACAGGAGGGGTAAATTGAAAATGGGAGGAGGTGGCAATTGAGTGAATGAGTAAAAGATACTGATACACATCACTTTATTATCAGTTTACTTCCTTAATTCAGTGAGTCTGAAACTGACGGAGCACAACAGCAGAAGGAACTGGAAGAGTTTTGCTGGGAATTTTAGCATTTTCTATTTTCACTAGAAGGGATGACACTTCTGTCAAGGTATGCATGAATTGTCAATATTTTACCTTCATTTGCTCTCATTACAGTATTAACAACTTAGCAGTGTTCACTTGTGTTCAGCAGAAAAAGAGTTTTACATTTTACATTAGCTGTGAACAAGAACAAGCAGATATATTATGAAAGCGTACACAAAAAACAACAGCTAGGTTCAGGTTAGGTTTTGTATTTTTGTTGTGTCAACATGTCAGCTTCTAGACCATAACTGTGTTTGTCTCACATGTTAAGCGTTACATGTTGATGACGATTAAACACACCAAATTACCTACTGAGAAACATTCTGGAAAAGATTATTGATCTAAAAATTACATATAAACACTGACAAAGCTGCAAGAAAACATTGCTCATTAACAAAGTTAGTCATTCAAAGTCTTTAATGCTTGCAATTCTACTCATCTTACCAATCAAGCAAATAGCAAAAAATCAAGCTTGCTCCACTAACAAAAAAATAGCAAACAATAATTACAAATTTATTACTTTATTACAATCCTATAATTAATTTTATGGTCATTACTGGAAATTGCTTGGCCTGTTTAATTATGGGGACTTCACATAACATGCAGCATGACAACGGTTGGTAATTACTACATCCAAATAAATTTTATCTGTTGTCAGTCATTGTCAAATAAATCACACTAAGCTATGTTCCAGTAAGATAATTGATTATGTAAGCTTCAAATAGTTTTAAGTATAATGTTTTGTCTGGTTTTCCTTCCTTTATTTCTCTACAGCATCCCTGCAAACATCAGCCATGAAACTGTGGATGAAAATCAAAACAGCACAGATGACACTTGGTGCCACTATAATCCAATCGATTGGAACTTCACCGTGATTCCAGTGTATCTCCTGATCATCAGTGTGCTGGGAATCATGTTAAGTGTGTTTGTGTTGGTGGTTTTCTGGCTCCATAAGAAGGCCTGTACCGCGGCTGAGATCTACCTGAGCAACCTGGCCACTGCCGACCTCTTTCTGATGTCTCCTTTTCCCGTCCTTGCTGTGATTTCAGGGACAAAATATGACTGGCACCTTAGTGAAACTGTGTGTAAGCTGCTCCCCTTCTCCATCAGCATGAATGTCCACTGCAGCATCACCATCCTTGCCTTGGTGAGCATTGACAGATATTCAGCACTCGTCCATCCACTGACCAGCGGAAGAATGCGGACGCCATTTTATGCCAAAGTGGCATGTGTGCTGGTGTGGGGTGTGTGCTTTCTCTTGAATGTCCCCTCAGTCATTTACAGGGAAGTTGTACATGACCCTGAAAGAAATTTTACCACATGTGATTTAAATTTCCCAAGTCCTTTCATGTTTCTGGTGTTTGAAGGGATCAATACATTCCTCTTCTTCATTCCCGCTTTTATTGTTTCCTTCTGCACCCTCAAAATTGTTAACGCTCTGAGTGGAACATTGAAGAAGGAGTTAAATGCTCAGAAAAGGGAGCAGAAGGCCACCATTCTGGTCCTGGGGATCCTCTTGGCGTTCTTCATCTGTTGGGTACCAATGCATGTGCTTAGCATACTAGACCTGCTCAGTAGAGTTAACGTTCTGAATGGGTGCCGCTTTTTCAAAAGTTTGTATATCTGCCAGCGCATCTTCACCAGTTTAGCCTTATCCAACAGTGTTCTCAACCCCATTCTCTATGTCATTGTAGGGAAAACCTTCCAGAAAAAAGTTAAGGAATTATTCATGCAGGTGAAAACAAACCTGTCAAGATGTCTGAAGATGCTACAAGCTGATCACAATCATAATGATGTTTTGAATGAGGGTGCATGTTTTCAAGATCTTGTACAATGAAACTGATTATCACTTACATAGACATAATGTCAGAAAAAGTTTTGCCCACATTATGATTAAGCAATCTTAGCATTCAGGATGTATTTATGTCCAAGCTGTTTCTCAGAAGGGTGAAGTCAAGACACTGAAATGTTTATTTGATTACATATTGCGGTTAGAACCTGCTCGTTCTGGTCTATCGAAGAAGTCAGTGTTTGAATGTTTCACACCTGGATGCATGTCCATGTATTTAAATCTCTTTTTCTGTATTATGACATTTCTGTGTCAATTTATTGTGATATAACTTTGTTGTTACCTGCTTGTGATATTCAAAACAATCCTATCATGTTTGTAAACTTTGTAATATTATTCACTTTTTATGTGACATTGCAGTTTGTGTGAACTTAAAATATTTTTATGTCATGTCAACACTGAAGAGTGGAATTGATGTATTAAATCAAAATGTCAAATAGTGCAATAAATGTATATGTATATGAACAAGGCAAAAAGTAAACAGGATACTGAACAGAAATAAAGAATTGAAAATAAATTAGCAAGTTCATTGTCGATTCAGTCTATTTTTCCAGGTTCAGCAGGCAAACACCCAGTGAGAAGAAGACCCTCCTCATCCTCTGTTATTTTACTTCCGGTTGCAGACAGAACATTCTGGCTGGGGTGGGCGGGCTCACTGACAATCTTCTTGGCCTTTAACCTGCATTGTTTGTTGTACATGTCCTGCAGGTTGGGGAGAGTGGTTGCGATGGTGTCAAGAAGTCCTGCTGGGTGCTGCTGCCCATCCAGGTGGTGATACTTCCCAGCCAAAACACTCTCAATGGTGCAGGTGTAGAAGTTCCTGAGCACCTTGAGAGGGAGCATAAAGTCCCTCAGGCCTCTGAGGTGGTAGAGACGCTGTCAAGCTTTCTTCACCAGAGTGTTGATGTGGCAGGACCACGTCAGGTCCTGCGTGATGTTAACACACAGGTACTGGAAGCTCTCAGATCTCTCCAGCTCTGCCCCACTGAACCTGTAATCCACAAACAGCTCCTTGGTCTTGCTGAAGTTAACCAGGCGGCTGTTGTCTCTGCACCAGTCCTCCAGGTGGGAGATCTCCATCAAATAGTCCTCTTCCTTGTTGTTGTTGGACATCAGTCCCACCACTCCTGTGTCGTCAGAAAACTTACTGATTGTGTTAGAGTCTGATGTGGACAAACAGTCATTAATGAAGAGTGAGTCCAGCAGAGGGCTCAGCACAAAGCCCTGGGGGGCACCCATGTTCAGGGTGCATGAGGGAGACCGGTGTTTTCCCACTCGAACCATCTTTGGTCTGCTGGTCAGAAAGCTGGAGACCCACCTTCACATGGAGGGGGTGAATCCAAGGTCCTGCAGCTTATTGACCAGTCTGGCAGGGATTATGATGTTGAATTCTGAACTGAAATCCATGAACAGCATTCACACAAAATTCCCCTTCCTAGTGTTCGTGTGGGCCAGGGCTGTGTGTAGCAGGTGATGGATGTCATCTGTAGATCTGTTTGGCTGGTATGCAAACTGTAGGATGTCCAGGGAGGCAGGTAGAGAGGAGGTGCTGAAGTTTTTGACCAGACATTTCATCACCAGAGAGGTGAGGGCAATAGTAGTCATTACGACAGCTGGGCTTTACTTTCTTGAGGACAGGAACAATGACAGATTACTTAAAGCACCTGGAGATGATGCACTGGTCGAGCCAGAGGCTGAATATTTCCGTGAACACTGGTACAAGCCAGTTGGCACAGGCTTTGAGGACACGGCCTTTTATACAGTCTGGTCCTGCAGCTTTCTTGGTATTCACAAGTTGAAACATCAGTCTCACATCATGCTCCGTCACAGTGAAAGTCTCTTCCTCTCTGCTGGGCAGGATGGATAGACTGGGAGCCTTGAACCGCTCATAAAAGTTGTAAAGCTCGTCAACCAGAGATATGTCAGCACTCATCATGGTCATCGGTGTTGCTTTATTGTCCATCATAGTTCTTCGTCCCTGCCATAGTCCCCTGGTGTCAATCTGCTGCAGCTGTGACTCCAGCTTCTCCTTGTTAGGGTCCAAGCACTCACGGTGCCGAGGACAGGCGGTGCAATGGCACTGGCTGTCCAAGGCACTGCGGTGCCTAGGACCCTATTGGAATGCTAGGAATTGTTATTATTAGGGTCCGAGCACCGACAGTGCCGAGGACAGGCGGTGCAAGGGCACACACTTAGCTAGTTATTGTAGTCAATCATTTAGCTGCTTAGCAGCAAGATGTAGGAGTGTTGGAGACCAACATGCAGTGAATATTAGACTAGGATTTATCAGGTGGCCAGAAACACAGTGTCAAGTCAATGCTTATGTTTATCAATATCTGCTAAATGTGTTCGTAGGCAATTATTTGCTGCTTCAAAACACAATTGAACAAACATCAAATGAATACAGCTTTAACCTTGCTTTAAACCTGCACTAACTGATCCTTTGCCACGTGGTGACTCGCTACAGGCTGTACACACAATAATGATGTTATCACATTATTCATTTGATATGGCTGACATGTTATGTAACCGCTCCTAAACTACAACCTCTTTTCTGCAGCTAAATGTTCCACTTAAACTTAGTGCCACTCAGTGCTTAGCAGATAGCTAATCATGAGTTACTTCAGAGCTTGCAAAGCAGCAAGCAACCCTTTCTCATTACACATACCAATTTCATCTACTTTTGATATAAACATATTGATCAGAGTAATTTAAACGTTGCATCCCAATAAAACCAACTCATGGTGGACATACTACAGTTCGGTCTTTCGTGTTTTGTAAGTTTTGCATTCCAGACTTATATTACCAACAGTCAACACTGATTCTGTTTTAATTAGGACACTGCTTCTCTCACCTAAATAGTCTTAATTGCTAAACTTAAGGAAAATGCTCAAGAAAGTGCTTCTTTGATCATTTTCAAAAGCACTGACAGCTTGATTTGTTATTCAGGGTTTAGAGTTGGTTTAGACCACAGTTTCATTAAATCTGCCCAGTAAATGATATTTAGCCTGGGTTACTTTCAGGTCACATAGTCCTCAACATTAGTGACATTTAACCAAACCTTGAAGCATGGGAACAGCCACAACCCAGGCAACTCTCCTCTCTCACAGCTCCTTGGTAATGTGGCTGTGCTCGCTGCCTGCTGGCCTCCCCTCTGTCTTCTGCTGCCAAGAGCTGGATCTATGAGGCCACTTGTAGGAGAGACTTGTTTTCCCAAACCCACACCTCTATTGTTACATTACATTTGATCTGGAAAGCCTGTTTTGGCCAAGGCTCCATGGTTACTCTCCTAGATACACTGGCAAAAACACATGATATGCTTCAGTCAAAGGTAAAATAAAGTAAATTTGGTAAATCCTCCTGTGTTGCTCTCAGGTTTAGTTTAGCTTTCTGTCTTCTGGTCATGCAAGGATTCATTTGTATAGCAGAAACTCCTCGTAGGAAGAATGGAGTTCCTTATTTAAGACCAGTGGGTATAGAATACTCATTTTCTGTCAAACCACAGTAATACAACATCTGTGGAGAGTTTGAGCCAATCTCTTTAAAAGCTCAATGAGTTAAGTTAGATCTCAGTGCAACATTTATTCAGCTCACAAGACTTTGTGTCCTGCAATGGTCCAAAGTAAAAATACTTTTAAAAATGACACTTTAAAAATGATTATACTTGAAATGTATAAATCAGACACATTTAATGTATTTAAAAATATCAACTGATTTCTTACAACGTTATTACAGTACGCTAATGTTTCAATATTGGTAATGGATGAATAATAAAGAAGCTTCATAGCGATTTCAGGAATGTGCTAGAGTTGAAAAAGGAAAGATTTTAGAACCTGCAGACTGAGTTCAAGACCATTATCAGCAGTACACTTAACAGCCTGTCCAAAGCAGTCAGTGGTGTAAACTGGGATAAAATACCAGGTTTTGGCATTCCAGCTTGATTATAAAAGAATGGAACTGAAATTCAGCTGCAACATTTTTGATTGTGTTTGCAAAACAACTAACTGTTGAACTTTGTCAGAGTGCTGCCAGTAGGAGGCAGTGTTGCTCTGATGAACTTCTTTTCAACTCTTTCCTTTCTTTAATCACTAACAGCCCAATGTCTCTCTTTTCCTTTCCCACTTTCAGCGACAGAGATGGTTGGTACTCTTTGCTCTCTGTCTGTGCTGTGACTGTGGTTGTATTTGTGTCCTGCACACTTTGAATGCTGCTGCACAAAATCCACTCAGGAAGTTACAATTTAGAAGTTTGTTTGTCATCTCAGCTCTGTGCTTTTATTTGAACAATAAGACAGTTTATAGCTTTTTAACTAATGCGACTGAATGCACTTGTTACACTTTGAAATGTTCATTTTGCACATGAACAATGCTGGCAGTGTACAGTTTTATGTCGCATTACTCTGCCAAGGAATGCGACAGAATAATGTGACGATTGCCGTACATTTGTCTATTTGTCTGTCTGTCTGTGTGCAACATTACTCAAGAACGGACTAACAGATTGGGATGACATTTTCAGGGAAGGCCAGAAATGACACAAGGACCACATCATTAGATTCGCCAGTGATGCGGCTCATAGGCTGGATCCTCAGATTTGTTTAAGATTTCTGAAAGACAGCCCCACGGCGTCACTGTAACTGTGACAATAAGTGATCACTACATCAGCTGCCTGCTGAAGATCCCATGATTGCGATCCTGTTACAAATAGACCAGTGCGAACTTATCAAGACTTCTCTCGATACAAAGAACAATTGAATAAATTGTGGGGGTGTTTCCGCGTCCCATCGATTCCCACCAAACGCTACACGTTTCGGTCATGTGATTCAGTATCCGTACACAATATACACATGTATAAAACACGCACACGTTCAGCACAAGGTCATTGTCTTTGTGGATACATCTATGGTAAATGGCCGTGATTTCTGATCATCAATAACTAATAAACAAATGCTGCATTTCTAAAAAAATAAATAAATAAATAAAATGCTGCACTTCTGACAATGCCATAAAGAGGAATGGACAGCCTTGGCAGAGTACTGCACTTTCTGAGTGCTTTTCAAGTTGCTTGTAATTCGATTTTGACATTGGGACTGATATCCAACATATACTTTGAAAGATGACATGAAAAGAATTACAATTTGGTCTCATTTGCAAAATAAAAATGATTCTCTTTCATCTGGTATACATGAGTTTCTCCTGTGCTTCTCATCATATAATATAATATATTTATATACATATATATACATATATATGTATATATATACATATATATATACATATATACATATACATACATATATATATATATATATATATATATATATATATATATATAAAATCATCGCGCTATGAATGTATTTAACCACATGGATGTCGTCAAGGCGGGATTGTGACCATACATGTAAAATTTCAGGCAGATTGGAGCATTTTCAGAAGAGTTAGACACCACTTTCTGTTTAATTGCAAAGTATCAAACTTTTGATGGCCACGCCCTCAGACTTTTGCAGTGTTTTGATAACTTTTCATCAGGAATGTCTGTTGCATGTACTGGCCAAATTTGATGTCTCTCGGACTTACCCTCGATGAGTTATTAATCTCAAAAAATTTACAGCAAATTCAAGATGGCCGACTTCCTATTGAGTTCACAGTGTGGTCATGATTGACTTTTATGTGTTTCCTGATGTGCTGCACATGCCCACCAAATATTGTAGCTGTAGATGAAATGTAGTTGAAGATAGCCTAATGACCACATTTTTCAACTTTGGAGGGGGCGCCATGGAGGCATTTTGCCACACACATGCGCAACTCCCATAAAATATGAAATTTTTCCCCAATCCTAATGTGCATGCCAACTTTCATGCATTTTGGGGTATGATAAGGCCACCAAAAATGCAATTTTGCAGGCCAACAAAGAAAGCATAATAGTAAGAAGAAAGAATAATTTCTTGCATTTCAATCGGGTCCTAGGCACCGCGGTGCCTTGGACAGTTGATGCCCTTGCACCGCCTGTCCTCGGCACTGTCGGTGCTCGGACCATAAAAAAGGGGGGAGGTAGCAATTGAGTGAATGAGTAAAAGATATTGGCCACATCACTTTATTATCAGTTTCCTTTTTTGATTCAGTGAGTCTGAAGCTGATGGAGTTCAACAGCAGAAGGAATTGGAAGTTTTGCTGGGAGTTTTAACATTTTCTATTTTCACTAGAAGGGATGACACTTCTGTCAAGGTATGCATGAATTGTCAATATTTTACCTTCATTTGCTCTCTTTACAGTATTAACAACTTAGCAGTGTTCACTTGTGTTCAGCAGAAAAAGTGTTTTACATTTTACATTAGCTGTGAACAAGAACAAGCAGACGTATTATGAAAGCGTACACAAAAAACAACAGCTAGGTTCAGGTTAGGTTTTGTATTTTTGTTGTCAACATGTCAGCTTCTAGACCATAACTGTATTTGTCTCACATGTTAAGCGTTAGATGTTGATGAGGAAAAGATTATTGATTTAAAAGTTACATATAAACACATGACAAAGCTGCAAGAAAACATTATTAATCATTAACAAAGTTAGTCTTTCAAAGTCTTTAATGCTTGCAATTGTACTCACGTTAACAATCAAGCAAATAGCAAAAAATCAAGCTTGCTCCACTAATAAAAAGTTCAGCAAACATTACTTACAAATTTATTACTTTATTACAATCCTATAATTAATTTTATGGTCATTACTGGAAATTGCTTGGCCTGTTTAATTATGGGGACTTCACATAACATGCAGCATGACAACGGTTGGCAATTACTACATCCAAATAAATTTTATCTGTTATCAGTCATTGTCAAACAAATAATGCTTATTTATGCTCCTTGCATACACATAATTCTTTTCTTTATTACACCATAAAGGGGTTTGTGGAAACATCACTCTCTTTGATTATACATTTTTATTGTTTGCACAAGCTATTAAAAACTGATTAGAGTTGATTTGCAAAAGAAGATGTCTCTGTTTTTGTTAACTCATGTTTAATTTATTTCTTTATTTTGTTTGTAGCTTAATTACAAAATGTACTTATTGGCATATGGTGATTATTAGTGTCTTCCAACATCGATATTTAATCACATAATATTCAGTATGTGATCATGTAAAAATCAGAATGTGAAATAATACACTAAAATGTTGAAAATTGGAGCAAAAGCGTACCAATGTGCTACCAAGACAAAGTATTTGTAAAGCTCAGTCATACTGAGTGTTAAGTTTGCTGCAGTTTTTTTTTATTGTTGTCAAGAAACACTTCAGGAATCAACTGGAAAAACAACTGTCATGTTCTGCAATGTGCTCCTTTGTTTCACAGAATTAAATATTTTACAGAAGACAGCGTTCAGTTTGTACTCAGCTAGACTCTCTATTTCACAGTATTCAGTGTGTCTCAGAATTCAGAATTTCTCAGTACCATCATCACCTCTTCATTATTTGAACAAAACAGTAAGATGACTGATGATGTAAGCTTCAAATAGTTTTAAGTATAATGTTTTGTCTGGTTTTCCTTCCTTTATTTCTCTACAGCATCCCTGGAAACATCAGCCATGAAACTGTGGATGAAAATCAAAACAGCACAGATGACACTTGGTGCCACTATGATCCATATGATTGGATCTTCACCGTGATTCCAGTGTACATCCTGATCATCAGTGTGCTGGGAATCCTCTTGAATGTGTTTGTGTTGGTGGTTTTCTGGCTCCATAAGAAGGCCTGTACCGTGGCTGAGATCTACCTGAGCAACCTGGCTGCTGCTGACCTCTTTCTGATGTCTCCTTTTCTCATCCTTGCTGTGATTGCAGGAACAAAATATGATTTGCACAATAGTAAAATCATGTGTAAACTGATCATCTTTTCCGTCAGCATGAATGTTTACTGCAGCATCATCATCCTTGCTCTGGTGAGCATTGACAGATATTTGGCACTGGTTCACCCACTGACCGATGGAAGAACGCGGACGCCTTTTCATGCCAAAGTGGCATGTGTGCTGGTGTGGGGTGTATGCTTTCTCTTGAATGTCCCTGTGCTCATTTACAGGGAAGTTGTACATGACCCTGAGGGAAATTTTACCACATGTGATTTTAATTTTCCAAGTCCTTCCATGTTTCTGGCATTTGAAGCGTTCAGTGTATTCATCTTCTTCATCCCTGCTTTTATTATTTCCTTCTGCACCCTCAAAATTGTTAATGCTCTGAGTGGGACCTTAAAGAAGAGGTTAAATGCTCAGAAAAAGGAGCAGAAGGCCACCACTCTGGTGCTGGTGGTCCTCTTGGCGTTCCTCATCTGCTGGGTGCCAGTGTATGTGGTTAGCATACTAGACCTGCTCAGCAGAGTTAACGTTCTGAATGGATGCCACCTGGTCAATAATCTGTATATCTGCCAACACATCTTCTACAGTTTAGCCATATCCAACAGTGTTCTCAACCCCATTCTCTATGTCATTGTAGGGAAAACCTTCCAGACAAAAGTTAAGGAATTATTCATGCAGCCGAGCACAAACCTCTCGAGACATCTTTAAACTGAAGATACTTCAGTAATAGTGTTCTTGTGAATCAGTGTGCATGCTTTCAAGATCTTGTACAATAAAACAGCATAGTCCTGACAACAGCAACCTTAATGACAACACAAAAATCAGAGATAAGGATGACTGAGACATACAGTTTGTTTGAATACAGCCAGATTTTACTGGTGTTTTGTGTCAAACTTTGACAGATGGGTTGAAATGAAGGGTGGTCATCCTGAAAGGAAATGACGTCTCTTTTCATTAGATATCATACATACATCAAATACGATTACCACACGTTTTACGTCACAGCAGTAATGGACACAGTGTAAGGTAATGGATGTAATGCACCAAAGAAATGGACTCAGACTTTGTGTCTCTATGTAATATCATTTACACTCTCGATACAAGTCAGTGTTGGGATGTTTCATGCCTGAATGCATGTGCATGTCTGTAGATATATATTTTAAATTCTTTTTCTGTCTTGTGTATTTATACATTGTGACATCACTTTATTGTTACCTGGTTGTAATGTTCAAAAGCAAATGTCATCCCATTTTAAAACCTTGTAATGTTACCTACTTTTGTGTGCAACATTGCAACTCCAGCAAACTCAAAATACTTTTTTATATTGACGACACTGGAGACTGTGCAGATATTTGAATGCTTATGTAGTCTGTGGCTTGTGCATAGCACTGACTATTCAAAGTCAGAGGATCAGGATAAATTGTCATGCCACTTTACTTTTATTTTGTGAACACATTTCAGTGTTGCTGAAACAACTTATGTGTGTCAACTGTCAAGTGTTTGCATAATTAAAATACTAAAAACAACAAAACTCAGAAGAGTGAACTTTCCATACCTTTGTAGTCTTGTGTTGTGTAATTCTGCTGCATTCATTTTGATGCTTAAATAAACTGTCCATCATGAGGATGACAATGTTAAAGGAGTGTGATGCTGAATCTGTTGAGTGTTCACTTAACGCTGTCAGGTCCAAAAGGATCAAAGCTCGATCACTACCCCTTATGTCTGTAAGACATAAATCATTGTGCACTTCATATTAAGCTGTTTGCTGTTATGAGAGAATAACTATTGAAACACAATGCACATCCTCATGAAAATCTTGCAATATTTTCAGTGTTACCATAAATTGGCCATTTAAAATAAATATGCATGATGTATTAATCAAAAGGGGCAGATGTTTTCCTTATTCTTTTTCTTCTTCTTTTTTTTTTTTTACCCTGGACTGGATCTCACTTCTAGCACTTCCAACAAGGCTTTATTTGGTGAATTTCCAATATTAGGCCCTCAGTGGATAGACTTCGTAGGATCAACAGATTCCCACTGAAATGTAAACAACAGCAAATACATGCCATAGTGCATTTAAATCTGAGGTGAAAATGTACCTCTTGGGGCCATAAACAGTTACACAGATTTTACAAATCTGAGTCTTTGATGGAACTGCTACTCTACCATCTTAAAGGCATTTTTTTTTCATTGTTTTGCTGGGGTTTTTTGTCCAGAGTCTCAAGATTTTTGCCTATGTTGAATTTCAACAGTGTGGAAATAAAATAGCATCCACAATGAAAGCACAGGATGCTATTTTAATCCGAAGCTCATTTCAGCTCACCACAAGAGAGAGCTCCCCATTCACACTCACATTCAGGCCTCCGTATAGCCTTTATGCTGATGAGGAATGGGAACAGCATGGCAGTGCACCTCGCCAACTAGACCACATGGAGGCAATACAAGCTTATGCTCCAGTGAATGCCGAGACACAAGGAGATGTCAGTGCCACCAGTTTACAGGGAGTTGTGGGTTTCTTGTCTCATCTTTTTTATGACTTTTTAGCTTTAGCAGATACAGTCACTCGGACATCTACCCTGAGACTGCTGCTGTGGTTCCTTCCAACCTACATCGTGTCCTACAGCAGACTGTCATGCTGCTCAGGGCCACATTGGATCCCAGGCCACGAGGCTCTGGAGTCCATACCTGGTCACTTATGAATGGTGGAGCTAGCAGGTCTGTTCCAGTATTGGACGCTGCCGTTGCACAGAAGCGCCAGCAGATTTCTCACCCACTCCCCAAGTGGTTAGCTTTCTGGTTTTAGCATGTGAAGGGCTCTGTTTAAACGAGGCTGCCCTGCCCTTCACAATCAATGACACCATTCACAGCCCTTGGGTGTAAACCCCACGCTGTCTTTATGATGGTCAGTAATGTGAATAATGGTGTGCCGCTATCAACATAATTTCTGTCAGTGTTCTGCTTCTTCTGAGATATTCTTCCTGAAGGATCTGCTAGACCGTGGTACAGCATTTTCCCCAATTAAGGTGTATTTGGTGGCCATTTTGGCGTCTCATGTGGGCTTGGTCAGGCCTCCTGTTGGTCAGCATTCCCTGATTAGGAGGTTCATAAAGAGAACCCAGTGGCTCCGCCCTGCTTCTTAAAGCTTAGGTTCCCTCGTGTGATTTGCCCACCATATTAGAGGCACTCTTTTGAGACCTTAGACTGCTCTGATTTTTAAAAAAACAAAAACAAAACACTTTCACTAAAACTGATTCTGGTGTTGGCTTTGACATCAGCAAAGAGGATAAGTGAATTACATGCTGTGTCTGTTCATGCACTGCAAAAACTCAAAATCTTACCAAGTTTATAAGTCTTATTTTTAGTTAAAATGTCTCATCCCATTTGATTTAAGATAAATTCACTGAACAAGTGACATTTCAGCAAGATGGAGGGACTTGTTTTAAGACAATGCATCTTAAATGTGTTGTTAAGTCAAACAATCTTGAAATTAGCTTGTTTTGAGTTAAATTTTACAAGAAAATTCAAAATCAGTTTAACCCTCCTGTCGCCCTGCAGGTTAAATTGACCCGTTTTAAAGTTTGAAAATGTGGGGGAAAAAATATATTTTCACAGTGAAACTTCAGATGTCCACATTTTCAACATTTTTGTTAAATCTTCTAACATTTTTGGTGGAAAAAAAGAAGTGTTAAAAATGTTTCTTAAGAAGAAAATATTAGAAATTTTACTGATATAATCACTTTAGATATTTTTAGCATGATTTTGAATCCATCCATCCATTCTCTACACACCGTTTTATCCTCACTAGGGTTGCGGGGGGTGCTGGAGCCTGGACTGTGGGAGGAAGCTGGAGTACCCCGAGAAAACCCACGCATGCACAGGGAGAACATGCAAACTCCATGCAGAAAGATCCCAGGCTCAGGCCGAGATTTGAACCGGGGATCTTTTTGCTGCAAGGCGAAAACCACTACGTCACTGTGCAGCCCAGATTTTGAATCATCTTTTGAAAATATTTACAAGAAGTTTCTTGCCAAATTTGGGGGATTTTTTTTTTAAATAAAACTTTGAAGCAAAAAAATTTCAGTCAGTTACTTCAATTTAAATTTAGTTTTCCATCAATTAAAGCATGAATCTGACTTTAAATTAGGCACAGAATCAAACTGGTGGATAAGCAATTCTGTCAATCCAGTCTATTAAAATTTCAACATGTCAGCCACATAAACGGTTATCTAATTATTGTTCATTAATTATTGTTATTTCAGACAAAAAAATTCACCTGAATAAATATCCCTCAGACTTGTTTTAAGTTGTGAAGGACATTGTGAGAAATATTTAAAAGTACTCTAATAGAAACCCTGCAGAATTTGTAGTGTAGTTTTAAATTAGGACAATCTGTTAATACCACTGTAAGCAGCATTTAGCAAATTTACTACCTCGTGTATTAACTCCAAGTAATCACACAACCAGCAGTATGTTCAAATGCTGTGCAGTTTTAAGATGGAGTCCAAGCGTTTTTGAGAAACCAGTGACTTGAAACCACGTTTTTCAGACTTTTACTGTCTGTTGTTGCCAGGCACCGGCTCAAATTCCCTGTGTGTACTCACTTGGCAATAAAGGCTTTCTGATTCAGACTAACATTGTTTTGTAGCCATAAAATATGTTCTCCAAAAACAAATATCAAAGGAAGGGTCCGTCATGTTACACTTTTAAACAGATGCAGTTCTGTTGTGTTGTTTTGTTTTTTTTATTTGAGGCTCTCTCTTTTTGTATGATCAAATCAAGCCCATCTGGAGGAAAAAAACTTCCTGTTGCCAGGAAGTTGAAAAAAACCTCCAGTTGGGGTAAGGAAAAAAAACTTCCCTTTGGGAAGAAAAATAAAAGCAAAACTCTGGTTGGTTTGAGGGTAAAGAGGAGGGAGAGAAGTTGAAGGCTTTGGAGGTTGCTGAGGCCAAAAACACCAGATCAGACACATGGAGCTCCAAGATTCAGAGAAACCTGCAGAAGACAAAACCGAGTCAGTGACATAGAAAGGTGTGGAGAGGTGCTCAGAGCATCTTGGGAAATCCTCCAACGGTCTATCAACTAAATACAGTCGAAGCTGTCATTCACAGCATCTACATGGATGTTTAAGTCTCCTGTTATAATGACTCTGTCTGTACTGAGACTAGATCAGTGAAGAACTCTGAAAATTCAGACAGAACCTCTGAGAAAGAGGCAGGTGGGAGACAAACAACTAACAGAACTTAGACACTACAAAGGTTAACTGCACCAACAGACTCAGAAATGGTGCGTTTTAGTGTTCAAAGTCACCTTTTCATTTGGAGTAATAAGAAAAATGTCATTTTATCATAGAGTTTGCCTGAAATTAGATCTGTGCAGCTTGACACACATTATCTGGAGCCCTCACTGCAACATGACACAACGTCTCCTCAATGACTGGATCTGTAGAAGCAATGAATTTGGATGTTTACCTTTGGCGATACCTGGAGGAGTTCATCTTCTTCTTTGCTTGGACTGGTCTTTATCTTCTTCATCTTCCCGTCCTGGTTCTTCTGTCGCTGATCCGTCATCTTGGGGCTCCTCCAACTGTTTCTTGGTCTTCTTCACTTTTGAAGTCACAGTGATGGAAGAAAAGAATCACAGGCGTGTGTGTGAGGTTCACATTCAGCAGTAGCACGGAACGATTCACTACCACAAGGCACATTGAATTTACATCGGTACCAACCTGCTGCTCAGTTCATTCTTTCTGTTCACGATCTCTCTGGGACTGCATGGTTTTTCTCTGGGTGTTCTGACTTCCTCCTGCAATCCAAACACAGGGACGGTTAACCAGTGATTCCAAACTCACTACACAAAAAATAAAAACACAATAAAATTAGATTTAGTCTTTGTCTCACCTTCTGTGTCACTATAATAATCATCCCCTCTTCCACATCATGGGCTGGTCCTGGTCTTGTGTCTTGATTCGATCTTTTATTAGTCTGGTGGTCTTGGAGAGAGAGCTCTAAAGACAGCAAAAAGAGAGAAAACCTTTATTTACATTTGAGCTAAATAACTGCATATGCTCATATTAACATAAAGTATCTAATTAGCCATTTTATTTCATGAGCTTACCTTGTGTTAATCGAATGGTCTCATGAGCCATGCACTGGTCCTGGATCTGCCTCCCATCATCTCTGAAGCACCTATTTAAAAAAACAACATATACAGATGCATGTTTCAATTGATTCTGACATAAATAACTACACTTTGTCAGACTGTGACATGCTACATGCTAAATCCCCGTGTAAACATGCAGTGTCTGTAGGGTCACTCTTTCTCAAGCACATCGAAATTACCAGTGCATCCAGTAAAGTCTCAGTAAAGTCGTTGTTCCTTCTCCTCACTGGCCGGTCGTCGTCTCTGGCTTCTTCTCTGTCGGGGTTCGGTCGCTCGTCTTCACTGGTCTTCGCTGTCTCGTCTTTTGTCGTCTCTTGGGGTCGTCCTCGTCACTGTCTTGGGTCCCGGGGTCGTCCGCCTGAAAGAAACCAAAAAGAAAAACGCGGCAGAATCTCGTCGAGGCGTTGTCATTGTTAAGATATCAAAATATGAAATGCATGGATGAAAAATACAAATCCCAAACTCACCTTCTCATGCAGCAGCATTCACAGGATCCTGACTGACTTCTTACCTTTTTTTCTGGAGACTTCCCTCAGGAAGCGAGACCTTCTCCCTCATGCTACATTTAATGATTTTAAATAACACATTTAACCCCCCACCCCTTATATCCCAGTGTGACTGTTGTATTTGTTGGGACTGATTCTAATCAATATTCTCCTGTGCCTAGTTTGACGCTGTTGCTGCCCAGATCTCTCCTGCTCTGCCTCCTTTTTGGTCCTCGTGGAACCCCCTCTGCTGTGGAGATCTCCGTGTGTACACGGGCCCCCTGGAACGATTGGCAAACCCACCCGCCAAAGGATCTAACCCTTCTGCCCACTCTCTGCCGCCTCACCGCCCCACTCCACCTGTCTGCTCAGCCGCTGGTCTCCAGTCTCCGTCTCTCCCTTCCCAGTTTCCCTCCGTTTCCTCTGTCAACAGATTCCTCCCTTTGACACATTAAAACTCTCAATTTAGCTTCACTCCTGTCTTCCTGTGTGCTCTCTGCTCGGGTTCATCCAGCCGCCCTAACATTGTGGCTGTGGACTCCAGTGAGGGTCCAGGGTGGGATACAGACACATGTTCCTCCTCCGTGACATGATGTCTGCATCCTGTTCACCTTTCAGTGGAGCTTCACTGTAAGGGGGGGGACCGCTGGATGTTTCACACCATCCCCCCAGATCCACTCACACCTCCTACAGGCACCCTGACCAGAGTCCCACCGACAAGAACCGAGCTCAAAGAATCACACAAAACCCAGTCTAAGACAATTAATTCAAATAAATCTGGAGTAGATCTGATCAGACATAATCACAACAGACTCATTCCAATAAAATCTGATCGATCACATCCAGGAAATCACACATTGCTAAAATGTTTCACATTAAATTCAAATAAATCTGGAGTAGATCTGATCAGACATAATCACAACAGACTCATTCCAATAAAATCTGATCGATCACATCCAGGAAATCACACATTGCTAAAATGTTTCAAATTAAACTAGTATTAAATTTAACTAAAATGAAAGTTAATGAGGCTACCTGGGTTTTATCTGGCAGAAGCTCCAGCAGGGCTCTTACCTTGGGGCCCGGCGTTGCCCGTTCCTCAACTTTAGGAGAGCCCGAAGGTTCCTGACCCACTTTGGAACCGGACCCACTACCTTTGCACGAGGCTTGGCAGCCGGCTGCTGGGCCTGGGGAGGTAGGGCAGAGGGGTTATTAACATTCACTGGAGCGGCTCCTGCCGGTTGGTCAGGAGCCCACTCCACAGAAAAAGTGTTGGAGGGAGAGAGTGGAGGGAGCCTCCGAAGGATGAAGACGAGTTTGTTGTCCTCCGAATTCCGGAGACTCCAGCGGCCTGTCAGTGGGGGGGAGGAGAAGGAGGAAGAGGAGAGACAGGGGGAGGGAGGGGAGAAAAAGATGAGCGAGAGGGCGAAGAGGAGGGGGAGAAAAGAGGAAAGAGCGAGGGAGGAATGGGAGATAAAGGAGAGTGAGAGGGGGAGTAGGAGCGTAAGGAGATAGGAGAGAATGGAGGAAGAGGAGAAACAGGAGGAGGAGAGACAGGGGGAGGGAGGGGAGAAAAAGATGAGCGAGAGGGCGAAGAGGAGGGGGAGAAAAGAGGAAAGAGCGAGGGAGGAATGGGAGATAAAGGAGAGTGAGAGGGGGAGTAGGAGCGTAAGGAGATAGGAGAGAATGGAGGAAGAGGAGAAACAGGAGGAGGAGAGACAGGGGGAGGGAGGGGAGAAAAAGATGAGCGAGAGGGCGAAGAGGAGGGGGAGAAGAGAGGAAAGAGCGAGGGAGGAATGGGAGATAAAGGAGAGTGAGAGGGGGAGTAGGAGCATAAGGAGATAGGAGAGAATGGAGGAAGAGGAGAAACAGGAGGAGGAGAGGAGGAGAAGGAGGAGGAGAGGGAGGGAAAGAAGGGTTCAGCAAGGGGGGGAGAGGAAGAGGAGGAGAAGGAGGAGGAGAGGGAGGGAAAGAAGGGTTCAGCAAGGGGGGAAAGCATGGAGGGAGAGCGAGTGGGAGTGGGAGAGGAGAGAGGCGAGAGGGGGGAGGAGCAGCGAGGAAGCTTGGAGGGTGGAGGTGTGGAGGTGCTGTACCTGATGCAGTCCGACGAGGAGCTGCAGTCCGATGTCCTCTGGAAACAGAAACAAAAACAACATTTCAAAATTACAGCCACAATAATAGTTATTGTTCTGTGTTTTATATTTTCTGTAAAACTACAACTACTCTTCTTAGATCACAAATAACAATTATTATTGTTATTATTGTTATTGTTATTATTATTATTATTATATTTCTAATTATTTTTACAACATAAATACAGATATTTGCTGTTATTTTTCACTTGGACAATACAGTATTCCGCTGTTTTTAACAATAATAATAATACAGTAAATCACTGTGAATACAGGTTAAAAATGGTGGAAATAACAGGTCATATCTGAAATATTTAAATTAAAATAATATTAAAATATAGCCATAATAATTATTACTGTACTATGGTTTATATTTTCTGTAATACTACTACTACTAGATAACAAATAACAATTGTTGTTGTTATTATAATTGTTATTGGTATTATTACTGTGGCAGCCTTTAACCCAGTTTAAAGGCCGCTGTGGAGCGGATGGGATATTACTTCTGGACACGTGCTCTGGACAAACAAATCCAACAAAAATGTCCTCTACACAATTCTTCTTTGGAGATGTCAATCCGTTTATTCGTTTAACCATTATCCATTAGGTAAACCATTTCCTTTAACTTTGTAAAACGAACAAACAAACCAATTATCTATCACGCTGGCACGGTCAAAAACTGTTTGCTCTCCATCCGACACACCTGGCCTAATTACCTGGAGCTTTTAAAACCCAGGACCCTAGCTCCCCCTACTGATCAATACAAAACTTAATAGATGGCCAGTCCATAGTACAAATAAAGAAACAAAATAAACATAAATAATGGCTCCAGCTATTACTATTATTATTATTATTATTATTACTGTATTTCTAATTAAGTTTAAAAAATAGAAAAACAGATATTTGCTGTTATTTTTACTTGAACAATGCAATATTCCACAATTTTTAACAATAACTAAACAGTCAAATACTGAAATAACAAGAAAAATACAGTCTATTGATTTAGGCATCAGTTAGTTTTTTTCTTTTCTTTTAAAGTCACATGAATATTATTTCACTAGATGCTTTCTGTAATTGAAGAAAACAGGAGAAATCTGTAAAATAACCATTTTGAAATAAGTTACCATTTGATTTCAATCTCAGTGCATGTATTTTTTTCTTGTAGATAACAGCAAATATTTGTAAATTAACTACATTTTGCTGGTTTAAATACAGTGAAAATAGCATACATTTAGTGTCAGTTGTTGTAAAATAACGATAATAATAATTACTGTTTGTAAAAATAAAAATATTTTGATGTCGACATGATTTACAGTTTTTTAAGACAAGCTCTTTTTTTTTTTTTTGCAATTTTACACAAAAATAAAACAAAAAGGAAAATGCCAGGGATATACTACTTTACATCACATAAGAGGGGGAGATAAAGTGGACAATTAATTGACACTCAAAGAAACAAAACAATTAGGAGGAGCCAGGTTTAAGTTTTTTTAAGACAAGCTGCTCCCTTTACACCTGCACGTTCTGACGTCATAACCCTCCTGCTTATGCTTCCATCGTCTCCATGGTTACCAAAGATACACATTTGGAGCATTTTATGAAAAACGGCCCGTCCCCGTATTGTTTTGTTTAAACTTTTGATGCCAAATTATACAGAAATTATTTATAATTTCTCACTCAATATACACTACAAAAGTTTTTTTTTTTTAAAGAAAAAGTCTAATTTTACAGTCAAACATTGTAAAAGAACAAATAACCATTAACAAAATAGAGCTCTTTGACGTTCTCTCGGTTAGCTAACACACAGATCATTCATTTTACTGCTCTCAGCACATTTAAATAAATATCCACAATAAAATAAACAGAATTTTGCTTCAGAAAGTTTAAAAAGAGGCTCTGAGGACCTTCAGTGAGTGATTCGCATATATGGGATTATATTTGGAGCATTGTATTACCATCTTGCTTTTTAAACATTTTGAAATATTGTAAAAGAACAAGCAACCATTTATAAAATACAGATTCTCGACGTTTGTCACAGTGAACATACAAATCATTAACTTTGCTGGGCTCAGAGCATTTAAATCAGTATCCACATCGTAAGAAACGAAACTTTTAATTGGAGACTTTAAAAAAAAGGCTCGTAGGACGTTCAGTGCTTCACACACAGCTGATTATTTTTGGAGCATTTTATGAAAAATGGACCAGCAGCCATTTCCCACCAAACTTTCCATGTTAAATTACACTAAAATTCATGATCCTAAAACAAAACAACTGTTTTATCAACACATTTCCCTTTACAGTTAGACAATGAAACGCAGAAATAACATTTTTACAAGACAACATCAGCATCAGCCAAGCTGTTTATAAAGCAGGCCATCACTGCGTTAATTCACTAACTTTACATTCAATAAATGGTTCTCATTTCTGGACTGAAACTGCTTTTAAAGTGTTTAGAGAAGATCAGCTGATGAGGAAAGCGTGAAGTGAATTTTCTTACCTTCATGCTGATGGTTTTCAGTAGTCTTCTTTTCGGGTCGAAGTGTCCAAAGTCTTTTCGCCTTTTCAAAATATCTTGCTTTCCAGCAGTCCAAATGCAAAAGTTCCGGTTGAAGTCCAAATGCCAAAAGAGAACGTCTGGAGGTCAGCAGGCCTTTTATAGGTGCGCGTCACCTTCTGTTGCCATGGTTTAAATGATGCACGCACGCGCCTGTGCTTGACCAGTCCTGATCTGGAGCTAAATCTATAATCCATATTGTCCATTGCTGTGTTTCGTTTTTCCACGTATGTGCATGAGTTTCCATCAGCTGTCAGAAATGTACAGAGCCTCAAAGCTACCTGAACGTTTTCTGATAAGATCACCCTCTGATTGAAGCATCTCAGTGGGAAACAGACAACGAAAAGCAAATTATTGGACTAAAATCATCTTATAGTCCTTCTAATAACACTGTTCAAGCAGTGCTGCGTAATTTTGTGCGTTATGGCGGCTTACCTTCATAAAAGTCTCCTGGCAGCTCTGATGGACCTCAGGATTCACCCACAGAATATTTAATACAATTAATTAAACCCTATAAACCTAGAATCTGTGTAGAGCAGAGACAGGATGTTATTGATCTTCACATCTTAATGAAGGCACCGCTGCTGTGTCACCTCGTGCGTAAATGCGCATAGAAAAGCGCAGATGCTGAGGGATACTGCAGGTGTTTATTGATCCTCAAGTTGTGCTGGGGCTCAAACTGAGCCGTTTTACAGTTTGAAAATGTGATTTAAAAAAAGTATTTTCACAGTGAAACTTCTGATGTCTACATGTTCAACATTTTGGGGCAGTTTTTCAAAATGTTTTGGTGGGAAAAAAATGTTTCTTCAAAACATAAAAAAAATCAACCAAAATCCAGCAAATATCATGTTATTTATTTTTTCTCAGACAAGGAAACAATATTTTTGGTGCCATCAATGAGGACAACAGGGGGGTTAAAGCCAGAGGAAATAATCTGACAACCAGCAGCTGTGGACAGAAAACAGGACTGTGAAGGAGGTGTAAAAATTAGGGGTGAAGTAAAAACTCGAAATAAAACGCGAAGGGGCACCGCGCACCACTGACTCTGATGATGTTTGACCCTCCTCACCTGCCGTAGCAAAACACTCGCTTCAAAACGGAGGAAGATGAGGTTGAGGGATTAGCTGATGCTCCTTCGTCAAATAAATCGGTTGTGTGGACTTATTTTGGGTTCCTATTTAAACGACGAAAGAACGGTGAGAAGATTGCGGATAAAACAAAAACGTGTGCAAAATATGCCGCTACAGTTCGCCACAACTAGTTCACAGTTCAGACATTGATAGGTCTAGACTGCAGCTCCTAGGACTATTTGTTTTCCTTTTCATTCAAGAATGTAGTTATCCTGATTATTATACCAGCAAACAAAGCACTTTTTTTATTGAGATTTTATGTTTGTATTTGTACTGTAGTCTAAATAAGGGGGGGGGGGGGGAACTACAATTTTGTTTTTTTCAAAGAGCATTTATTTTGTACTGATGCAGCATTATTTTTTGTATGTCTGCATAAGGAAGAAAATAAAGAAAATAAGATTTTTTCATAACATCCTACTGTTGGGGATTTTCTTTAATCTTTATTTCGTATCATGAGTATTTCGTATCGTGAGCCCTGTTTCGTATTTCCTTTCGTTTCGTGAGTTGGCCATTTTGTTACACCCCAAGTAAAAATGTTTCTGAAAATTTGCAAAACCTGAGGACGAAAATTCCAATAATTCCTTAAAAGTTTTCCTTCAAAGTTTTATTTTAGAAAGTCACTCAAATTTGGCAAGAAAATTCTTGTAAATATTTTCAAAAAAATGAGTAAAAATCTTCCAAAAAATATCCTAAAAGTAATAATAATTTTCTTTAAGAACATTTACATAAAACTCAAACAAAATCCAGCAAAATTTGCTGGCTTTTGGTTGATTTTTGTGTGAATGTTCTCAAGAAACATTTTTAACTTTTCTTTTTTCCACCAAGAAATGTTCAGAGATTTTCCAAAAATGTTGAAAATGTGGACATCAAAAGTTTCACTGTGAAAATAGTTTGTTTTTTTCCACATTTTTAAACTTTTAAACGGTCAGTTTTGACCCACAGGACGACACGAGGGTTAAACTTATTTTGAGTTTTCTTGTTCTTGTTCTTTGATTTTAATCGCCCATTGGCCCAGCAGGCTATGCAGGGCCGGCCCAAGGACTTTGGTGGCCCTAAGCAAGATTTTTTTTGTGGCCCCAAAACATGCACAGGGCAACTACCAAATCACGTGCACAGCTTGTAATTGGGTTAAAACACACATGCACATGATTAACAGCAAATATTTATTTTTTTAAAAATGTATCCTTAAAATGATGGAGACCATAATAATAAGTGTTCAAAATAATAGAAAAAATAAGTTAACATCTTTAAACTGTAAAAGCAATCAACTTGGATTTAACAAGGTCTATAAGTAAAAACAATGACAAATGAACACCAAAAACGTAGTATATTTTGACAAATAGCAGTGGTCAGTAAGAGTGCAAAATATTCAAAACATTGAATAATACAGTCAACAAATTTACAGAAAAGCAATTAATTTGCATATATCAAGGTCAAAAATCAAAGCCAATGACAAATGAACACTAAAATATTCTGACAAATAAATAGAAAATAAAGCTATAGTATAAAAGTGCAAAGAGTTTAAAATAAATAGTGAAAAATGTTAACAATTGTACTAAAGAACAGCTATAGGCTACTATACTATAAACTATAAAAACTATAGCTTCATCCTTTCACCACCACCCATCCATTTTCTGTGACAGCCATGCTGTGCATGCGAGGTTGGAGAGTTTAGGCTACTTGCATTAGAGTGCGTTGATGGGGCACTGCACACGCTTGAGTGAGAGAGCGAGCGAGAGAGATTGTATCGGAAAGATTTGTGTGAAGTCGAGTGACATGATAACCTTTATCTCGGGCTCTTCTTTCCATCTCCATGTTCTTCTTTTTTCGTCCTTCAGCACCACTCCTGAACTTCCTTTTTGGAGCCATGATGCCATCTCTAGTGCTACTGCTTTTCCATCTGTGGCTTCTCCAGACCAGTGTAATCGATCAAGTTTGAAACGGTGCCGTGGTGTCACAGTAGCCTAACTTATGCACGAAGCGTGGAGTCACCAACTGACTGCTGGTTTATTTTTTCTTTCCTGTATTTTTCCAGTATAGTTTTCTAATAAGCCAGTTTAAATTGATATGTTACCATGATGATTTATGTTTTTTTGGAATAAAGACAGGGACAAAATGCGAATCACACACTTATTGTGGTGTGGCCCCCTCTAGTGGATGTGGCTATAAACAGCGGCATAGAGTGTTTATGCCAGCAGCCGGCCCTGACTGTTGCTATCACAACCATTAATACCACACTGGATCCTATAAAATACCGTTTGATCAGTGAGAAAGCCAAGAAAGAGATTGGGAAAGCTATGAAGAAAGGGAGACAATTTAGCTTGACTGCAAATCCAGTGTAAAACTTATTATCAGGGATGTAATTTAAGACGAGATTATACATTATAGTGCTGCCTTTATTTAGTGTTTTAATGTTCAAATAGATATGTTATTGGAAGAATTGGCATGAACATGTCCACTGGTCGGTTCTGTAAATGGTTCATTTTTAAAAGGATTTTACCGTTTTCTTTTACAGTATTACATTCTAGGAAAGGTAAACACTTAATTCTTAATATAATAGTCACTTGCTGAGTCACGGTTGAAGTTTATCATTATTTTTGTGGAATCATCTCATCTGTTACTTACATTTAAACTACTTTAAACAATCCTTACTACTACTGTTGGTGATGGACATGTGTTTTAAAGACAGGCCTAAAAAACATATATTGCCATCCTGTAACGGCACACAGGCTAAGCCAGCCAAAACTTCATAACTGTACTATGGAGACACTTAGTTAAACAGTCTGTGTTCTTCTATCAGACCATTATCAGCATCTCCTTTACCTGACCTCATGTCTGTGTTGCCACATCAACCATAAAACTGCACAGTCTCATTTAAACTTGGTGCTCTAATTCAATCTGCCTCGTGATCCTCTAACGGTAGTTTGTTCTGTCGTGGCCTGTCACCCAGTAAATCAAATACGGTAGTCCGGGACAACAAAGAGGCAGCTGCTGATCTTTCCTGTTCCTTTAAGCAAACTGATTGTTGCAGGAGAAGAAACGAGAACTGAATAAATGAACTCTGCGTTGGTTTTGGATTTTCTTTTATTAGCAACGAATTTCATGGACAGGGTTTGGAGATACAACTGAGCAAAGGGTAAGTGCAGTCAATTTGAAAAAGGTTTATGCTTTTCTCTCTGAAATACTTGGTCATGCAGGTCTATGGTTGATGGTTCAAGATTTAACGGACAATATCAAAGGTTTATTCATGCTTGACCTTTACCAGCAGTGAAAGCTTAGGTCCTCGAGCAGATAATTCCATCACAGTAAATCTTTGGCAATTGTTTTTGTTAAATTGTTGTCACGTGATAATGTATTTGCTAACAGGGTGTGTCTTGTCTTCCTTGCTGTGTTTAGTGTTCAGGAAAAGTGCAATAGCAGATATGTTCAGAATGTAATTTTGAATGCAGTGTTTTTAGGCCAAGACAGCTGATGATAATGTAACTTTGACAAAAATAAGGCAGGATGAGTGTTGATGGTAATGGATTGCCAGTGTGCAGCATGTTGTGCAGGTTTAAATAAAGCACTAATAAAGGTTGTAAAAAAAAACCCTATAAAATATTGCCAGGAAATTGTTCAACAGTATGGTTAATGAGCTAATTATTTATTTGCTAAAATAAACCATGTGACTTGCATTTCTATGGTACTCTAAGGTACCACTTCAATCATTTAATTCTATCATAAAGTTGTGGCTCACACCGTCAGACAGTTGATTGTCAAAATCAGGGCAGCAGAAGGAAAGATATGCCAGCAAAACACCGTGTCGTTGCGTCTTTCAGTAGATTCTCTCTGACTGATAAGCTCTCATTTTTTTCACCATAGTTTGTAACCAAAAGTTTTCTGTGATAATTTGTAGTCTCCAGGTAGCCTTGATGACATCTTTATCTTTACAAAGCTTCAGGGAAACTCTTGAAAAGTACTTCCTGTGAAGGTTGAACTAAATTTAAAGGTTTACACAATCATACACATCGTTGTGTTCCTTCCTTAATTCCTTCCTCATATTTTACTGCAAGGTATGAACGCCACATCAGCAATGGAGAACTTAACCCTGTCCATCAACTATTCAGAATGTTACTTGACTGACAACGTATCCAGGCGGAGGCCATTTTTCATCTTCTACGGGGCTGTCATCATAACTGCCATCCCGTCCAACGCCTTCTTCCTGTATGTGTCCTGGCAGCACATCAGACAGAAGAACGAGCTTGGTGTGTACATGTTCAACCTGGCGCTGAGCGACCTGACCTTCACCATTGGACTTTCTCTGTGGCTGGACTTCCTGTGGCGAGGAGTTTGGACATTTGGAGGCAACGTTTGTGTGTTGTCTGTATTTGCTCTCTTCACCAATTTCTACACTACCGAGGCTCTCCTCTGCTGCATTGCTGTTGACCGCTACCTGGCAGTGGTTCACCCGTTAAAGTACACTTCCCTGAGGAAAGTTGCAACTGCTGCAGGGGTCACTGTTGCCATATGGGTGTTGGTGGCCTGTTTCAACGCCACCACCATCACCTTGGAAGACTCGTACCATGAAAGCAACGCATTTGCAATGTGCTTTGATGTCTTCATGCCACTGTCAGAGCATCATTCTCGTGCCAATATTGTGCGTTTCTTCTTAGGGTTTGTAATTCCTGTTTTGCTGGTGTGTTTTTCCACTTGGGGGATTTGTGTGGAGGTGAAATCCAACCAGGCCACAGAGGAGCAGGAACGCAAACGGATTACAAAACTTTTGAGAATAGTTCTGCTCTGCCTTGTGTTTTGTTTTGGACCAATCCATATCATGATGCTTCTCCGTGCACTGGTGGAGGACTGCACAAGTTTTGCATGGGTCTTCTATCTCTACAAGATCAGCACTGCTATCTCAAGTCTCAATACCCTTGCGGATCCGCTCCTCTACTGCTTCATTACTAGAACAGGGCGGGCGAATGTCAGTCAAGTTGTTCTCTTTTTCCGAAGAAAGAAATGAAGCAAAGTTGAAGATATAGCAGTTTAAGCACAACATAAAATAACTGCCTCAATTTTGCTTTACATTTAGACATTTACCATAAAAATAAATACAAATCCAGTGTTGTGACAAAGTTGGAAGGATAAAAATGGAAGGATGAAGCTGCTGGTGTTTCACATTATTTTTATTTTTATTGCATTTAAAGACACCAACAGAGCATTCATTTTGTTGTTTTGTAATACTTTGTTTGTGGTGCTCTGCCCCAAAACTACCTGTTATTTTTATTTTAGAAAATGTTATTCAACTGGTGTGAGGTCAATGACGTTGTGGGGGACGACTTTCAGTGGATTAATACATAGAGTTCTTTAGTGAGCTTACACAGCAGCAAGACAACATGCAGCTTACTCAAGATAAACAACAACAGTCTTGTTCCTGGCTAAGACACACATTACCCACTGCAACAGAGAGACTCGTGTACATTTGGACAGGATGGTTAGTTTATGTCATAGAAAATAAAGAATGAAAGGCTGCAGGGGCAAGAATCAGTTCATTGTTAGTTGTGGTCTCGTCATAAGAACTGTATGAATACAGAATATAATCCGTTTTATCATCTGCATCGGCATTTAGTATTGAAAACTGTTACAGAGAGGTGAACTGATTTCAGCTTTCGTATTATTAGATATATCACAAAAGTCACAGTCACAGCAATGTAAAATAAACACAAAGCAAGGAAGGTCAGACAGGCAAATATATTATACAGTGTGTATATATATATATATATATATATATATATCAACACAAGAGTCCATATATCAGCATTTGCAACTAACTTAAAGCTCAGCCAATCTCTATGGCAGCTCACTGCCAGTCTACAATATTTTCATTGTCCCCTCTGCAACTGACAGTTTGATTTACAGGTCCATCTCTGGTCTGTTGTTGTGGTTCTTCATTAAAATCAGCATATGGCCTTTATGAGCGGTGTGTCATAGAGAACAGCTGTTCCAAGCTGGACTGTTTGTTCTGTTAAAACTTCAAACAGATCCAAAGAAAATAAATAGATCTTTATGCCTCTTGAAACCTTTTAACCGAAAAAGAAAAGTGTGATTAGAAGAAGAATGGTTGTCTTTAAACAAACTGTGTGACTTTTATCACTCGACAGTGTGACAACATTTGACTGGTTTCACTTCAGCTTTTTTTTTTTTTTTAAATTTGTCATGCCATTTGTACTTTCAGTAAGAGAAGTGAGGATCAGGTGCCATATGAAGAATGTATTTGTACTTCACAAATTAAGTGATGTTCTCCATCGTTGTTTAACAAAACATTACATATGTTTTGGACGATTAAGAAAAAGATTCACAATTTAGTATCCTAACACTGCCAGTTAAAATGCTAGAGCTTTGCAAAAAGAAAGAACTAAAGAATCATCTGACTAATATGATTTAATTTTAGCTTAATTTCTTAATTTTTGAGGCAAAATCAAACACCTGCAGAAGAGCTTTTTGGTTGAGATTGTGATGAATGCTTCATGAAGAGTTTTTATTTTGAAGATGGCAGACAATAGCATGTAGCTAACATTTTTAAAATATCATACAAAATATAATACAGTACTTATAGGTATATACATCTAAGATTGTGTTTTTTTAAATTGTTGTTCTAAGGTGGGAAACAAGTCTTAACATCAACAGTGCTGTATGGAGCTCTCTGGTGGACAGTTGAAGAAATGCATGTTCTATACTACATATTGCACATATAAATCTTTTAAATAAATAAATAAATAAAAATTTTAAAAAATCTTTTCAGTGTTTTTGAACTAAGTGTTTTATTCCATAAATACTGTCCTCTATCAACTTTTCTTTGACAACATGACCATAAGCAGATAAAGATTGCGTGGTGCGCAAATATACATATAGTTCAATTTCAACCAGAGGCATTTAAAGTAAAGATAACTTTCAGGAGGGACCAGATTTATCTGCCCAAACTGGAGGTTAGTGAGAGACCACATCCCTTGAAAGAGCACTTTGATCATTATTTTGAAAGAATAATATGACCCTTCAGAGATGGGCAAGCTTGCAAGATTTTGCCACTCAAGTATTTACACTGCATGACTCCTTTCATCTTCCTGTTGGCCCTCCTAACAACAAAAGCTGGAAAGGACATGTGCGCCTCCATGTGAATCTTTGCCCAGCCTCCCTCTTCCATCCACTCATCCATGTCAGATAATATGCTTCACCTCACACTGAACAACCTGCATCAGCAGAAGCAGCGGGCTATAAAACCCATCTGAATGCCGATCTCCTCACCTTCCATTGCCCTTGACTGCATAATAGACAATCTCCTTTATATGTAAAGTACAAACATATCAGGAGATTGAGACACCTGAGGATCAATAGGTTTTGTCAGTGAATCTCAGCCTCTACCTGGATGTTGGCAGAATTTCAACAGAGGCACGTGTGAGAGAGCCGGAGGCATGATGAATGAGTCGCACTGTAATCTGCCCCGGCAATCTGACTGTACACACACAAATGTAACTGAATGATTATTCCTGGAATAAAAAAAAAAAACATGCAAAAAGCAGCTAGAATGGAGATAATAGATGGTTTGACTGGATTTTCACTGTTAGGAACCCACCTCATGCAACAAGCATTTGGAGACAAGCATTTGAATCAGGTGACAGGGCTACATTTTGACCAATCCCAGCTCCGGCAGCTGCTTCTTGCACGGGATGCTTGCAGGCGGACTGTGGGAATACTAATGTACAGACGCACGTGCTGCAGAGAAAACCTGAACCAAATACACTCATGTTTAAAAAAAGAAAACAGATGGACAAATATAACCGTCGAGAGCTGTGTGGTAGTGACGTTACATAAGCTATTTGTAATGTAAACAAGAATAGGACTGATCTAGTTTTATTGTTTACTACAGTCATTCAGTACAGTTTTAGTTAGATTCAGGCAATTTTCTCCACTATGAACTTAATTTGCTGCAGTAAAAACATCACAGCAGTAGTGTTTCCTTGCTCACCGACTCATTAACACTACTCACTTTTCTTTCTTTATCACCATCACCTTTTCCAACAGAGTTTCATCTATTTAAATTATGCATTATTCTAATCTAAAACCCTTAATAAATCTGCTTTTGTCCAGCACATCTGCCTCCAGCAACAATATCTCCAAGTCTATAATCCAAATTGTCTCACTGTCTTTCATTGGTTTTTCTTCCCACTCTTTGTGCACAAATTCTGCCATAATAACAACAGTTTATAAGTATCAGAGAGCAGAAGCAGAAAGCATCAAACTGGATCAAGGCTCCTGAGTCCATTCCAAGTATCTGATTTTGAAAATGATCAACTAATTAATCTAACGATCTTGTTATCTGGTATCATGCAAGAGATGTGTGTATGTGTAGGACATAGCCAAAAAAACATATTTCAATTAAACTGTAATCAGACACTTGCACCCCTGATCAGAACAGCCTCTTTTCACTGTCAAACTTTTGCTCCCTAGCCAAAATTTGCAGTGTTTAAGACATGTTTTCTTAGATTTGTGAGATTGCACAGAAGAAATCTTGAAAAAGCAACAAGTAAAGCTCATGCTCATAATTAAATTGATCAGCTGATTAGCCACAACATTAAAACCACATGTCTAATATTGTCACGAGACATCTGGTGATGCCCTGTGGAGTCTGGATCCAATTGGCTACATCTGATCTTTTGGGTCCTGTGGACTGTGGGATGGGGCCTTTTATGAATCATACTGAAACCTGGGGAGCTTGTTTCAACACTCTTTATTGTGTTTCTTGAGCCGTTACTGAGCAGTTTTCACATTGTGGGTGTCAGCTGAGGGGATGCCGCTGCCATCGGGGAGGGCTTCATGGTCTGAAAACAGTGTAAAGTGGGTGATGCATGCCAAAGGAACATCCACATAAATGCCAGAACGTAAAGTTTTCAAGAAGAACATAACATTTCAATGACATGATCAGTGTTTAATGCTTCACGTGTCAGTGGCTTTAATGTTGTGGCTGTTTGGTGTATTTATTTGTTCTCAACTACTTTTCAGCTTCAGTGGATGGAATATTTTGATCATTGTTTCTCATTTTGATGTGACTGAGCAGGTACAGGTATGATCTTAATTTGGTGATTCTCTGAACTTTATGTAGCACTCACTCTGGAATAGCTCATTGTTGGCCATCAGGAATCAACATGAACAGACACCTGCCAGTCACAGTTACTGCCATAGCACTGAACCTCCTCACTGTCACTCACAACACCTGAACCAATCACCAGCAGTCTCTCTCCCACCTGGAATGTTCCTTTGTTCGAAGCACATCAGCTTCACACAGAGTCGCTTGAACAACAGGATCACCCCACACCACTCAGATCTGGACAACCATCCACTTTTCACAGCCTGGAATCCTGGAAATCGCAGCATCAAAGAGGAAGTGAGTTCAAACTCCTGTAAAGCATGTTGACAGCTGGTTGATATCAGGCTAATGCTCATTCTAATACTCATGCCAATGCTAACAGGCCTTCAACTGCTGTAGGATTTCTGGATCCCACCCACCTGAACCAACATTGTGCTGAACGTTGGTGAGAAACAATTGAAATATGTGATTAGTGTTCCGACTGATGACAATGATGAAGCCTGTCTGTTGAACAGGTTAGGCTTCAATGGATGATTGAACTGGCGGCGAGCTACCCTGGAACGAATTGGAAAACAGTTGACAAGATTCACCCCTTCACCTACCCCACTCATTGGCAGGGCTCAAGCCTCACAGCTTCATCCCTTCCCAAGTGGTCTGGTAGGACTTGTTTAGATTTGTTTAGGCTTGTTTGGATTTGTTTCACTTTGTTTGGAATTGTTCAAGTTGTGTTATGGATTTATTACTTTGGACACGCCATTGGCAACAGTGGAACCACATTCACCTGAATCCTGAACTGTCATTGCATTACTGATATTGAACAAAGCACATAGTCACTTTATATTGTTTAAAGTGAAGCTGCTGTATTGTGATAGCCTAGCTTAGCTAGACTGTATTCCCGTTATAAGGGATATACGGGAATACGGTCTAGTCCTCCTCCATTGACACATTTTGACAGGTTTTCAAGCTCCGAGCAGATCAGACCGAACCAATCAGAGCACCAGAGGCGGGAGTTAACGATGCGTCATCTTCAGGGCCGAGTTGGCGACCGCAACAGAGCGAGGTTTCTCTCGTGCGCTTTCCTCTGTTTTGCACGGGCTGAATTTGTCCTTAAAACCTCAACAAGAAGCAGTTCTTAAAGCTTTTCTTTTTAAAAAGGATGTATTTTTAATTCCGGCAGGCTGTACGATAGAATGCGTACTGCTGCCCTCCACTGTTGAAAGGGAGAGCTTAGATTTTCCTCAGGACCCCTGTACCGCGAAGGAAGCTGTTCAAACTACAAAACATCATGGCGGAAAGGCAGTTGTTAGGTCGCTTAGTGTGTCATACATGTGTTACGCTGATTGGCTCTCTCCAATTCAAGCTGTGATCAGTAGTCCCGCCTCTGGGCTAGATTTGGTTCAATGGAGCAGTTCCAGACTGACTTTATGTGTATTTGTAATACACAATATAAAGGCTGTCTGGTCCCCAGGCAAGTATTGTGATTCAATTGATTGAACGACAGGTGAATGTTTGGTTTTCTGATTCCGATTTTCTGCTGTTTTGTAGTTTGATCATTGTTTTGCCTTGGTACATTCAAGTATTTTCTGTTGATTGTTTTTAATTTATTACCGGTACCATCACTTGTCTTGTGTTCATTAATCTCACACAGCTCCCACAGTTGAAACTTTCCTTAGCCTAGCTAGCCCTTAGCCCTCCTAATGGTAGCATATTTTCACAGCAAGTGCTACATTTACCATCTTGTGCTCTAGAGAAAACATTATTTTGATTGTGGACAGTGTAAAAGATGACAAGAAATGTAGGGTCAGAGATAACATACAAAAAGAACCTCAATCAAACTCAGAGTGGAGATTTATTTTTAGGGTCTTTTCTGCCTTTATTTAACACACAATAGATACACTGCTGTTCAGAGGTTTGGGGTCACTTAGAAATGTCCTTGTTTTTGAAAGAAAACCAGTTTATTTCAATGAAGATAACAGTAAATGAATCAGAAATACAGTCGAGACATTGTTAATGTGATAAATGACTATTCTAGCTGGAAAAGGCTGATATTTTTTAATGGAATATCTACACAGGGGTACGGAGGAACATTTCCAGCAACCATCACTCCTGTGTTCTAATGCTACATTGTGTTAGCTAATGGTGTTGAAAGACTTATTGATGATGAGAAAAAACTTGTGCAGTTATGTTAGCACATGAATAAAGGTGTGAGTTTTCATGGGAAAACAAGAAATTGTCTGGGTGACCCCAAACTTTTGAACAGTGGTGTACATATGGGAAATATAGCAGACAGAGTTGGGGACCAACATGCAGTAAAGGTCTGGACAGTCAAACCAGGGGCTTCTAAGAACATGTGGTGTGCACCCTAATCATTACGCCATTGTGTCACTCCAGATTTGCCATTTTTTTAATAAACCAGTTTTGCTGTAGGTGTCATTCAAACTAAACTCCAGATTTTTCAGTTTCTCTAGTTTAGATGACATCATGCTACACCTCTCTTCACTTCAGTGTCTCAGTTGTCAGACACGTTGTCAGGCAGATTTCACATTTCTCTTCCGGTACTTTTTATGTCAGGCGTGCTGGGTTTTCTCCAGGCTGCCGTCTGGCACTCTCTCCAACCTTTGCTCTTCATCATCCATCCTGTCGCTCTCAGCGCTTTCACACTTCTCTCTTCCTCATAGCAACCTTGTTCTGTCAACAGCCTCTCGAAGGCTTGTGGGGAAATTCTAATCAGATGTTCAAGTTGGGTAGCAGCTCTCAGTGTTACAGTGCAGCCGTGTTGGTGTTAATTTTAACGTATTTGGTGAAATGCTGTTTCTGTAGGTGTACTTCAGGTAACAGTAACATGCTTTATTTCTTTGGAGTTATATATTTTTTTACAACTGCCTCTAGGACATATAATTTAAAACAAAGACTTAACAGTCCTTTTCACTTTTGAAGTAAAGCTTTTAGATTGCTTCAAGTTGTAAAATGCAGAAACAAAAATTGTTTCCAACATTTCAAAGACTGAGGCTTTTGTAGACTACTCAGAGTGGAGATCAGGTGCAGTCGTTTGTTGTCTTCAGAGATGTATTCAGGCTTTTGTGAAACAGCAGAGATTCAATCGCGAAAAAATGAGTAAACTCACTTTGGTGACATAACACTGAATGATGTTGAAACCTGTTTTAATGTAGTTACTATATGCCCCTTTAAATGATATGTTTCTGCTTTATTTTAAGTAAAAATTTGGTGATTTTAATTCTAAATATATGTGATGATCAGTGTCTGACTAAGAGGCTGAAATCACTGAGGGACTGAAAGCTTTGCTGAAAGGTTTATTACCATAATGTAGATAAATGGATTTGGACTAAGTATATTAGCCCCTGTTAGCTGAAAAAAATCATCCATTCTGTTCTGCTGCATGCATCCTTTCAGTCATGCTGTTTTGAAGATTACCTAAAATAGCAACCACATTTCCTCCATTTTGAATTTGGAACACAAGGTCAGTCCCACCCACAGCATCATGAGTCACACTACTTAGCAGGTGAAGGTTCAAGCAAAGTGGACGGCTGTGTAACAGGAATGATGTCAAATTCTAGTCGTTCTACCAGGAGGTGAAGTTCGTTTTCTGACAGAGAGAAGCTGTGGTTTGGGTGCAGAATGTTATGATTTACAACTAAGGTTTATGCATGACTAAATGATGTGCAAACATAGGGAATGAGTTTCCCCCCCACAGAGGCCTTCCTCATGGCTGATTCATGGCCATTTTTTTCAGTGTGTAAAGAGAATTTACCATTAGAATCCCTCTTCTTGATCTGTTTGCAACAGGATGTGAATTCATTTCATGCCCCTCATCCCTTTGATTACCCTCACTAAGATTAGGATGTGTGCCCACGCATGCTGTGTCAGTCTCTCTGAATGAGGCAATCAAGCCTGTACGGTCAAACACACACATCCTCAAGCATTTCGCTTTGATGGATGACAGCAGTTAAGGATTCAGTATGTTAGAAAAAAAAAAGCGAAGCCATAAGGAATGCTTTTTGGCATCACATAAGTTTTAAGACCAGGAATGTTGTGTTAGTCTCACTCATTATCTTTTGGCAGACTGTCTGTCTCAATTTAGATGAAGGCCAGATGGATGAAACTACTTTGCCAAAGTATCAAATGAATACACGCTTTTTTTCTGTTGCATTCAAGGCCCAGTCTCACTAAAACATCCCATCAGTAATGCATGTGTGAATTGAATTAAAACAGCACTGGAAACTGCACATGCCAATGACATGCAAGTGGTTTAAAGTAAACTTCAAGTTTTTAATACACAAGTCAATTAACGTGATGTAATACATGAAAAATTAAGAAACACTCTTTCTATGAAAAACAACCCGAAAGATAAATTAGGCAAGCATCTTATTATGATCCAAGTGTAAATGGGACAGTGACCTCTAGTGACTGGTAATTATAAGGGGAGCAAAGGAGGACATCAGGTGATGTAAATATGGAAGAACAAATTCTACACAGGACCTTGGAGTGGATGGATAGACCTGCAAAATTCTAGATGTTAACACTGAAAGCTGACCATTGTTTCTTTTTTTTAACCTTTTGACTATTACATAACCTTAGGTTATGCTTATTATGATGCCCATAACACCTAAAATCCTCTATTTTAACCAAAAATCCTGAACCTAATCACGGTCTTTATACACGATAATGTATGACTATTGTATGGCTCAATCATATCACATATCATCTCATCAGCCATCAAGCCCAAATGCTTCCACAACCTCCTTCTCACTTTCTTTCATGAGGAAGCAGGCTTTTTGTGCAGCCAGATGTAACTGACTACCCCCTTCTATAGATTTCTCCCCTTTCTAGCTTTAGAATAGCACAATAGATAGATGTAAGCTTACATATTAACGACACAAAACTGTGAAAACAAAGAGTTTCATAGGAAGACAAACATTTTTAATGTGTCTGAAATGTCAGACAGATAAAAGTGATGGGAGGGAGACTTGTGCTGAACAAATCTGGATCAATTTGATCTCATTTAGTTAACAATCTTATTCCTCAATAAGGGTACCAAAAGTGCAAAATTATTAACTTCACATCTACTTTCACTGTGTTGCTTTTTAATGTATGCTGTTTGCATGTAGTTTAATCTGACCCAGCACCGCAATAATGATGATCTGTCAAACAGACTGCAAATGTAAAATCACAGTTTATGACTATATAGGCAAATGAAACGTTTTTATATATGTATCTATGTGTTTAGACCATCATTAAAAATTGAAACAGTCTCTGCTTTCCTTATTCTAGAGTCCACATAGACCACATATGGCTCTAAATCTTAACTCCTGTCCTGAAATGCAATATTATTCAAAATTCAGTTCATAATTTTCTTCATAGAAAAGTCTGAAATGCAATGTTTAAAGAACAGGAAAAACAGAAACTGTGAGGAATTGCGTATGAAAAATGTTTTGTTGCTGTAGAACATTGATGCAGTTGAAGGTTAATGTACCAAATCGTTCATTGATTTAAAATCCCTCTCTAGTCGTTGATTTAACCCCTAAAACCACAAATCTATGTATCAGAGTTGTATATTCAGAAGATTTTTCCATAAAAATAATCCTTTACTTCTCTCCACTGCCTGCTCCTCATTCACTAACTTACAACTCTGCTCAAACACTGTAAAACCGCTCTATGCTTGACAATAGCTACTTGAAATATTGGACTGGATAATTCAGGCGTACATCATCGAACTGGAAAATCTACTCCGAAGAAGAATAATGATTTGGAAGGTTTTGCCGTGGAAGAAAAAAGTATTGGTTGAAAAAATTGAAACCCCAGAAGTCTAAACCAGTGCTTCTGAGGCTGTCACTGGTAAGCTACAGTTTTAAGGTGGAAATGCTTTGAATGCTTATTTCACTCCTAATTTGTCTTCAAGCATGGAAAAACAGCTATCTCATAAAAGCACAAAACTGAATTTTCTCTGAAAAGGTGCAGTGATTCAATCCAAAGCAAAAAAAAAAAAAATTTCTGTTTTAATTGATGCTGTTTTGTTGCGTATTAAAATGTCAGGATTGTTTTCCAAGTCCAAAAAATATTTGCATTTTCACATAGATAATTTAACCAATAGTGTATGCAAATAATACATGTTTATTGATGGCTTTTCCTGAGTAAATGAAGAACAAGTTTTTTTGCCATCCACTTTCCTTATAAATCCCTTTAATTGATTGTCTAAAGTCACTAGTAAGTAGACTAATGAACAGCAGTCTTTAAAACAAAACTGTGTGAATAGAATCCCCTGGTGATTCATCATGTGTGGGGGAGGTACAGAGATAAAGATGGACGACAGAAAGATAGTGAGGGACTGACAAAACAGAAAGCGAGGAAAGGAGGGTGGGGAAGAGCAGGTTGACGTCACTACCACCTTGAAGAAGAGCACCATAAACACGTGCACACACTCTCTCTCTCTCACACACACACACACACACACTATAACATGCAATTCATGTGTCTGCCTTTACTTACCTGCCTCTCTGTTAATTCCTTTTGCGGTGCTGTCAGCTGGATGATTTTTACTGGGCGCCAACACACTCGGACACACGTGACTGTGGCTCTGAGGCAGACATGCACGAATAGAGACCTTCAGCATTCTCCAACACGCTATGAGCCGGTTACATAATAATGAATTCTGTCATTTAATTACCCGAAAGCAGCACCGAGGCAGACTGACAGTGATGATGTTTATCTTAAAAAATGACCATTTTTAAAATTTGGAGAAGAGCAAATAAAGAAAAGGGATAAGAATCAATGCTGGGTTGACATGCTGTATCCCATTGTGGCTTTTTTAATACACGTCCCCCTTTAAATCACTAAATAGCTTTTGGTGTGGAGTACATGCCAGCAACTATTAACTACTTTTACCTGCATAAAATGCTAAGTGCATCTGTCAGCACTGGTTTACTGGAAGAATTTTACCAGGATATGTGTGCATTACAATAGAGGTCAAGTTTAACTATTTCCAACTCAGTTGTTTTACAGAGACTGTAATTCCTCGTGGGCACTTGTGTCCTTATCAATGTTCTAGTCAAAGGATGCACATTTAATGAGGACAGGGTTTGTGAATGGACGAAAAACTGAGAAGAGATGTTGTAAAAATCTTCCTCGTTTAGACATAAGCTCATCTCTGCTCCAAACAATTTGAAAAAGTTATTCATGGACTTATTGCCAGTCAGTTAGATTATTGCAATCCTTTGTGTTGGCATAAAAGCAGTCGTCTTTAGCGTCTGCAGCTGGTGCAAAATGCTGCTGCTTGTCATTTAACAGGAAAAAGAAAGCGTCATCATATAACACCAGTGTTTGCCTCCCTACATTTGCATTCTGTCTCTTTCAGGGTAAATTTTAAGATTTTTGTTTTTAGGGTTTTAAACGTGTTGACGCCACCTTTTTCTGTAAAATCTTACATCGCGATATCATCGGGTTAGAGCCCTGACGTCGGCCACCGAGATGCTGTTGGATGGTTTAACTTTCCTTGTAAGATCTGATGATGTCTGTAAAATTTAGGTTGCTGCTAAAGACCCTCCTCTTCTCTTTGGTATTCAGTCCAAGTTGAGCCCAACATCCTGGCTTCTGTTGCATCTTTAATTTGTATTTACTTTATTGCTATTGACTCTAATCTATGTTTAACTGTAGTTAGTCCTAGATATGCTTTAGTAATTGTGCCCCGATGTTTTGAAACGACTGCCGTATAGGATGTAGGTTACCTTGGTTGCACATCTTGTTGGTTGCAGACTGTTCACATACATATTTCAAGTATTTTTTTTTTCATCACTCTGTAAAACTGGCCAAAAAAGCTGCTGCTGTGTAGTTAGGCTGGTTACCATGGCATCACTCTTTCTGTCTTGAGCCTCTGAGGTTAGATGCATTAGCTATAGTGATCAGTAGAAGATGTACCATCTCTGAGTGTCCTGCAGCTCACAGAGAAAGAGAAGCAGACGGAGGAGATGAGGAAGAAACCCTGAAATAAATGTGTACATGATTATCTTTATGTTCGTCTCATTCTTTGCTACCGTGTTAACATACCAAACAAATGTTTATAAAACAGAGCCGTAATTCCTTCCAGCAGCCCGACTTTGTTGCCATTATTAGCCCCTTTGCTTTTCCTTCTGTCACAGCAAGTCATACTGTCCTTTGGAAAACCGGAATGAAGACTTTAATTGTGGTAAATAAATGTCCTTTAACATGCAATCCCCTTATAATGTACCTTTCAGTTCTATTCTTGTCCACTGACATGCAAATGCTGTTGTTTGTACAGCCATTACCCACATTTTCAGTTTCTTTTGTCATGTTTATTACCTGGAAAAAGGCACTCACTACATTTAATGCAATCTTTTCATAAATTAAACTGCACACATCAAACAGTCATTTTAATGTGTCACAGGTCATGGTCATGGAAAGATTAATGCTATCAGAAACAAACAGTCAACATGTGTGTTATTCACCTTGAGAAATGCATGCAAAGCACGCCAGTGATACATTTAATAATTCTGTAAAATTCAAAGTAGGCTTCAAGTAAAATGCGAATAAAGTTTTTTAAAAAATTAAAAATAGTCAGGTGCTCAACATTTCAGTGAGTAAACCTGAAAGAGCTGCAAGCAAAGACATTTCAGTGTAAAGATGTTTATAACCATGATGTTAGACTGTGTTTCAAAAAAGAAATACAAAAAAGCAACATGACCTATTTAGTTCATATTTTACATTTCAATGGAAGATACAACTCAGGTGCTTGTCTGATAGAAAAAAGAGTAAACAGAGATGCAAACATGCTTCGTGAGTACAAAATCGATAGCATCACATTCATTGATTAAAATTCATTTCAATACTCTTGACCTGTATGTGATCATATGTCATACACAAAATAAAAAAACAAACAAAACTGATTTGTGTTCAACATTGCTGACAATCTTAGTAGGCTTGTATTTATGCCTGTGCTGATTCACAATTAACAAAACGGTAGCGATCATTACTGAATCACATGTCATCTACGGTGGATACGCAGTAAAAAATATGAATAAAAGCCATACATTTCATTTTTATTAAAACAGATATTACAGCTGCAGCTCCAAGCTTTCAAGTTAGATCATGTCAGTTAACTGCTATGGTTGTGTTTTAATAACCATGCACTGGGAATAGTTGTTTTTTGTTTTTCTCAGAAGCTCTTAGTATGTAGTAGCATTTCCCTCGGGCTACATTTTCAAAGCCACATATGATGTAGTAATAATTGCACAAGCCATCTAGGTAAGTACTCGCGTTGTCTATTGATCCAGCAAAAACACAACCTCCCACCTTCCATTCATTAAACGTTGGTAGTCCCTTTTGTAGCTGGGCTAAAAATAGCCACCGCAGTATGAGATGACAAAGTGTGGATCGATAATGTCCCTGGAGATGAACGACAAGAGTCCAGCTCTGTAGCTGTCCGGCCCACATTGTTAAAAAATAAGAATCTGCATGAACAGATGGTCATTACCCAAGTGGCCCATAAGAGCCTGGAGGGCTGAAAGACAACAGAGCTGAGTGAGACAGCTCCGGTGGAAATTAAAGTTCTTATGCAGCCCATTTCTACAGCAACATCCGTATTGAGGTATTTTAACTACAGCCTCTTTGCTTTTATTCATTTTTGGCAACACATTTTCTTCCCATAGCTATGGCACGGGGACTGAATTTCCTGGGAGCAGCTCCAATCTAAGCATAGGAAACAGAAAGGCACATTTCTTGACATCTCAAAGGACCGTGCACTCTTATTGTAACTCAGTCTGAGTATCTTTCACTCCGTCTCAACATTCTGCACTCTACACTCGAGTATTCTTTCATTCGATGTCTAATCGTTCTCTTTGTCTTTGTCCCGTGCTGGTGCGAAGCCATTTAACTTGGTGCGATCCATCACATACTGTGACAGGTTGGTCAGACTGGTGTTTCCCTCTTTCCTTTCCCTGTTTTCTTCATCCTGCTCCCCATCCTCTTCCTCCTCCTCCGTCCTCTCCTCTCCCAGCATGCCGCTACCATTGTTTATGCTTACACTCGCCCGCCGCAAGTCTTCAGGAATGTTCCTCCTCAGCTCACGGTTCTTGTTGCGCCTGGCCATTTTGGTGAGTGATCCGAAGCGAAGGTTGAAGAGATTCTCCTCCGAGGAAGATGCTGTCTGCGGTGTTTGCTCGCTGCCCTGATGCTCGTACGACTCGCAGGCCCCCTTGAGCCTCAGGTTGTTCAGTTTGGTGTCGATACTCTCCTGGGAGGAAGTCTTGAAACGGCCGGCGTCCAGACTGGCGAACATGGCCCGTTTCTCTGGTGACAGCATGTCGAGGGAGTGAGCTCGCTGCTCCAGGCCCAGCTGACGGCGCTCCATGCTGCGGATGGTGGCGGCCCTCTGGAGCTTGTCGTGGATCTCGACACTCAGACGTCGCCGCGTTTCACGAAACTCTGCTCGTACGTTTGCTTTCCACTCAGCTGCATGAGCTTTAAACTCCCCAACCTGTGACGAGGGCGCAAAAACGAAAGGATCATAATATGACTGATGTCAATCTTTTAGTTAGTAACTTGGAGATACTGTTAATGCGGCAGGGCAACAAATATACCAAATCAGTGTTTCATCAACAAAAACTGGTAAATTCCCAGAAAATGTGACCCCACAGCTGTTTTTTTTTGTTGGTTTTTTTACCTATTTGGAAATATTACGTTGGAATCCGTTATGAAATTTAGTCTTTTCTAACATCTAAAATGAAAAACAGTTCACTGTGCTATAGGCTTAGCTCACACATTCTTATCAGTCTTAGGAAATTAGAGCTTCGTCTTGAACACCACACAATTGTTTTCTAGATTTTTTGGGATCAGTTAAGAAATTTGGACTTCTCTCACAGTACACTGAGGTGAGGCTTAGTTTATACATTATTTTCCGACTTAAAATTCAACAACATCTTCAACTTCTAAAGCACCAGCAGCCTGTCAGAGGATCTTCAAAGAAGGTCTAAGTATCAATCAAAAATGAAAAACAAGAGGGTAAACAGTAGGGGTAGCAGAGACAGCAGCTAAATGAGGTTTATTTTCTGTTGTTCTGATATAGCGAGGACCAATATACCAAAAGAAACCCACCTCTTCTTTAGTCTTTTTGGACAGCATTCGGAGCCAATCTCCAATCATGCTGAGGACGGCGGCAAAGTACGCCAAACCTACAAGGATCCAGAACCACACCAGAGGCTTGTACCACTTCATATATTCGATCCCGCGGTTTCCACCTGGTGGAAAAGGAAGAAGTGCCGGCATGATCAGAAATTAGTCACGAATGTCTCAATCCATTGTGAGTGAACAGCCTTCTGTTGCATGACTCTACCTGCCACATAGTCTCCTATTCCCACTGTGGTGAGAGTGATCACAACAAAGTAGATCGCCTCCAGCGTGGTCCAGCCCTCGATGTGTTTGAAGATGACAGCAGGGATGGTGACGAAGACAATGCAGCCGGCCAGGATGAACAGGATGGCGGACGTCACTCTTATCTTTGTCTGACTGATCTGTTTGTGTTTTTGCTGAGAAAACCGAATACGAGGTGGCATTAGACATAATACAAGATTATCTAAAGGAGACAATCAGCGAAACAGAGTGGATATGGTTATGTGGAATATAAATAAAACATGAACTAAAAAGTTGAAAATAACTTGTTGTTTGGGAACTTTCAGAATAATACTTTTGATGTTGTTTTTTTAATACACTTGCAAATGCAGTAAAACCTCCAAGGCAACACAACACTCGTACAAAGACAGAACATTACGCTGCAGTACTTGTAACTCACCCTGAATATCTTCTCAACTCTCAAGATGCTTTTCACAAAGATGGTCCCCAGCTGGTCTCCGATCCCCGCCAACAAGAAGCCAAAGAGAGGGATGCCAAATATGGCATAAAGGATGCAGAAGATCTTTCCGCCTTCCGTGCTTGGAGCTATGTTTCCATAACCTGTCAATACAGTGAAAGCAGAAAGAAGAAGAGAGAAGAAAAAAGGAAGGAAAATGAGTCGGGCAACATGACATTAAGTACAGGAAAAACAAAGACGGAGAGCGGGGCTGAGAAGAGGTGGTGAGTAAGATGAGAAGCAGAAGACAATCAAGGCTTCCTTATGCAACCTAATCAATGGAAGACTTATGTAATACCTCTCAGTTCCTGGAGCATGGTTCAAATAAGCTCCAGGAGAGGCAATAATTAGGTTCCCTGTAAGGCAAATTATGTTAACAGTGACCTTACAGTGGCATACAATGATACAACAAGGTACTACAAAGATGCCAAGGAAACAAGAGACACAACATATTGCATATTTTACTTAGCTGTTTGCATTTTTAACCTGCTGTGACCAGAAAATTAGTCTGTCCTTGTACCATGTTTTCTTTTACTTCTCTTTCAATCTCTTCATGCTGTTCTTCTAGTTTTCTCACATCAAGCTGAGTTGGATCATGAATATTTCATAGAGGTTTGTATTTAGATTCATTTGATGCTGTCTCAGAAATGGCATTCTTATTTCTGAATTTAATCCTGGGTGCCTTGGGTTTTGGATTTTAACTTCTGATATTAGACAACAATTTTTATCCAGGCAGTGAAGTAAATGAAGCCACTGAAAGCCACAGCTCAGCAGCAAATGCTATATTAATTAAATCTGTGAACCGCACCATAATAACGGGTCAGGGACATTGTGTTTTTCCAGTCACTTAAGCAATGGTACATGCAGTTAGTAGAAAGAAAACAGACTTTATTTCATCAGCTTTGATGTTACAATTATGGCTTCTAAGTATATCTAATGGTTTCATTAGATCAAAGCTTCACTTTCCCATTTCAAAGAATTGTGATCAGTCGCAAATTATTTATAACATGTGCTTCTTGCAAAAGCCGCAGAAGCTTTTAAGGAAAAAGACTTAAAGTAAAACCACATCATCAATGCCAGCAGTGTCTGTTTTTTTTTTCTCTGAGCATTATTGAGAACGGAGAGCTTTACGGGTTGTTAAACTCCACAGCGGTTGGGCTTTGCATCATTTAGCATCACCTTATGAGGGCAAAGCAATTTGTCAAACTCACCTGAGGGCAGCAATAACAGAGAGCGATTTACGCACATTTACAGGGATTTGCAATGAGAAAACATCTTTGACAAATAGAGAGATTGTGAAGGAAAATTTCACTCTGTTGCTTAGACATGTTTGGAGGGCAATGCATGTGTTATTAATAATATTATCTCAGAATTATTATCTCAGGTCATTTGTTAAACACAGAACACTTTGAGTAAAATGTTTTTGACTGCTGGACAACATCTGATCAGCAGTATTAGCACCATCTCTCTTCCATGATAATATGAACAACAATGAAAGGGCAGCATTGTAGCATTCACTGACTGCTATGACTGTACATAGAAGAGAAGACTTGCAATCCATGGTACCTTCTGCATATATATGTTAATTGTTCTTTATGCAGTTTGGGGGTTCTGGGGCATTGACTGTCAAAAATAGAAGGTTTAACTAATTTTAGTGTATTAAAGAGAGAATTCTTTAAAGATTGATTTTATTTATTTATTTTTACCTTGTTTACATGTCCATATGGTGTTTTTTTTTAAATGCTAAAAGACATATTATGTACCATGACCACCTTGGCTGAGCATTTCTGTGTTAGAGCTACAGTGTACTGACTGCAGTCTCAAAAACATGGATTCATACAATCAGGGTTCCATACATAACAAACCTAAGGAACCAATCCCGTCCTGTAAGGCATGGCTGTCTGTGTCATTAATCAGTTTCTGATTCATGCATGCATGACTGAATTATTCCAATGTCATAACTTTTCATTGGATAGCAGAGTACTTTTGTAGTGTTTGAGCAGAATCATTGGTGAACTGGTGTGCTTAAGCTGCAGCAAGCGGCAGGATGGAGAAAGAGGCATGGACACCAGATCTGTGCATACTAACGGAGGCGACAGTGTAGAGTTGCATCTAAGCCACAAAGGCGTTATTTTGATGCGGGAAAAAACGTGTAAATGTGTTATTTTGATGAGTAGAGATGATTTTATGGGTTTATATAATGCCAGGAGAGAGACTTTAAATCTTTCACCTATGGTTGTGATGACAGTTCCAGCGAAGAAAAAGGCACTGCCCAGGTCCCAGTTACTTGAATTGTACGACGTGTCTCCAATAGGCCTCACTCCTGGGCTCACAGCGTCTATGGCATGCTGGAAAGATTAAAAATAAAAAAGCATAAATAACAATGACAACAAAAGCAGGTATTACAGCTTCACAGCAAGATCTAACCCAAATAAACAGAGACACACTGTTGGACCGAGAAGCAGCCAAAACCCTTCGTAGCACCTGCCTCCAATTTTGCTACTGAATTCTTATACAAAGAGTAATCAAGAGGTATGATTTAATGCCAGCTAATCTGATGGCAGCTCAACAAGCACATGGCTGTTTTGATTTCGCTACACAAAACCCTGACTGTGTGACCAGAAAGAGTAATTAACCCACCTCCCATCAATGTTTGTGTGTATCGGTGTTTGTTACATGTTTTTAATTATTCATGAGTGACCCCTACCACTGATTATATAACACTTGTGAGGTAACTCAGGATGGATCAAGTGTTGCTATCTTCGGCATCAACCTGGAAAGTCACTTGCAGATAACAAACAAAATGAGAACAAGAAAAAAAGCTAAGAAAGTCCTGAAAGTAGTGGAGGGATGTGAATCAAATGGGGAATTTGATTATTCTAAGGCTGCAATAACAAGCAGCGGAGCTTTGTGGATCGAGTTATGATTAATTCAATAATTTTGGTATAATTATATCTCAGCAGAATTTTATTATACTGTGTTACTGTTTAACAAAACACTATTTGTCTAAATTACGGAGTCCAAACTAATTAGAAACTAGCAGAATGAGAATTGTAATGGGCATTAATAAAGCAATTTTATTATTAAACATTTTGCATGCATCTGTTATGTATCGAGCTCTAATTGCTAAAATCCACAACAGCAATCCCAATCTTTTTGGCACGTGAGCTTACAACAAACACAATGTCTGTTTGCAACCCCTTCTGGCTAGATGTATATAGGTTTATCACTTATAACCAGTTTAGCAAAAGTTCCATTTTCTCCTATTTTATTTGAATTCTAAATTCGGATTTATCTTGCACCTTTTTGTTGGGGTTGCTGCCCCAGAACACAGCCTTTTGTATCCACAAAATAGCCTCTTTCTCAAAATACACATATGTGCAAGTAATGTCTAAATGAAAGGTGGAAAACTGCTGTTGCACAGTGCATGAACAAATCTACCTAATGCCTGAAAACCACACCATATTTCCCATTTTACTGCTAATGTTGACTTGTTTTATGCACAAACATATGGCACGAGATGGGTTTAAATTATTCCGTGTCTGTCTCTTCGAATGCAGCCGTTTCTCCTCTCCACCCGTAGATTAAATCCACAAAGACCTTCAATTGCAGTTCAAAAATCATTATCTCGCTTCTCTTCAGCCTCAGCCCTTTTGCTTTCGTCCATCAGCTTTTCTATATTCCCAGACTGCCTCGTGTCTGGAAAGCATTCACTGCATCATTATTCTCACTGATGGTCTCCTGTGCTCCATTACGCAGCCATGAAAACTTATTCCAGTATCTTGTATTCTTTCTAATTTCCCCGTTTATGAGCATTTTGTGAGGATATATCTGTGCAGATTCTCAATCATCGAGGTCATGGTAATCCTTGGAGCTTCAATAAACCTCCCATCCAAGAAGCTTCTTCAGTTTCTTCATTTATTTTTGCATCTGTATAGAAATTTGTGGTACAGAATGTTGCCTGTGGGTTTCATTAAACATTTCTGCTGACATGAAAGTCACTGCGAGGAGTGTCTTTGGTAAGAAATGGCTTCAGTGAATGTATCAGCATTCCTATGAGGTTTATAGCTTCTTCATTCAAAGCAACCCCCCAATCTGCCCGTGCAGGCTTTTAGTGAGATGCACGTCCATATAATAAAATATGCATCAACTCTTGTGACATACATTTCAAATCAGACAGAGCGTAGGACCATTTCTGAACGCATCGCCGCACATGCCTACTCATAATCTTGCATGTGATTACCTCAGCTCCATCAGCGCAGCCCCCCAGTGAGACTGGTTTTGCATCTAAATTTAGCCAATTGCAATAATGCTATTTCACATGTTTTAGCAGAGTCAGATACTTTATGGGGGAAATATCAAAGTGGTAATTATATAATAAAACCCCAAATAGCCTAATTCTGGAGTCAAGGGAGCGCTATAAATAGCTGCACAATGTATCTGAATTCTTTATGAGGCGGTCTATTTTTGTCTCGTGCCTTTTTCACAGCCAAGTTCATGCTGCATTAGAGATGTGAAAAACCCTCCTTTCGCACATGCACTTTTGAGGATGCCAATTTTGTGTTGCGGCACATTAATTACCAAGACAAATGGTGTTTTTCTTTCGCACAGCATCTTCTATTTTGATTCCACCAAGGAATCAGCATGCATACACTCTTGCAGACGTACAGTTGCCACCGAGCACTTGTGACAGCTTGTGTGCTTTCACATTTCTCACTGCAGGATCATTAGAGAGCAATCAAACTCACTGCAGATTTTTATGCTCTCAATGTGCCTTCCTGCCCCACAGCAGGTGACGGCAGTTATCCAGCCAGCATGGTGCTTCACTCTCCTTCACCCAACCTCGCTGTGACTCAGTGCCAAGCACTCTCCTCTGCAGCACTTTCACCATGACTAATATCTATAGCTATACCTTAAATCACCTTGAAGCCCTGAAGCTTATTGCCATATGGGAAGACTGAGGTCCATCACAGATGGAGGTTTGGCTTTTTCAGAATCATTTCCAAAGAAAATAATCTATACTGGTACAAATGATGATGGTGTAGGTTGCACATCCTGACGTAGTTTTACTGCAGGTGTCTCAGTCAAGTCAAAAGCTTATGTGTAGGAAAGTGACTCCTCAACAAATGGGGTTTGACTGGTGTCAATAACAGCGTGGCTTCACATTGTGCCTCAGCGTGAGTCATCCATACGGTACTGGAAAGCAAATTAGGTCTGCTGTCTCCGTGGGCAGCCAGTGGGTGTGTGGACAACACAGATACCGAGGCAGACATGAGGAGGTCAACAGACATGCCGAGACACAAGCTGACACACATTACGGCAACACACGCTGTGGAGCACACCTTAACGAGAGCTGCCTCTGTAAAATATTGTCTCCTCCCTCCGTCTCATGCATGTACATGCTACTCAAGGTTGCCATTTTTTCTGTTAACTCCTCCACCAAACAGTTTGACAACAGTGAGTCACCACTGCTGTGTCCCCACAGAAGCTCTAGTAGTTGAGTGACAGGCTTGACACAGCATGAACAGACCGATAAAGGGACCTGTTAGAGGACCAGACAGGCTTTTTGATGGAGTACTTGTGAAGGAGCGTGTCCTGAAGGCCTTTTCTTGAGATAGCAGGAGGGGAAAAAAAATTGTGTTATTTGTCAGCGTGAGCTTGACACATGGCTTGGTATTTGTTATTTCTGCAACACTTAGTGCTGAAATATCTTCATAACTCAGTGGAATCTACATTATCTCTTCTGATTTACAGAAAATGACATTTCAGGGGAAATGACAGTTTACTTTCTTGCATTGACTTAGCTGAGAAAAATGCACGTTACATATCTGTACAGTAATTAAGTGTGGCAATGCATAAGTACTGAAGCACCTTCATTTTTGTTGCTCGGGCTTTGTCTTATTATAAATTTCTCCAACAAGATTTTCACCCCGCAGTATTAAGAAAACCCGTACAAATGATATATCAAAACATGTGGCTTGATCAGGAATGGTGTGCTTTGTCTTTTGGTAATGATTTGTCATTTTATGAAATTCGTAACAAAAAAAACTGTATTAACAATCCCCTTAGAAATGAATGGAAAGTCAGCCAGACAGCTGTCAAAACCCAGCGATCTTTGGAGCCCTGTAGCTCTGGCGTATTTTACAGCATACATTTCATTCAAACAGGTCACAAGCCTTTGAATATTTTTCATTTATATCTGTGTTTTCACATCTTCTATGGATTTTATGCAGTCGAACTTTAAATTTTATGACATTTTGTACAGTCATGCAGAAATGTTAAAACAAACTTAATAGGGGCTTCTGAAATATGCTGGCTTTTCAGAATGAATTGTACTTATATAAACTATGCCTACTGTATAATCAAAGCAGGCACTTAGTAAACAGGTTATATCTCAAAGCAAATATGACAAGTTTATGACAGTTTTACAAAACAGCAAATAAGCACGTTGTTCAAAAACCGAACAAAATCTGCCAGATGTAATACTGTAAACGATTTTCTCAAATTTCACCCTCTTGGCTCCTTATCTCTGAGGTCTACTGATTTGCCATCTTATATCTCTAATGCCTGAATCTGATCATTTGTCCAGAAGACAATCTAGTCTAGAGATTCAGCTGCTGCTGCTTGTACTTGTGCTCCGAGCAGCAGGAGTTGTGTGACTGCTGGCCTGTGCGATGAATAATTGATTCCCTCTGGACCCCAGGCACACCATGCTAAAGGTTTTAATTTCCACACTTCTCCTTAGGAAACACTGTCATTGATTTTTACAAAGTCGTGATAGTGCCTTTGAAAGCTCATAGGTTGAGCACCGCAAGGGAGGAAAAATCCAAGGATGCCTCTTTGAGGAAGAATAAAAAAACACAGGTGGGCGTGGAGAAGGAGAGAAATAGATATTCAGTCCACTACTCACCAGAGCAGGTTGGAAGATGTTAACATCAAATGGAGGCGTTCTAGTGGAAAGTGGAGCACATCAAATGCCATTCGTACAGTTTTCTCTTTAGGGATATTTCAAACTTAAGAGAATCACAGGGGCCCACTGTGGCACTAATGTGAGTCTTGTCCTAACTATTCTCAGTTTACAAGAAGGAAACATGGAAAGAACATTATTCCAAAAAGGTCTTTTTTGCTCTCTTGACATCAGTATGATGCTTTTTTTTATTTCTGCTAATTAGATACTAATGTTTTAATTCTTGTGTTGGTCAATTCTTTTGATTGTTATTGGAACAAAATGTCCCTATCTGTTCTTGCTGAAAATCTGAAGTCGATATAAAGCAATGTTCTATCCTTGCATCCCCTCACAAATCAAACTTTTCACTCAGCAAACTGCACAGTGGTGAGTCTCAAATCATTTTCCAATCCCTTTTCCAGTTGTACGTGTCAGTTTGATGCAGTGACCTTAAAGCCTGACCGATAATTCTGGGTGCGATGCCAGAGAGCAGCGTGAAGCATCGTCACGCTCTGTGTTATAAAGCAGCTGACAGTGGAAAAAGACACTGTAAAACGCACGGTTAAGTTGCAGTCTGATGTGAATGCTTCTTTTTGTCGACCTGCTTGTTATCTAGTCCACTGAACACAAGTATTGACTGAGGAAGAAAGTTTCACAAGCTGTGCTGATAAAATGTGGAACACAGTGTGCTACGGGTCGGCTTAAATCAACAATATGTCACAGTATCAGGTGATATCAGTCATGTTTTGAACAACATGCAATTGTGTACACCTTCATATTTAAGATATCAAACACAGGATAGTTAATTCCTATCGAAAATGTATTTCACTTCATGGACACACACTTTTGTGTAGATCCTGGTTCTTCAAAACCCTGATTTTTAATAACATTTTTGTTAAAATTGCCCAGAAGCAACATCACACACAGTTCTGATAGAAAGAAGAAAATCTTGGCTTCCAATATTTCTTACAATAAATACAACCCTGCTGTTATGACCATGAGCTAGTTTCCTTATTTAAAACGTGTGGGCGTTGTTAAAGCAGCACTCTGGAATTTCACACTGTACTAATACAGTTATTATAGAGAGTTTTAAGATGCAACTTAGTTATTTCTCAAAAGAGCTATCTATTACAAGTATAAAAACTAGGTCTGTTTTATTAGTGTTACTTTTTCTTTACACACAAACTGAACAACAAAATCGATATAGAGCTGCGATTACAATTCTCTGTTGTGACTACAGCATAAAGGTCACTGCGACTGACCGTTCTCACAGAGGATAAATGCCATATAGGAAGAAGGCTCTTACTTGCCCTTCTCTCAGAGATTACTTTCATGCACTGTTATGTAATATATATAATACCGCATGCGCTGCTGTGGTGTATCTTCCAACAGATGTGAAGTGTCATTGAGAATAAGGGCTATCTCTGTGGTGACCCTAGAGTTATTCTTGTGCTTGTGGCTCGAGGACGGTCCTGTTGTGAAGCAGCGGGGGTTCAGATGCTTCAGAGCCTGTCATCTGATGGTGCTTTAGACACAGTATAATCCATTTATTATCTCATTCGCATTGCTAGAAGAAAGCGAATGATTTTTTGTTGTTGTTTAAGTCCGTAAATGGGCGTTATTTTTGCCATGAGAACACTTTTGGTGAAAGAGTTGTGACTGATCTGAGTGTAACCCTTGTAAAATCTCAACTACCTTCAATTATGTGAGTACAGTATGCATCTCACCCACATTCACATTTAGATATGAAGTACATCTAAATAGTGTAGCACTAAAGTAAAAGTCAAGGATGACAAATGTGACACAAGATACTACAATTTGTTCAGTAAAAATGGAAACGGTGGGCACACAAACTCTTCTCCGACCACTGGATACCAAAGCAGTGGAGTCAGATTATGGATGACTGTTCATCTAAAAACATCATGTTCAAGCTCCAGTTTTTGCAGCAACAGCACCAAAACTACTCCAAGTGAAGCACTTACACAATCTTAATTTGAAGTTCTTCATGAATAACTTCCCGTTATCTTCATTAATGAGTTAAACTGGCAGCAAACATTAGGGTTACTCATCATGTCAGCATCCATGTATAAACACTTATTGTCACATGTGATGATCTCTGAGTTGTTTGCATTGTGTTGCTGCTGAAGTGATCAGAAATTCAACATAAAGCTCCATGAAGTTGCAGATTCTACTGATAAGTCTCTGTAAGTTCATTGCTATGAGTGAGCCCTCTCTCACTGTCACTGTTTATTACACTGTCATTTGATACATTACCATTATTATAAAAGTTTTATTGTAAGTTGCTCTAAGTTTAGACTAGTTTGTCATAAATACAAATGATCTAAGTGAGAATAATTTTAAATTTCCTATTGTGATTCAAAGGCCTCATTTGCTGAAAGGATGGAAAGGAAGTGTAGGAAGTGATAATTTAGTCTTTTTAGGATCATGTGACAAGCTAATTGAAACAGGAATTAATTATGCAAGATATCTTAATTACCCCTGATGTAATCACATCTAAAAAAAACTGCCGCTATAAAGGTCCTCTGACTTTCCTCCCTTATCTGACAGACTGAATAGACTGACACTCATCATTATTTATCAGATCACTTTCATTCACTTTTCCCCCTACAAACTAAATGCAAAGCTGTCAAACATGTAGAAAGAGGACACAACAAATTGACACTGTTTAATAAATTCTAAGTCTCATCTCCACTCACCTCGATGATGGCATCCAGCTCGAGAGGAATGACACATGGGTATCTTTCCAGGAACTTGGCCTTCTCCAGGGTGATGCTGGTCTTCTGGCTGCTCTCAAACGGCTGCTCCAGAGCCCTGAAAGCCAGACCTCCACAGACCAGGTAGAGAACAACCACGACGAACACCGCCACCACCGTCTTCCATTTCATCACTGAGTGCAGCACCGTGGTCGAGCCGTCAAAGCTGGCGTCCATACTGGCCACCATGCTAGCGGAGCGGGAGGAGATGGACAGGCGAGGCAGCGGACAGTGACCATTGGCCTTTGGGTCACAGCCCATCGGGTTCTGCATGGTGGCCACGCTTGCCTGCACTAGACTGGACTTCACCACCCCCGGCTGGGCCTTTTTAGGAGGGACCAGGTTGGTCTGAACCGCCACTAAGAAAGAGAGTGACACGGAAGAGAAGATAGAATAAATGCACGTTATTTACTTTTTTGTTTAAGGGTAACAAGACAGAAAACATTACCCTTTGTCTTATGATTGTTGTAGGCGAACAAGCCTTGCCAGTTGTTTTGTAAGTGGTGCTTAAGCTTTAAGAAATGCATTTGAAATGACTGCACAGGGACATTTTCTTCATTTGCTGTGCTGATTTCTTTCCAGATCCCTGCGTGTGTCATTTGTCTCAGACTCTGATAACCAATCTGTGGCGACAGATAATGAGAAAGTTAAAATTAATGTGTGATATGAGTTTAATAACAGTAATAACTCCCACCTTTTAGCTTTCCTATGACCTACATTTCACATCTAATAACAGCAAGGAGGCATTGCTTTATCCCGACATAAACATGAGCTCATCACAGCAATTAAAAAAGTCTATTGCCTCCTGTATGAAGCTATAAAAAGCAGTTTCTCCCTTTGACTCTGGGCAAATAAAGCCAACAGACAAAGCTACATTGTGCAGCTGAACCACAGCAAGACTTTTTGTACCCTTAAAAATCTGACCAGACAATACACTGGACAAAAAAATCCACATTATTTTAGTTTGTAATAGTATGCTTTTGAATTATTTACTGTTATTTTATCTGTTTATTAGTTGAAATTACCTATATTATCTACTAAAATCACAGAAAATGACTCTATCTTTTTTTACAGTAATATAAATGAATATATGCTAACAGTAAAAAAAAGTTTAAAAAAATGATATATTTTTTACAAATGTTAATTAATTCTTTAACAGCATATGATTGTATATTTAGACTGTTTTTATAGAATCTAAATCAGAAAAAAAACTTTTTTTTTACAAAAATGCTAAATAATTTTTAAAATTGTTATGTTGGATTTCATATAATATCTAGTAAAGTCACAGAAAAGTACATTAATTTACACATTGACTGTAAAAAACAAAACAATATATATATACACTACTGTTCAAAAGTTTGGGGTCACTTAGAAATGTCCTTAGTTTATATATATAGTTTTCTTTCATAAAAAAAAGTGACATATCATGAAAACTCATACTTTTATGATCTCATCATTAAATAACATTAATTGAAAAAATCTGGAAAAGTGAATCAGCAGCCTTAAATGACTGGATGAAGATCACACAATCATTTAGAAACACTCCACTGACACCCCTCATAGTATCCCGATGTTAGGCGGAGGTGAAAATTGAGTTATTCTCTTCGCAGAGAAGCAAGATTCAATTTTTCCAACAGGGCATGAGAGAGGGATAAGTACCACTATTGACCACTGTCTTCTCGGTGAGTTTTGTAATAAATGTATGTGTGCTGCAGCAGGTCAACCATGAAGCAAACAGCACCAAGGAGGCAGGCAAATTTAGATTCCCTTAATGTATATAAAGCCTTGTATAAGCTTTCCAGAACTCTGGCCTTCACCTCGGACGCCCCCGCTTCTCTCAGATAGGAGTACATGGAGAGCCTCGGAGCCATGGGCGGAGCCTGTGGTCTGTTATGATGCAACCCTCAAAGGTAGGAAAGAGAAATGGATTTGGTTGATGGAGGCTCACTTTTGTTTAATGGGATGAGCATCGCTTATGGGGTATGGTGAAATAAATGCAGTGTACACACACACACACACACACACACACACACACACACACACACACACACACACACACACACACACACACACACACACACACACACACAAATGATGAGTCAAGGACGTCCAGGAAGTGTCTGACTCTCTGATCCAGGAGCTATGAATCTAGTTAGTTAATCCCTTTATCATGAGTGAATCAATAACAGCAAAGTGGTGCCACAAGCTTATAGGCATGGTGCAAAGCGAATCCTTTCAGGTTATAGTATATGTTTCTGAAAGGGCGGTGCCAGTTATTTTTAGAACATGAGATGAATTAGAAAATTAAGACCAAGAAGTGAAGCAGTTAACAGATGTGTGATCAGTACCTCATGCTGTATTTAGTGAGGTCACTTCCATGGATGCAGAAGAGCACCTACTGGTAAATGAATTGCAAATAGTGTCAAAAGAAGTCCATAACTTTTCTTCCTGAGTCCTTAATTGCTTTTCATCTCCTCTCGTGAGTGAAATTGAATAAATGAGCTATAAAGCAGGGTAGCAGGAGCTATAAGGGGAGAAAGCTGTAAATCACATATTTATTCAGTTCAGTCTATTTAGGTGTCAAAAATATTAATAATTACACATAACTATTAAGAATCTATAATTTAGATCATGCAATAAAAAGCCAAACTGAAATGAACACAGTTTGGTTTGCATTTCACATTTCTGAGGCAATGTGCCATTAATCTAAGATCCATTCCGAGCCACAGAAACAGCTCCACATTGATTTTTGCAAATTAAATAAGGCCTGAGTGGAAAGCGGGGCTTTTTATCTGATAGTTTCGGATGCTCTCTTTTAGCCTTCACTCTCTGCCTCCAGTATGTCTGGTCAGAACAGAGGAAATGCTTTTATATATATATATATATATATATATATATATATATATATATATATATATATATATATATATATATATATGTGTGTGTGTGTGTGTGTGTGTGCCTTTGATGAGGTACATTTGTGATGTCGCTATTGTTTTTGTCAACATTTCAGAATGCTGAACCTCCATATTTTGTGTGGGAATTAGATGAAAAAACTCCACAACCTAAGTTTAGTGATAGTAAACATGTAGAATTTCAGGTTGGCTAAGTTTGGCTCTCGGCCCAGTTATTCCAGAATGTACTGGACAGGTTGTAGGCGTTTAAATTCACCAGCTGAGCCTCAAAATGAAGCGTCAAGTCGCTCTGAATAACACATGGAGACCAACCCTTCCGGCAAAAATTATTTCAAAATAAAAACTTTGCTGATGAGGTTACGCAGCCTGTTCCTCGTTGTACCTTTTAACAGCATTTTAACAGCATCTTTCAGCATTTTTAATTTAAATAGAGACTATGGATCATGTAAAAGTACTATTATTGGAAAGTATAACCTGGTGTAGAGAAAGCAGTAAAGTTCAATACTTGTATTTTCACAACTTCTACAGTCTCACTCGTTGTTATTTCTGCTCGCTTGACACTATTGAACCCTGCATCCAGCAGCGCTGTATTGCAGCTTCAATTGAGCAAAGGAAGGATGGAGAATATAAAAACCCCAGCCTCTTTGTCTTCAATAAATGTTTCTTTTGTTTTGCAGAAGCAAATACGAGAAACGTCTCTACTAATAAAAAACAACACGCAAATAAATAACAAATGAAAGCTTTGTAAGTCGGTGAAAGAGGTAGTCTGATGCGATTGCGTCTCAGCTTGCTCCACGAGATGTTACTGAGATTAGGAGTAGCCCCCTATTAGATTACAGATATTTTAAAGTTAGTAGAAAACATAATTCACTAACCTTGTTCTGGGTCCCAGTTAACTTGTTTCCTCGGGTTTTCTATCGGAAATTTCATCTTTGTTTTTGTTCTCAGTCAAAATGTCAGTAGTCTAAATTTATTCAGCACGACTGCCAAATCACACAATAACACAAAAATCACGAGAAATTCCTCTCCGGCATCTTCGGCGCATCCTCATCTTGTTTGCGTGGAAGTGGGTGTAAATTGTAAAGAGGAATCAGCGCGTCGCAGAACCGCATTGTCTGCCCTCCCGGTACCCCCTCCTCTTTTTTTCTCCACCTCGCCTGGACGCGTGACGTTCGTCTGACAGACTGAGCTACTTGTGACACCTTTCTCACTGAGACCGTCGGTCCAAACCACATCCCATCTCACTCTCAGACACACACACGGCAGTGGTCCGGTCCAAAAACACAGCCGGAGCGCGTCCAACCAGGCAACTTTACGCACGCGTTACACCAGCCAAGCAAGAACAACGGGAGATGAAGCTCTCCTCCCTTCATCACCCAAAGCGCACCACTCCACCTGCTTTTACTGTAAATGTGAATCGAGCTTTGCATCAGCTACATTTCCACGAATTGCTGAAATCGATACTCACTCTTGTATGTTGGCTCCAAACGGGGTTATCCTCTCATCGTTTGGCAACCGGCGACTGAGCACATGGCGCAGGAAGGCAAGTAGGGGATGTAAAACACCAAATCAGCGCCTGACTTTAACCATTACATCATTCACATGTATGGGAAAATGAATTATTTATTGAGTTCAGTTGTTAAAACACGTCACCTCCTTCATCCGGTTAGGCTCCTGAACCGTGTACTGTGTCAGATGGTTGGGCAGACTGTAGGAGACAGTTTATAAAGAGGCTACTTTAAAAAATGTAAGTACATCCCAGCTAATGGGTACTTTTTGCCCTTTGTAATGATGAAATTCATCCAAAACGTAAGACTTTTCATTGTAGACTACATGTGGCTAATGTCTTGTTTCATTCATAATTTATTTTAATTCTGTTTTATTTATTTATTTATTTATTTTTATCATTTCACTGATTTCAATAGACATTTTATTCATTTTTTAATGCCTAATAATTAAATAAAATAGCAATAGTCTTTTTTAGTTTTGTCATAATTATACAGTGATGATCGCAAAACTATAAGGTGCAAGTGCAAAATAACAAATATTTTGAGTTTTTTTATAGCACAAATTGAACAGAACACAATAGGAGAAAAAAAACAAGCAAACAAGCACATTGTGCAGTAAATGGATTCAGCAAGTAAAACAGCATTGAAAATAAAAGATAACAGCAGAATTCAGCACATGGGCACTGAACACAGGTGTAACTGCCCGCTATTTGCTGTTTTATTCAGAACAATAACCAGTTGTTTTTTTCTACCTGTGCCTTTCCTGCTAAGACAAACAGCATAAAATCTTCTTTGAGATTTAGTGAATAACAAGACCAAAAGTCACATTAGATTCATTCAGACAGCAAAATGACATGTAAAGTGTAACACGGCCTCAAAGACTAGAAGTGTGATGTTGTGTCCAGACACATTTCGTTACTGGATTGTCACTATACAGGCTGAATCTGCATCTTCATTGTTCCTCAGTTTAGCAAAAATGTAAAATACCTGTTATTTTCTGTACTTATAAAATGCAAGTTAAGCTTTGTTCATTTTAGAGGATTTCACTGGAGTTAACAAGACTTAACTCGCATTAGAAAACATTACTGGCTCAGATAACGTTCATATCTAATGTCATTAAGTTTTAGTGTGAAGCATTAATTGATCAATTTGCATCTGTTTGCGTCCGTTAAGCGGATACTGATACTATCCAATAGTACAACACTGTCCAGCCAGTTTCACATTTTGCATGTTACATTACCACTTTGAAAGTCACAATCTTTTGCGGGTGTAGTATCTCATCTGAGACATGTGTTACTTAATAAGTTAATAGAATGGAATCTGTTTTGTCTGTTGTAGTATCTGACCAGTAACTTGTGGGAAAACATACATTTCCTTTTTCCTTATGTAAGCAGGTGGTCTCTGACCTGAGATGTGTTTTTGTCTGGGACTGTTTGTGTTAAAGTGGCTTCTGTGCCTGGGAGATCGTAAAGTGAAGTGGGGCCTGTCATTGAAGGGAAGCCATATGTTACGTTAGGTTTCCATAAATTAACCGATATCAGTGAGTGCCTTCTGTTATCCCAGAAGAGAAACTCTGTGTTATGTTGATTTAGGGGTGCATCCTGTTTCTCACCACAGTCGTCAGATGTTGAGATCATGTCCTTCACCAGAAGGGTATAAAATGACCTCTAGCTCATCATTCTGAGAGATGTTCGTATTGGCTGTGAACCTCCACAGGCAAACCATGGGGCCTGTTCAGATGCTGTCTTTTTATAATAAAATCATATTAAAAGCAACAGTGTCACCGGACGTGTTATTCAACATCGGCACATCTAAGAGAAACCACGACATGGGCAAATGACGCAAGAGGTTAAAAGGTCTGTCACACAATACAAGGAACATGGCAGAATTAACAATATGCTGCTGACAGAATGTTCCCATGGTTGACGCGTAGTCACTAAAATCATAACTTCTATTTGCTGCACTTGGACAGTTTTTTCCACTGCCACATTGTCGTAAATGAAGCCACCGAGGGTTGTGGTTTTCTCGATAACGGCACACCATGGTCAATTCCAGCTGTGCAGTAATAAAGAAGATAATGGCCTTGGTGCATCTGGTAGATGTCTAGGACCGAGGAGAACATCATACAGATCCTGAATTAATAATCACAGTCCTGCTCTTATTAGCTACACGGACAACCAGCCTGGTTCAGTCAAGGTCAGTAACTGGACTGAGATGTAATACGTTAACCTCACGTCACCAAAATCAAAGTGGAAGTTGCACAGACATGCACAGTCAGACCCTTTCATATAAGACACAAGACAGAATTGTATGTAGTTTCTTGTTTAGTGGTCCTGTTTTATTCATACTTGCTGGCTTACAGGGACACCTGAACAGAACTGATGCATTATTAATGTCATCAGAAATATCTGTGCTTTTTTCTGTTATGACAGTTTAAAATATCTGCAGTGAAAATGTCCCATAATTAACTGTCTGCACTGACATCTCAAAAAAAACGGTAACGCATTCACTTCAATATTTATTCATTGGATGGGAAGTGTAGCAGCTTCAGTTATCTCTACACAATTACCAATAGGTCTCACTTTATGACAACATAAAATCACAGTCATAGTTATTCCTATATCTTCTCTCAGGGGGTGCATCATAGGGAAATGACATTTGATTCAAGAAGCCCAGAGGCCCTTACAAGCAAGACACTAAGAGGGTTGTTTTTAAATAGCCAAACATTTTTAATAGCATTGGTGTCTACTCGGTTCAGGATAACAGTTGTATATCAGTGCATCAGTGCAATTACCAGGGAAATTTTTGTGTAATCTTGCTCTTAATGGGCTTTTATTGTGCTTTATGGGTTTTTGCTGGCTGTGCTTGCAGCGAAAAATGAAAAATGAAATTGTGTGGTCACGATTAAACAAGTAAAACTGTCTTTTACATCAATGTTTGCATGAGGAGTTAAAAACATCTTTAAAAAAATCTGACATTATGGAAATAAAACAGACAAAACTATGAAAAACTGTTTGACTTATAATAAAACCTCATTGTTTGCCTCAATCTTTCTCCACATGGTCTGTTTCTTATGCAGAATGTTCAGACCAAGAAGTCCCTTAGTGTTAAAACACAGATATTTACACAGGATTGTCATTTTACCTAAATGCTAGATATCCTAGGTACTCCTATAAAGACTGAAAGATTAGATCAGACTTCTGGGAATGGTCCTCTGGTGGGTCTGATTACAGCTAAAAGATAGGAATATATATATAAGGATTATTTATATACACATATGTACTTGAAAGACCCCCAATAATATATGGAGTCCCACAAGGATTGGTTCTTGCCCCCCTTCTTTTCAATCTGTATTGCTTTCCCTTTGCAAGTTTGTGAAGACTTCAGGGTTGCTTGTCACTGGTATGCAGACAATATCCTGATCTATCTAGGGCTCTTACATTGTCTTGATGAAATCAAAAAAATGGATTGCATCAAAACCTACCTCACCAGACTAAAGATGAGGCTGGCATGAATTCTATTTGGCAATTAAGAAGTAAGTCTTGAGTCCTGGCCACTAATTGAATTGGATCTAATTGGAACTAATTGAAGAGGATCTAAATTTTAGCTGCTATGTTGAAGTTGTGACTAAATCCTCATTCTATCATCTTTGAATCTTGAACTTTTTGGTCCAAGTAGGATTTAGAAGAACTAATCCATGCCTTAATAGCTTGTAGATTGGACTAGTGTAATGCAGTCCCAACTTCCCTACCTAATAAAACCCTTAAACATTTGCAAAACATTCAAAATACTGCTCCTGTAATACTGACAAACACCAAGAGGAGATTTTTACATTTCTGCCCTGGTAAAAATACAACTCAGTTTAAGTCTCTGAATGGTTTGGGCCCAAAATATATTGTAGATATGTTTGCTGAGTACAATCCTATAGGGTCTCTCAGATCTGCAGAAACTGGTCAGTTAGTGATGCCCAGAGTCCAGAATAAACTCGGTGAAACGGCGTTTTGTCAATATGCTGCACACTGCTGGAATCAAGTCCCCTTGGAATTTAGATCCGCATCTACTGTAGCCAGCAAGCTAATGACTGTTTTGTTTTTTCCCCTCCTGTTAATTAATCAGATTTATTTTTGTAAAGTCTGGCTAAACTGCCTGTACTTTTATTAAACTTGTCTTTTTTCCTTCTTTACTCTACACATCATTTGTCTTAATCATGTTAATTTTCTGATTTTGTGTCTTTTTCAGCAGTTTCAGTTGTTGTTTGTAATTATTCCATACAATATCTGTGCACTTTGTTCAATTTGTCTGTGCTGATTTTATTTTATTTTTTAAAACGTTTGTTCTTATTTCATTTGCCTAATTTAGTTCATTGTGTTGTATTTTGTCATATTTTATTTATATTTATTTATTTTGACTTTGCCTATTAAGGACTTTGAATAACCTCTGTGGATAATAAACGTCTGCTAAAAACAATTAAGAATTTCTTGCAACATCTATTTCCTGCATTTATCGCTTGACAAGCAATGCACAGTAAATTGTGTGTGTGTGTGTGTGTGTCTATGTCTGTGGTGCATCCTCACGTACGCATTTACGTGATGACGAATCATAGCAACCAGCATGGCGACGGAGTAGCGTTGCTTCGCCTCTCATCTGCTTAAGCTAGTTTAGGCTGCTACTTTTACGTTAATTGATCTTTTTTTTTTTCCGTCAACATGTTTACAGTGAAGTACACTGACGTTTCTGGATATATCCGTGCTCTGCCGTCGCTGCATCGGAATACTTCTGCGGAAAATGGGATACGCTGAGTGTAGCGTTATCATGGACTCGAGAATAGGTATGCAAATGCTATTAGCATTGGCTAGCTGTGGAGCTAATCTGCAGATGGAAGCATATTAAAATTGTGCTTAGACAGCTAGTGAAAGATAAACTCATGCTGACTGTATCACTCACGAATGTGGCTTCAAGTCAGTCTACGATGGCCACTACTGACATTGCCTGTACTCATTAGGTTCAAAAAATTCAGTGTAAAACCAAAACAGGAACATTAGCTTGCAATACGATGCCTCAGTTAACGCCAGCTAACATTAGGTGAAATTATCTTCGTTTCTACCATAGTATATTTCGTTTCTTTCATCACTGTAATCTTAAAATACGTCAACAACCCGTAATTTGCGAAACACATTAAACGCCCAAATAAGAAAAAAAATGTCCACCGATAACACATACTTGTTGCTTTGCACATGCTCATAATTATTTTGTATTATAAGATAAGATAAGATAGACTTTATTGATCTCGCAAAGGAGAAATTTACCGTTACAGAGCTCTTAGGAACAAACAGAGGGGTGCAAAAAGTCACGAAAGGTGCACCTAACAACATTTATAAATTTACTTCAACGACTTTTTAGATATGTTTTAGATTGTGTAGTCAGTACAGATCAGAACATGCAAACCTTGTCATTACAGGTTATTAAGGACTGGCGGGACATCTTGAATTTTTTTTTGTTGTTGTTTTACTAACCAACATTCAAAAACCCAGAAGGTGTTCAATGTACAGCAAACAAAAGTGTAAACAAATAGTACATGCCACAATCGAGAAGCTGTGTGCACCACATGTTATATATATATATATATGTATATATATATATATATATATATATATATATATGTATATATATATATATATATATATATATATGTATATATATATATATATATATGTATATATATATATATATATATATATATATATATATATATATGTTTGATAATTTAAACAGTCTTTTCTAAGGAGTCAGCTGGTCTACATGCCTTTATGTTCATTGCAGAGAGTGTATCATCTGGACTGGGGTGCAGTCCCTCTACAAGAGGACAGAGTCTAAAAAGTAGCCGTGAGTACTAATACACTCTAATAAGTATTTGTCATTTATAAGATAAGAGCTTCATTTTTTAATATGCTTTATGTTGTTTTGTGTTTTTAGCTTTCTGTCCTCGCTCCTCCAGCAAGTTGACACAGTCCATCATTAAGGACCACATGGTGTCTCATTACAAGAAAGTTTACTCGGCGAAAGGTGAGCTACATGGCAGGCTTACAGTACGATCCTTACAGTGACTTAGATGTTTAGGTGCTTAAAACATGTATCGCTGTTGAGTGACAATTATAATGACATTTTTCACCTTGTTCTGCAGCTGCCGTTGATGCCTCAGTACCGAAAAGCCTGCTGTATAGTGTGAAGTGTAAGTATCAGACATTAAATTATATATTACCATCACATTTGAATATAAAATGAAACTCAACCCCCAGTTCTCATCTCCATTGAGAATATTTTCTTCTTGTACATGATCACAATTGCTCACTTGATGTATACAGACTGCAGAATAAAGTGCAGTAAGTATGCATTTTGAATTGCGGTTGCCCAAAGTCATTCCAGGAAAATTAAATAAATTGCAAGGCAATTAAAGAAGATGTTAAGGAAAAAAATGTAGTATATTATTGCATTACTTTGAAGAACAACATGTGGATACTTTGAACGCACCATATTTTGAATTAAAACTTGTTACTGTAGGTGAAATACTGAGCTGCTCTGCTGCCACTGTGCAGAATAGACCATCCTGTGTCTTTGTTCAGTTTTTAATTACCTATTTACAGACAATGACCAAATCAGACAGGAGCGGCTGAGGAAAGGGGGTCGTCCCCATTCTGCTCAGTCTCTCTCACAGAGGACCAGCAGAACTTCCTGCTCCTCAGCCCAGGTAAGAAACGACAGAAGAGTCTCTGACGTGTTTTGTCGTTGTTTCATTTAATGCTAGCATATCTTTAATAAAGTGTAGGCCTCGTGTCCTTGCCTGTGTTATTACAGGCAGATGTAAAGCTTTAAATGCAAACCCCACAAAATTTGACATTCAGGTTTTTTTTCAGTCTGCACAGTATCTCATTAAATACATGTTTGCTTTACAGAGTAGATTATCTGTGCAGTATGATGACAGCCCCTACCTCTGTTCGAGGAGCTCCATGGTGTCCAGTCCGAGGTTCAGCACCAGCTTTAATGCCAAGCAGATAGTTTATCCATCCTGTAAAGTCAATTCTCATCACATCCGCCCGGCATCAGAAATTGAGTACCGAAGTCCAGAGGCAGCTGTTAGGAGAAAGCAGTCGACATGTTCACTGGGAGCTTCAGGAGATCAGAGTTGCTACAAGACATTCCAGGACCCTGTCCAGAAGACTTACAGCGGAGACTTGCTCCAGAAACATTCACAGCACTTTACCGGAGTCAAACCATTCACTCCCAAGACTCTGAAATCAGATAAGAGTTCATATCTGTCAAAATATCGCTATTACAGAGCACCACAAGGGAAACCTACTCAGGATTGTGGCAGCTCAAGACTGAAGCGACAGGAGACGTATCATGGAAGGTACTTAGTAAATGTCTTAATGAGTCTCAAAGTATAGCAACAGAGATGTGTCTTTAAAACATTTCAGGGTGTGTAGGAAATGTCTTATTACATCTTTAATTTTGTTGTTTTTATGCAGCACAAAAAACAAGGAACACACACGGGAATTTGATGAGCCATCTCAGGTAATTTTGAGGATCAGATCTGATGACTAAGACAAATGTTTAAGTGATACTGAATAGTCCTATTATAGTGATCTCCTCAAATTGCCTTCTGGGCGAATTCGTGACTCAGGGTCAGTAATGTAACTTATTGTCCCTTTTGAAATGCTAATAACGAAGTGAAACTGAAGCTTTTACAGTCGCACAAGCTAAAGTATGTATCGAATCAATAGAAAACCTTGACAAAATAGAATATACCTTTTCATTTTCCACCCTGTGTTGCTTGCAGGAATTTATTACAGAGCATGAGTGGTCTGAGGATGAGTTCAATGGCACATATTTATCATCATCAAGGCATCAGAGTCGAGCAGCCAAGAGCAGAGAGCGTTACTTCTTTGACTCCTCACCAAGGTGACTTCATGAAGTGGAAACAGCTTGTTGCAATTTACTCTTGATTCTTAATATTGTACTTTGTGTATTTTCTTGGTTAAAGTTCTAAAAGAATCTGAATCTCATCTTTTAGGTTCTCGCCAGAACGAGGAAAATCTCCCAATTTGAGGAATATATCGGCAGAGTAAGTTGTGTGTAATGTCAAATACCTGTCCAGCTTCAGATTGGTGACACAGTAAGTTTCTATATGTGTCAAGATTTGACACTGGTGATTTAGTGAACCTCCTAAAAGAATGTACTCTCTGTTAAAGAAATGATTCTCATCTGTTTCTCAATAGGGAAGAAGAATTGATGTACCTTGAATTCATTTCTGCTGTAACAGAGGATATCTTGTCCAGGGGGCATATCTCTGAAAGGTTTTTTTTTTCTTTTTTGTTGATTATTTTCTATAAAGTAGTCGGGATTTCAAACATTTCTCTTCCTAATGTCAGATTACAGATTCATATGTCTCTCATAAAATGACAAGTCTGTTCCATAGATGGCTTATTTTAAACTCCTGGATAATTATTGAAGCGTACTTGTCTTTGTCCTCTACAAGGGTCCTAGACCGGGTGATAAACCGACATATTGACATGAATCTACATAAGCTTGATGAGGTCAGTGTGTAACTTTATACATGTCACCAAATCTGTTGAGCAATTCTTGTTTAGGTCTTCTTAAGTTCTTCTCATGCACCTTATGGTTTGCTTGTTTTCAGGGTAAAATGCGCCATCTTCTGGAAGTGCTGCGTAAAGATTTTGAAGAACCAGCCAACATCTCCAGTACACAGCTTGAAAAAAAGAACGATCTGCTCGATACACTGCTGCCATATCTGGAATCAGGGGGGAAACAAGTAAAAACCAAAGAAAACAATGACTTGTTCCCTTATGCGTCACTGATCAAAAGCTACGATTGTCCAGATTATGCTCATCCCTTGCTGCTGTCTACACCTCTTCATTCTCCGGAAACAACAACTTTGGCAACTGAAATAAATGAAAACCACAAGGAGGGTGATGAGGATGAGGAAAAGGGCTCGCCTTTGCTGAGTGAGCACGTTACCGATAACACAGGAAACAGTGAGGAGGACTTCCGGCACATTGACACAGCTGCAACCTGCTGTGTCAGCAATGAAAACCATGAGTACGCCAACACAAACGATCAAGAACAACCCGAGAACCGTTCCGATGGACAATGTGAGGAGCTGGAGGATCTGGGAAGACGTTTGTCAGAGTCGCTGCATGTGTCTAGCAATACACACTGTGAAAATACAGAGACTGTCAGTGAGCAACATACAAATACAGTCGCTTCTGTCAGTGATGATGAGTTCTAACTTTTGCTGTATTCAGGGATTGAATGCTCAGGGGTGTTTGGTTACCAGAATATTGTTGCTACAGAGATGAATGTAATATGTGGAATTTCTAAAAGTTTAGTTTTGTATATAAACACTATTTTCCATGTTTTGTAAGCACCACTGAAAAGGTGTTGTAGTAATTTGGATTTTTTAAAAGATATTTTTTACAAAAGCGTGCAATGAAAATGTCACACAAGTAAACCAGAGACTGGAATGTCTTATTTTGTAAAATGGTTACACATGACCGATGCTGCAACCCAATTTCAGAATGATGCTCTTGAAGTTTAAAATTATTACCCCATAGTGTTATGATTTATGGATTTGCAAAAGGATAGATGTGTGGAATTCGTGGCATCCTTTCATTTGACAGTGAATTGCAAGTGATGTAGCTGCAGTTAACATTTTCAGACCGTAGAAACAAATCTCTGATAAGAAAATGTAGCCTACATTTGTTAAATGTGTTTGAGTTGACATAAACCTCTGACATGTAGCTAATAGGAGTTGACTGTCACCAGAAAGTGTCTTTTCAATTGCAATAAATTTCCTATTCTTCTTCTCTTGCATCTGATTAATTAGACTATTGTTATTACAAACTGTTAATCACTCAGTCTACAATCACCAGCAAATATGCAGGCAGAACCACATGTGAGGATATTGACTGGGGACATTTTGCCAACAAATAAACAGGGGAACTCTTAAATCATTATACAATTCTAAGTGTTTACGGTTTCAGCTGCCGGGTGAGCTTTGCGTCAGTGTAAAAGGTAAACAGACAGGTCTGTGGCCAGCAGTTCCTGACAGCTGTCCCATTTCTGGCATTTTCACCGCTCGGCATTCCAGCTGTCTGATGTCATTGCCCTGAAAACCTCCGCGTATTCCTCCGCCGGAGTGGAACTATAATGGATTTGAAGCTTCTTTTCATGACAATACGCTTAGCTATATAAGTTTGTGTAATTTCAAAGTAGAGTTTAAGTTAATTTACGTGCAAATCGTGGATAAATTATCTACAGAAGCTAAAAGTATCAAAGCAAAAGAGCGGCGGATGTAGACCGAAAACACTTGTTGCTCTTCCAATCCCAGGAAGCGAAACACGCTTGGAACTTGAGTGAACTGTTGGAGCAAGAGGCATGGGGTGCTACGTTAGTTTTGAAACAAACTACGGGCTAATAAGCGTCCACTAAATACGGATAAATATCTCCAACAAAAAGCAGAAATTCAGCGCTCCTGATGGCGGAGCCCCTAAGGACGGAATAGTACTTGGACTGCTAAATAGCATCTGGTGGCTAACGGTAATGTTTTTTTCCCCAAAATATATACCGGCGACGTCAGCTTCCCTAGGGTGTCGTCTATTTGCTGGAACCTGTGTTAGCATGTTAGCTTTAAAGCTAATTTAACGGCAGCTGTAGTTTATGCTGTGGCTGTGTTGGAAGTGAAAATGAGCTGTAGCTTGTTAGAACGAGTAAACCATGTGGAACACGCTGAAATGAATGGATTTAGCACTCTGGAAAGTTAAACTGTAATGTAGTTAATTTGAAACTTGAAGGATGCACAGTTGAGGTGGAAAGGAGCAGGGATTTTAGAGTAGCTTTGCTGCGTATTGGCTGTGGTCGGTGTTTGGATCAGACTATTCGCAGGAAAAGGATTAATCTAACCACAAGCATGGAAGAATGACTCGAAGGTCTTGTTAAATTAAACGTAAATTAAACGGGTCAAGTCGTCTTTAATTTCTACATAAAGTTGCTTTTTATGCGTTATCCAGAGTTGCAGCTTTAAACATAGACTGTTACAGAAACGGTCAAGTTGGCAACAAAACGCAGCATTTAAGAGGATTACTTATAGGAAATGCCATGTGTTTGTGTGGTCTGACATATGCTTTACGGTGACATAACAGGTGTCGTGACACAAAAGCCAAAGTATAGTCGCATATTTTTAAGAGATAAGAGTGACCACAGGGAAGTTGTGTGTCAGCCTGTGTTGCCTCCCCTTTCTCAAGACTGCGTTTGTTGCGTTAGGTTTTGGTGTGTGTTGTAGTGTTATGGATATGCTTTGAGATATTCTTGTCTCACTTTTCAGATCCGTCAGATGATGACCCACGTGACTCGTTACCATCTCCCTATACTCGATCGGACAGCAAGAAAAGTACCCTCTGTGGACTAAGTGAAGACCCCCTTCTCTCTCTTTAAGAAGCGTGAAACATGCCCTTGCCATTTGGCTTAAAACTCAAAAGGACTCGAAGGTATACTGTTTCAAGCAAGAGCTGTCTTGTCACTCGGATTCAGCTTCTCAATGGAGAGTTTGTTGAGTTTACACTTTCTGTGGAGAGCACTGGACAGGAATGTTTGGAGGCAGTTGCCCAGAGACTCGAGTTAAGAGAGGTATGTATGTATGTGCCTTCATGCAATACAAGTACTGATTGTTCGCTCCTATAGATTCGTTTTAAGACTTGCTATTTCAGCAAGAAAGTATTCTGGTTGAGGTTTTCCTCTGGTCACATTCTTACTTGGCAATGGAGGGCAGAACAGAAACCAAGATAACCAGCTTGTCATTGTTAACTAGTATCATCTCTCAAAATACTTGCCCCCATTATGGCATGGCTTACATATTTTTACATATAGGTACATATGTAAAAAAAAAATGTTTTACGTTTTTGTAAATTTAATAAAAACAAGCACCATCTCATACAAAGTTTTGTCAGTGAAAAGCATTTCTGAGTCAGCCGTGAATAATGTACTGAAGTTCATGTATGCATTGTGTTATTATGGTCACATGGTGACACCATCCCTAAGTAATGAACTCGACAAGATATGAGCCCTCGTGCTTTTACACTCAACTGTACTTCAGATTTATAGTGAGACTACTGAATATACATACAATCACTGGAGTCTGCAGTATGTTCAAATGTTCATGCTCTATAATTTAACAAAGTTTCATTTGTCAGCCAGTCTGGCTAGCAGTGCTAGTGGTAGGCCTCCACCCTTGTTTCATTTTTGCCACATTGTTTTTGATGGCATCAGCGGTCATTGTGCAATCATGTGGTTTTCTCAGATGGTTGTCTTTGATAAAAAAAATTATGCAAGTTATGTCACTGTAATTGATCTAGGAATGAGACTGACAGATATTTGTTTTCAGTGATCAGACAACCAAAGTCTATGATAACACTTCAAACACTACAGATTGCAGGCTTGTGCTTTGGGTGTTAGTAGGTACTGTGTTTTTTGATGCATGTTAAAATTTACTTGGGTCTCGTGTTGGCAAAATGTAATGAGGTCCACAAATCTCTTTACAGTGATCTGTATCTATGTATCTTTAGGATAAATGGAATATTTGCTGTCTTATTTGCTCCAGACCATTATTTTTCTAACTATTGTAAAAAGAAAAAAAAAGTCTGAATACTGTTTACACAGTGGTTATTCATCACTGATGTTGTCTGGTGTACAACAGTTGGCAAATGTTTTCTTTAAAAATTGTGGTAGAGGTGTGGCTGTAAATCACAGTGGGTCTCTTTCAGCTACATTGTGTACAGCAAGCCTGCAGGGGTTACTTCTCTTACCAGTGTTCAGTGGGCGATGTTCAGACAGTCACAAGATAAAACCATATAAAGTCTGCAACTTTTCTTGTTGGAGTTTTTAATGTTTCAGATACGCTATAGATGATTAAAAGAAGACCTACAAATTTAAGCTGTCACATAATATTGTTTTTAAATTGATATATAATACTGTATATGCTATGGTAAATTTGTGTTCATTTTAATTATTAAGGGGTAAAACTGAGTTAGTCTTTAAGATGTACAGAATGCTCTAAATTTCGTTGCTGTTTTTTGCTACAAGTGTTGAAGGTAATATGTCTTCTTGTTTTCTTTTCTTGTTAGATAACGTATTTCAGTCTGTGGTACTTCAACAAGCAAAACCAACAGAGATGGATTGACTTGGAGAAGCCACTGAAGAAGCAGCTAGACAAATATGGGCTGGAGCCCACCGTTTACTTTGGAGTCGTGTTTTACATACCCAGTATCGCCCAACTGCAACAGGAGATCACAAGGTGACCCGTACCAGGAATAAGCCACTAATTTTATCAGTATTGTAGCTATTTGTCAGTGAAATAAAAAGATGTTTCAAATCTGAAATGAATGTGAGACGAAGTTTTGAGTAGCCACATTAAATGTTTGAACAGTTATAGATTTTGTATCAGGTGCCAGTTTGTAAAGGCTTTTTACCTCTATGTATTTTTAGTACTAAATGTAAGGCCAAGAAGTTTAAATATAATGTTAGTGCAAACCTGAATGAAATTGCCATATTTGGCTGTTGGCTGCTTGTCTGTTCCTTCCTCTTAACTAACCACCCCTTTCTCCACAGATATCAGTATTACCTACAGCTGAAGAAGGATGTTCTAGAGGGCAGGATCTCATGCTCGCTCGAGCAAGCTATACGTTTAGCTAGCCTGGCAGTGCAAGGTAACATGACTGCATTATATTATCCTTGTAACAGAAATGACAGTTTGCCAATCCTAGTGTTTCTTAGCATGAGTCTTAGTGCAATTTAGGAGCTGTAAGTAACAGGCCAAGTAATTGGTAGTGCAATCCCAGAGAAGTTGTCCAAACCTTCTGAAACCTGTCATATTTAGAGGAGAAAATGTACCACAATTACCTTATTTTCTGGAGGAGACTGCCAGTTCATTAAAGCTTAAGTTTGCCAGTCTGCCAGAGTTGCTGCAAGAAGCCAGACTATTGCCAGCTATTTACTTTGCACTATTAATGAGAGCAACAGAAATATTTTTTGCACACAAAACTTTATTTCTTTTTCTCAAAGCTTGGGTCTGAAATGGAACATGAAGTTACAGATGTATTGTTGTAAACCAAACTGTTTGACTACCCCCCCCCCCCCCCCCCGTCCCTTTTAATTATCAACTGCTGTTCACCTGAAAAGTCTCTTCAGCCGCTCATCTGAGCAATGAAACAAACATTCTCAAGATTCTTGTAAAGAGCACTATCCGAAACCCGTCTTTTAAATTAGGCAGAGGTGTGTGTGAATGTGAACACTCCTCGCATGAACTTCAGCTCTGACACGTCCTCCTCTTCCAGCCGGAAGAATCTCAAACGCTGCTGGCAAAGTTATATCAGGCACTGCAACTTACTGGCCTGGGTGTTAGCATAGCAGAGCAACTGAGATCACTTTGCGTTTGCAGCCGTGTTCAAATGCCAGTCCAGCTTTCAATATGTGCCCTAAAGAAAAGTCCTTTGAAATGTTTTGCAAGTGCTCGGAATATTTAGCCATTGATTTATTTGTTATGAATACTTGGTAACTGTGCTGCAAATATAGTTGTGTAGCCCCCATTTTGTGTTGCAGGCAGGAATAGTCTGGACTGAAAGTCAGTTGTAGCCTGTAAGCACTGCTGATCCCTGGGATACTCAACATAGCTGTGAATGTTGCCAAAAGGCAGCCTAAAGCTGTAACGGTTTAAAACATCTACGTTGTCACAAGCTGGAGCAATAACAAATGGACCTCTCCTCTCCTAAAATTAGTCAATCATGTCATCATATGCTGTAGCTTTCCAAAAGGCATTACACCATTCTGCAATTTTTCACTGTCTATTTCGCTATGTACTAAATGCAGAAATGGACATCTAAAAGGATTTGTGAAGTATGCTTTACTGTATTAATTTGTATTGTATGCTGCATTGTTTCTTCTTGTCCACAGCTGACTTTGGGGACTTCAATCGATATGATTCCCAGGAATTCCTCCAGAAGTTTGCACTATTCCCTATTGTAAGCCTTTAGTTTTGTATGCTCACAATGCGACTTGCAACAAATTGCAGATGTTCTTTGGTCATCTGAGTGATTGTATCGATTTTAAATCTGTGTTTGCAGGACTGGATTCAGGATGAGCGAGTGCTGGAAGAGGCCACTCAGAAAGTGGCTCTTCTTTATCAGTCTTTTAGGTGAGCAGGTTTTCAAAGCATCAGTATGATTGTTCTGTGTCCAGAGACAAACAGACAAACAGCTTCATGAGCTGCCGAAAAACACCATCTCCTGCTGATTTAAATGTTTTGTATGTATCCAGAAAATCTGCTGTTTTTGATTTGCAAGGAAATGTCACACATTTATTACATATTTAAATTTTTGAAGTAAAATACACCACTGCAGGAAATAGACTTGAAATGAGTTAAAACACATGAACAAAAGCACAATTTTCCAAAGGTTCGGGCAGTTCAGCCTGTTGGAATTCCATTACCTCTTTTGGCAATAATTGACTCCTTCAGTCTTTTACAGCAAGTTGTCATTAGACAATGTCAGCTGATGACAGTTTCAGAGCCTGATTATTTTCAGACATTCCAAACCTGATGGTGTGACCAACATGGGCTCCTCAGTGACTGAGGCTCTAAAACTGAAGCTAAACCGTAGCAGTAAAAGCACTAAAGATAAAAGGTAGTAGGACACCTAAACTTATGTGTGGGTATGAAGTACAGCTTGACTGAATTTATCCTATGTCTCCTCAAGTTTCGCTTGTCATTTTTCATACCTTGCACAACACTTACACACCAATTACCACTGCTCACACTTGAATTTATCAGTTTTTTTTTTATTTTTTTATGATGTCGCTGTTCTCAGCTTTCTTTTTTTTGTAACTTTGAGTCTGTCTTGGCTTTTTATTCACAGGTTCAACGAGTTTTGTCTGTTGGTTGCTTAAATGCTTTTCTTACCATTTTGTCCTTTTCAGGGGGTTGTCAGCCGCAGAGGCAGAGATGTTGTACATGCAGGAGGTGGAGAAAATGGAAGGATATGGCCAGGAAAGCTATCAAGCCAAGGTAGGTGTATGAGTTCCAGCCCAAACGCCCAGGAAACATGACATTGGCTTACTAGAACGTAGAAAAAAGAAATGCCCTTATTCTTTCCCATCATCTGAACAGGACAGTACAGGCACAGATGTTACCCTGGGGTCCTGCCTCGATGGCATCTTTGTCAAGCACAAAAACACGCGTCCGCTTCTGTTATTCAGGTAAGTCCTGAAAAAATGTTTGACTGTTACTACAGTGCTTAAAAGGTGAAACACGAATCATTGAACAAAAGCATTAGCCGCTCACTTGTGACTCTGAGCATTAATTACATCAAATCTGTCAGGATAGATTGTGTTTTATGGCACAGCTCCCAGCTATTCTTAGTTAAGGTTGTTTCCTTAATGTTCTCTAGACCTGAAAATGCCCTGAAAGGAAGTGAGTCAGGTAGACTGTGATAGTTGATAAGAACTGGGTGAGCATTATCTGTCAGTCTCGTAAATCAGTATTACAATTTTTTGACCCAGTTTTTATCTACATACTAGTATTAGTTCTAACTTTTGTGTCCCATGTGTGTAATTTTTGTCGAGCATTGGTGATGCAGTGCCACAGTCTGTTTAAAAATGCTGTGAAGTTTTGTGACCACTATGACATCATGTGTTTTTCTCCCCCTCTCTCTCTTTGCCACTTTAATTGGCTGTGTAGGTGGCATGAAATTAACAACATGAGTCACAACAGGTCCTTCTTTGCCCTGGAGCTAGCCAACAGGGAGGAGAGTGTTCAGTTCCAGACTGTGAGTCTCTGCTGCCGTTCCTCTGTCTCTCCTCTAACCATCCCAAGGGACACTGCTGTCTGTTATTGGATTTAGCAAAATTGGAGATGTCCTCTGTCACGGAGCTTGCCATCAGCTGGTTTTAACAATGCACTACTGTGTGTGTGGAAGTGGGTGTATGTGTGGGTGTGGCTGTTGTTTGAGTATGTGTGGTTTATGAAGTCGCATACCATTAGCTGAAACAGCATAGAAGCATTTCAGGGCATACACAGGAAAGCTTTTGTTTGTACATAACTGAGCAAACACTACCTCTGTACCAACTGTCTCGCCATCTGACAGTTTTTTTTTCTCTTTCTTTTCATGTGTAGGAAGACATGGAAACCTCTAAATATGTGTGCCGGATGTGTCTGGCCAGACTCAAGTTTTATAAGATTAACAAGAGTAGCCTGTAAGTGTTTTTTAACATGTCTAGCCTAGTTCCTGTGTCTTTGTTCCTCGTTGTCTCATGCATGTGTCTCCTCTTTGGTGTAGCCTCATGTCTGTCCTCCTCTCCTCCTCTCTCTTCAGAGAGGAGTGTGACCCCCTGCCTTCTGAGGGCTCCCAGAAGTCCCTTCTCACTCTATCCTTTCCTCGTTTTCCAATGCTCTCTCGCCCCTCTCTGTCTTCTAATAAGGGGTGAGCAACAAATCAGCCACCGCCTACAGTATGCTTATCAAGCAGATGCCATTATCCATCCCTTTGTGATTGCTGACCCAACAATGCTGCCATTGTTGACTAAGCTCTCTATATCTGAAATGTGTCTTTAGTTGGGAAGCACTTAGTTGTTTTTTTTTTATCCACTTATAATGGATTTTTAGGTTTGATTACAGGGACTAGTCACTATGGAGGAGTATCAAACCTCTCTTTACTTGTTGGCCTAAATGTGTCCAAAATCCATCACATACTGAAAATAGACAGCATAAGTGTGCTCATATTTAGATTTCTTTTACTTCTTTGGTAACATATAATTTTAGGTATAAATCACTACCATGCTAAGTTAACACTATATTTCCTGTTGGCCTTTTTTTGTTCAGTGTCATGCATTAAGAGAACGTTTAACTTTTAATAACATTTGTTAAATGCAAGTCATTCAAAATTAACATACCCAGTATACAGTGTGTTTGCTGGTGTACTGGAGAGGAGTTGAGTGAAATGTCTTAACTTTGCTAGACTTGGCCTGGTCTGCACCTTACTGTGTGGCCATCGGTGTTAAAGAACAAGACAAAATGAGGTGCTGGAGAACTGTTTACTAGTAATGCTGCTGAGTTAGGTCATCTATTTTGATTGATGTGTTTTTTTTCCCTCCACCAGCCAAACCCAACCCACAGTTGTAAATCCAGTCAGACGGAGATCCTCTACTAGAATATCTCTGGTAATATCCCTCAAAACCCACTTGCAAAATGCCAATTCTAGCACATTTTGTATGCTGGTATGAATCCTTACCACATTGCTGGCTGATACTTCACAGGTATATTTAATTCTTTTTCTAAATCCTTCTCTTCTCTTGTTGATTTACAGCCAAAGCCACAGGGCTACATGATGCCCCCTCCACAAATGCACTACAATGGGCATTTCACAGAGCCTTACACATCATCACAAGGTAGCTACTGTGTAGAAATTGCTGCTGAGAAAGTGTAAATGTGTACATAATTCATTATACAGTGCTAGCAATTTTTGCCTGCTTTTTATTTTCAGCTGAATTGAAATTGTCTTGTAAACATAATTCTATCCATCTGGTTTTGCTCATGCTTTCTCATAGACAACCTGTATATGAACAGTCAGAACGGGTATTACTACCACTCTCAGACCAGCCTGGACTGCTCTCCTCTGGAATATGGCAGCGGAGGGCGTTTACGTAACGGCAGCGTGTACAGCGCCCATAGCACCAGCTCTCTAACCAATCCCCAGCACTACCTTCAGCCCTCACCCATGTCCTCCAACCCCTCTATTACTAGTGACATCACCAGGCCAGATTACATTCCCTCTCACCGTCACAGCGCTCTCATCCCACCTTCCTATCGGGCCACTCCTGACTATGAGACAGTGATGCGGCAGAAGAACCGAGGTGCAGGGGGAGGAATGGTTTTGTCTCAAGAGCACCGGCAGAGCCACTCCATGAGAAACCTGAACATTGGAAACTCATATGCCTACAGTAGACCGGACCCTCTGGTTTACAGCCAGCCAGAGATTAGAGGGGAGCATGGTGGCACAGCCCAGCACCACCACTATCCCTTCCATCTGGGCTCCAGCTTCCACAGCCCTTCTCCGTACCCATATCCTACAGAGAGAAGGCCTGTAGTGGGAGCGGTCAGTGTCCCAGAGCTCACAAATGTCCAGCTACAGCAGGCACAGGAGTATCCAGCCCCCAACATCATGAGAACACATGTGTACCGACCACCTCCACCCTACCCATACGCCCATCCTCGCCCTGCAAACAGCACGCCCGATCTGTCACGTCACCTGTACGTCAGCAGTAGCAATCCAGACCTGATCATCACAAGACGTGTGCATCACTCAGTCCAGACCTTTCAAGAGGACAGCCTGCCTGTTGCGCACTCTTTGCAAGAAGTGTCAGAGCCTCTTTTCAGCGGACCCCCACACAGACACCCATACCACGCTCAGAAGCGCAATTCTATTGAAATTGCCGGGTTGGCGCACAGTCTGGAGGGGATGAGGGTCAAAGAGCGGACTGTTTCGTCTTCGGCAGCTGAAACGGCCACGCCCCCTCCAGTGCTGCGTGGCGGTCGCTCCCAGGGGTCGCAGCTCAACGTGTTTTTGGAACGTACAAAGACAGAGGACAGGGGGGACATTAAAGAGGACGTGCAGTATGGACACAAAAAGTCTCTTTCAGACGCCACCATGCTAGTTCACAGCAGCGGTGAAGAAGAGGAGTTTGAGGACGACAGCGGACGCCATACTCCACTTTCTCAGGAGGCAATGGCGGCCATGGTTCCTGAGCAGCCACCACAACAGCATCACAGCCTGACGTCCCTGTCCTCTCTGACAACTCAGCAACAGACTCCCATTGAGCCCCCTCCTGCATATCCCATAGGCTCTTCCCTCGACCCCTCTATAACCAGCCCCTTGTCCTACAAGGTTCACCCCCTGATCCAGGAAAGTGAGCCCCTGTACCTGCTGTCAGATTTACGACAGCCCAGGATTATGCCCTCAGTCTCAGAGGGAGACCTGAGTGGCCAGGCCAAGCAGAAGCCTAAGAAAGACTTTAAGAAGAGGCCTGTGTCTGACGTGCCTCCAGGGAAGAAAACTGTAGAGGGTTTACCACCTCCGGTGAGTAATGTTCCTCATGTCTGTTCTATAGTTGGACCCATTCTGTTAATGTGCTTTTTAACTCAACCTACATCAGAAAATATACTTGATATTTTTAGAGATATTCCACCTGGCCTTGCTACAGTTTACTTTATACATTTCTCTTTAAACTTGGATTAAGGCAAAGTTGGTTATTTCACCCACTGCTAATTTACCTAGAGCAGGTAGGAGACAGTATGGAGCAGATTTAAAACATCTTAGGTATGTGGAGTCTTCAGTTTTTTCCCAGTATTGCTAACATCTGTGGACACTTGGAAAATGCTGTTAATTCCAGGTTTCTTCTGAACAGAGATTTCCTCCTGTCTGTTTCTCGGTGTGGATGTATCTAATTCAAACCCCTAAAACTAGCTATTTTTCTGATAAGATAAAGTGAACTGCCAATAAACATATTACATAATTATGTATATGGCTAAAAATATAAGCAAGCCTGGAGGAAATAGACACAGGAGGTAGAGCTGACCAGAGGAAAGAGCCAGGATATGGACGTAGCGTGTGGATACACAAACACTGCTAGAATCCAGCAGGAGCAGGCATGTTGACAATGAAGACAGAGTTATTTCAAAATGCATACTTAAAAAGGGAGTGCACAGAGGTAATTTTACATTAAAGAGCAGAGTCGCTTTCCCTGATTAAAAAATAATCGCTGATCAGAAAAAAACTGTCAGTCAGCTGCTGTATACCTACCTCCATTTCTGTTCTGATCTGTAGCTGTACTGTGTTATGTTTACTAAGATCAGATGCGTTGTGTGCACTTTGTTTTCTCAGTAGCTTGACATCTTTGGCTCATCTCATGATCACATGAGTGTACATGTAGAAGGAATTAGAAGAAGTTTCAGTAACCAGCGTGGAATGACGCAAACAGACTCACTTTAACTCATATCGAAAGAATGTCGTTGCACTACCTTGGGAAACCAGAAAGGTGACATTCTCCCAGAGAACACCCAGCAAGGCGGTGCTGTCCCTCCCCTTTTGTATTTCTTCACTCTCTTGCTGAGGCTCACTTCTGTTTATCCTCTTTTTCTCTGTCTCGACTCTGTTGTCATACCAGGGCATGAAGAAAGGAGCGAGGTCAGAGGTGAAGAAGATGGGTCCTCTGAAAGTGGCCCATCTCAACGGACTGTCAGTGTCCCGGCAGCCAGTGCATGACGAGATCAAGGATGAGCCTGAACGTGCCTCTAATGACGAGCGGGTAGGAAACTTCACTATTTGATGTTGCTTATAATTTTGCTCTTTGAACAGCATGTTTGTAGAGAGAGTTTTTTTTCTAGTGTTTGTTTGGACCATTGTGCTACTTTTCTACTGTGGTTTTGTTTTGAAGGAAAAAGTGTTTGTCAGTGTTCTTTTACCCAATTTTGACACACAACTGAACTGGTCAGCCTTGTTACTTTGACAGTCAAAGTAAATTCCCAACACTTCTCCAACTAATCAAGAATCGTTTTCCGTAGCCTGTAGTTCACTGAGTGTGCATTTGCATGTATATGTGGTTTTCATTCTTCTTTACTTCTATTATGAGCATGTCTCCTGATGTCACTTGTTTTATTTTTCCATGTGGACTTTCTCTAGTGAAGATCAAATTTTGAAATCTTGGCATAGTAATGCATCTCATGTGGGTATTGTGACAGTTTGAGAATTAACTGCACTGCTACTTATTTTCAGTGTTACAGATGTTTTCACAAAAACAACATTCTTTGAAAGGACAGGATCAGCTCAAACAGCTATTTTAAGCACTAGTGCATCAATAATTTGAAGGTCCTGTCAGAAGACCATGAACAACAGTTTACAATTAACCCTGTCCTCTGATAGCAAGCACAGCTGGAATGGAAATTGAAAGTAAATTACAAATAGAAGTGGTTGTGCCATTATAATAATCTCTTTTAAAAAGATTGTTCTTTCTATGGATTTTGTGGCCCACTTTGGCAGGTTTTTTTCTAATGTATGATTTTTAATTTTAGTTAAGATATTCATGCTTGCAAAATATCACTACTGTTTCAGTTTTGGTCAAAGATCAAGGGATGATGCTGTACATCTCGCAACACAACTTATAAATTTGTAAAATTAAACTGTCTGGCATAAAAATAACTTATAAAGGATGAAGTTGTTCATGAATCAGGACTGTGTCATCAATGACAGTGGTGTATTTCCTGTTTGTGTGTCAGTGTAAGGTGCTGGAGCAGCACATGGACAGGGGTGAGCTGTTGAAAGAGTATGAGAGCATCCCAAAGCGACGTCCAGGAGGGGAGTGCACCGTTGCCCAGCAGCCAGAAAGCGGAGACAAAAACCGCTTCCAAGATGTCCTGCCTTATGATGACACCCGAGTAGAGCTGGTTCCCACTAAAGAGAACAACACAGGCTACATCAATGCGTCACACATTAGAGTAAGTTGTGCAGAAGATGTGTAGTAATACCTGTCTCTTTGCAAGTCACATGGATGTGGTTTCTTTCTTAGGATCCCCCTGATGTAAGGTTTTATCAGTGAAGTCGCTTGTGATGACTTCATCAGTAAGACAAACACTAAAAAAAGTCACTAAAAACTGTTTGATTTCAGTGTAAAATTCCGCAATTAAGTTTGCTAGCATGACCACGCTACAGACTGGACAGTGACGTTCTGCTACTAAGTAAAAGCTGATTCTCAAAGGCAAGGCAGGTTTATTTGTCTAGCATACACAAAACAATTGTAAGTGTTTTACATAATGCATCAAACAGCTTAGTGAGTAACAGCTTTAAGAGCCAAGCCTAGACTAAAATCCCTAGATGTGTGCATTTACACCAGAGAATTGTGCCAACAATCGTGATGTAATATTCCTGTAGGAACACAGACTCATTGTTTGTGGCACTTCATAGTTATTGCCCATAAACCAGATGACTGGGCACGTTCCCTTTCAAACCATACTGAATATACTGTACTGTTTGTTGACTACTTCAGAAAACAAACTTGTTTTGAGTTGCGCTGCACGGTTTAATATATAACAATATCCCCATCTTGCAAGACAGACACCTGAAACAGCCATATCGAGTCCTAGATGTGAGCTGAACTGCAGTTTCTAATGAAATGCCAGAGGACGGGGAATTTAGAGAAATCAATATAAACACGATCATTAGCCAGATGGCTTCAGCTAAGGATATTACCAGTCTACACAACGTTGTATTCATCCCATTGTCCAGCTCTGACATCCAAATACTCTCCTGGATTTCAGCTGCTCCTGAATAACAGTGATGCTGCTCATTAAGGGGCTTTAGTGGTTTGTGGGAAGGCAACGACTTAGTCACTTTTACTCCCTCATTCCTCAGTCTTAGGATCAGGAGAATGTCTGGCTCAGTTTCTAGGAGTTATTGATGACTGAATTGACTGAAATGACTCCTGTTGTCTCCTGTCTCATCAGATAACAGTGAGTGGACAGGAGTGGAGTTACATCGCCACGCAGGGTCCGCTGTCGAACACGTGTCAGGACTTCTGGCAGATGGTTTGGGAGCAGGGCGTCTCCATCATCGCTATGGTTACTGCTGAAGAGGTGGGTTGATTTTCTGTTTAAAGCTCCAGATTTTTGTGTCGTCACTACCTACAATGACGCGTCAAACGTCATCCGCTTCCTGCAGGAGAGCGGTCGAGAAAAGAGCTTCCGGTACTGGCCCCGGCTTGGCTCACGGCACAACACAGTGACGTACGGCCGCTTCAAGATCACCACACGCTTCCGCACAGAGTCCGGCTGCTACGCCACCACAGGCCTGAAGATCAAACACCTCCTGACGGGACAAGAGAGGACCGTCTGGCACCTGCAGTACACAGACTGGCCTGACCACGGCTGTCCTGAGGACTTCAAAGGCTTCGTCAGTGAGTGGGATCACGGTCACTTTGTTGTGGTTCTGCTTTAATGACCTGACCTTCATCTCAAAGGCTGCATCTGACAATATGATTTGAATTTTAGGGAAATTGTTATGGTTCCAGAAACTGCTTTATTTGTTCATGAGTGTTTTCATGTTTCTCCAGCCTACCTGGAGGAGATCCAGTCTGTGAGGAGACACACAAACAGCATCAGTGATCCAAAGAACACCAACCTCCCTGTGCTGGTCCACTGCAGTGCTGGAGTGGGTCGGACTGGAGTCGTCATCCTGTCTGAGATCATGATAGCTTGCCTCGAGCACAATGAGGTAACGTTCCGCTCATGAAAGTGAACCGAAAACCTGTGCTGTGACCACATCTGGTGGACACGTTCTTGGTGTTTAAAGACAAAAATGTGTGTTGTCTCGTTTCAGACGCTGGATGTCCCAAAAGCCCTTTTGGCGCTGCGTGCTCAGAGGATGATGATGGTTCAGACCTTGTCTCAGTACACCTTCATCTACAAGGTCCTCATTCAGTACCTCCGCAACTCCAGGCTGATCTAATCACAGGTGTCTCTGCATCATCACATCACAGATAATTGCAGGGTGGATTTTGCATTTATGCCCGACTACACTGCAACGACGCAGCTGTTCAAATCAGTTAGAAAAGATTGTGGGCAAAATTTGGACCCTGTTTAAGCAAAGTATTAAATCAGGCAAAAGCTGAGGGTTTGGCGTGTACGAGACAATGCCACATGAAGGATTTTAAAGACTTGAGACCTGCCTCTAAACAGTATTATCTATATATAGTTTTTTACATACATTATTGCTTAATAAAGCCCAGCACTTTCACAGTACCTTGCTGTACATAATGAACCAATATTAAGCTACATTAAAAAAAAAAAACAACCTATCATAGATGTGTATGAACAACAGCTGATTTATTTTCACTTTTTAAGAGATTATTGTGGGTTGCTGTTGCTTTATTGGCTCTGATTATGAAGGAATTTTCTACAGTTATGAAATGAAGAACAGGTTGTAAAATGAAGAACAGGTTCATATGAAGGTGTGACTATAGAGCTGATAATTCTACAGTTTTAACTTGGATCATGTGACTTTTGGGGCTGCACATAGGGAATTGTTTGGAATTATGCTAATTTATACCACGGACACTGGTACGACTGGTGCGGATGAGTTTAGCATCTAAAATAGTCAAAGTGTGCTTCTCTTGTCTTGTTTTAAAAACCCTTATCTATTTAACTGAAACAAGGCGCTGAGAGAGAGAGGTGTGCGATAATGACTTGGTCTTTGTAAAACACTGGATTGATGGGAAGTGGAAACACGTTACACGGGTTTCAGAAGCTCAATAAAGAGAAAATGTCAGCAGGTTTGTTTTGGGGGAAGGGAGCTGGTTCGATTAAAACTGGAGAAATTATTTTATACATCTGTTCTTAATATTTTTATCTTAAACTGTTGAACTCTGAGTGCTGTATTTGATTTATTTTCAACTATTTTGTCTAAATATGCAAGAGATGCTTCTCATTTAGTGTCATTTATTGCAAAACACAAGGATAAAAACAGACAATATCAGTGAATTCAGCTCAGAGCCTTAATGTCATGAAAGCTGGGCCAAGACGTTACAGCGGGATGAGATAGAAATAGGAGGACATGCATTCAGATGTAACCAGGAGCGTGTGTCCAGTGTTCTGCATCATGTGAAGCACAAAGTCTGATGGACAGAACATCTCCAGTTTCAGTATTCTCGCTTGTTTTTCCTCCAGTGAGAAATGTCTTTCTGCACACACGCTTCCTACTTAAACAAACGAAACGTGACTGTTAATGAACGCTTGCATAATCGTGTCTGAGTGGAGTCTGGCCGCATCTGCTTCCTACTGCTGCTGTAAGTAGTCTGTAGAGGTCAGAATGAAGTGAATCTGCACAGAAACAATGTTTACAGGCACTACGTTTAGAAGCTCTTTTTAGACAATGTTCATTTGCCGATTTTTTTAATTGACGGTGCCAACTTCCAATGTGGCCAAAGTGAAGTGATCCTAATTTTACTTCTTCTGATGTTTGTGTTGACAAGTTTGTTTCCCCCCCCCCCATCAAAGACGTGGGCTGTGATCTTAACTGGAGAAAAACACATCTTATCTGATGCTGCGGTTTTATTTGGGGTCTCTTTAAGACCTATAATTTGAATTTCCTTTAGATTTTTAGTTATTTTTTGCGTAATGCTTTAAGTCTTTGGAGACTGAAAATGGTTTTTGTGCCCAGGTGTAAACGTTTTGTCCATGTACAGGGATGCTGTTCATAATGTACACAATGTAAAATTTTGCTTTAATGACTATTGGTTATTGTACAAACTATGTATAAACTGTATCTATTGAACAAAACATGGTATGCCATTGGAAAGAAATGTGTGTAGAAACTATTTTCAGCCAAGAAGTAGTATTTGGAAATAACTTTTGTCTCGTGTGTTTCTATCAGTCCATTCTGCCACCTTGTGGTAGAATTAAGCCTGTATTTTTCATTCTACTTTGTGTAGCTGTGAAATACATCAACATGAGGGAATTGGAAAAGATATTTATTGAAAGAATCCCTATCAAGATGTTACAGGAAATCTTCTATTTTCCAGTAGGAAATGTAAAATGTGATACTTCTTTCCTATGCTTTGATGTAGAGGACACACTGAAGGATCAAACATTAGAGCTACAGTATGATTTAGTAGCTGAAAATCCATGTTTTAGTACAATCCTTACATTGTCCTTGATGTGAGCAGCAGTTTCACTCACTCCATCCACTCTAACAACCTAAACAGATCAGCCACATCATTAAAACCACTGACGGGTGAAGTGAAGAACATCGATCATCTCATTAAAGTGACATCTGTGAAGGAGCGAGGCAGAAAGTGAACAGTGAGGGTGTGTTCATTATCCATACTACAATACCATATATCATGCCAGAAAAAGACTAAACGTGTCCTCTGAAAGGTGCCAAAAATACCCAGACGTCCTACTACATCCAGTCGGATTTTGAAGTATGCAACCCGGACGCACAATCCTCTGCACAGGTATGTCACCTTGTCTTGCACGAGTACAAACAAGCTTAAGCCACTAAGAGATGGTGGCTCATTTTGCACTACAGACTGCGAAGTTTAAAGCCCATTATTAGGACAAAGTGGTACCAATGAGGGAAAACATTATGACCACGTGCCTAATATTGTGTTGGTCCCCTTTATGCTGCTAAAACACAGGACCTCTGGGGATGTTCTGTGGCACCGGGATGGTGGCAGAGAATTCTGGGACATATCTAGATCAGGCTTATCCTGCAATAGATGCTCTATAAGATTTGGATCTGGAGAGTGTGGAACCTGGGTGAACAGCGTAGCTTTGTCGTGTTCTCCGGTCCACTCCTGAGCAGTGTGTCGGGGTGGATTGCCCTGCTGAGGGTGGCAACTGGCATCAAGGACTGCTGTTGCCATGGGGCATGTTCGGTTGCTTGGCCTGCAATGTTTAGGTAGGTGGTACATGTCAAACATCCACATGAATGAGAGGACTCGAGGTTTCCCATCATAATGTTGCAATATAACAAGATGATGGATGTTTTTCACTTCACCTGTCAGTGGTCATAATGCTGTGTAGGTCTCCATTACAATGCATGAAACATTATGTGATTTCAAAGAGGTTGGAGGTTGGAAAAATGGGCAATATAAAAATGGTAACAACTTTGACAAGGGCCAGACTGAGGTGACAGGAGTCAGAGCATCGGCAGAGTGGCAGGTTACCAGAAGGTCTAAGGAAGGACAATGGGGAACTGGCGACAGGCTCAATGCCCTGTGTGATGTGAAGAGCTACTCTGGCACAAACTATTTAAAACTTTAATTCTGGCTACAATAGAAAGATGTCAGACAGCTGCAACATTGTAGCAGAAAACACACACCTCTTCATGGTGTTCCCTGAGAGCAGCGGTCTCTTTCTGCTGGTTAAAGTGCACTGCCACCTTTCCAAAATTGATCTCGAATAATATGAGGAACATGACAAAGTTCAACATGTGATCTGATCTCTATCTAACTGAGCATCTGTGGGATGTGCTGCTAACATTTAGGTCCTCAGAGGTCTTGTAAAATGTGTCATCCTTTCAGTTTATTACTAAATCCGTCGGTGCACAAGCAAATCTTTTAAGGAAAAACTCGTATTTTTTTCTGCAAGCATTCAGTATGTCGTGTCTTTGTGTATTTCAGCGTTCAAAAATAGATGTTGAAACACACTGAAGATGCAAGCATCTGTCCCAGTACCATAATACAAACTAACAGTAAATTTAACAGTATTTTGTTTTTGACACAAGCTTTACCATTTGTTTTTTGAAAAGATTCAAGGTCATTATTGGTTTTCTCAGGTGTAGAACTAACATCCATGATAAGTCTCTCCCTCTTTTCCTGTGGATCTGGATCAAAGTATTCCTCATTTTCTCATTTTTTCAGCATTAACACACTTTGAAATTAGTGTGCACTTTAAATTTGGGACATTATGGCTCAATGTGCACGATAAGTTATTTGACAGAAAATTCATATTATTGCTGCATTCACTAATAAGAATATTGAAAAAAAATAAATGAAACACTGATAAAATTCAAATCACAGTCGAGCTTTACAATCAGCCAAAGAGGATGATTTACGGCCTCACGCTGCCAGTTTTTCACCAGATAAAAAAGGTTTTCTTCCTCCATAGAAAACATACAAAAAAGAGCTGAGTTCATAGGGAAAACTACATCTGGATCAGCTTTTACACAAACACCAATGAGAAAAATGTCAACAAGCTAATACTGGTACCGTCCTCTCTTGCCTCCGTGTCCTCCATATCCACCATGTCCACCATAATCTCCATGTCTGCTGTGTCCTCCTTGTCCCCATCCTCCTCCTCCTCCTCCTCCTCCTCTCCAACCTCCTCCACCACCTCGTCCTCCTTGTCCCCATCCTCCTCCTCCTCGTCCTCCCCACCCTCCTCCTCCTCCACCATCTTGTCGTTTCTGCCAGGGCGGCATCTCCGGAGGCGGCGCTTGTATCTCTGACGGACGTCCTCCTCGGTCCGGCACTCTTCCCATCAGGATCTGTGGAGACGTAAACAAAAGGAACATGCCGTTTATGAAGAAAACTATTTAATTAAACTCCTTTTGTTTTGACTTTTATTTGCTTGCTGCACCTTGTTGACAGCACAAGCCGTCTTTTCTCTGCTGGAGCCGCTGCTGGTCTTCACCACGTTGCAGATGTCTTCTCTGGCGGCCAGAAGCTCGGCCATGTCTACGGTGGACTGAGGCTTCAGAGAGTGTCTCTTAGGCTGGTAGGCTCTGGCCATACTGTCCACCCTCACCTTCAAATAAACACACACACTTAATAAATTACAGAGGAAAACTGCAAAATCCAGACAATGATTCAATTTCGTGGTTAATTTCAGGCTGGTTCACAACTATCACTCACTGAAGAACCTCTACCACATGCTCTTCAGTTTAATAAGAGGACACAGACAATAGTTTTTTCAATCATATGATCGTACCTTTGCTCTGTCTGACCAACCGAATGACTGAACTGTGACGTCCAGACGTTTGATCAGCATCCTACGACGACACTCGTACTCTGACGACAGAGCTGCGTTTATGCTGTGCAGCTTCTCCTGCAAACACACAACATTAGAAAACTAAACCAGCCATGACACTAAGCAGCAAACATAAACACTGATGCTCATCTACGTACCCACTGTTCACTGTCGATAGGTTTCTTCAACACTGGGTTTCCAACTGAGGCGCTAGGAAGATCAGCAAGTAGTTTTTCAACCTACGACGACAGATCATATTCATTTGACACAGCACACATGCTTCAACATACTGCAAGATTTCAGCCGTCGGAAATGATGCAACGACTGAGCAGCCTTGGCAGAGTACTGCGCTCTCTGAGTGCTTTTCATGTTGCATATGACATAAACATTTAGTAATAAATTTTAAGGATTTAAATGGTCATAAATATCCTTTATTAATGCCAGTTTACAGTGCCATGCTCATATGTTTTGCCATAATATGTTCAAATCAAAAATGTTGGCTTTATGTTATTGGCATGTGACAGAAAAGTCATCCTTTATTAATTAACCAGCAGACCTAATCAAGGTTTATTTTAGATATGTACAGTCACAAAAAAAGTCTCTCTGCAAATACAAACAGGATTTTGTATACATATTACCATAGCCTTGCCAAAATGTTTATCTAGATCTTCTTACTCTTTACAAAGTGATGCATCATATCTGTCTATCAGAATTTGTTTAATTTGTTTCAATATTTCATTACTAGTCTGGATTAATTACGGTATATAATATAGATACAATATAATTAATGTGTTGGTGAGTGTCTGATTTCTATTATTTAAAAGCAGACAATTTCCCCTTGTAGTCCCCAAAGACATACAGTTCATTATGAGTCAGCTGGTTTGTGGATTTTTGAGTAAATCTTGCTTTTATTTGGGAATGTTGACTAGAAGCACAATATCACCTCCAACATAAGGCCACCACTGTTAGTCTGTTTCCTATTTTTAGCTTGTAAAGGGCTCTTATATTTAAATTTGCATTATACATATTGCATACAACACGTGAACAGCCTCACCTTGTTTTGTACTTGAGAGAAAACTCGTGCTGCGTCCTGTCCTCTGGGTTCTGACAGTTTTAGCGTTTCACAGATCACTTGAAGCTCCTGGTACACTGGACTCTTGTCTTGTGGTTTCTCACAGTCTCGCCTGCTCCTCACAATCTGAGCCGCCTGGAGCTCAGAAGCTAAAAACACTTCAAAACAGAAAAATCAAAGTTTAAATTCCCACACTGAGAGCTCATAGTACAATGATATGATTAAAGGGACTGACTACATACAAACAAACTTGAGATGCTCTTTTGTATTTCGCTCAGTGCCCTTGAGAATCCCTGAAACGACTTCTACAAAAGGACAGTGCAGCTCCTTCAGCAAACCGCTCATCTCTACTTGGAGGCTGTCCATGTCCTCTATGGGACACACACAGAAAAAAGGTTGATTACTTCAGGAAGATCAAACACACTTTTGAGGTTGAATTTCAGATATGAGAGTATGTGGCTCACCTGGACCGGAAGTGATGCTCTCCTCCAGGTCACACAGCGGCTGTAACCTGGATGACAGCCACTGGCAAAGGTCCACGTACTCCGGGGAGGACAGGCCTCCCTCTGCGGCTCTGAGCAGCGCCTTCTCGTCCAGCAAAGGACCGTCATAGCTGAGAATACCAATGGAGAGCGAAAAAATAAGCACCACGTACACCCAGGTGTTAGACCGAGGTATTATAATAAGCAGCGACTTTATTCTTTAAGAGCACGAAGGCTAAAAACATCACGGTGGATGTGGACGATGAATGCAAAGCTACGGCGTTAGCTCAACATGCTAACAGTGAGTTAGCTTACCCGAGCTGCTCTAAAGAGTCCAGAATGTCGCACTCCATCTCTCAATCCGTGACTGTTTCTGTTTATCTGTTCAAAACATGACGCACACAACAACACAAACAGCTTTAGCACCCATTCATTTCTCCACTGCTGTCATGCTTTCGTTGTGTTCCGGTAAATTACATGAGCCGAAGGGAAACATGATACTGTCTAACGAAGGTTCTGCGACTTTGGTTCCGCACCAAACTGCAGAAGTGAATGAGCTCGAGTTAAAGTCCATTTTTTTTTACCTCCAAAAGTGCATGTAAAGAATCTTTAGGTATTTAAAAACACATACATGTCTATGTGCTATGTGTCATTGAATAATGGCAATGGTTCTTGTTGACTGATGTGAAATAATTGTTGCATTAATAAGGGAGGAGGGCACCTCCCACCTCCCTGCCTACTCTCCTCTCTGACTCCACCCAAGTGGTCATTTGGAAACTAAGATGACAAAGGGATGACGAAATCACGTTTTTTTTATCTGTGCTATAGCTCAGTGAGTTAAGGGTTTACCTGTAGAGTTGCAGGTTGCTGGTTCAATACAAGACCCTTCTTAAATGTTTTGGAAAATCCTGATGAAAATAATCAAAGAAAAACACCTGTGGTAGATCTTGAACCTACTACCTTCTGCTTGGTAGTCTCCCTACTTACCCCCTGAGCTATTTGCTCAGATACTAGTACTTCTTTTTTTGCGCATTTATCATCGTTTTTTTGTCATTTTCAAGTTCTTTTTTTAACTCAAGTCTCTTCTCGACCATTTTTCTCAGGAGGTTGGACTTCAGCCTTCATGCTGGAGGGTTGAAGCCTCAGTTCCAACACTTTCCAAAGCCTCCACACCTCCCGATTCCTCAGGACCTGAGCTTTCACACAGTCTGAGGGCTGAAATTTTCTAAGTCCCACAGTTTTCACAGTCCAAGGACTGATATCTTCTAAGTTTCTGAGGAGTTCACTGTTAGTTTGAACCTTTAGACAGTCTGAGGGCTGAAGTTTTAAAAGTTTCTCAGTATTTCTGTTAGTTTGAACTTTCTGGTTAACAGAAGCCTTAAAACTTGTGACCATGAGTCTTGATTTCACATTTAGACCATTGATCTGAGTTCGTCTCAGATCTTCACCTGTGGGTTCCTTAGAAATCCTGAACAAACTTTGATTCTCTTCACTGAATAGTAAAGTTTGTGGAGATCAGAAGGTAACATTAGTTTGATCGATGCCTTCAACTACTGGTAGACTTTATCTGGAAAGCAGTTTTCTGAAATGAGCTCTTAGTAAATCTGTCCACAATCAAACCAAGAACACAGAAAGAGGAAATATTTGAAGAAACAACTTGATGTTTTCATTTCAAACTAGAAAACGCTTTAAGACCTTTATCTGTTTTTGCTCTTTTTAATTTTCTGTTCTGTTTAATTTGATCTTCTAAAGTCTAACTGGTGTCTTTTCAAATGTTTTGTCTTTAGTTTGATTCTTCTTAAATGTTTAGTTTTGCTCTTTTCTCACCTTTTATTCTTTTCTAATGTCTGATTTGATTTTGAAATGTTTTGTCTTTTTAAATGTTTAATTGTTGTTTTTTCAAATGTTTTATCAGCTTGTTTGAAAAATTTCATTTTCTTTCCCAATGTTTAATTTTTAGATTAAATCTTTAAGGTTTTTCTTTTTAAATGATTGATCACCTTTTAATGTTTAATTTTCTTTTTAAATGCTTCATTGTGTTTTCTGTTTTATTCCTATTTAAAGTTTTATTCTCTTTCAGATTTAATTTTCTAATTAAACATTTAATTTTCTAATTAAACAATAAATGTCTTTTTAAAGGTTTAATAATCCAATTAAATGTTTTGTATTTTAAATGTTTAATATTCTTCTTGTTTAATTGTATTTTTTAAATGTTTAATGAGCTAAAATATTTCATCTTTAATGTTTAATATTTTTGTTCAAAAAATGTTTAATTTCATAATTACATGTTTTGTATCTTCTGTTTAATAATCTAATTAAATATTTTGTCCATTTAAAATAATTGAATTACATTTAATGTTTAATTTTCTTTTTGAAAGTTTTGTGTTAAATGTTTTTTTCTTTGATTTAATTGCTTTTAAATGCAGTTTCTTTGAGCTTTTCTGTCAAGATTTCAACCCCAACCTTAAAAATGAAACAAACTCTTAAATCACCATGAAAATACTTGTGTTGTCGCAATCATGAGTTAGTCAGTTATTCAGTTTATCAATTCAACTTTTTTTGTTGAGCACCTTTCACACAGATGACAAAACTAAACAAGCAAAGAGAAAAAAATATGCTCAAGCTATGATTAAAACTTAAAGATTTAACATGGTAATAAAATATGTATCCAGGGGATGGAGGGAGTTTATTGAAGTCTTCTTGGGCTCACATGGTAAATCATTTAAAATAGAAACTTGATATTCAGTCTAAGGAAACTGCAGAGTGACAGAAGAACCAACAATATCTCCCGTTTTCTCCTTTAATGAGTCGACTCTTCTGGTGCTTTCAGACCAAAGAACTACAGACTCTTCACAACCTGCTCAAACTCTTCATACAGGACCTCACCACACGGGTCAAGAAGGTTTCCTTCTCATGTCTACTCTGAAGCTCACCTTCTCCTGCTCAAACTGCTGACAAATGTTTCTGCTGCTCTGAAGTCTGGTCTCCAGAACTTCCTAAAAACTCTCAAAGTCTCTTCTGCTACAGGTTGCTTTGGAGAACTGTTACAGAAAACTTCACTAAACCACATGGAGGGCCTCAAGATAGTCGTCCAAATGAAACCATACAAAAACCAAACTAGCACAACCCAAACGCTAAAGTCTTCTGCAGCCTACCAGAGAACCTCTTTAAACAGAGAATCAGGACAGGAACTCTTACCTTCTGGACAACCAACGTTGGTTCACAAACAAGAATACAGAATGTGTCTGACCAAAAACCTCTAAAGACTCACTACAGCCAAGATAAAGACACAACTCAGCTGCACCAAATCCACTAATCACTGCACACGTTAGCACCATGTGCTAACTGTGGCTAAAGAACCACATTTACCAAGACAACTATCCAGTACAAAGCCCTAAAACACACCAAGAAACACATTAAAAACGATTTTACTGCTGGAAGCTGCAAGCCAACGCCTAAACTAAGGCAATGGAGCCAAACCCAGTCAGTGAAGAGAAGCAGAGGAAATGTTTGACTGCAATAAAGCAGGAAGACACTGAGCTGCTCAGGTGTTCCTGATAACACCAAGCAGCCACCTGGACAGCCAATAGGAACACAGCTTACTGGAAGTCCAGAGGGCTGGCTTAGTGAAGTAAATTTAGTTTAAAGTTGAAGCACAAAGTTCACAAAGAAAGTTGAAAACCACCTTCTGATACCTGGTGTGTTGCTCAAAAAACATTACGACCCGGCTTTCTGGGGTCGCCCAGGAGTGACAAAAAACAGGACAAGCGTTGGTTTCCAAGGGGTTAGGCGGCTATTTATTAAGTTTACAACAACACAACATGTGAGCAGAAAAATCACAAAGTCTGTCTTCAGTTCAGCTGAAAATATTTGTTTTTGTCTTTTTTTATTGACCAAACTTTTCAGGAAGTAGATGAAGAATAATTAAAGCTCTCATATAGAAGTCCAACTTATTTTGGAACCTTGTGGAGAGTTTAGTCTTAGAGTTTGTAAAGCTGTTGAGTTTTTAGAGTCACATGGATTGTTTTGACATTTAATAACCGAGTCCTGAAATAATATTACAGTTGTGGATTTCTGTCATTAAGTCTGGACTAAACAAATAACAGCAGCAGAAATCTCAAACGTCATTATGAGGAGTCAGGATTGAGGTTTCTCACTTGATAATGATCAAAACATGAAATTTAGGTGGTTTAAAGGAGGGTCATTCCATACCAAATAGACAAAAATCCAGAAAAGTGGTTGCACCCACCACCTCAAAATTGCTTCATATTTTTTGTACCATTCTTTGGCACATTTCATTGGGAAAGCCAAAAGTTTGAGGTCCTAAACCCAATCCTCATGGTTCTACAGGCCCACAAAGGGGCAACGGTCATGTTTTTAAGTTTCCGTCTGTAATTTTTTTCAGTTTCACAACTTTATGTCTCAGGAACCTCTCAAGATATCTGCTTGAAATTTTCAGGACTAAAAATATGTATATATTACATAATATTTTGAGCTTCAAGTAAGGTATATGTCTCATATATTTTGTATACCAGACCTCTCAATATGTGAAAAAATTCTTCAGACAAGCTTTTCATATTGGCATTTCCTGGTCAAGAGAGATCATCTGGTCCTCAAAAATGGTTCAGTTTGGTAGGATACAACATAAAGTATCAAAGCATGACTAGTACTGAAAATGTTATTCACAACCTTGCAATAATGTCTCAAACATTGGTCGTTAGCAAAAAATGACTATTTTTGAACTAAAATTTCAGATTGTGGACAAGGTTGTACAAGTTTCATACTTAGCAAAATTTTTAATATTTATCTTAACTTTAAAAAAAACTACAAAAGAACTTTGGTTCTGCTTGTCAACATTTTGAAAATGAGGTACAAAGTGTACAGGGGTAGACGTTTTTGACTAGCTGGTGGTTTCTTACAAATTACAACCTAAACACAAACTACACAATCAAATGTCACTAAATTAAACATATTAGAGACATGGAAGTTATTTAGACAACATTTTTCGACTTTGATCTCCACAAGTCCTCAACTCTCTTTAAAATGCTTGCATCAGGAAACCTATAACGCCTCCCTAAACCAACTGCATCAGGCACTGGGACAACACACTACTGTAGCCTAGCCGCGCTAGACCCAGGTCTGAAGACGCAAGGGTCTAGGAACTCTCGACAGGGAGGGAGGCGGGCTAAAAGGTTGTCTTTCAAATCACTGCAGCAATTGGGTAGGTATACAACCAATCAGCGCAACGAATAGGCTGACGTAGTTCCTAGAGCGCCGGAAATCAGAGGATGCGGTAGTTCCGTGAAGCCTTATTTATACTGTCAATGGGTGAAGCTCAAGTATATTACAGACTTGTTAACAGAAAGATTATTCAGACTCAGTGCTAATGGAGCTCAACGACTGCTGTTTATTGTGCGCAGCCATCTTCTTGTCTATCCTTGTTTCTATGGTTGTTTCCGGTTGTTTCTGTCAGAATCGTCGCGCCTCTGTCGTCACTTAGTTACGCCCGCCTTCTGACTCTACACTTCATGGTGATTCGTCGGCCAGTTTTAGGAGCATCCAACCTCGAGGCTTACCGAGGGTAAATAAACCCACCCTGGCGTAGAATTAAATTCGTTGCCGTGGGTTGTCTAGCACGGCTAGACTAACAACACACAGGATATGTTCTTTGGGCACCCAGCACTCATCTGTATGTTTTGACCAGTAAAAGGACTTGGCTGGTCCATGCGGGTGCATAAATTGTACTTCAAAATCATAATGCTCTGAGGAATGTGACTTGACATTGCCAAGCCACCACTGGCCATCATATAGACATGCTACGTACTGCCCAGGGGATATGTCTTCTGACTCAGCTGTGGATTCTGTAGTGTCACCTGGTTCACTAACTGTGGTGGAATGTTCACAGTCTCCACCTGGCTGTTTTACCTGTACTGAGAAGACAGCATCATCTTCTGAAACACACCTTACCAACAAATGGCTGTTTTTCAGAAGCTTCCCTATCTGACATATAGATGCCATCTTTATTGTTTGTAATGCATTACCACCAACAACTACTCTAGATGCTCTACCCAATCACCACTAGTTTCAGCTAAAGCACAGGCTTTCTCTGAAGTTAGCATGCAAAGCAAACTAGTCTTCTAGCACATGCACATTCACAACCACCACCTGAAAAAAAGAGAACTTTAAACATTTCAAAATCTGATGGGATATATGCAAAACATAAGAACATATATGATTTGTTCACTATGTTTCCAGCACCACCTGAAAGAGAAAAACGTCCTTATTGGTATAAGCTGTGGAGAATGAATACAGTAAGAACCAAAGTTCATTTTAAGTTTTTCTACAAGGTTTCATGTGTATCTTCAAACCTACAAATTTTCAAAAATGTGCCACCTTGTCCACATGGAGTAATTTCAGCTTAAATATGGCGAATTTTGGCAAACGACCTGTGATTGACAGCTTCCCTAGCCCTCCCTAGGCACATTTAGTGTCCCATAAATGTATCAAAAACTTGCTAATGACCCAGACAACAAAATCTGACCTATCCTGACCCAGCAGAGTAATGTTAAGTACTTAATAAATGATTTCATTTTAGAGCTTATTGTAATCCTATGCACTTTTTAAATGGTTGTGCTTCAACAGATTTTCATCATAACACTTGTCTGACCACTTTATTTTATGCACCTATGTACATTTATAAGAACTTGAAAATTTGAAGAAGATATATTGAGTACTTCCTGAGTTATTAGGGTTTGAAATCATCAAAAAATGACAGACGGAGTTTAAAAATTAAGGACCCCCCCTCCTTCAACAGGCTGCAAAATGAAAACCAGTGGGCCTGTGAGGCTGTAACTTTGGGTTTCTCAATCATTTTTACCCTTCTGCAGAATAACAAAAAATGAAGACAATCTGAGATGGTGGTGCAACCATCTTTTGTCGATGTGATATGGAATAACCCAGGAATATTCCACCTTAAATCTTTGAATGCTGACCTAAAAGGTTGGTTTCAGGAAGTCTTCTCAGACGCACATCATGTCTGATCACACTCTGATTGCATCTGAATCATATGCATGACACATATTTCTAGCTTTATAATGGAACAAAAACATTTTATTTGAATGTCATGAAATTATATGTAGTATTTCTAACTTTAAACATTATTTTATTGTAGGAAGAGCATTATTTAAGGTAGTCCAGACTGCATATAAGGAAATCAGTGTGCTCCTAGTGTGTGAAGTTTTAAATTAGTTTATTGTAAAAATTGAAATTAAATAGTTCCGTTTAATAAAACTGCATGGGCAGAGTTGAATACAGTATTACAGTAGATCTGAGCATATGTACTTCCTTTTTAAGCCTCACTGCGCAACACTCAGGTAGGTCTGCACACCTCTGAGCTGAACTACCAAAAGAAACACCATCGAGTCCACACAACAAAAGATTAAAACTCACCATTTTATTATGATAATGTTATTTGATATGTCAAATTACAAGTGTATGATGTAACATAAAAACAGTTACAAACATATGTATGCATATTTACATTATATATTTATGAAAAGTAACAAGCTACATCTGTATAAAGAAAATACAACTATGACATGAGTTATTGGTACTATAAATTTTACATCAGATACTTGGTATTCTCGAAGAAATACCCAGACGCGTAGAAACCAATAAAACCAGAATGAGAGATGTTAAATTGTAAGATGGAAACTAGGATGGACGTGAGGCACTTTTTTGAGGTTGTCAGGATGTGAAAGCCGATGGCACTAAGAAACTTAAGAGGGGGGGAAAAAAGATGCACAGGAAAAGAAATATGCACAAAGAGAGAGAGTGAAAGAAAGAAAGAAAACAGGCAGTGTTTACAGAATAGTTAAGAGTAGTACCATTTATACTGCAAGTTTCAAAACACAAATGTCTTCCACTATTTAGAACTAATCACATAAATGTTACATCAAGCGCTGAAAGATGAAAAAAAAGCTTACATATAGTATCATCAGTGCACCAAAGCATTGGAGAATTGAAACATAACCACTCAACTGCTGTGAAAAGTAACCTTTTTAAAACAATACACTGAAGAGAAACAGGTTTATATAGCTTTTTTCTTTTTTTTTTTAATCTACACAATGTCAAGAATGTACACTTGTATGCATTCCCAAAGATATGCACAATTTCCAAGATTGAAAGAGGATAAAAGACTAGCAGCAAAGTGGTTAAAACTGAAGTCTTATATAATGCAGGTCAAAAAAATATATATATTAAAGCGGACAGACACATGTTGCATATATAATACAGTACATGACAGGAAGTTGCACTGTGCTGGTTAATGCAGAATGAGAAGTGTTATTTCAGCATTCTCTACACTTTGTATAAATGCACGTCCTACATTTTTGCTTCTCAGCCAGCAAGTTTTAATCAGGTTCATCAAACCTTGGTTCAGCTTGCAGTAAAATGCAGGGCCGTCCGATTACAATGGGAGAATATGACAACCAACCAAAACATTTGGTTACACACCAACCCCGCACGCACACCGCCCAGCTAGCCTGGAAACCGACATACATACAGTACGCTGACACACTCGTGGGCACACAAGAACGCACATATATAGAAACACTCGCGCACCCACACACATGCACAAGTGTCCACTTCATCGCGCAGAGCAATCGAACGTTTGAAAACTGACTGTCGCTGTTATATGCTGTTGGAGAGTTAGGGTTTAACAGTCGTTCATAGCTGATTTTCTCTGTCAACACAATAAAATTAGTGATTGTATCTAGCAGCTTTATATGTACGTACGTATATATATATATTTATATATCAAACTTTAGAAACAAGTGGACTGCCACTACTGTACCGTGTTAGCGCTATCCTTCCTTCTACCGTACAAAACTAGAGAGAAACTCTATTAGAAGCTCAATAGTCATTTCCACCACAAACGCCCTCTACTTTTCAATGTGAAATAATACTAAAAGGTGACCTATGTACAAAATGCTGTCATTTGAAGCTACAGTATATGCTGACAGCAACGATAAATACAGCTCTATCTTTAAAATTTCAAAGACAAAAAAAAAAAAAAAAAAAAAAAAAAAAAAAGCTGGGATTATTTATCAGTACTTAAATATAGTGTTACGTATTTACAGGTGTTTGGAGTTTGGTACCAGGGCTTGGTCGTCTACCTATATAGAAGTTAAAGTGTCCTGTCCCGTCACTGACTCAGTCTGCAGAGAGGTCAATGTGTTTCCCACGTTACAAAGTTTGCATAGAAAGTAAAGGGAGCATTGGTCAGGGTGGAATTAGGAAAATGAATGTTTCTCCTGTACTCAGACTGAGGTGCCACTACAACTGTTTTTTTTTTTTTTTAACTTGGAGTGACAGGAGGTGAGAAAAGATGCATATCTTTTAGTGACAGCATTTGGATGTTGTACCAAATCTGCTACTGAAAACTGAGGCGTTTTACAGTTAGCACGAATTTGAAACAAGTCAATGCCGTAGTTAGGGAGCGTTTCAGTTATTGCAGCCAGACATCCAAATTGAACTGTTATTACTGTCGGGACTTTGTTCTAACCAAGTGTTGTTCAGAATAGTTTGAGTCAGTATTGGTTCACTTGAGAATTTTCTGCTCTTCTGGGAGGGCATTGTGGTTCCAAAACAGTAAGACTCAAAAAACAGTCTACCTAGACCCCGTTTCCCAAAGGATGGTAATGGAGTAGTTTGACATTTGGGGAAATGCCCTTATTTGTGTTCATACCAGGAGCTAAAGGAGCAGACTGATCCCACTCTCATGTCTATTTGCTAAATATGAAGCTGCAGACAGAAGTGGGCTAGCTTAGCTTAGCATAAAGACTGGAAACAGAGGGAAACAGCTAGCCTGGCTCTGTAAAATAACCCACCTGGCAGCATCTCTAGAGCTTTTAGCACATATAGCTGGTTTGTTTAATCAAGTGTAAAAATGACAAGTTATAGAGGGGGTGATGTGTGGGACTACTTTTTGGCCAGGCACCACGACTTCCCGGAGTCGCTGCCGATTGCCTGGCAATCTCATGGTGACAAAGGGACTCTAGGAACTCACCATAAGCGTCCAAGAAATAGCTCCACACATAACCTCCTGTAATTACATAAACTGTTTTTTTTTTCCACCCTCTTCTAATGAATTCAACAAAGGCGGTATAACATGTTAATTAATTAACTTTAGAGGTACTGGCAGTCAGACTCGGCTATGTTTGGACAGAGCCAAGCTAGCAGTCTTCATATTTAGCATACAGGCGTGAGAATGGAATCAATCTTCTTCATCTACCTGCAAAAAAGCGAACAAGTGCATTTCGTTTGTTTTCACTTTGAAGTCAACAGTCAAGATGCTTTGAGAAACAAGCAGCTGGAAGTACTGTTACGAGTCAAAGCCTTAATTACACAGTCAGTGCTGACGTTACATGACATGAAACCATCTTTGCATATGAAGACCTATGCACACACACACACACACACACACACACACATATATAACACCTGTATGTATTTTTTTTATAGCCAAGATACACAGCATTCCTAAAACAATGCATTCATTCATTCAGGGCCTGTTAAATGAAGACACATGGAAGGAGTGGACTAATTTCTGAGGAACAATGTAAAACTACATTTACACAGCATATGCAGGAAACATGAAGAAAACAAAAAGAAACAAAAAGGTTCATGGGACAAACATAGAAATTTGGAGAGGGTGCTGCAACCAAAGCTTGGAGAGCAGTGCTTTAAGGAGGGGTTTCCCCCATGCCAAAGTAGATGTTAAATTAGTTAAATTTACGTACAGACGAATCCCAAAATCTGAGGGGTTCTCATTTCAAAGAATAGCATAATTTAAGTGCCTCATCATTTCACCAAGGAGCACTGTAACCCCCTTACCTCACCAAAGCAAAACTTGCTGGTTGAGCAACATTTCAACCTTTGATTCAAAACTAATTTGAAAAATGAGCAGGAAAAATAACAATGAAGAAACAAAAACGTCAATTTCACAACAGCAGTAAATAACTGGACTGAAACTGAGATTCACTGAAGTAAATGAAATTGTCCTGTATTGGTTTCACTTTAACTGGTTCAAGAGGTTCTAATCATGCTATTCTCTTGAGGTGGTAAAATTGTTTTGGGGGAACTCAACATGGTAAAGTCATTACCATTTTCCCTTCTAATCGTGGAATCGATCCCTTTATTTTGGAATGCAAACAAATGGTCTAAAATCACCTCAAGAAGGCAAAAAAACACTTTTAACATGTTTTAAATCAAATTTAAGAGCTATGTCAAGCTGTACCTTTAAAACAAGCTGTTACTATTTAATTTATTTTAAACATTTGATGGAAAGGAAATCAATTGGCCTTACATCCTCCACAGCAACATCTCTCAAATGTTAAGATTACACTAATCATGGTGGTTAATATACCACAAGAATTTGAGAGGGTTACCTTTACTCAGGGTGAATACCATTTCTAGTGCACTTTTCTCTGTCTAGTAATTACATTGTCAGCAAATGCTTAAGCCATGAAGGAAAGGCCACTGTTACCCAACTGCAAATTCACAAAAAAAGCAAGAACATATCCCTTTTAGCATACTCAAACAGCAAGAACTTTTTTTCTCAACGCAGAATAGTTTTGTTTTCTTTTTTGTCATTAAGTTGTCACTCTCTGTACAAAAGACAATTTTCCTTCATAAAGTTACACATTACTTGTACTAGAGTTCTGATATTTGTGGCCTGGCTTTGTCGATGTATGAGTGTGAATGTGAGAGAGGTGTGTGTGTGTTCAGGTGTGTGTAGTAACATCTCCGAGTCTATTATTCATGACGTCGTCTCCTCCTCCTCTCCTCAGATTAAGCTCCTGAACTTAGCTTGATGCTCAGAGCCCCCACAAAGCATATGGTTTGTCCTCCACTGCTGCTTGTCGGCGACAAACACAAACTGAAATCTCCAAAAGCCCTCAGAGCTGGGGATCAACAACATATCACCCCGTCTGAGAGGGGAATGAAAAAAGGATGTCGGCTTTTAATTTTCCGCTTTTATTCACTTCCTTTGTTAGCTAGCTTTGAGGGTGTCCCAGTGTCCGGCGTTGGGTCACCCCGCGGCCTTGTGCTTGCCCCCACAGCAGCGGCAGGCCTCGCCACAGTGATGGCAGGCGCGCAGAGGCAGGTAGCAGCACATGCAGGGCGCAATGAAGGACAGCGCCACCAGGGCCAGCCAGCGCAGACAGAACTGCTCGTCAGATGTGTCACAAGAGCAGGGGTCTGAGAAGTCACCCTCCGAGTCAGACATGCAGTGGTACAGCATGCTCTCGGCACATAGCATGCAGCTGACTTTGTAGATGCACTGCTTAATGGGGTCGGGGGCGTCCTGGCACTGCCCCCGCCAGTTGTCTTCGTGGTTGAACATCTCCCGACAGTAGATGCAGCGCGAACGTTCGCCGTCCTCTCGCCGCCGACGGCCCTTCTTGGACTTCAGCAGGGGCGACGGCTGAGTCTTGATGGCTGTGTCCTTGCCCAGACCGAGCCCCATGCCTGTTCCGATGCCCATACCGGGGCCAGAGTGGGAGTCCCCACCGGGGCCGTCGGGGAAGAGGTACTCGCACTTCTTACTGTCCAGTTTGTGAAAGGCGGTGGGGAAGTCCAGGTCCTCACGGTCGGTCTCTTGTTTCCACATGACAGGGTGGCGGTAGTCCTCATAGCCACGGATGAGCACGTCTTTGCGTGGATTGATGCGAACAATCTCCTCTTCGTCCACGCGAAAACTGACACGGCGAGTTGACTTAGAGGAGAAAGAGGAAAAAGTTAAGAATTAGCCAGATTGCTCAACAACAAAACAACACTGTGTGGTAGCATCTACACACAAAAAATATTTTATTAAAAAAAAATTGTATCTCATAAGCTATATATGTTAGGTTGTGTGGAGGAAAGACAGACCTGTGGAGGCAGGTAGCGGCGGTTGTTGGAGGGGAACTCGTCGAAGGGCTGGGCACGGACGTAGCAGCCCCTGAATGGCTCGGTGGAGACAACATTGTTCAGCGGAGAGAAGGGCTCTTTCATTGGGGTACAGATGGAAGGAGGCTCATCACACACCTGGAGACACACAATCAGGTAAATATAAAACTTAGAAACACAAGAAATTCTCTGGACACGTCAAAGAACATAAAACACCTATTTGGTACAACAGCTGATTAATTCATGATTTAATTGACAAAAATGATAGATTTAAACACTGAAGATGCAACAATACTTTGACATTTTTTGTTAAACAGTCACAGCATCTAGAAAAAAAATTTAAAGATTCCATTTTAGTCTCGAGGTAGCATCAAATGTTTTAAAGAATTTATATATAAAAACAAACAAACAAACAAACAAACAGCGTAAATACACAGAGTTCCAGCCCAAAACACTTGTCATTCTCACATTCTGCATTACTATTTCAATGTCAAAACCACAAACGGTCAATCAATTCAGTTTTCATGACCACAACAGCTTTGACTCAGGGTGTGTAGGCTGTGTGTGTTCCACTTTAACCACCAGGGGGCATCCTGCACCCACGCTCGGCCAAATGACTGTGCTGTGTGGTGATGACTCAAGGCCCTTCTGTTAAGAACTCTGAGTTCCCATCAGCCTTGCATGTGTTCCCACAAACATTTTAACTGATGCAAAATCTACAAACATGGACCTAAAAAAAGGCTCTTGCAAAGGGAAAAAAAAAAAAAAAAAAACTAAAACGAGAAAAATGTTGGAGACCATGCAAAGAAAAGGGAATGTACGCTAACATTCCTTCCACCTCCCGCCAAATAATCTCATAATTACAAGAGGAACGATCAATGTCGACATCAATCAGGATGAGACGTCTATAAATAACATCTTGTGAATGCCACAGATGGCATTAAATAAAGACAAAATATTTCTACACATCTACAGAAATGAAATAAATAGAAAATCCAAGAGAAAAGGCCTGATACTTTAGCACTCAGCAACAAAATGGAAAGCATTGGCGACTTCATGATTCATGCATGCAGAGGTGATGAGAGAAGGGGGAGGATAGTCGTTTATTACATGAAGAGCCTTGTGACGTTTTGTGCAGGATTTTTTCAGTACAACCATCTTCACAAGTTCAGGTTAGTGTGCGGAACATGAAAATTAAATGGAAATAACGAGAATTGGTGTTGATTAAATTGGAAGCATAACTAAACACACCTAAACCCCCAATTCAAAAATGTGCCAATTTGTACATGCTTCAAAAACAATTAAATATTAGCATTTTTAATATGAATCTAAAAATTGATGTCTGAAAAAGATCCAAATAAGCCGGTTATTTCTCTCTTCAAGGCCCACTCGAAAACACACAAACATGGATGAGCACATGTCGAGGTATCTTCACACGAGTTCGATCCAACCATATTCGAGCCTTGTACACACTGGCGAGCTGTCCCTCTTTTCCCACACACATCCCGACCTCATCAAGGCAGGGTTAGTCCTCCTCTCTTCTCCTTCTCCCACCCTCTCTCCCTCTCTCTTCTCTGCGTGTGGAGGAGGCTGCTGGCTCTGGTTAGTCAGTGCCGTGTGTAAAGTAGCCCACGCCAGTGCTTTAACGCACAGCGGAAATCTGGTTTGCTCCCAGCTGCTGCTACAGTAATTACTGTCCTGTGGTTGCTAAGAGATGCTTCCTTTGACTTCTTTTTTTCCCTCTCTTCCCCCCTCCCGTCCTCTTCCACCCCCCCAGACTGCTAACACATGGTGCGTGTATGTGTGCGACTTTGCTCCTTCTTTGCCTCCAAACATACCAAGTGGTGTAACACACATCCACGGCGTCTGCAGGGGAATATGAGGAATAGAACACAGTGGAGGGAGAGGGAAGAGAAAGAACAGAACAGGAAAAAATGAGATTGTGCTGTATTCATGTGTGTGTCTGTGTGTGAGAGAGAAAGGGAGAAACAGAGAGAGCGCGAGAGGCCAAAGAGTCTGCCGAGGGAATGTCATAAACCAGCTCCAGCTGGAGAAATGCAGCACAGAACTTAAAAAGCCAGATGACAGCTGTGTGTGTGTATGTGAGAGAAAGAGAGAAAGGAGGCGAGGGGTGGAGAGGTGGGGGGCGAAATGGGAAACAGACTTGGGCTTCCTTTTAAAGCGCTTGCCTAAGCCCCACCATTCAAAGGCATGCGTGGGGGCCAATCTGGAGCTGATCTGACCCTAGAGATGTGGCGGGGTGAGGGAGGAGGGGAGAGGGGAGGAGGGGAGGGACAGAGGGGGAATGGAGGTGGTGGGAGCCAGGGGCAACCTGGCTCCATACCAACATCAGGGATCCGTGCACTTCCGCCCTCAAAGGCACAGGGGTTCGGGACAGGGAAGGCTGGGGTCGGCCCACTAAAGATCTTACTCAAGACACCAGCTCTCTGCACTACATAAGAGACCAGAGAACTAAATACAATGTGCACGTTTGGACATTACCAATACCAACATAAAATGGTTTGCATCTGTATAAATTTTCCTCACACTCCAGAAATCATGAGTAGTGCTTATCTCTGGATCTTGCCAACTTAAAAAAAAGAAGTAGTACAGCCAAGTCATGCATCGCTTAAAAGCACAGTTTGACATTTAGGGAAATGAGATAACTTGCTTTCTTCCCAAGAGTGAGATGAAGAAGATTAATACTACTTTCATACTGGGATGCCAAAGACTAAGCCACAGCTCGTGGGCCTTGAGCTTTCTTTAACAAAATGACTGGCAACAGAGGAAAAGAGCTAGCTTGCCCTTGTCCAACACTACAGGCCAGAATCACACTACCAGTGCTTCAGGCTGACTTATTTCAATCCTCCTGACAACTGAAGGAGAAATATGGTCTGAGCTGATGTTTAGATTATCTGTTAATGAGAGAAGTTTACAGATTAAGTCTTAAAACTTCCTGATCTGTTCACAGAATGCCCCCAATAATATCAAACATGTTTGATGTTCAGGAGTAAAAATCAAGCTGGTTACGATTATCACACTAGCAGTGGACATTGTTGCCAAGCAACGATAAAAATTCAAGAGGCTAATTTTAGCAACAGATTTTAGAAATGATCTAAAAATCTAATTCAGTCTTCTTAACATCTGGAGAGAGCCAGGTTAGCTGGCTTTATGTTAAGCTATGCTAACTAACTGCTGGATGTTGTGATGAAAGTGTTATCAATCCTCTCAGCAAAGAAAGCCAATAAGCACATTTGCCAAAATACCAAATTTCTGGCTAACTATCATCCTAGCTTTCAAGATTCTTTATAGAGAAACATCAAGCCACACCAAACCAGTCACAGAGACTGAGTGAGGTTGCAAAAATCAACTGGCCAACAAAACCAATGTGTACAAAACTGATAAGAGAAAACTTCCTGCCAGTGCTAAATTAGTTGCGGATGTTTTCCTGTGGCATTCGGAAAAAAAAAAAACCCACACACACACTTTACTTTGTACTAGCGGAAGGACTGTGGCGTACAGCATAATTCCCGGCAGTGGGTCATCACAGCTGAGTAGGGTGTTGCGCAACCACTTTTCTTTATGGGTAAAATATGTTGCATGTGTATATCGTACATGCATGTGTGTGTGTGTGTGTGTTTGTGTGTGTTGTGAGTGTATTTTTGAGTGAGGAAGAATGTGGTAAGCTTGTGAAGGGCATACATGTGGGTGCTCAGCCTCAGTGGGCAGGATGTGGGTGGAGAAGACCGTCTTCAATGCATGTACAGTGACACACACACACTAATGCATGAACAACTCTCCTCACACATACAACAATACAAGGCTAGCATGAATTCCAGTACATTTTAACACCAAAAGACTTTTAGAGATGTCTGAGTCTAATCAAGGACCTGAACAAGGCTTGATGATGATGTGACTCTGGTATGTCAGGTCACAACTACTACAGGTAGATCTGTTGCTTCCAAAGGCCCAACCAATAGCAAAAACTAAAGGCCCGATCAGAACAATTTGTTTTTAGTAAGCACTCTGTCTGTACACACAGTGGTGTGGCTTCATGACGAACCATCGAGCAGCTCAGCTAATGTTACACCTTGCTGTGTGGTGGCATTTGCTGGTTCTCGAGCTGCAGCACTTGCCTCTGGTTCACTTCTCTTTCTCTGTAGCCCAGGTCTCCGACCGCAACATTCGGATGCCAAATCACCATGGTGACACCCTCGGTGGCTCACTGAACCTTGTGAACACCCCCTTCTACCCCTCTCTGGCTGCACCCCCCCTCCACCCCCTGCTGCCTAGCAACAGTGGTGCCATTGGATTTCCTGTATGTTCGGGCTGATTCCTTAAAGAGGAACTTCGCCACAGGAACAGGAACGCAGCTCTCCTTCTTTGGCTGCTCTTCCAGTCCAGATCATCCAGGGCGTCAGAAACCAGGCAGGTCAGACATAATGACAAGCCTCTGGGAAGTGCAATGAACTCGGAGCTAGAAACTATTGCCACATGGAGTGCTTTATGATATCAAAAATCAGCTCATATGGACAGCGTGTTGTACTGGTGGGGCATTTTCAATAAACAGAGTCAGCAAAAACTAGAAACACCAGTTGAATCAGCACACGTGTTTCACCAAGGTAGCCTTTAATGCAAGTCTGTTAGGTTGGATTGCTTTATAGTGCACAGAAAGGTTCTATATTTCATGTCACTAAGTGTACATTACAGCCCCTCCTTTCACAAAGGAGCCTTTTCACCTACTTTACCATCATAAGTAGAACAGGTGACTGGCTTTCCTGTAAAAGTCCTCATATCTAAAACAAATTAACATGGGCGTGTTGGTTTGAACTATATAACTGCTGCCTTTCTCTCTTAAAGAGAACACAACATTCTTAACAGCACGTTGACAGTCAAAACCCTGCCAAACGCCCGGCTCCTAACCCTATTAGCAGGAAGGTGTCAGCTTGTCCAGAATTTATTCTGCAGTGTAAGACAGCCCCAAACATGTAGTCAAAAGGAATAAAGATCTATCTTCAGAGACAAGAGAAACAAGGAGTCCTGCAACAGATGGAAAGTTGTCAAACAGAAGAAACGGAGACAGCCTACATGTACAGATATTTAGAAAAACCTGCTAAGTACCTTCAGAAATGCACACAACTGTACCGAGGAGAATCTGTGCTGTTTTGAAGGAGAAAAATGGTCACAACGCCTCTTTCATGAAGTATTCTTCTTCAAGTTGGAGAACATCAAAATCACAATGTACATGAATCCACCTGTTACCAACCAGCTCCTGAGGCGATATTATATCAACATCAATCCTAAAAAGACTGACAGCTACTAGGTTAGGTTCACAGAGACAGTTATGCTTGCTCTATCACATTTGCTGGCCAGCACCCAGCTTCACCTCAGGGTCTGGCTGGCACTGGTTAAACACCTGTAAATCTCAAAGAACAACTGTTAGAAAACAAAGGCAGTTGTCAGCACCTGGCTGAGACGCATCAAGCCTCAAGCACATGGCTCAAGTTCTAGCTATGACCTGCCTGCTCTTTAAAAGTGAGGAAGAAAACAGAGTAAACCCACTCCACAAAGTCAGCAAGACAAACATGTCCTGCCAGTATGCACACACACATTTTGTTCATACTACATTTGCTATCCAGAAATGCTTTGCGCTCACTCACCGGTAGTCCATCCTCAGGAGTATCCCCTTCTCCAAAAGGCCGACAACCTGAAAGAGAGGGTGGACATAAATGAGAAAAGATTTTAGGACTGTCTTTATTGTTTATGCACCCAGACCAAGACAGGCATACTTGCGTTTATACATTACAAAACCAGTATAATAGCACTTGCACTTACACATTGCAGTATTTTAGCATTTTGGATACATAAACTTCATTGCCCAAAGATTGGAAAGACTTGTTTACGGAACTTAACCACTAGAGGGCAAAAAACTCAAAACTCCAGTATCCAGTACATTTATCAACTTCCTTGCACAAATGCATGTAACCAACAAAAAATTCTGATTTTAAACCTCAGCTTCTATCTTTCAAAACTACTTCAATGTCAACGGATGCCATCTCCACTGCTAAGCATGTTTGAGATTTACAAGGCTGATTCTTGTCAGGCCAGAATAGGTCAAGACTTCTGCTTCTCTCTGCCGGTTGCCTAATGGGGAAACGAAAGCTGCTTTGTTTTAGTGGGGCACACAGAAGTTAATGAAATATGCATGCCTAGAATAATGTAACCCCGACCTCGACTAAAATGCCACGTGCCATTTCCGCATCCAAAACACCTAGCTTGCTGATACTGGAGCCAGAGCTTATGTTTCAGGTATCAGGCTGACCATGTTACCACTTTTTCTTACTTCACAGCCTAAAACGAGCTCTGTTGATGCCATTATCTGAAGACAGACACTAATTTTACTAATATTTCTACATGAAGTGAAGTTTTAATAAAGCAAGGTGAAAATATTCATATTCACAACACTAATGTTTATGAGATGGCTTCCTCAATGAAAAACCTACCCAGAAGTAGTACTAGTGTATCAGATTTAGTTTTTATAATCCGATATATACACTGTTACTTTTATTGGGTTCATACATGCCAGCAATTTGAATTCAGTCAAGATGTCAGGTTAGTATGAATTTGTGGGTAAAAAAAAACCAAAACACCCTCTGCAGAGTGAGATCATACAGCACGGTAAGTATTGATATTTATATCTGATTTTCAAAAGACTGAGTAAAAACTAGTGCAGATGTCAGAACTCTGTGATCTCAGTATAGTCTTTGAAACAATTTTTACCAAGCCGGATGGTAATGACAGTCAATGCAATTTGTAATTTTGCTACATACGGTTGGAGATGTAATGAAGTCCAAGAACAAAAGAGAATAAAATCAGCAAAACTGAAGATAAAAAACCACCAGTTAGGCATCACCTTTTTGCCTCTAGAAACAGCAGACATATACTAGTATGTGCTTCAAGTTCAACAGCAATGCTGCTGCTAAATGACAGTTTAGGTGAATGGTTTGAGAAAAAATTGGATTACATAAAGGATACTATCTCAGGTCAGAATGATGCATGTCATACTAAAGCACATCTAATTACATTTGCACACAAGGTCAAGTTTTAAATAAAACACTATTTACTAAACTAAACCTAAACAATAATGTAGTTTTAGCCAGCTTCAGGTAACACACAACACTACAGCATCTCCGCTGAAAGTAGCAGCGGCCATTATATTCAAAATGTTAAAGAAAATTGATAGAAGAAAAAAATTCTTGAGGCAATGCTGCAGAAAACAGGGATAGAACCATTTCCACTGGGATGAGGGGGAAACTGTTTGTACCTGGGGCATCAAGAGGTTCTTTTTATACTTTGGTTCATTTAATTAGGATCACTGAGGCTTCATTTGAAGCACGGAGGTGTCAGTCTTCCTGTCTGCATTCAGAGAGAGAATACAGCGATACATGGTAACGCTGTCTCTGTCACAGAGGACAGAAGAATTCACTGGGCTTGTGTTAGACACAGTCTGTCCATCAGTCTGTCTGTCTGTCTCTGAATCACATGGAGAAAGGTGTTTGTGTATATGTGCGTGTATGCATTTCTCCACAACTGAGAGAAAGAGGCCTCCTGCAGCACGACTCTGGCAGTGCTGGGCCGCGAAGCTGCCTGAGCCATGTGCCTGGCGTTGCCATGGCAACAGAGGACTGCAAGACTGATACACACACGTGTGCACACATACACACAGGCAAACATATTCTCTCTTGCTGCCTCCTCTCTCCCCACACACATTCACGCAGCAGTCCAGCAGCAGAACGATGCAACAGGAATACAAAAGAACTCGCCCGCCTGTGCCGAGGAGAGGCATTAATTCAATTCAATTCAGTTTAATTTTATTTATATAGTGCCAAATCATAGCACAAGTCATCTCAGGGCACTTTATAGAGTAAGGTCAAGACCTTACAATATAACAGAGAGAAACCCAACAATTCCCCCTTGAGCAAGCACTTGGTGACAGTGGGGAGGAAAAAGTGCCTTTTAACAGGAAGAAACCTCAGATGCTACCAGACTCAGGGTGGGCGACCGTCTGCCTCGACCGGTCAGGGTGAGATGAGAGAAGAGATGAGCATTACACAACACTGGCAGAACACAGTAGATACCAGAAGAAAGAAGTAAACAGAGCGAGGAGAAGACATGAGTGGAAAGAGAGAGAGAGAGAGAGAGAGAGAGAGAGAGAGAGAGAGAGAGAGAGAGAGAGAGAGAGAGAGAGAGAGAGAGAGAGAGAGAGAGAGAGAGAGAGAGAGAGAGAGAGAGAGAGAGAGAGAGAGAGAGAGAGAGAGAGAGAGAGAGAGAGAGAGAGAGAGAGAGAGAGAGAGAAGGGCTGGCTCTAGGGAGTTGAAATCCACCATCACCTGCTGTAGCTGACATTCACACAAAAGAATAGAATTCTTTACTTGGAGACCAAAACCGTACAGTCTGAGGTGAAGGTGTATAATCACAATGCCCTGCTACTAGAGATGTTCAAACTTCTTTACAAAGCACTGTGTTATGTGAACTAGCACTACCTATTAGCTTTCTTTTCAATTATACTGACAATGTTTTTCTTGATGGGTCTGTAAAATGTCAAAAAAATTGTGAAAGGTGGCATATCTGTGGTGGAAAATCCCCCCCAACAGGAAACTGGAAGTTTTGGCTATTTTAGGCCAACCAGTTGATAAGCCCAGAAAAATTACACCCCCTGTCAAAAGTTTTAGAACACTTTCTCATTCAAATAAATTAGAATCTGTCCTAAAACTTATGACAGGGGGTGTACCTTCAATATGACATTGTTATAAAATAGTGTTAAGTTTATAGTTTTCATTTGTCTTTGTTCTCTTGCTTCTTCAAAATTCAGAGGAAAAGCATTTCGCAAAGCCTGCCCTGCAATTGTCCATGGTTGCCTTTAACCCAGACACCATGTGGACTTCTGCCCAGGAAGTTCAAATCTCAGATAAATGGTTGTGGGCAAGAAGCAACTGATGCCCAGCAGTGATAAGCTTTTATGATATGTTCTGTTGTACCTTCTCTATGCTCCCCAGGGTTCCCAGGTCTAGAGAGTAAAGGAGATTATAGCTCCCCAGCCAGCCAGCCTCTTGTGTAACACGGGGCTGGGTGGCAGATTGCTGAGTTGGCGATTCTCCTTCTAATTGGATGACTTTGCAACCTCTGGCACTGTACAGAAAAATAATGCTTATCAGGACCCAAAGCTGCCAACTCAACTAAGAGACTCAACTTCACACCAGACTAATATCTAGCTTAGCTCTTTAAAAAAAAAAAAGCATAACTGCCACACTGTACATAGCCACACCAAAGCCAGCTTTTTTTTTCCTCAACTAGTCTAGCCAGTCCTCAAACCTACCTACCAAGACTGTGCAAAGTACAAAAAGCACAAAAGCTGGTGGTCAAGTTTCTTCGTACTAAAGCTCGGCCCCTATCTCAGGTTGCCATCCATTCTACGTGTTTCTCCTTATGCTCCAATCGTCTCATGTCCTATATCACCCGCTGTCTGGGCACAGTGTTGCACTGCCAGTCTCTACAGGAAGTGGCAAGCTTATCTGGGCAGCTGGGACTGATAAGATAACACAGGAGGGGTCATGCTTGGGTGAGTGAGCAGGTAGCAGTGGTGGGGGAGTCATCAACGCTAATCAACGCTACACATCTCTCCTAGAACAGATGCCAGGTCAGCCATTACGAGCCAAAGATAAACAAGCAGGAAGAAAGGCTGTAGAAGCCCACCAGTAGAAAGCATTCATACACACACACACACACACATATATTATTTTACATGTGTTGAATGGCTGCCAGTACACGTACTATAGTGCAAACTGTTGGAGGCAGTTCCAAACAAACCTGATGTTTTGCTGATTAGTTTGAGAGGGTAGAAGGCAGTGAGGGTAGTCAACAAAAATACTCAGGGCTGCACTGATTTTTCTGATAAGGAAACAATAGTCAGTGCTGGCTGACTGATTTGTAAGTTAACGTACGTTCTGCTTAGTTGCTGCTGTTATCTTTGGTTTGACCTGCTCTAAACACCCAAAACACACACACAGGCAGACACCATGGCAACACACCCACCTTGGTGGATGTCCTCAATGGCCCGGCGTATGCCCCGGTCAAAGGCGCGGGCATCAGCAGGACTCTGGAAGGTCAGTCCAAACTTCTTGTCATTGATCCTCCAGTGGTGGAAGATGGGGTTGACTTTGTTGTAGACTAGGTCTTTCTGCAGAACACATTCCAGTACCACCTAAAAACACACACACATACAGCCTGAATAAAAAGAAGTATATTTGCACTTCATGATGTTAGTATACAAACTGGATGCAGACTTTAAACGGTGTGGTTTAATGGGTTTGAGGATGGAACTCGCTGGGGAACACGCATATAAATCCTTCATCTAACTCTCTAAGCCGTTTTAATGCGTCACATTCAATCAATCCAACACAAGCAAAGAAAAAAAAAAAGGAAGAGTATGAGAGAAGATTTCTGCATCTTGAACTACACATACGGTAACTCCAGAGTTTCTAAAATAGAAACTGAAAAAAAAGGTCACCCTAAACCCAATAATTTCACGTTCTTTTAGGGATAATTTGTAAAACACATTCTAAATGGTGGGGTTTTCATTACAGATGATGTTAAACTTGAAGAGCAGCGGTGGCAGGAGGGTGTGGGTGTGTGGAGGTGTTTTGGAGCCAGGAAGCCCAAGTGTATGGCAGAGAGAGCCTGTGTTTCCAAAGCCTATTATTAATCAGGGCTACTGGGCCGCCTCCCGGCCTTCCTCTAGGCAGATTAAATGAAATGAGAGACAGCCATTACAGTCTTTGAGGTTTTTATTGACGTGCACGAGAGGTGGCTTAACGGAGTGTGAATGTGCGAGCGTGTGCATGGTGGTCTGCGTGAGAGAACGCGTGAGCACAGGAGCTGGTGTGATGAAAAGCTCAATGACCCAAGTGCTTCACCGTGCATCTTCGCGGCGCAAACGCCTTGTCGGAGGATAACAGTCACAAAACCGATTCTCGATGGCTGAAAGCAGATGGCACAGTTCCCCCTGGATCTGGATAACAGTCAACATGCTCACTTTAGGAGGCTGATATGTGGCAGCTGTACAAGAGGCTGATGATATGTGATATGCGTGTGTCGGAGGGGGAGTACACAGGTCTACATTTCATTCTGTCTGTGCGAGTTGCTTCGTACGCTCAATGCAAGTGTGCCGTAACGTAGCTCACAGTGTCTGTCCTCATGTCACTGTTGCGTACATGCCTCCAACAAGAAAAGGAAGGGCAACGGTTAAGACTGTGTGTTTACCCAGAGCCAGTGGATGAAGGGAGGGATGGATGTGAGAGGATGGGGTGGCAAGGAAGGGAGGAGGAGAAGGAGGAGGAGGGGTCCGCTGTGCCTCTGGGGGTGATTGTGGAGGCGAGACTGAATGGAGCCGGAGCAGGTAAGGTGAGCGCACAGCAAGGCCGACAGAGGAGGAAGTATCACAGTTGCATGGAAGGATGATACTTAACACCGCATTCCACAATGTGCTCAGAGAAAAGAGAGGAGGAGGAGGAGCCACCCTGACAGAAAGAGAGACAGAAAGGGAACATAGGCAGGAGATGTTAAAGGAGGAGAGGGACAAAGACAGATGGAGGTGAGACATGCAAAGAGCAGTGAAGACAGTGTGAGAGGAGGAAGAAACCAGGTGAAAGACATCAGGCTACACAGCACACAATATTGTTGCTGAAAAAATCGTAATGACAACCTGAGTCATTTCAACAAAAATGCGTGAAATAAAAGAATATGTTATCGTCTTAATTGTCTTGGAATGCATCTGTTTGTTTTGAGGATATAAGAGAAGTCACTGCATGAAAAAACACAACACAAAGAAGGGTAAGCACTGATATTTAAACACTGAGATTTGAGGGTTTAGTAGGACACACTGAAATTGATAAACAGCTTTTCCCCCTTGTCCAAAAAATAAAAGCAGTTAAGTATATCTGCTAGCCAAAACAAAGCCAAAACAATCGAATGACAATGCTAACAGTAGAGACAAATTGTATCGAATAGGCCTTAGCCTGAAGGCAGAGCTATTTCTAGTGAGCCTGGACTACACCACATTCACAGCTGTATCAATCAGAGGGAGTGGCAGACTACGAACAACAGGAAGAGAGGTGGAGTGGCAGGGAGCTTAGCTGGAGATTTGTCATAATCCGAGAGCCAGTATGGTAAGTAATCAGCAACCAATTAGATCTGTAGTTTTAAAAGAGTCAGAGAATGAGAGGGAGAGTGAAAGAGAGAGAGAGAGTGTGAGGGGAGGGAGGGGGAAAGAAGGAGAGTGATTGGTAGCTATATGGAGAGCCAGCTGAGTCATCACCAGTACACTCTGTGCCGCATCACTGCGCTTATAGACAGATCCCCTCCACCTCTCTTCTTCCGTCTCCCATCTTTCTGGCTCCACCTCTATTTCCTGCTCTTTGACTACAAACTACTCTCCCCTCGTTCCTCTCATATCTCATGCATCCCAATCAACTAATTTGGAACAGCCAAAGCTGTGTCTTTTTTGATTTCAAAATAACTGCATCTCTGATCTCTTTTCCTCTGTATAGCGCAGGTTCCTGTCAGGGATGTGAGATGTCATCGCTTTTTTAAAAAAAATTTATGTCTGTTTCCAGATGGATAAAAGCACCGGACTTGTATCCTTTGACAAGACAAATACACGCGTATATATATATATATATATATATATATATATATATATATATATCACAAAACGTGGTAGACCATTTATCGTTTCTGTGTTTTAGACATACCAAAATAAATCAAGCACTCAACGAGCTCTTCCCGAAGCCTCTTTTCATTCATACAACATAATTACAGTCTTTCATTTACTTCTGAAATCAAAACACTGATGTTATTGTTAAGAAAAATACAGTGGTAACAAGTGCTGATATTGCCATGTGTCTTTCCTGACTATGGCTAACATATTCTTATGTGGTTTTGTTTGTTGCTGTTGTTTTCTTGGACTCATCGCTCTGCTTCTTCTTCTGATGCCCTCAGACTGTCGGTAGCGCTGCGGTTGATGCCGACACCCTGGCACTGGGTGGCATCTCGACAGACCTACATATGGCTGGGTGTTTGTTGTGGTGGCTGGGGACTCTGGCAGTGACAGGGGTGTTTTACCACATCCCAGAACAGTTGCTGGGGTCTCTGAACCATGTCTATACCCTGTGTGAACAACAGCATTCCCGTCACACCCTTTCCTGTGCCACACACATGCTTGGATAGCAACGCACAAAACACAAACACGCCGTAAACACAAAACACACATAAAATGTGTTCCGTCACAGAAGATTTAAAAAAAAAAAAAAAAAGGTGATTTAGACGCCTTGCTGTAACAAGCCTCTAACGTCATATCGTCATGAACCACCAAATTTTGTTCATCATGGTGGCCTCCTCTGTCGTCTGGCATGTGACAGACAGTTCTCGTTCTCACACAAACAGATTTACACTCTTATTACCACAGATACAGGATTATCCCAGTGCATGTACTGGATCTGTTTTACATCTACACCACAGAATGAAGTGTGACAAGAGGGTCATGAGCTTTACAGCAACTATAGTAAAAGCCCTACAGATTAGAGTATGACTGGATGTTGTGGAGCTTCACTGTTACTTTCTTTGTGAAGAAACAGACAAAGACATACAGTTGTAAGTTCTGTGTTTTTATGTGGATATAATGCAGGGTACAGGTGTATAGAGCAAGAACCTATTGAACCTGTCAATGGTTAAAAAATTAGTAATGCCTGAACTAAACATGTTCCACCGTTATATTTACAAAAATAACAATTCTCTATTATTTACAAGCCCTTGCTGCTCCTTATAAATGAGATTTTATACCAATCTTTATTTTGTTGAATTAAATCAGCCAAAAGGTTTGATAACAATTAATCATTGAAAGCATCATATTACTATATTGTGTAGCTACAGCCACCACTGCATCCAAAACGGATATGCAATGTGTGTGAAGAGGTTGGGAAAAACAGTTGCAATACAGTTTGAGTATGATAATGATCTTCAAGACACTGCACTCAGGGCGTTAGTGGCTTCATTGATCAACTGATTGACAAAAACCTAATTACTCATTTTGATAATGAACTAATGATTTGAGTTTTTTTCTCAAGCAAAATCTCAAAATTTTGATGGTTCAAGTAGATAATAGATTTGTAGCAAGAAAAAAAAGAAATAGGAATATGTCCCCTTGGCTCTGAAACCTTTTGTTGGACATTGACATTTTCTGATTAAAACTGAAAAAGTAATCCACATATAAATATATTATGAAAGTAACTGACAGAGCAAGCCATACTACACAATGTTTTTGTAGCTAGATCATAGTTTTTCTGCATACATCTTAATTTAAATGGCTTTATTTGTTTAACCGTTTATCAGAAACTACATATACTCAGTGTCCTGTGTCTATTGGTGTCTAAATACCAACAGACACAGGACACTACCTATGTTCAGTTTTATCATACTAACTATAGCGCGCTGCACACACAAACATGCTTCGGATTTTGTACTTTCACACCAGGTTAACCCGGATATATTTTCCTAATGTAGTTTGTTGACACATACAGTCTTTATAACACACTTTAAAAAAGAAGAGGAAATTTTTATAAATAGGTAGTCAAATACTTGTGTACTCATGGAAAACCAGAGTGAGTGTGAATTTCCAGCCCCTATTCCATCCTGCAGGTCCCTTCCATGCTCTTTGTCTGTTTCCCACATCCCTCATCCCACATTCTCTTCTCTTGAGTCATGTGCCCTTCTCCCTGATGATGTCATCATGCATCACAGCATCACGCAGTTTGCTCCTATTTTCAGATACCTGCGCTATGGAGGAAAGCCAAACAACCACTTCCTGTGTGAGAGTGTGTGAGTGAGACCAAGAAAGCAGGACTCATGTTGATCTCATTCAAGAGAACGCAGCATTTCTGACATGTATATGGGCATAAAAAGGAACAGCTAAGGAGAGATGTTCAGCGCAACAAGCAGCTGGTTATATATCCAGCATTATTATTAATTTATGCAGAGTAGCACATAACAGGACTCCCATATATGGGCTCAAGGTTCCCTTACCAGTTTGTCTTTGAGCCTTTCGCCCTTGATGTGGAACTCCACAGCAGTAGGACTGGGACTGGGGGTGGGACTGGGACTAGGACTTGGGCTACAGGGGCTGAGGTTGCCGCTGCTTCCTCCGCTGCCTCCACTGTGGGTGCTGCCGCTGTCCTCCGCCCGGCTGACCTTATAAACGGTGACACAGCTAAGGCCTCCGCCCCCCAGGGGAAGCCACCCACCACTGGAGTCATCCCGAGTCATGACCACTGCTCTCACACGCGCATAACTGTCACTGTGGAGGAAAAGGGAGGAAAACAAAGAGGGAGCAAGGAAAAAGGAGAGAAGGATAAAAGAGAAAATAACGCTGTTAGTGAACAGAATCCGCAGTAACTATCATATTTACATTTTTCGCTTTCAGGATCTGAGTATATAACCTGGACTACAAAAGCATAATGAGAACTATGTAGCATCAGCCTACATGAAATGTCAGCCCACATAACACAGCTAAATTTCAGGATAAACAAGTTGTAATACAGTACCTTTAGCATGCACAATATGGTTATTAAATGTGTAGTGAAGATCAAAATATACAGACAAGGTAAAGGGAGAAGATAGGTTCACAATTACTACATCACATTTGTTCAACAATTTGAACGTGTAAACTGAGTTCAAAACACAGCACATCAGACTATAACTACTCTTAACTAGAGGGAAATCTTGGTGGAGGCAAAGACTATAGAAACAAGCTAGCCTACAAGCATCTATTAAAACAGAAAGACTGAAAAAGTAAGGTTCGAGATTGCACATTTTGGTTTTAGGGACATGATATAATCGACTATAAGCTGTCTGAACTATCAGTGCATGTTTAGCCCTAGCCAGAGGGTGACTGACCATGGGCCAAGTTCAGTCTCTGATCACTGCTGATTTCCAACCTTTCCCCTAAAGCAGGTGGTTTTAAACAACACAGCACATGACGGAGGCTCCAGCTCACATCGCGGACTGTCCTTTGAATCATAGGGTAAACACTGTAGATCAGTCATTTGTAATACCTAACATTATCTATGTAACTGAAGGAAAAGATACAAAAAGTGTGTTTTTTATGAAACAGTAATGAAGCATAGGGTAGATTATTTGCTTTCTCATCCAGTGAATTATTCAGTTTCAGCGAGTTTATGGACAGCTATCATGACGCAGTTTGTACAAAAATGCACAGAGCTTCAGGTTTTTAGGCGTTTTTTTCTTCTTTACATACAATGACAAAAAAATGCATGTGCCATCATTCAAATATCAAACGATCTCAAAGTGTAAGAACAAAAGATTTCTATTCACAAATTTGATACAAATCAGAACTCAAATTCACTATACTGTGTAAGGGTATCAATAAAATATTACATAAGAATATACTTACTACTTATGACAAATTATAATTCCAATAACTATTTATGACACACCGTAATTCTAAATCTGTCTCTCATTTAATCCTCTCCTTTTCTCTCTACTTGGAGTCAGATGTTTCCCTGATTAGATAACACTGCATTGGGCCACCGGAAATGACAAAGGTCAGGGCTTGCTGAGGGCAGCGTTTTGCACAAACTGCTGGTAACATATTAAAGACTTGGAAAGATCAGAGAGCTGACAGAAATGGGCAGAAGAACTTAAGAATGTGACTGCCGGATGTCTCCCTGTGACACATTGCTCTCTGGCCAACATCCTCGTTGACCAATGAAGATGATGTCACAGAGTCTGAAACGTTTCTAAAGAATTTCTTCTCAACCTGTGGCCAAATCTGAAGCAGTGACTGAGGGAAAGAAATGTCACTAACAATAACATGTACTATACAAAAATAGTAACTTGAAGCTCTCGATCCAAAAGGAGAATAGCTGCTTCCTCCCCCTTCCTGCCTTTCCTCTTGGCCAGCTACATAAGGGTAACCTTTGGTCTGCTGCCTTCCACACCCTTGGCAAACCTCACTGTCTAGGTTATTGGTTAGTAATTAATCTCAGAGCCAGTGAGCATTAAATCTGAGGATATCTTTGTCTTTTTGGGAAGCCATTCAAATCCTGGCACCTGGTAATAGCTGACCAAAGCTTCCTCAAAGGGTTGATAAATAGATATAAATGAGTCAGTCAAAAATAAACTGACCTACAAACCAGATTGGCTTTTTGAAAACCGCACACTTAATTCTAGGTTGTTCAGACATGCTCAAAAGTACAAGATTGTCTACTTAACTGACTAAATTCAAACATATGTGCATTTTCATCAAAACATATGAAAATATTGATTTTTTTTTATTCATAACAACATATGCTACCTTGCCCTCTTGCTTGCAACTAACTATGATTAATAGAAGACCTTATGGTGATAAACAACATTTTTGTAATGATGTGTCAAAAGCAACGGTATAAAAAAACAATATGGCAATGTAAAAGGAGTCATACGAACTGATGAATACCACATCGTGGACAGACAGACAGTGACTTACTAGTGATGATAAAGTAGTGCTTAGTAGCAAAAAAGCCAGGCATTTCCCTCAGAATGATAGCCTAGCCACGCTAGACAACCCATGGCAACAAATTTAATTCTCTGCCAGGGTCGGTCTCGTTACCCTCGGTAAGCCGCGAGGTTGGATGCTCCTAAAACTGGCCCACGAGTCACCATGAAGTGTAGAGTCAGAAGGCGGACGTAACTAAGTGACGACAGAGGTGCAACGATTCTGACAGAAACAACCGGAAACAACTAGCCTAGACAACCCACAGCAACGAATTTAATTCTCTGCCAGGGTCGACAACAAAAACGACCTCCATTAGCACAGAGTCTGAATAATCTTTCTGTTAACATGTCTGTAATATACTTGAGCTTTGACAGTATAAATAAGGCTTCACCGAACTCCCGCATTGTCTGATTTCCGGCACTTTAGGAACTCTGTCAGCCTATTCATTAAGCTGATTGGTTGTATACCTACCCAACCGCTGCAGAGTGATTTGAAAGACAACCTTTTAGCCCGCCTCCCTCCCTGTCCAGAGTTCCTCGACCCTTGTGTCTTCAGAACTGGGTCTAGCGCGGCTAGGCTATCAGAATGATGTAAAAGAAAAGTGAATATTGGACTTGTATTGTGTTGGCAACCAGAAAAGCTGCTAATTAAGGATGATGTTGGCTCTATAACTGCTGGGTGTAGAATTATTGCTAACATAAGCTACTGCAAAACAAATGTAAACTTTTTTTTAACCAAATAAACAGTTTTAAAACGTAACTAGGAAAATAGCATGGCTCACGCCAAAACCAGTGTTTTGGCGTGAGCTCTCGCGCGATTTTGGAACAAGATTTGCTTTCTAGCGTCCTGAGATTTGGATACACACCACAACAAAGAGCGATCGCCAGGTAATGTGGAGGTTTCCGTTCACTTCTCATCTCTAGTATGTTGTGGGACACTCATTGAGACTATCTGAGCCGGTCAGTGTGGGGCAAAAGCACGTTAGGGCGGACTTTGACGCGGGGGGGCCAGCTGCCCCATTCTTTTCGCTAGCCGAGCTGCTAGCTGAGCTGCTAAGCTGCCTGCCTGGCTAAATACTGGAGCTATGTCGAAAATTAATTTCTCCATCACTCACATGTATGAAATGACAAATGAAAACAGACCCCAGGTTGAAAAAAACCAAAGTTCCCCTTTAAGAAATATATATCCTTCCATAATTTATTAAATATATTTTATGTCCTTATTATCTGTTCTCTTTTTGATGTTCCCATAATTAGTCACAAATCAATACAACCAAACAATCCTTTAGTCAGACTGAACGGCTATCAAATCCTTTGGTGGTGTTTAATTTGGTAGAGCTGTGCACACTTCTGCCTGTTGGAAACTGATGCCGTGCCAGTCTGTCTATATTCTCAGCAAGCTCTGCCAATCAGGGTGCAAAAAAATGGACAACATTGGAAGACTTTTACTTTCTTATTATAATCATCACAATTCCAAGGACACTTCAAAGATTATACTGTGATTTTACAGCCACTTACTGATTCAACTGTTCCAAAAATAAGCAAACATTCTGCCAATCAAACAAATATGGGTAAGTAAAAAAGAAATAGAAGGCTGGACAAGAAGAGACACATATTTTTGTTGAATTACCAACAATGTGTATCTTTTGTGAACCTAAATGTCCTCACAGCACAATTGTCAGTTTTCTTTCTAATGTGCAGCCTCAGGCTTATTTGAACAGTAACTTGTTGCAGGACACTGACACAACCACAGCTAACTTCCCCTTGCAACCTCACAGAAACACCCTTTCTGGTTACATCTTGTTACAGCAGGGCCGCCAAAGTAGTGCATGAGAACCTCTGCCGCACCAGGGGAAAAAAAATTGTTTTTGAGCAGTATAGCAGGCACTAAAAGAGGAAAATGCTGCTGCTGTTACACCCCTCTATGGCCCCAATAAAGGATGCGGGTGATGGGTGCAGAAGGGGCTGTCAGTCAGACAGGGGTCCCTGGGGTGAACAGAAGGCAGGCGGTGGTGTCGCTCAGCCATGACCAGGGCACAATGACCAGGGCCTGACCCTTCAGACCTACCATCACACACATGCCAGCAACCATGACACTCACAGGGAGGGGGGCTAGGCCCAGAGAGGAAGTTAAATGAACTATGCATATGTGCATGTTTGCATCCGGCCTAAAACACTATTGACAACGTTGTTTTAAAAACCACAGACACACCTAAAACAACAAATGATACTTATTTATGCAGGAACTCAATTCAAATCTTGACAGTACATATCAAAAACTTGCAGATCAAGAACTAATCGCAAGTCAACCATCAAGTATTAGAGCCATCTGACAAAGCCTTTACAACAGAGAAATTAAATAGTTCCATTCGTTCCTCTTTCTTCTTTTTCCCCTCATAATTAAAATGGTTACTTTTTTTTAGGACAAATGGGGGTCCAAAAGATATCCCACTGATCATGCAGACACGCACACAGATCGGATACACACACATCACACACACACATCACTCACACACACACAAAGTTCAGAGTGGGATGGTGGAGACAAAGGCTGGCCTCCAAGCCTCTTGCTGGGAGCACACAGTCGACTGGACACACAATTGAGAGCGGAAGCAGATCAGCTGGCCTGGGCCTGTAGGGGAGGGGGGGCAGAAAGAAAGGAGCCCCCAATTCCAAATATTCCAAGTTATTCTGCTGGATGACTGACTTCATTTCCGACCGAAGCAGGAGAGAAAAACAGAGGGAGGGGGTGCAAGTGTAACAGAGGACTGTGGAGGAGGGGGAGGCGGCTGTGGATAGGAACAGGGTGGAGACTAAGGTGACAATCAACGACTCCCACCACCGATATCTGAGGGAAAAGCCATGCTTTTTCTGTCCACATAATTGATGTGTATAATCTGTTCTAGAATGTAGAAAATACAGAATCAGAGATTTAAGTATCATTTACAGCAAAGTGGAAACAAAAATATCATTACTAAAATCTGTACAAAATAGAAGAGTATTGTAGCAATATTATGTGCAAATGCACGTGAAGAGTTGTGAAAGTGTATTTAAACCTGTATGTGTGTAGCATGTGTAATTTGTCTGTGTGGGCATCAATTTTGTCAATGCGTAAAGAAACTTGTAGATGTGTAATCAGATTTTGAAAATGTACTCAGATTTGTCAATGTGTAAAAAGAAACGAAAAATGTCAGTAAGTGGGTACATTAAGACTTTTACATGTGTTTGCATATAAAAAGAATGACTGAGAGCAGTGGTGGTGACTACAACAAACAAATAATTTCTTATTTTCACCTCAGATATGCCTGACTTGAAGTTGTCACTCATAATCAATAGAACATAATGTCATTATTAAAAGACCATCTACTATAAATTTAATTCCCATTTAAAGACTTGTGTACAGATTTACAGATCTGAGTACAAATCTGAAAACCCATTTGTAGATTCACTTTCACATTTACAAATCACACTACACATGTACGGATTTTGCTCTCAAATCTGTGAAAACGTGTAAACTGAAATGCAGTACACTTATTTGTAAACAATTTTACTACAATACCCCCAGGAGAGGAGAGGAGAGGAGAGGAGAGGAGAGGAGAGGAGAGGAGAGGAGGAGGAGAGGAGAGGAGAGGAGAGGAGAGGAGAGGAGAGGAGAGGAGAGGAGAGGAGAGGAGAGGAGAGACATGATCGGGGAGCACGTGCAGACCAGGCAGGCCTGGGCCTCGAGGCCGGCTGCTCCAGTGTGTGGTGGAGAAGGGGGATCCTGGGACAACCATTTCCAAAGTGGACAAAGTGGCCGTTTGTCTGCTGCTCTGGCCTATGGCTCACTGGGTTCCAGCATGCCATCATGCTTTGCTCCCGTCTTAGGCCTAAGCTTCCCACCCCAACGAGGAGTGGTGGAGAGGAATAGGGGGGGCACTGAGAAAAAGACAGGAGGGGGAGAGGAAGGAGAAGGAAGAGAGGGAGAGCAGGAGGAGAGGGAGAGAGAAAGGATGTGGCCTGAGCCCTGGGTGCTCGCCAAGTCACCCTCCCTTTCCTCCACTCTGTCTCCCCCTTCCACCCAACCCCTCCTGGCTGCCTCTCTCTACACAATGGCCGCTTCTCTGCTGAAATTTCACGTTATTGGATCCCGGCCTGGAGTTTTGTCCTCCCACAATGTCCAGGCAGTGGAGCATGCTGCAGGGGAGACACACTCTGCAAGCTAAAAGCTGGAAAACCATTCCTCCTTTCATTAGCATCAGAAAAGGGGAGAAAACCCCACCACCACCTCTTTTTCCATCGCCCCCTTTCCTCCCCATCTCTCTCCTATATCAAAACCGGACGAAGGCTGTCAAGCTTGGTCAAGCTCCACTGGACCACTTTGGCTAGTAGGACTTTTGAGGAGGGGGGAAATCATTAAAGTATCATTGGGAAAATAAACACAAGCTACTTATCCCAATCCGATTCGATAGATTATCCTCAGAAAGGAAAGCAATCACAAGGAAAGGTTGGGCCACAGAGGACGGCGTGAAAAGCAACTCTGGGTGTGACTCATTCACTTTACTTATTAAAGTGTATGGCTGTCTTCAACAGCTGTTACCATAGATAAAATGTGCTATTTTTACATATCCTTAGCAAATTCAGCCTCATCTAAATATAATATGCCTGTATGTATTCAATACAGCTAAATCTAGCCAAAGACACACATGGGTACATATAATAAAGCGTATGCTATACTTAAACGCAGTCAGCGATGGAAAAAAAATAGTTTCATCAACCAAAAATATTTCAGTCTAAACCAAACAATTAAAAAAACTTTAATTAACTGTAACTCTGAGTTAAAGTTATAAGATGATAAAGTAGTGCACGTTCTTTCACTGTGATCATGCCTCATTGAAGAAATAAACAACATGCAATCTGGGACTCAGTCGTCGATTCCAGCAGTGCATCTAATCTGAACGGTGCAAACTAGCTAGCCAATTAGCCACGGTTCAAATCCCCTAAATAACCACAGGCAAACTCAAGGGCACAGACATACCCAAAACAAACACCACATGGCCTAACATGGATGCAGAGCAAATTATGACATAAGGTCAGAGCAAAATACTTTAAAAGGCGCTGTCGGTCAGCCATTAATAAAACTGAAATATAATGCTTTGAGAAACATCAAGCCAGCATCACAAGCCTGCCTACATTAGCTGCAGTGAAAACTAATACACTGGCTATAGAAAGAGAAGCGACAGAGAAATTTGCCCTATCTCCTCTCAACACCTCAGGCTGCTGGTGAGTCATCTCCCTCACAAGAACATTCAGCTTAGCTACCAACTGACTCAGGAAAAGAAAAAAAAAACAGAACAAGCCTACTCTGCTGCTGCACACACAGTGAATCTTGACTTCAAATGTACCACCATCTTTTTTACAGAAATGCTACCTATTATGACGACAAATTAACTGATCATAGTCACGTCTGGTGGCATCTGTCACAGACAGCAGTTAGTGGGTCAAAATTAGGCTATAGCCTAAATCATACATAGACCTACCCAGTACAGCGAATGTCACAACTGCTCACTTAGACAGCATTTCTAACACTGATTTTCAAACCAACCCCTCTATTACTGGATTGGGATTGCAACCCCAACAGCAAGTTCTAGGTGCCGCTGTGCTGTGGTACTATAAATCAAAAGAATTCCATATTGTATCAAATGCCAAAAAACTATTCTCAAACATCAATCAAAGCCACATATTGAGATGATCTTAATTTGAACCACAAGCATTTGGAAAATTAAAACCTTGCGCTTGCCATACAAAAAAAAAAAAAGGAAAAAAAAGGGGAACCACAAATTTCGACTGCTGCGGCGTCTCTGGTCTGCTTTGATGTAAGAGTAGTCCCCAGGACCCAGCATCTACTCATCATAGCTACTCTGAAACTGAGGGGAAACAGGAGCTGAGGGACAAGGCAGCCATCTAACTGTGGGAGAAGCCATCAACGCATCTCAGGAGCAACTCGGAAAGGATAACCACCAAACCAGGACCGCGTCCATGCATGTTAAGAGACACTGCTATGACAAGTAGTAAACGGTTCACAACATGGTCGGCTGATGGGGATACCATAACACTACCATCACCATAAATGGTCAACAACCCAAACTATTAGGCCATCTTGATAAATCAATTACATTCTCCCGTAGGCAACTTTCCACTGAATCCCTCTTTTGGAATTGAGAAATCAGGAATCATTTTTCCCAACCAATAAAAGTCTGTTCTGAGTTATGACGATAGCCATTTTAGAGAGGACCAAATGTGATCAAAATTTTATAAAGCAGATCTAAATGCATGGACAGGCGTCCAATTTTAAACTGTATTTGAAAGCTTGACTCATAAAATAAATTATTTGATAACATGTTACATTGCTTAAAATTTCCTCATCTAGGATCCAGCCCTATCTTTCCCTGAACACATACACATGCCAAATGTTTTTCAGAGAAATAAACACTCGAGTTGTGCACGACGCACATGCAGAAACCCCTTCCTGTTTTCAAAGCGTTTGGAAACTCAATCAAAGACACAAGGTTTAGGATTTACATCTGTGCCCTTTATGTCTGTGGCCTCACAGGAAAGAACATCTTAGCCCAGCTGCAGCAAAGAGCTCACAACAAGGCCCAGCCTTCATGCTCCCGCCATGCAGCACAAGTGAAAACAAAATCCTCAATTCAGACACTTAGTGCAAAAAAGCACTTCTTACAAGCATTAAGATATGGTCTGTGAACATCAGAGGCCCTCCTTGACAAAGAAATGAAGACAAGCCTCTTATATGGAACGTTATGATGGAAGCAGAAGAAAAAAAACTGCAAGTTTACTGTTTGGCTTAAGAGCCTACATACGCAGTGTGGATCCACATTAGGGCTTTGTCTTAAAAAATATGAAAAATGCTCCAAATACACTGCTGACATTTACGCCAGTTTATGCATACTCCTAAAATACTTGAAGAGGAATGAAAATCATAAGAGGGAAGTGGCTCAGGTTTAAAATACACAGAATCCGGGCCCAAAATCTGGCCATGGGAATGGAACAGTCCACCAACTATGTTGAGGCTTGTTGGCTTGTCTCATTTACAGACAGCCCAAGCCTCTGATTATACAGAGGGATCGTTGTCATTAATGACAAACATTAAAACAGCCTAAAATAAAATAAACAGAAACTGGGATATAAATGACCTGCAATGAAAAATAACTTACAGGACTATCAAGCATTCAACCTCAGTAAATAAGCTGAAACAGAGACAAACTGAATGAAATTTAATACAAAGAGCTTGTAATTGGGATAATATGCACACACCTTAGACGTACACCAAAATCTAAATTAAAAAATGAGAAGACGTGTAGCAAGCAATAATGTAAAATGAAGTTGCAAGTGCCCTCACACGTTTTTGAGAAATTCATACATTCGCAACTGTTAAACCACTCAAGTAACAACTAACACTTCCCCAAAATAATACAGAAGCAAAACCAAACATATGTTCAGCTCAGCAGACTTTTCAAAGGTAAGATGTGCCTTCAGCTCAGACTAGGCTAGCTAGTAAAGCTTAAGGTTCATGGAGGTCATATCCAACAACTGGCAGTAACCCCAAATAATACATCTAATAAAAAGGTCCAGGAAATTATTTAGCTTAACTAAGGCCACAGAGGATATAGGCAATTACCCAGGGCCATAAAGCACTAGCCCTAACAGCTGAAGTAGCTTCTCCCTTTGTCGTTTCAGGACATGATGAGGGTTGTTTAGGAGGAATGTGTTTGGAAAGCTCTGCAACAGGAATGGGTATGCAAAACAGCCCACAGGTGATAAGATTCACCGACACCCCACATTGGCAGAATAAAACGCTGGCTGTCAAATCAATCACCCAGAATAGGAAGAGGACACAGAAGACAGGAATCACGGAAGCTCACCTGAACTGGCAAACAGACAATACACAGTGCATACGGGAATCTACCAAGGAACAATTGAGGCAACTGACCGTTGCTGCAATAGAAATGGATGGAGGGCGCTGAATAATTTTAGCAAAATCGAACTCTGGGGCCCCAGAATGACTAAATCTACATGAAGAGCCTGTTCTGATAAATTAAAAATTGAGAAAGGACAAGAGGAACCTCTAGCTATCTAATGGCAGTCCATTTTTCTGAAAACCGAAAAAAAAAAAAAAGCCATCTTGAGTTGTCACACAATCACAAAACAGGAGATTTAAGGTGTAAATAAGACAACACCATTCCATGCTGGACTATGTAGAAAAGCACAAGTAACACAAAATAAAGGATATACATGCAGCTGCATCTCAAACTTGCTATTCGCTTGATGACGATAAATATCCTCTTAGATAATGTGGCATTCAAAGAGACACTGCTTGCACATTCTTTCATAAATCTTCCCACAAATCTTCCACTTCTCCCAGCGTGACCATAGTTCTCGTCGACAGGATTCACATTAGCCTTACATCACGCCACACCAGCACACAACCCAGACAAGACGGAAAACCAAAATCTACAAGGCTTTCTGTGCGTCTTGTCATTTCAGCCTTGTGAACATCGTTGCACCAAGGCCAGTAACATGTTCTCAGCAAAGGGTGTGCTGTGTGTACACCAGCTTGGCTTACCACCTATCATTCAGACAAAACCACTTCAGGGCTGTCTCGTTACAAATTTTTGGGAGATTTTCAAATTAAACGTTTAAATGTAAGCTACAAGAGGACAAACATGTTTTTTTTTTCTCCTTAATTATGGTTTCTACATGCTTAGGAAACCAGGATTACACAGTTTCTATGTACCATAGAAAAGGCAGATTTTTTTTTTAAGATCTAGCAAGTGACTCATCAAAGACGCAAAATTTATCTTATCAATGGAGGAGAGGACATGTCACGGTGTAATAAAGGACAAAACTGCTGTGAAAAGCAGATTGATTATTATCCCTAATGCTTAAAAAAATAAGTGAATATATGTGTCATTATAAAAGCATAATAAAGAGACTCTCTCAGCAAAGAATAAATGGCTTCGGCTATGCTCAGTATTCCGTTTGCTCCATTACTATGATCATACAAACAGCCAGAAAGGTGGTGGAATCATAGCAACAATGTTGGATCACTTCGCCATCTTAGCTGCTGCCATCCATGTAGTGTGGAACAAACCCAGCATATACTGTAGCTTACACACCACTGATGATATGTAGCCTTTGCAGTAGCTCCCAAAGTGGGGCTTTGGGGGCCTTGAGGAGTCTCTGAGGTTATTGCAGGGAGCCACATCAAATTGAGGAATGCTTTGATTTTAACAGCAATTTCTTTATCTATAGGTTAACACGACAAAAAAATAGACAAATAAGAGGTCTTACCATCGAGCATGTTAGTACACAATTTAAGCTGAATCAAGACCTACAGCTAAAGATGAACAATATGTGTGTGATTGGTTTTAATTGTAATTTAAAAGAACTCCATATCATATGTTACATAAAAAACAGATGTGTAGTTCAAGGACAAAACCTTCATGCATTCAATCAATCAACCCATTAAGGCGACAATTAGATGGATGGGGAAAAACATGGGGTGTTTCGAGCATTAAAGCATGACACTAAATGGCTGAAAGGGGGCCATATGACTTCCACGGTGACAAATACATTATCAAAGAAAATCCTCCGAGATGGCGAGGAAACGGCGGTTAAACTGCACGCTTATGTAAAACAAACGGTCAGTAGTCGAGCACATGTGCCCTACATGCGACGTAATTGTGCGGCCAAATACAGAAAATTCATTGTGTGATCGTCGGTGCAATGCGAAACAGTGTACAGTGCTGTGAATGGGCAGGCAGGTACTTTATGAATGGAGGGGATCATGTGACCGCAGCACCTCCCGAAGCAGATATTTCTCACTGACTGTCAACAAGCGCACACAAGGGATCAGCCCATTAAAACAATACCAAAACGCGAACTGGAAACGGACGCGACGTGCACAAAAGCACAACTGCACACATACCAATCGGTTGCCCGCACGTTTTGGCGATCCGGGCGTGAATGCGACGCCGTTTTTTAAGCGTTTTTTTATGAATGGAGATTGTGATATGTAAATGAGCGTGATTGAGAAAAAATGGCATCTTCGAGCTTTTCAATGCCGCAATAAGCACGAAAGAGCTTTCATTAAAGACGGGCCCGGACTGAAATACAACATGAATGTGTAGATTTTAATAGATGAGTATGTTCCGAAATCATGGCGGACAGCAGTTACACACAGAACTGGGTTGTCAATATAATGCGCTATCTGATCATGATGTACTGAACAGGCCATGCATATAAAATTATATTTAGACTGTCTAAGAGTCCACTCCGAGTCACATATAACTGACAATCTATTGCAGATTAATATACATCCAGGGCATTTAATTTCCCACCCAATTGAATCAAACACAGGCAAACATTAGCAAACGCAGTCTAAAAATGAATTTCTCACAGCTTATATGTTAGTTAGCTGCATTATAAGAGCAAATACACAAAGAGGGAGGTTATTTTTTTTTACTGTGTTCACGTCTCTCAAACAGTGCTCCTTCTATTCTTATAACAGAAGCATTTTAATTTGCCTACAAACGTATCCAAACCCAAAACAAACCTTTTTGTTGATATTAAGCGAGATGATGAAAATACCAGCGTTGCACGGTTAGAAATGTCATTGGGAGCTGTGGTTGCTCAGCGTGTAAAGCATATGCTATAAACAGCAATACACGAGTAGTTATTGCTGAAATGTGTGCCCAAGGTGAAAAATATAAAGCTAAACAGCACTCACTCGTTGTTTGGATTTGTTGAATCTTCACTCATTTTTTTTCCTCACGGGGATCCAAATCCTAGCAATAGCATGGACGACGCAGTGACGGCGGGATAAATACCACGAATATCACCATTTTCCTTCACATGTAGAAATTACCCCCCTATTCTGGATAGTAAGTAAACGTTGAACAAGGGCATGCCTGACTAAAGCGTCCCTGTGGGGGGAAAAAAACCAAGTGAAGCTAGCTTAACGTTAGCTCTGCTGTCTGGGACTAATGTTAAATCGCGAGGAGGAATGACAAACCGTTGATTCATTTTATCCTCCCTGGAAGTAAAATCCGACCACAACAAATGGGCCATCGGCATCATCCTCGTCGACAAACACAGATCCCCGCTTTGGCAAAGAAAACAAAAATGAGTATGATCCTCAAAAAATGTAGAAATTGGCTGTAGACTGTATCGTTTGGCTGGTTATTTTATGGCTGGCTGTCGAGCATCCATTCGCCCAACTTCAGGTCCAGGACAACACTTGAAAAAGCGCTGTGCGCGTTGCTCCGTCAACGTGTCCGAGTAATTTGCAGCAAAGGCATCCAAAAGCCGAAAAAAGCCTTCAGCTGTTTTCAATATTAATACCGACGCGTGAAGTAAAAGCGTACGGACTTCAAATTTCCTTGAGAAGTTGGTGGACATCTGCTTTAATCGAACTCCATTTTCAACTCGGGGGGATGAAACATCGGAAAACTGGGCGGATGTGTCGACCCTCGCTTGAGAAATTAGATCCTTCGCGACCGTAGTAAAAACATAGCCCTCCTGCGGTGAAATAAGCTCACCCAGCGCGTAGTTATATTATATTCAGAAACTAATGGCGTATATGGTCTAAACTGTGCTCCTTTACCGCCGAATTCTATGAATTTGACGGATTCTTCTCCAAAAGTTGACCTAAAGTAGTCCCCGCACTTCCAAAAGAAGTTTCCCTTCAATCACGCATTGTACAAGAGGGAAGCGTCTGTGTGATAGCACGCAAAGTAGAAAATAATCTGGAGGAAGGACTTGGCTGATACATACACACACACACACTCAGCCATTAACAATTTCTTATTATACCTTTTCACTAAGCAGTTTTAATGCTATCGAGCCACTCAAGAAAAAAAAATCCTGATACGAAATTGAGGGGAAGTGCTGTAGATATACACAGCCAAGACTGCTGCATGCAGCACGTGGAATTACATCAGACCCCTTCACCTTCTGAAGCCAATGTAGTATTTCAATCTCAGACTGTTGCTCTTTTCATTATTATATTTATTTGATTAACAACTCAAACATACATTGAAAATGCTGAGAAAATGCAATTTGGAAAATGAGGGCATTTTTCACACTGCTAGTTGGGGGTGGCAGCGTGGTATTAGTGACAGTAAATAAACTAGGCATGAGATTACTGTTCAAGAAACAAAACGAAGGTTACAGCTACACTCGCACATTTGATTGAGTTGAGGACTAAAATACATGCACATACACACATCCACCTTGCACCCCCAAACTCTTTCCAGGCAGCTGTAGCACCTTTCAAAATGAAACAATCTAAGAAGTTGCCAGAAAAAAGGAGGGGGGAAAAAAATCTTATTTGCAAATGTGTTAGAAAGCCTTGCAGTGTGCAGTGTGAATTGGTGGCCTGGTTGCGTAAGACTTAAATGCTATTGGATTTTTGTGCTGTGTGGGAAAGGCAAGAGATCAGCCTAAATGATTCTGCCTGGTTGTCATAGTGACAGCATGTTGTGTGAGAAGTTTCTTTGTATTTTTCTGGCTTTCATACAGCTTGTGCCACAGCCTTATGTTGCAAGCCATATAAAACACCCCTCTGTGTCACTGTATATAGACAACCCATGCGTGCACGACACTCACATGTGCAGACCTTGACACATATTGCAGACCTCATTTAGTAGTTGATGAGATATTCTGTCTGAGGTGTGCGCTGCGGTGCTAGTGACCACTTTGCAGCAAAGATAAAACGTCCCTTAAGAGTTGCTTTCTCATCTAAACTACCAATGTTAGCCTGGGAAGCATGTTATGTGCACTCATTTAAGCAAACAATCTGCATAAAGCCTCATGTTGGCTAATCACTTATAGAAGACTGTCTCCATCTTTCACGGTCCATGAACTTTTTCCCACTAGCATGCCTTTATCCTTTAGAGTATTTAGAGTTCAGGAAGTCAGTCTTCTTTCTCATCTCACAAATGTGGATGACCGCAGTGCATTTCCTGTGTTTTTCACACACTGGACGCCAAACAGTGTGGCGTACAAGGCAACAGGATGTTTAGCTAACAGAGGCATCCCTTGACTTTACTCACTATGTGCAATTAGAGTCATCACAATTCTCTTGCATTCCAGTACTGTCAGCACAAGCTCAACACAAATTTCATTCACTAAACTCGGCTGAATCAATTTGTATATCACAATAGTGTGACATGATTTGTTTTATGTCATGTTTCTTCAATTTTTATGTGTCTACTGCACTGCTGCAAACTTTGAAAACATATTTCGTTTTGTTCTTGCTGCTTGTTCTGCCCTCTTGTTAACTTAAAAATGGTGAAACCTTTGATTTCTGACTTGGGACTTCAGTTGAGACCTAAAATGTACAAATTAAACCATACTAATGACTTTGTAGCAGGAAGTCTAATTCACTTGTATAGATCTGTGCAGGTGTGTAGGTTTGCAAGGTGCTATGAACAGAATGAGATTATTGAACTAAACGTAAAATACAGCAATACAGCAGATTACAAAAGTATTAAGACCATGAACCTATCAGGTAACTCTCATAATGCTCATACTATAGTTCATTAAATGTCAGATAAACTGATGTTCGGTTGTTAGAAAAATAAATCAAATAAGCATAAGCAGAGTATTTGGACAAGTTCTGTTTGTCATTTTCCATTAAAAATGTGATGAACTACACTATAAGGAGCTAAGAGAAAAGGCCAGGCATTATCTGTTTGCGCTAATGTCCTGTCAGATCATCAAATAACTCAACCATCCATCCTCCTACATTGGGTATATTGTGAGTACGTTAAAGAATACTGGGAATGTGTCTGAGAATAAATGCTGCATATGCAGACCCAGAAAGACCAGAAGCAGATTCAGCTGCATTATTGTGAGAAAAAATCTAGAAAAACGGGAAAGAAACTGCAGTGCTGATCTCTGCAGACAGAACTCAGGTCACAGACCATTGAAACAGGATCAACAAATATGGGCACGAAAGGAGAGTGATACAGTGGAAACCAGTCATAAGCTCTAAGACTAAGGCGGCATTAAATTTTCAAAGGATCATGCACAGAGAAACATTAGCTTTTTGAGATGTGGGTTTTCTTTGGTTGGGTCCAAATTCAACTTGCATGGATCCGACACTGTCCAAATACATTATTGTTTTCATATTTTTATGGACACTGTAGCACAGAAGATTCATTTCTACTTTAGGGCCATAATGACTAGAATCAGATGATGATTTCAAAACACAGGTGATGTGATCACCAGCTCTCAGCAGCATAGGCAACCTCTGGTCACAAGAGAGGAGAAATGAAGGCCTCTCTTTGTACAGTTAGTATGGGAAGGCCTATGTAGTTGCCACCAGACAGTCTGCAGAGACCCCGGGGGTCTCCAGAAAGAATGACCAAAGACAGCTGATGACAGCTCATAGTAAACAACCTACTCTGACGCTATGTATTTGTTGTACATCCCTCTTTTTTTCCCCAATCAGTTAGTTATTTTTCGCCAATATTCAGCTGACTGTAACTTTATTGGTGGGTGGCAAAGTGTGTTTTCTCCCCCATTCTTCTTCTTCTTCTTCTTCAAAAAGACAGCAGTAGAGTTTCGAGAAAGGATCCTCTCCGGTTTATCTGTGAGACCTATCGGAAGACGACAGCAGAATCTTAACAATCCGGGCCAAGAGGTGTGGCTTAAACAAGAGGTGCTGATTTTTAAAGGCCTGGCAGCTGAACACAACAATGCATACCTATGATTAGTGTGGGCCTGGCCTCGGAAGCCTGCAACTTTTAGGCAAGCTAATTGCAGGGTGGTGAGTAGAAAAGGTGTAGTGGCTAGAGGGGAAGGAAGTGTGAGGGCCTTCAGGCATGTTTGATCTGCTGTGAACTAGCTGTCTCTCTTTCTTTCTCTCTTTCTGACTGTGTGAGTGCATGGAACTAAAGATGAAAACATTTATTATATTGCTTTACTGTCTTCTGAATACTTTAGTGCTATTTAAGCTGCACTGACTCACATCTATCAAAGAATTGAATGTAGGTGAGTGCCAAGTTTCGAGTCAGTCTTGTGACCATACACAAGGATGTTGGTTCAGACGGGAGGTCATGATGGCTGCAAAGCCTTCGACAGAAACGTCCTCCAAAACTCCCTTTAAATGGACAGAATTTAAACCACGTAAATGTAAAAAAAACACACTGTGTGTTTCGTAGAGTGTGTTTGTACGTTGAGCATCTATGTACATGTTGTAGATTACAAGCTTTAAGGCTGAGCAGTGAATCACTCTGCTTTAGATCGACTATTTGTTTAAAACCATGCCTGATTGCAGCTGACACTCAAGATCTGTTGTACAGTAAATTTGTGGCAGTCGCTAATGTCTCGACTACAAAAACGGGAAACTAAATTGGTTTCAGCCACAGTTGGCTTTTTCGGCGCTCAAGACTCCGTTACTTCCTATTGTTTGTATGTTGTGCGTGGGCTTGATTGAAACCTGATCTTGCTGGGGAAGCTGTGTTTAGGGTGAGGTGGACAGGCCTTTGTTACTGCCTGAGGGGTGTTTATTTGGGCGGCTTCAGTTGGCTTCCCTGTAATCATCATCCAGCCCCACAGGATAGACGGGATTAATGAATATGTTGGAGGGGAAGTTACAGATGACTATTTACCATTCTCATGGGGATGAGAGGAACAGCACGAGAGACAGAAGAAGTAGTTTGGACACGTGCATTCATGTGGGTGCCTGTGTGCATGTATGTTTCTAAGAAAAGACAGAGGAAAGAGGGCTAGACAAGCAGTTTTCTCTACTACAATTTCTTATTGTTACAATAAAGATGAAAAAATAGCTGAAAAACATTCGCTATAGCTAATAGTTAAATGAAAAGATTGATACCACTCTTAAGACTTTATGTCAAAAACAAAACTACCACCAGCAGTATAAAGATTGAAAAACAGAAAATTGTTCAGTTTTGGGCCCATAGAACATGTTTGTTAGTTTCTCCTTCAGCTGAGCTAGTTGGGAGCATGTGCAATGGAGAGTCCTACTGGTTAACCCAGTTGACTACCTTTGGCATTCTGTGTACACAAGTGGGATGAAATGAATAATCATTGGAGCAAATGGATTCAGTTCTGACAATTAAAATGGAATTTTGGGGGTTAGTAATGCAAAAGAAAAACTCCATTCATATGCTATGCCTGTTTTATCCTGTGGAGAGTTGCAGGTGGCCTGGAGCCTATCCCAGCCGACACGGGCTGAGAGTCAGTGTACACCCTGCACAGGTAAGCAACACAGAGAAACAGACAATCATGCACACTCAAAATGCCTAAGGTCAAGTTAGAACCACCTGTTCAACTATCGTGCATGTCAGGGAAAACATCCAAACTCCACATGGAGAAGCTTGAGATTCAAACCGAGGACCTCCAAACTGCGAGGCAGCAATGCTAACCACTGCGTACTGTGTCACCTCAGAGAAAAAAAAAGTTCATCCAAACCTTCTCCAATGATTGTATATTGAAAGAAATGCTCTTGGGGCCACTAGGCTTCATGGGAATACACATGGAAGTTGTGGTATCCCAGTATGCCCAGTGCAACACAAAGGCCTCTCAACCCAGTGTCCTTTCTGGGGACTTGGTTTTCTAGTCATTTTGCTCAGCAACGCCAACTAGCTCCTTCATATCGTCATAGACTGTATCATGTAACTCTCACTTTAGAAGCTTATTTCCCTAAAATTGCAAACTGTTGTCATGTGCCTATACCTTAAGTATGCAAAAAAATAAAAAAGACAGAACCATGATTCTTTTTCATTCTGTTTCCTTTCCACATCAGATGAGAAGGAATCAGTGACTGACAAACTGAGTCTGACACCATTCCTCGTATTACTCTTATTAAAAGTGTTCATGTATCTTCTTTTCTCCCAAAACATCCCTTTACTCACAATCTCTACACACACACATTTGGCTATGAAATTCTTGTAACAATAACTCCCCCTTCCCTTTAACCTCCCATCCCTCCTCAGCTGTGTAGCCCCCATCTCCCTCGCTTTCTCTCCCCTATGGCCTCCTCCACTTAATCCTCCCGCTCATCTGGGAACCACCAGCACCCCTCCATAAAGAGACGTATTGTGCCCAGATTATTTGATTGTTTTCAGATGTTGGAGCATTCCTACACAAAAGGGGAAGAACAGGGCTTGTCCAAAAGCCCTAGGCTACTTGGCCAATGGATGGACACACAGGGGGGGTGGGGGGTGGGGTGGGGGAGCGGCGTGGGGCTCAGGGAGCGGACACACGAGTCAGGAAGTGACCCCTGCAATGCCAGATTACAAACAATGTGCTCTCTCAACTTCTGCAGTCCTCGACTGTGGAACATACCACTTCTGCGACAGCCAAGGGGGTGGCGCTTAAAGGAAACAAGGAAGGACGGATTCAGCCTCTCTCTTTCTCCTTCATGCTGCATCCATTCAGTGAATGGCAGTGGGAGTAGGTGGGGTGGGGGTAGTCGGGCCAGGAAGGCACTTCACTGATGAAAAGTCGCCACATGGAAATGGATGAGAAGTGGGCTGAGCGGGGGGGAAGGGGGGGGGGGGGGGGGCTGAGTGAGTGGGAGAAGGGCGGGAATTGGCTCGCAACCAGCAGACATGAACTGGGATGTAAAAAAAAAAAAAGAGGGGAAGAAAGGGAGGGAGGTGAAGGATGAGAGAGGAGGACGGAGAAAAAGGATAAGGATAGCGACAGGGAATGCAAGAATAGGGGAAGTGAGCGTAACGGTGAGGGAGGAATGACAAAGAGTAATGGTGTGATTCAGGACTTGTCAAGCATTGGAGTCCTGTCAAATAGCACGTAACCAGCAGCCGTTCTCTCCGTCGGATGGAGGAATATTGTAGAAGGGAAGCAGCCCATTAACACTGAATGGAGCTTTTGTTCTGGGGGTTGTTGTGCCTTTACATTTGACCAAACCCGTCGATTAAAATGAATCTGTGAAAGCATCGGCATATTTCCTCTCAGCAGCTTCACCATTTCTCTCCCAGTATCCATTTTTACCTCCTCACCCTTGAGAAGAGGTGATTCTTGTCACACTCTTTCAATTGGTGCTGGGTTTGTTCACTTAAAGACAACCTGGCATTTTCTGTTTTATTCTTGTCAAGTCTAGAGAGAACAGAGCCGAAACAAATCTCTGGTAAATGAAAGGAAAGACCCGGATGGGGACACACACACACATGCATCACACACACACTAACACACTCCACCCCCGTCTGCACTGTCATGAGTGACTCACAGTGCATCGCAGCACCGTATGAACTTCAAAAAGAGGCTGGCTGTACATTCACACTGTATTCAACCCCTGCTCTTTAAATAGATCAGCCTCCTCCAAACAGAAAAAAAAAATCCATGCATTTAAAAATCATTGAATCACACAAGGATTAAAGAAGCAGAGATCAGGTTTTTACATAATGTAGCGCACATCACTGCACTGGATATGCTAGTCTAAAGTCTACGTTTAGTCACGCCAGCGAGGTAGCACATGTGTGTGTATACACAGAGAGTAGCATGACATGTCATGTTGTCATGAAGCTTTGTAAAAAAAAAAAGTCAAAATATACACATAACTGTCCTCTATTATCACCTGTAAGCGCTTGTATGCACACATGTACGTGCCCACACACGCTGCATTTGTGACTGTGCATAAATGTGTGTTTGTCAGACTGTGTAGTGTTGGTCTAAATGTGAATTGCGAATGTGTGTGCGTATGTGTGTGTTCTGGAATGCACCTGGACTGATAGGCAGGCAGAGGAATGCTGAATACTGTCTCTCGCCCAGGGAGGCAGGGCTGGAATGTGGCCCAGGCCCTAATTCTTCTCTTCACTGCACAGCACAGGAGAGCTGCAGGTTCACACACACACACACACACACACACACACACTTCTAAGGCCTGGTTTTGCTCACAGCCACAGTTCCACGTGCACCTATGTGTCCTATCAGTGTGTGTTGAGGAGGGTGAAAATGTGCTTTTCTGCCTGCCTAGGAGTGTGTGTGTATTCTTGTGTGTGTGTGTGTGCGCACAAGTGCTTGAATGAACAAACTTCTCCATAGTGCAACCTGAGAGCAATTAATTTTTCCTTTTGAGCGGGAACTGTGTAATTTTCATTGCTTCACGCATTGTTATTAAGTCGTTCCATGGTGCTGCAAATTCCAACCAACAAAGCGAGCTTGCTGCTCCTTTTAAAACTTGCCAGATCTGCAGCCCCTTCACTTCAGCCCCCTTTCAAATCTCAGTGCACCCCACTGAAGGTCGAGTCCTAAACACACGGCACCAGAGTGACCCAGTCAGTGTCATGCAGTTTTATTACATGGCATAGAAATGTAGATGTGAGATGCAGCCACATTGCAGAACAACTGAATATTGTATCCACATGCATTGTGCTGATCTTACATGCTGTATAAATATAGTAGATGGCTTAAAATACACTAGAATGACAGCAAAAAAGGATCAAAACTTTCATTTTGAATCCATACATGCCCATTCTCTTCTTGGCCCTCAAAGCTGCCTTTGGCCTGACCTCACGACACACACTCAGATCAAAGAGTTAATTAAAGAGCGTAGGAAGTATGGGGAAGTTGGCTTTTATAGTTTATATGTCTGTCACCCGCCAGCACGCATGCTGACTGGAAAACTAGGTCTCTTAATTGATCTGGACTAATTAGTCTGTTTCCTCCTGTCACACAAACTGAACTGCCATGGTGAAGTTCAGCCCGCTAAAAAGCCATATTAATAAAAAAATGCTTGAGTGGAATCATCCCAAACATGATTTAAGGTTTACACAACTATTACTTATTCCCATAAACATAATGAAAAACCACCGAAGCTTTGCTTTCTGTAAATTCAGCCACTTTAGGGAATGATGACACCACAAAACCAATCACATGCTTTTGGTCAAAAGTCCCCTGGCAGGATTTTAGAGAAAGGAAAACAGTTGTGCTATTCAAATATATTAAGGTTTATGTTTACTTTTTATATTTATAAAAAGGAAGTATAAAAAAGACAGGCAATGTAGTGTTGTCATTCAGAGACAATTTAATGCATGGCAGTCTTGAGACTTGCAGAGCCAATTGATTTCTTGCATTGCTTTTTTTGACTCCTTCCACAGCACTGGGATCTCTGGACTGCCTTTTTCAAATGGGACAAACAGTGTCTGTGAGAGAAAAAAAGGACATGTGTGAGGGTGAATGGAGGAAAGTGGGAGATGAAGGGGTGGAAGTGGCTAGAGTAATTCTGCAATTAGAGACAGTTGTATTGACTCTGACCGTGGCCTGAAAGCCAAATCAAAGGGTTTCCATTCACAATGAAAGTGGCTTTATGTGGGCTGACAGTAGCACTGGGCTGTATGACAGGGCCCTGGTGTCACATGGACACAGCTTCTTCTTAACATTGCGGCCTGCTTTACTTGTATAGTATGATGTTCATGTATTAAAATGATTTTGTTTGTTATCTATGTGTATGTAGATCAAGTGTTTATTTGCATATATAATACCACAGTTTTGCAGATGAATAAGGCTTTGTGAAGTAATTCTCAGCCTGCGCAAAAACATATATACATATATTTACATGTACTTGTACCTGAGTTGCCTGAGATGCTCTTGTAATGGATTGTTTGTACATGTGAAAGAGGAAGGGGATCACGTGTAACTATGTAGGTGTGTGAATGAACAAGCAGCAACCCTGTTGCTAGGTGAAATCTGAATCTATTCCTCGTCAGTGCTTTATTTTGGCCTGTGCTGCCACCAAGTGGCTGCAGATATTGTTGCAAATGTAATGTGCAACAAAATGCAACGCTGAAGGCAAATTTATCATCCAGACTGTTTCACTTCAGGTCCCACCTAATAGGAGGTCAAGTAAAGACTCCAGAGAGAGCTGGTCAGGTTAGGATAAGGTCCTGCTCTATACTGTAGGACTGCATTGTAACTATAATTAATAGAATTTCTTCAAGTTGCTTATTTGACACCAAACATGAATGTAAAACAGGGGCTAAGACATGTTTGAAATATGGCCCCAAAGCAGAATGACAGTGAAATGAAACCAGCCCAAGTTTACCAATAAAGTCTTATTTAGCGCCACAGACAGGGTAGTAAAATAATAGTTATTAGCACCCCCTTGTGGCTGATGATGTCTTTACAACAACTACATGCAAAATTAGAAGGGCATGTTTGCGTAGGGGGCTGCTCAGCGGCGTAGTGGGTAGCACTTTCACCTTGCAGCAAGAAGATCCCTGGTTCGAATCCCGGGGTGGGCCTGGGATCTTTCTACATGGAGTTTGCATGTTCTCCCTGTGCATGCGTGGGTTTCCTCCGGGTACTCCAGCTTCCTCCCACAGTCCAAAAACATGCTGAGGTTAATTGATGACCCTAAAATTGCCCGTAGGTGTGAGTGTGATTGTTCGTCTATGTATGTGGCCCTGCGACCTGTCCAGGGTGTCCCCTGCCTTCGCCCGAGTCAGCTGGGATAGGCTCCAGCACCCCCTGCGACCCTAGTGAGGACAAAGTGGTATATGGATGTTTGTGTAGGGGCTTCACAGTGGAGTAAGTGGTTAGCACTGTCGCCTTGCAGCAAGAAGATCCCCAGTTCAAATCTCGGGGTGGGCCTGGGATCTTTCTGCATGGAGTTTGCATGTTCTCCCTGTGCATGCGTGGGTTTTCTCCAGGCACTCTGGTTTCCTCCCACAGTCCAAAAATAAGCTGAGGTTAATTGGTTACTCTAAATTGCCCGTAGGTGTGAATGTGAGAGTGATTGTCTGTATATGTAGCCCTGCGACAGACTGGTGACCTGTCCAGGGTGTCCCCTGCCTTCGCCCGAATCAGCTGGGATAGGCTCCAGCACCCCCTGCGACCCTAGTGAGGATAAAGCGGTGTATAGAGAATGGAATAGTGGTTAGCACTTTCACCTTGCAGCAAAAAGATCCCCGGTTCAAATCCCAGCCTGGTCCTGTGATCTTTCTGCATGGAGTTTGCATGTTCTCCCTGTGCATGTATAGAGAATGGATGTTTGTGTAGTTCACTGATATTAAGCAGCACAAGATAATAGTTTGCCAGATAAATAAAGCATACATTAAATCTGTTTCCTGTCTGAAACCATTTCTGGAAACTTATGTGATTTAAACATGCAGCGATTAGCTGTTTAACTGAATATTTAATTCAGAGTTCCCATATCATTGTCAGCCTTTTTGATTTTAAAATAATTGTTTATTCCAAAGCTAAATATTTTTTTGTTGAACTTGTTCAGTTATAACGTTTTTTTTTTGCTTTTTTTTGTCACTTTGATGGTCAGTTACATCATCTTAAAATCCATGAGTGTGATAATCATTTTCCACAGTTTTCACTCTTTTTATAGACTGATATAATAAATAAATAAACACATCTAAATGCATACTCAGCAGATTATTTGTTAAAGTTGATCAATAGTCGCCTGACCTCATGAATGTGTTTTCTGATCAAGTAATAGTCAGTATCCTAATATGGACAATGTACTTTAGTGCTTATTTTTGAGTTTAAATACAAGCTCTACGGTGCAAATTCCATTTCATCATGTGTTCATGACTGTTTGGAATTCTGAATATACTTTTTTGCTCCAGTGAGATTGCACAGTGGTTATACTGCAAAAGCCAAGGCACAGAACATATCTCAATGACAGTAAAAAATGTTCAAAACATACTGCACAGTCTAGAAAATATTACAAACTGTTGCGACTACTAGTTTTACAGCATATTGCAGGAACTTTTCTTAACTTGACTACCTAGTAGTGAGAATTACTTGTTGATACTAGCATCCACGTAAATTTGTCCATACCGGGTCTTTTCATCACTCTCACTTATCTTCACAGGTCTGACTTTCCTTAATCTAAGCCTTTCTTCTTCCCTTCTGTTCACATTTAATCTAGCATTTAGTAGCACATTCTATTTGTACAATATGAATATGTTTTACAATCAAAATGTTCTGTACAATATAAGCTTTCTATACATATAGAGGAATCTATGCAATATCAGTAATAATAACAGAAGTATTTTTCTACGAATGAAAGAAAAATCTGTGCAATTCCAACGTTTTTCTAGATATATAATAACACTGTGCAGTATTGTAATTTTGCACAGTCAAAGGAATCTGTGCAATATCTGCATTTCTAGATATGATGGAATTTGTAAAATACCAACAGTTTATTTTTAATTTCTCTGTGATGTTTTGGACGATCCTTTTTGTTGCTGTAACACTGCAGATTTCCCTTCTGTAGGATTAATAAAGGTGTATCTTATCTTAAAACATTGGCCCTGTGCTTGCAAAGCTAAAGTATACAGACCCTATTCAAAGCAGATATTATATATTGACTTATCACAGCAGGAAAAGCACAGAAAGAATTGAGAACATTGCAACGGTTCATACAGTAAACTAGGAGTCCCAGGAAGTCATGATAGAAATCAGAGTGAAAAATAGCAGGAGCTTCCCTGAAGGAAATCCAGCCACCACTAACACACCTGTACATATCCTGCTTTGCCATGTCAAAATGACTACTGTCAAAAAAAGTGCACAGAAATGGAAGCATATGGCGACATTTCCTCACCATTTAGAGCAGGGGTGTCAAACTCATTTTGGTCCAGGGGCCGCATACGGCCTAATTTGATCTCAAAGGAGCCGGACCAGTAAACTTATAGCATAATTACCAAGAAGAAACAATAATTCTAAGTTTTTCCAACTTTTTTAGTGCAAAGGAGAACAAGTATATTAGAAAAATATTTATATGTAATGAACTGTCCTTTTAAAAAATTATATTAGAAACAACCAGAGATTAAAGTAAATGCAATTTCAACAACACTATGACTGTTTAACATTTATTTGTGTGCATTATGCATTAAAACTGATCACAGTCATTGTACAATGGCACAACATATTTAGTCACAGGTATGTGTAACTTAAAAACATAGTCCTGGAATAAAAAAAAAATCAATCTTATCAAGATATAGCAATTTTTTGAAGTCCGTTTTCCACATCTGGAAAGTAATTGTTAACACCTAAATTAACTCTGCACACCTTTAAATCTGACAGACTGACGACCTGTCCAGGGTGTCCCCTGCCTTCGCCTGAGCCAGCACCCCCCATGACCCTAGTGAGGATAAAGCGGTGTATAGAGAATGGATGGATGGACCTTTAAGTCTTAAGTAGCAGCTATTTTATACAGATAGTTAAGAAAGTGAAGTTGTCACCTGCCTTGTTTATGTATAAAATGTATATCTAAAATATACATAAAAAACTACATACATAACATGGATGCATCCATTAGAAATAATATTCCACTCAACCAAACACTTTTGTAATGAATCTGATGACCAACACTGAATTTCATAGTATTTACTACAGCAAGTTTTCATTTAGCAACTGTTTTTTTCCCTAGGGCAACAATGTTTAAAGCAGCATTTTACAGGATTTATTCTTGCTTCGTATTTGCTCCTGAAACTTGACATCTTTTAGCCTGCACAAGTGCATCAATATCAGACATCATGTCCTGAGCAGCAGCCAACTTCAGCATGTCAGTTAAGTGCTTATGTGTGAGCTTTGTGCACAGTTTTGTTTTATTAATGTTCATTACTGAGAAAACTTGCTCTCAAAGACTATAGGTCGCTACTTACGATACTTGTTTGTCCACTTTGAAAAGGCCTCTCCAACCTTCACAGCACCAGACAGTCACTTATATTCTCCCTTGTGCCAAATCTGCATAGATGCAATTTAATTCCTTTAGTTTGTCTCTCCAAATGTCAGAAACACGTCCAGATGATTGTATTGTATTTTCTTCTGTTTTGTGTCGTCTTTTAAAAACAGCCGCCCAATTCCGGGTCACGTGCACAGCTCTCAATTTTGATTGGGCCACCAGGTGGGTAGGTGTCATGGCGCCGTCTTCCCACCTGTGGACAGGTAACCTTAACCTGCTGTAGACTGTAGGCCTCCCTGAAGGATATACAAAGAAAGAACACAACATAGAGATCACGTTTAAAGTCATTTTTACATGGCACCTGTTTTACCTTCGTTGAACAATGTTTCTCTGAACTGTCCCCCAAACATTATTGACTTTAGTGAACCAAATGAAGGAACCAACGCCTCCAAACGGTGACGCTGCCTTGAAGAAAAAGGTGGAAAAGACATGACAAAGTACGAAAATCCTTATCGGACTAAAGTGGAATACGAATTATAAACAGATATTTTGGAGAAGGACGTTTACTGAACTGAAGAAGCTGGCTTGTATCCGTGAATCATCTTCAACAAGAAGGCTTCTGTTGGGCCTGTTAGCGGTAAGTTCACACGTAGCATTGGCCTAAGTTAATATGCAACATCCTTTGTCTTTTGCCTGCCTTGGAAATTTCCAGTCGTTGTGTGGTTTGCTTGCACCCGCCGTGGTGTTCATATTTCCTGGTCCATTTTTTTTAGGCTAACTGAAGTCAGGCTTTCTCAGTAAAGCCGGATTGCTTGAGCATCGTCATGTGTTTGGGTGTTGAAGTTCTGTTTGTTGCTCATTGCTGGTTGGCTCATCACACAGAAGCAGAAACGATAAGTGCTTCGTTAAAGTGAGCGAAGTGCGCATTTACGCACATGACACAGCTGCGGTAACTTCACGGACACAGGTTCTGACGGTAAATTATGTTCAGTTTCCTCTACGAACATGACGGGTCAATACGGGTATTTTTCAGTGATTTAATTGTGGTCTGAAGCTGGAGTTAGTGAGGGGAACGTCAAAGCAGCTCAGACAAACCTGAGGCTCACCCAGTGTCTGACTAAAAATTATGCCCTTAACTGGCTCACATTAATGCAAAAGTTGCCCAAAGTACATGCCTTGTGGTAATCAGACTTTGATGCTAAAAAAAAAGTGGTGCTTTTCATAAATTTAATAAAGCTACTAATATAAAGCACCTAGTTAATCTTGATAAAGTGATGCCTTGGCAGCACAATGCTGTATTCTTAATTTTCTCCGCAGTGTGGTCCAAAATGTCTAACTATGATTTCTGACAGGCATGAAGAAACTGATTTATCAGTCTGGGTAGCTGTCACTGCTGATATGTGATGCAGCGCTCAATCAATTAGTTGATTAAATTTTGCCTTGTGTTGAAAAAAAAGTTGACAGCTTACAGCTTCTCTTCCGGATTTACAGCCTTTTTTCTGATGCACAGTGTGATATGAAAAAAAAAGGGCATTATGAATGTTAGAAAAGTAAGAAAACTGAAGACAAGCCATAGTCTAAAATGCATTTGCAGTAACTGTGAAATGATTCAATTTTAGCTTTAATTTTGTACATAAAACTATGTTAGAAGCTAGCATGGCATCCCCCAGCAACACATTATAAACTACTTTCATACCTGTTATGCTGTTTTCAGACAATAATTGTAGTTGTTTTCATGGAAATTTAAGACTAAGTCATGGGTCTGCACTTTATCCAACAACAACAAAAATGCAAAATTCTAAATTCAACTCAAAACACTTCAGAGACACAGCTATTTCGAAGACTCTTTTCAAGCTTACTGGACATGAGCAGTTGTTGACTTACATACATTTTTAGTGGTCCGTACTGATATTTAGAGAACAGGATGGCCCATAGACCTATATAAGGCCATAAATAAGTTATTTTGCAACTGATTAAGTACAACAGCTTAATTATAACAAACTTTTATTGAACACTGTTTGTGTCTTTATTGTCTCTGTCTGCTTAAGTAAGTCTGCAGTCTGTCTGCAGTGCTCCTTTTTTTAATTAAAAAAAAAAGTCAACTCATAAATACTCAAAGGTAAACAAAAAATGTCATTTTTAAAAACGAAACATTATGATTTCTGTGAAGTTAACAACAATTACCAGCAATTAGAAGCATCTTACTACTGATCTGTCAAACAGACTGATGTCTAATGTGTATCTAAGCGTATTGAAAAGAGACAACTGGAGGTGCAGCTCGACACTACAGAAAACAACCTATTAGCAGCAGGAGCTACTGAGGCTGCAGTAGCTGGTGATCAGTGTGTGTATTACTAAGAGCATTTATTTAGTCACCTCAGTGAAAGGTAGATTTTTGATGGAGTATTACTTTTGGAGTCATTTACCAGTTAGTTTTGCAAGGCAAACTGAATAATTTCATATCCAGTCACTGTCTTAATGGTGACTGTGGGCCCAGTGAAGAGTTTTCTACATATAGTAGCAATACACAGACACAAATAAGAAAGAGTGTTTGAGAGACAGACAGATGACTTTATCAGAGGCAAACACATGTTTGGTGAGAAAAACTTAGTTCGAATTGTTTTGCAGATACGGAGCCCACACCCTAACACACGTATGTCTCCTCAAGGCGTGTCACCAGTGCTTTGATCACTGATGCGTTCATCCTGTCGCCATGAAGGGATGAGTGTCACTGTCATTTAACACACCAAGCTGGAAAGGAACACAACTGTGTCTATCCCAGATATATGTATTTGTTTGAGCACATGTGGATGCTCTGGAACTGTGATTCCACCGTCAACTCAGATAGTTTGTGGCACCTTCTTGGCAAAACATTTGCCCATTACATGAATATCTGGCATCATAACGCTGATTATTATGCCAAAGAAAATTCCAACTTCTCCTGCAGTTTTATGTATGTTTGTTCCAAGTAAACTTTGATAGCCTGATGAGCAAGCCTCTGCAAGTTTCTTTGAACTTTGGTGCTGAGGAGGGCGAGGATCAGCGAACCAGATGCCGAATAATCGATCAGTTAAATTCAGGAAAGATGCAGAGAAAATGCAACCAGGTGAAGTATTTATAGAGAAGATGCAGACAGGACTGTTATCTGTGAGTCTGCTTTGATGCCTGAGTCATCCCACATCGACTTCATTCTGTTTTATGAGCTTAAGGTTAAGAAGGTTGTCACTGTGTGGAATGCTGAGTGTTTTAATAATATTACTGTGTTCCAACCTGGCTGACTGTAGATGCCACAAATAGAAATATTGTTTTTAGATGTTGGTGAAGAAAAGAGAGCTGTTTGCATCCTCGAGTTTGCTGACTAATAGCTTGTTTGCTGTGACGTGCTTCCTTCATTTGCTTGATTTTCTTTGTCTTTGCTTTAAAAAGACATCAGCACTGCTCCCTCAGTCAGCAGTGAGCCAGATGTGCAATAGGGCATTTACATTGCATATAAAGTTGTGTCAAATTGTGACTGTTTTGTAATTCTGCATGCAAAAGCTGAGTAAACTGTAGACTCACAACTCAGGCTGCACCTAACGATTATTTTAATTGTCAATTTAACATTGTGGATCAGTTTCCTAAAGCCTGATATGGACGTTTTCAGATGTCTTGTTTTGTCTACAACCTAAAGATATCCAGTCTGTTGCCACAGAAATGTTAAGAACACAGAAAATATATAAAACATTAAGAAGTTGAAATCAGGAAATGTTTACTTTTTTTTCTTAAAAAAATGCTCAAACCAATCAATTAATTATCAAAATAGTTGGAAATTAATTTGATGATTGAAAGAGAATTATTAGGGTAATTAAAGTTTTGTCCTTTTTTTTAAAATTGACTGATTAATTAACTGTTGCAGCTCTACTCAAAATACTTTTATACTCCTGTGAAATAGATGATTAAAGCTCTGACAGACTCGGAGTACAGCCACACAGATACTTTCACTTATTCTGCTCAGAACTGTGTGCCTGACTGGCATTTATCTTACTTTTTTTTTTTTTTTAAACTTGGGACAACTGTTTTTTTTATTGTTGTCAGTATAATGACTGGTGTTTTCATGCATGTTCTGTACATGGATCAGTGTAACTTTACCCTGAGAAGAAATCTAGTCAGCCACCTACATTTGTCTGCAGGGCCTTTATAGTGAAGCAAAATTGGGGCAGTGGCTCACTTGCAGCCTGACTGAACTATCGACTGATTTAGTGCAAATATTGGTCTCGCAAGTAAAATCGCCAGTGGACTGTAATGCATTAGTCTGCAAAGGCTTACTTCTTTCTGCTTTAACTGTTAACTTTCTTTGATATCCCGATGGCATTAAGGAATGCCCGTGACTCACCAACACGGTTTATGATTGACATGAAGAAAAATGTGAAAAATAATTGTGTGTGTAAGGAATTAAATGTGACATCTTTTAGCGTCTGCAGTGGGAATTGTTGGGATTTCAATGAAATTAAGGGGAGGAATTTGTTTGCCAAAAAAATATGCAAATACGAAGCACAAAGGTGGCAGCAGTTTGGCTTCACTTAGAGAGCTTGTTTGAATGGGTGCGTATTTGTTTACCAAAAGAGAGATTTGGATTCATATGAGGCTTAAATATTGTTTTGTTTACCCCTGGGGCATCGAGACTTTAAAGCTGACATACACTATGAGGTCTGAGGCATTATTTCTGTTTTTTAAAAGCTTTTAAAATTAGGTTGATGATGGTTTTTTGAAATATTTAGCCTTGATTTAAAACTTTAGTTTGAAATATTGTGCTTCTCCATAAATCTGAGACTTGGATGTTGCCGTTTGTGTTTGTAATTAATTCATCCCTTGAATTTGACTGGGCAGCCACAGAGGCGCTGATGCTCCATGGTTCTCGATTCTTGTTGTAGTTTACTTGTAACAAGTTGAGTATTGAAATGTACGGGCTGGAATGATGGCAGGTGGCAACTTCTGGGACTGAAGAATGAAGCCAGTTGAGGCTCTATAAGGGTGAGCCAATCCCCATGTTTTACTTTACAGAAGAAATTAAGATGTTTACACTAGAACTGCATGATTTGAGGAAAATATGTATTTATTTATTTTTTGGCAGATATTCCTTTTATGATTTGATTTGCAATGCGTTTTTTTTTTGTTTTAGTTAAGTCTCAGTTTAATATTCATTGTATGGTAGATATAAAACATGCAATGAGATGCCATCAAAAGCACGACTGTCACACAAAGACAGCATGAATTTGTTCAACCATTGGCATGACAGTTTGACCCTGCATCAGCTTCATAATGTGCATCATAAAACCTCAGTGATTTAACTGTCTTGTTTCATATTGTGATCTTGATTTAAATTGATTGATTGTTCAGCTGCTCCAAAAAATGATTTCACTCTCTGTAGCCAATTTTGTCATTCATGACGACTAAACGTGGGCTGAGTTTTTATATAACTTACCTGTTCAAATGGTTGTATGTCTTAAGGTTATGTATAGTTGAGAGTTTGGCTGCTTTGAGAGACAGGTGGGTGCTGCTGGACAGTCTTTGGTTCAGAGATGTCTCAATGGGCCTCCTCAGCTTCACTCACGCTCCACATCTTTGCTTGTATTTGGGTTAGCCTGGAGTCAGGCGCTGTTAAAATGGCGACGGTCTACACGCTGAACTTCAGAATCACTCTTCTGGAAACCTATAGTTGGCACTTTATTCATCATCATGTACAGCCTATAGTTTGAAGATAAGCAGCAAAGACACCTTTACGTACAAGGCTTCACACTCTGGTTTTCCAGCAAAATAGATGAGCATGTCCAACGGCTTTGGATTAATGAATGCTAATTTTTAAATGATTCATTATTAAAAGTCTTTTTTTGCGTATCGCTGGGCCTTATGTAAAACCAGTTTTATATTAGGAGGTATTTGTTACACTTTGCAATGACAAGTAGTAACATGGCTGTTTTTTTGCTACGCATTCATTCATCCATAGTGACAAAAATAACCAAAGATGGCTCTTTAAATTCAGTTGGATATTCAGTTGTGCTTTCATAGTTCCTGGACTTTATACCACCAGATCTTCCTGAAATGTCTGAATCTTTCACTCAGTACCATTAGCAGCAATGAGGCAAAATGTCCACTAGAGAGCGTCATTGAAATTGAGTTGAATTACACTAATGATAGTTTTTACATTCATATTTGCTCAAACTTACCATTTTATTATACAGTATATAGATATGCTGTCAATGAAATATTTAGCTTATTTATTTATGCATTATGATGTAAATATCAATTACTAAATCATCTCCATGTTTACCCCATGTGCCGATATAATGAACACTCCAGGGCTCCAAACTAACGTTTCACATTCATAACAACGCTACTTCTTGCTGTAAATGTTAGAAGCACCAGAACAAAATTTAGGAGCACCACTTAAATTGTCATGTAAAGCTGCATGCTCTGATTATTTCCATCTTAACTGTAGAACTGGTAGGGTAATAGATACAATTTAAAGACAAAGCAATGTTGTGTTTTACAAAACACAACAAGTTAGTAAGACATAAGTTGCATGTATTGACGGTCCATGTTCCTCTGCTCTGCAGTGATACAGCAGATCCTCACTAAATCAAATTATCATTTCTAAACTCTGACCGTTTGAACTGTACTGTTCTTGCTCTGTCTGTCCTTCTCACCTACATCAACATTACAGCAGCTATCTGTTCTCTCCAGAGCAGCAGCTTGTTTAGAAGATGCTTCCCTCACTTCTTCACTAAAATCCTGCTGGGATCTGTCTGGAATTTTCTTGAGAAGAGAAGTTGAATTGTTGGGACATTCATACAGTGTACACCAGTAGTATAGTGGTATTTCTATATTGACTGTCCAGAGAACGATATAGATGGAACTTAATTTGTTCTGATAGCAACCCCATCATTTCGTTAGAACTGGATGATACAGGTGGAAAAGAATATCATGATAAAATGTTTCATTCAAGTGTATCGATAAATATTAGTAATTTTAATGACCAGTTTTTAATAAAGACTAGAACAAGGAAGGGCCAGTTAGAATTTAACTACTTTACTTTGAATGTAACCAGTTAAACAACAGTTAAGACAAATAAATGCACATGTAAATAAAAATAGAGGTAAAAAGATCATCTCAATCTCATTCACATTAAAAAAATAAAGACAATGAAACTTAAAAGTGCACGGGGACATCCAGAGTGAAGCTGCTGAACCACGCTGAGGTTAAGGTTCCAAGTGTCTGGCCTGGACCGGGTATCACCAGAGGGGTTAAGTCCATCAACCTTCAGGGCAAAGCTGTATGGGGAGTGCATCACTTAGGTAGAGGTTGTGGGGAACACAAGGTCAGGGGTGTTTTTAGACTGCAAAGCCCGTCTTGCAATTCCCGCCAGCTGCAACCTAAACCAGGAGGTCGGTGGATTTGGGTGTTGGTAACCAACCAGAGGCAGGTGGTCGCTCGCTACCATCCCTAAGGTGATTTGTTCATGCAGCTGAACTCGCATTGTGTTTTTCATGGCGATTTGCATCTAATACATTTCAGTGAAACTATTAAATATTCTATACATACCGCTGTCATTTCATTGCCCAATAATCAGATGTTACTGTAGCAGTAACATTAGCTTTCCTTTTCACAAATGTCTGCATGGTTGTTTTCTAGCTGCTTCTTTGCTAAGTTGAGTTTATAAATCTGTTGCCTTCAAGAACCTGTGACATCCGGTCGTATGACTGACAGTGAATGTAAGGTGCTTTTTTTAATTAATGGCAGCGAAATGGGTTATGCGACTAAATGGAGCCAGTCTGAAGCTGTGCACTCATTAGTTTACTCAGTAGTCAGCAGTAAAATCAGGGCTGTATCCTAAGAAATGTTTTTAGTTGAATCAAATCCGGCTATTTAATCAGAAGATTTGAGTATGTGTTCCATTGCCATGAGTTTCAGTTATGATTTGAAATACATTAACATCCAGTAAATAAATGCAACAGAGTTATAGAAGCATGATAAAAGACAGATTCATATGATAGAAGATTGCTGGCACATCTTGTCAGACTGGTATATGTATTTGTCAGAAAAATTACACAGCCAGTACATATCTTTTTTTTTTAGCTTTTCACACTTTTCTAGCCTAATTTTAAATTCACTTTAAACATTAAAAACATGTAAATGAATATAGAAATAAATTCACAGTGTTTCCTGCTATGAAATAACTGACATGAATCTACCTGTTTCAAATGATTTGCCATTTTCATTATTGCTGAATAATCAGCAAATTCTCACATAAGGAGTTGCATTTAAGTCTGTTAATAGTGTCATCCGAAAGCAAGTGCGCCAGCTAGCTCGGCTAGAATATAAAAATGCATTTAGAATTTACCTTACTTATAATTCCTCATTGAAAACGGGCCTTTTCCTGGCTCAGAATGGGCCACATACAATGTTCAGTCAACGTACACGAAAGCCAAAAAGTCTGCATTCTCTTTTTGACAAGAAATGCTTATGTTTTCCTGTTATTTCTTTCTTTTTCTTTTTTTAAAATGTCAATTATGAATCAATAAAATCCCAATTAGCAAAACTGGTCAGAAAAATGTAGTTACAATTTGTCCTCTCAATTTTTATCATTTTGTTTGTGGATGAAATGTCACAGGGATCTTCTTTTGTGCAGAAAGAAATCTTGAAATTTGATATCCCAGTGCATTTTTCTAAGCTTCTATCTATTTTATCTCGTTGTTGTAATACATTCTGACTGACTAAATAAATGATTGCTTGACTTGAAGAGTCTCATTAGACTGAGGGCCAGTGTCAGACAGGTGATTTGACTCATTGACTTACAGGGGGCAGCCCTATAGAATATTCAGATTTGCTTGCATCACTTTGCAGCATCACTCTGCAAAGACTTTAGAGGTGCATATATGTAGATATATATTCTTTTGGGGATTTTCTTTCTTTCTTCCATGTTCATCATGTTTCCCGTCATATTTTGTAGCTGTAATATTATGATGTGATAGTAATTAATTTAAAGTTTTTCATCACTGTGTAGGAAAAAGCAAAAAAAAAAAAAATCAAGGTTTTTATCCAGTTACCAGCCTGAGTTGCCAAACACAGACATTATGTAGGCCACAATCATATAATCTCTATATTTAAGCATCCTACATTCTTTCTCTTGTAAGTGTGCCACAGCATGAACACAGGGACAAAACCCTGAGCTCCCAAACAGCTGAGCTTCGCTTTACTCAGGCGATGGCTGCTCTTCTTTGCTCTCTGAACTCTGGCGCTTTCACCTTCAACTACAGTCTGAGAGGAGACGGAGGGAGAGGAAGGAACAAGGAAAGGAGGGAGGAGATAATGGGGTGGGTTGGGGGTAGAGGGGGCGCGCCACATTAAAAGAGGAAGTTCATCCTCTGATAAACACATAGCTACATATCCCACTGGACCCACTGTCTGAGATGGCAGCCAGTGCTAAATGTGAGCTTGTCTGCGCCTCACCACTACAAGGGGAGAAACCGCATGGAATTCATGTTTTGTCCCTAGGTTGTTCGTTTCAGAGCGTTAGAGGATTTTAATGTGCCTCTCTGTACCTCACAGTTTCCATTCAAGGGGCTCTCCAGACGCAGTGCAGCTCTTCACAGAAGACATGCATAATCATGGCAGAGGGGAGGGGATGAAACAAAGGAGAGATGTGTAAAGCATCATATACATATGGCTCTTTATATTGTACCCCTTTCAGGTATTCTTATGGGTGTTTTGGTTTTAGGTTTGATTTTTAGTGTTGTTACACACAAAGGAAACAGCCGCAGCTCAGTACTTCAAAGGGGCCCCTGCAATCCCACATAGACAGACCACATTTCATTGGCGCATGCTGTGCTGTGCTGCACCGTGCTACAGACAGACAAGAGCTGTTATGGAGAAGAGGAGACCATGGCTTCTCATTAAAACACTACTGTTTCCTCCACAGATTACAGTGCTTTGGGAAAACTACACAGGGAAGACACCCTTGCCACATCCACAGCTGAAAGATGCACTGTTACATGATTGGAACTGTCAAATAAAGCATACAGTTGGAGGAATCTCATAAAAAAAAAATACTGTTCACAAAAAATAAAAGGACAAAACATTTTTAATGGAAATGATTGACAGGTTGTTTACAGAGAAATCTGGGTTTTCTTGATGTTTAGAAATGTCTAGCCTTTTTGTGAGGGCTGCTTACTCTCAGCCTATTGCTGTGCTTTACACCTGGTCAAGGTAGGAACAGATCCTAATGATTAAATAACTCAAAAGTCATCAGCATTGTCTGTCTAATGAAAACAAATGCATTTTGAGGGAGCCATTTGTGAATGTGGGGCCTTTCATGTACATTTTATACTTGTATTTGGATGCTATTGTTATATTTACTGAAGTGCAGGACCTTAAAATCAGCAGGTTCTGTGCACCACTCTGCACAGTCTAATGTTTTAAGACCTATAACGTCCAGTCTTGAAGATGCAATTGAAATGTTGCAAGTTTTGATGGAGCTGTAGCAGTGATGAAGTACCTTGCACATTGTACATAAATTCCTTGTCACATTTATGGGTGTTCTTTTAGGCCTGGGCGATAAAATGGTAGCGATGTATACCAGCGGCAGACACTTCATGAATAGCAATAGGAAAATTGTTCCGTTGAATGTTGGAGAGTTTCACTTAAATGCATTAGTTGAAAACTGCGATGTAAAAACATAAAAAGTTCAGCTGCATGAACAAATCCAAAGCGTGCTCCCTTCCTGGTTCATAGCAGCCTGCCCTATCACCTTGTTCATGGAGCCTATTCGCCCTCTGTTGCGTCACCCGTGGCTTTTGTGCAGGTCTGGCAAGGTGTGCTGGTCTGCGGCATGGTGGTGCCCAGCAGTTGCTCTTGTGAGATGGACTTTTTGGGACCTTGTGTCTCTCACCAACTTCATATAATATATATGCACTTCGGTCACCTCAGACATGGTATTCCATTTCCAAACACTTATGCTGCACTTAATTTGTGACATTTTGTTTCCTAAGTTCAATAGTTTTGTTAATGGTGTTTATTTTATTGCATCTTAGTGCTATTCTGAATGAGGTCAGTTTACTTCAAAGTTGATTTTACTTGCATTATTTATATCAAGATGAGATCATTCCATCCATCCATTGTCTATGTGCCACTTTTTCTTCATTAGGTTTGTTGGGGACTCGAGTCTATCCCAGCTGACTTGGGGCGAAAGGCAGGGGACACCCTGGACAGGTCACCAGTCTATCGCAGGTAGACAAACAAGCACACTCACATTGACACCTACGGACAATTTAGAATCATCACTTTACCTGAGCGTGTTTTCTGACTATGAGAGGAAGCCGGAGAAAACCCACGCATGCTCAGCGAGAACATGCAAACACGAACCGGGGATCTTCTAGCTGTAAGGTGCTAACCACCGAGTCACGGTGCAGCCCCAAGATCATTCCTTCATCCTTATTTATTTTAATTCTTTACTATATGAAAATTATTATGACCTGTATTTCATGATAAATGAAGTAGGCTTAATCACAACAAAGTGGTTAAATCCAAAACAAACCTTTTCTTCTGCTGATCTTTATTAAAAATAAATAGGTCAATAAAATGACTAATAATGATCAATATCAATTGAAATTAAGTATTTTATGGTGATGAATTTTATAGCTTTACCCCATGCTTTGCTTTGAAATGTTTTTGTTGCAGCACTCTAGGGGGCACAACAGACTCAGAATGGCAAAGTGCAGAGACATTTATTAGTGGAGCCAGGGGTGGTGCATTTTCATTTCCTGGTTTGGAGAGACTCACGGGGTCCACACATGGGTCAAAATGAGTCTTCATTTAATCTTTTCTTTTCCAGCAGCTTTTAAGGACAGTCCCTGGAGGTGGGACTGAAATCCCTGGTTTTTAAATATTTTTAGCTGGAGTTAATAGTTGTTGTGCAATTGTGTATCCGTGTAATTGGTAGTTTCAGAGACTTTGTTGTCATTTTTTACTGTCAGTAAGGATCAGACGTTGTCATCTGATGGGGCTTAAAACATGGAAAAATGACTGTTTCTTGCATTGATTCTTCGTTGAAAGGGACTGATACCAGACAGCGTCCTAATCCCTTTGGTTATAGTGCGGGCTCTCTGTATGTGAGCAGGTTACTAATCGCCGTTTTCCCCTCTGCCCGGGTTAGTGAGCGAGCAAGGGCTTTCTGGGCTGAGTTGCATGCATAAATAAAATACTGTACTACCGTGACATTATCTAGGGTGGCTTCACTTTCCAGCCAATGTCCAATTCCACTAGCAGTGATGCCTGCAACTCGCTGCCACACGGTGACCTGATTTGGAGGACGGTGAGGTTGGCAGTCAGGCACATAAACTCACATTTAAGGCAGAACATACTTGCATACACACTCTGTAACTGGTGTGTAATTGGCTGGTTGCACAGAAGAGATCTACAGCTAATTATTTGTTTATTGTATGTTTTCTTTTTAAGCTCGGTTTAAATGCAATTCCTTGAATTATCTGTAAGACGTCACAATTTAGTACACTGTCAAAGAATCCCAGAGGTGGAACAAGTGTAAACATGGTAATTGAGCGCCGTGCCATGGCTGCTTTATCTCCAGTGTCCTCTGGATGGCAGTGTCAGGCTGTGCTACCCGCTGTCAGCCACAGCTCTCTCATTAGTGAGGTCTAGCAGGCCCCCTCCGACATGTCTCATAAATGTCAACACCAATACAGCAGGGGACAGTGGGCCTAGATGTAACAAACACAGACGCCATGAAAGTCCACTCTGTCTGTCAAATCAATCACCCAGGCAAGCCACAAGCTACATGTTCACACCTCACATGGAAACTACCTGCAAGTTGGCATTTGGTTAGTTTAAAGACACAAAGAATACATCCTCGTGGGGTTGCTTGGAATGATTTTGATCTTGAAAGTAAAACGGAATTTGTAATATACAATGTATGTACAATCTTTTGCTCTTTGTAAATTCCTGTGTTCATATTTCTATACCTTTAGTTTGTCTCTTGAAGTTAATCTCACCTTGCTGTGGTGTCTTTGCTATACCCTCCAACCCACACTCTCCCTTCTGTCCTCCTCCTCTTCTTTCTCCTTTCCATTCTCTTCCCCTTTTCTTTCCCATTATCAAGCCTCTGCTCACACTCTTTTCCATTCTCTTCCAATCGGGCCACAGGAGCAGGTGGATTGGAGATAACTTGCGCTGTGCTTTGTTTTCTCCCTGACACTGTCATTAATCATTGCCCAAGCCACACTTCAACATATAATAATAAGGACTGGCTGCTGTGTGGGGGCTGCCGCCCAATTGCCTTTCATTGCGCGGATGCCAAATTGGAGGTGAACGGCCATAGCCAGACGCTACTCCCCTGTCCCCAGACTGTCTCATCATTTAGGTATTTATCCATCTCAGCCTTGTCTGTGGAGCTTCTCCCTGCCCTCCCAAGAGGCCCAAGATTGTTAGGGGGAGGATCAGATTTGTTGCTCAGGCTTTTTGGCTTTGATTCTGTGCCTATAAGTTAGGGATTAGAAGCAAATTTCCCACAGGGCAGTGCTGGATTTGCTGGTGTTTAACTGTTTAACCTGTCTTAGTCTTGTGTGGCAAAGGGGGCTGTGGGCGGTGGTGGGAGGGAGCGGAAGCAAGGTTTGAAGAGAGACTGGTCAACAGGCCCGGAGAGACCCAGGTGGGTTAAGCCCGAGTCAGTCATTGATGAGTGAGGCCATCGCATCTCCAGCGGAGTTGTTAGTGCAACAGTATAGTGTAAATGAGAGGCTCAGGATGTATAAGAGGTTGTGTATGTGGCTTCCCCTGAGTATCACAGGCTAATAAATCTGAATCGTGTTGGCCCTCCTTCGGTTCCAACCCTCATTTCTTGCCTGCAATACACAACATGTGAAAATATGTCACTACAGTGTGCTTTGCAGATGGGCCAGTGAGGTGCCAATTATGAGGACCTCAGACTGATCTCTGGATCAAGTCTGACCCTAATATTGGTACATAAAATTAACAAAGTATTTCCTTGCTGCAGGTTGAGTTGTTGCATTGCATGTTTTTGGGTATGGTATAGATACACTGTTATATAATATAAAATATATTAGGCTATATTAAGCTCATGCTGTGTTTAAATGAACACAGCAAGTTGAAGATGCATGCGTTTTTCCCCTTAGGTAATTGGAAATTAGGTTTGTCAAGGTAAGCATATCGGTAAATTTCAGAAAAATTCACAATGCAAACAACCCGTCAAAATTGACATTAAAAAAACCTGTATATACAGTTTGCTACAGATACATTGTGAGGGTCCTAAAATTAAAGAGGTCCATATTTTCAAAGCTGCTTAGGGATAGAGCCAGGGTGGTGCTCGGTTTGGGTCGAGGGTCAGGGTTTTGGCTGCAGCCACCCTTTGTGGGCTGTACTCCGGAACGGACAGGGGTGCAGACCAGCAGGAGGATCCCTGTCCTGTCAAACATAATCCAGGCGGATTACAGTGATCTAAGGGGAACTTTGGAGCCTTGAGCGTGAAGGTGTGCTCTTTGGGCCCTGCCATCTTTCCTTCTACAAACAACGACTAAATCCTAAGGTGTACATGTTTGGCTGGCAGTAGAGAAAGCAGTCTGGGCTTTGATCTCCACCTTCGCTGTGGCTGCTCACCTGCTTTGTTGAATACACAGGTGTATTAGTAAGTGGTGTTAGACAGGCAAATATCAACAAAGGTTGAAAGATTGTCTGGACATTGTTGCTGTTACCATTAGCTCTGACCTAAAAGAGTTTGAATGTCTGAGATTGAGTTTAGATTTGCTGGAAAAGGAACTCACATTATTGCTCCAAACATAACTCACTCCATAAAAAAAGGCACTAATACGTCTGTCACACTATCACTTCAGGACTTTGACATATATCAGCTCACTGTTCTGTACTTGCAAATGGTCTCATTTTGCACTTTGAATCTCTGTCTATACCTTGTGAACTTCTATATCATTCTGACATGCAGACAGTTAAGAGCTCCACGTCTCTTTTGGTGCTGTAGAAATATACTGCAAAACCGTATTGATCTTTAATTAAAGAAGCTCTTAACCTTGGCTGGGCAGAGGACCCCCAGGCCAGCGAGTTAATTAATGTACTAATAGTCATAATATTTGTGCTGTGCACGGGAGGTACATAAAAGATTATCTATTGTATGAGCAGTTTATCAGCCCAATGATGCTAGGGCCCCGTGCTGTGCGTATATCAATATTATGGGCAAAAATCTGCAATACAGACAGAAGAAGAGGGAGAGTCGGCCTTTTAATATCTCCCTCGGTTCATCAGCAGTTTAGCAAGGCCTCGTTTTACCTCCTGGGATTCTTCTCTGATCGTAACCAGGCGGCATTGATGGGCCTTTACAGGCACTAATGCTTCGCTACCTTGACAACACACAGCAGCTATAAGCCCTCTAAAAGATCCACTTTTCTCCAGATGAGTCAGGGGTCCCACTCCACCATTTAGCCCACACTCCCAAGGAGGGTGTCTCATCCCTGGATCAAAACCTCATACCACTGACCTTTCAGTTGCTCCCACCATCCACCAGAACCCCTCATAAACAGGTCCCACCGAGGGAGGGAGTGAGAGAGGGAGATGGGAAGAATGTGTGCGTGGGGGCCCAGACACTGTGATATCACCCTTTATGGCTTTATTGATTTCCTCTCAGGATGCAACTATTAACATTGAGCTGCTACGGTAGCTGCTGCTGTGTTGTTCTCCGCAGGTAAGAGCATTGGTTCACACCCCCGGCCTTGTGGATTGTATATAGTGAGGAGTTGGGGGTGGGCGGGAGTGGTTGAGTGTGTGTGTGTGGGTGTGTGTGTGTGTGGGGAAGGGGAGGGGGAGCACAGGGGAGGCACATGCTTTTATAATTAAGGTCAGCTGGGATGCATTACAGCATTTGGAGGTGTTAAAACGGGCCCTCCTCAGAGAGTATGTTGGCATTGCCCACGCTCGTAAATTAGCCACGCTCCCTGCTGATGTTAGGAACAGGAGATTTTTTTTGAGTGGGGGGAGTCTGGTCGGGGGATTAGCTAGATGTAGACATGAAGCGAGATTTGATTGTATTGAATTTTTATTCAACGCCTTTTTTCCCCCCAAATCACCGATTTATGTGCATGTAAAAGGGAACCATAAGGGAACATCCAATGAGGTCTTGTTTTGTGTGCAGCCTATAAATTTCAATCAATTATGTGCATGCATTCCTTGTGATGAAGAAAATGCTGAACCAAGACTTCAAAATATGCATACTGTAAAATTGCATATGTTAAATTTAAAAGTGCATGTTACCAAAAAGATGATGTAACATGCAAAAAGTATGATATCACTTTCTATAAAACCCAGATATACAATTTTAAGTGTTTCCTGAATTAGTGGTCATATTTTACTCTAGCGCCATCATTCCGCTCCAAAAATATTTAGCTTTAAATGTGAGTTGCATATTAAATCTTACCTCCCTATAACTTTCTTTAAGCGCTGATATCACCGGCACAAATGTTTAAAAGATGACATCATATGTGTTGCATGTTAAACCGCCAAGAAAAGTTAATTAAGGGGCAGGTAAAGTTAAATAAAAGGCAGGTAAGTCAACAGATGCTCTCACAGAATGAGCAGAGGTGTGTGCGAGCTCTCTCCAGACCAACACTGTCTCCAGTGAGGCAAGCAAAGCAAAGCAGGGCCCTTCAGATGCACAATGGGGACACTGTCAACAAGGACAGGGTGGGGAGAGGGAACAAACGGAACACAAGAGTTTCACAAACAACCTGCCATAAGGCATTCAGCAGGACAGGTCCGACTGGGACACTCAGATCACACCCTGCTACAAGGGTGAAGCGAGGGTCATTCCTCTTATGCAAAGTGGGAGAAGTATGACAAGCAGTGGGAGCGGGCTTTGGTTACGTGGCAACTTCATATAGCAGAATTCTGACAAGAGCTATTGTTTAAAGTCACCATTATGCAACATAGTATAAACTGAAATCGGAGAACGTCTTTTGGAACAACAGGCACAGGGTGTACCTTTTAGATGTTTTCTAATAAGTTCACACTTTATGTATGAGTAACAACCTATCATTAAAGTCAAATTATGGCCATGAACAACCTGTTAATTTGCTCTATATCGTGCCAGATACAATTTTAGCTTCCTCTGTTGTGCTTTAATCTATTATAGAGACACATTAGGTCTGCAAGTAGGAGTTTTTCCATGATGACTCAAACTGACAGTTATTTTCTTGATTCATCAGTTAATCGTTTGTGGGTCATGAGATGCCAGAAGATACTGGAAATAGTTTTAGAAATCCAAATAAACATGTTTAAATGTCTTATTTTATCCCATTAGCAGTTAAAACTCCAAATATATGGAGGAAAATGCCAAAATGGCTAAAAAAAAAATTACAAATATTTACATTTAGGAAACTGCAAATCGTGAATTTTAACCACAAATGAACTTAATCACCAAAATTAACTATCTAGACAAGTTTTAGACCTTGTCGGACTATTACTAGATTGAAAAATGCTACATAAATTTGGAAAATTGGATTGTAATACTTAAAATAGCTCATTCTTGTTAAAAAGCATTCATAGGTGATATTTTAACCCTTTGACCCTCAGCGTGGGGCAGAAGTTTCCATTTGATTTGAGTCACTTTTGAACCATGTTGTGCATCAGAAGGTGAATGATTGATTACTTAAAGATACTTTCTAACAGGAAAACCACTTATTTCTTTTTTAAAGCTCGTTTTTGCTTCTTTTAATGTAGCCTGTAGCAATGCTCAAAAACAAACACAATTGGTAAGAAGAATAAAAATAAAAATATGGTACTAATGCAAAGTCTAAATTTTAATGACAGCCGTTATTACCGTTTGGCTTTGCACTGATTTCAGTTTTTGCTCGATAATTCTGGCCCACCCTGACAGCTTGTAGATACTCAGTCATCACTCTGAACCTCCTGAGACTGAGCTGAGTGCCAAAATCCTGACGAAAACAGAGTAATCAGAGCCTGTATCATTAAGTGTTGTTTATCTGTTTTAACCTGCATTCTTGCACAGTCTGAAAGTGTCATTTTTCCATTTGTCATCCACTAAAAGATCATTAAAAGCAACATTTATCAACCTTTGTAAGAAAAACCACAATAACACTAAACTGTTTTGGCACATATATACATATTTGAATTATCTGCTGAAGCACTTGATTTGAATGAATGAGTATTTTCTTCTGTAAAGGACGTATAAAAGGGTTAAATTCTTACTGAATCACATAGAGCCTAGTGCCAAGTCTATGTCCTCTGACGGTTACCATAATTACCACGTTCCCCTTATTACGTAGCACTCACCTTGTGTTCTAAATGCGACTTTGGTATTTATGTGATTGCTCTGACATCGCAGAACTGGGTGTGACGTAAACTTTTGAACCAGCAGAGAACAATGCAACATGATCTCATGTTGTCAAATTGATGTTTCAAATTGCGACTTTTGCTGGGGAATTACCAAGAGAACAATGATTACAGAATAATACGGAACTAAGAGTAGAAGTTCTCGTTATTTTCTCACGTCGTCCCGTTGCGTGTTCACCTTGCCGGGTTCAGTGAGCTGCACCGCATTTCTGATTCAGCATATAAAACCCGGAAAGCTGCCGTCTACTTTAGCGAAATGGAATGAAATCTGTTGTACGATGCCGAACTGTCACACAAAAATACAGTAATGGGCGTCAACCTGCCACCGCTGTTCACAGGTGTTTTTTTACACCAGTATTTATTTGACCATTATGTTAAATTGTCCCTATAAAGCCACTCTTGGCAGCACCATCCTCTGCATCTCTTTGTGAGCCACTTAAGTATACCACTGGGGGTTAGTGTGTTCCATGGACCCATTATGGCCGCTTTAAACTGAATAAATAAGGCCAGTTTAGTTAGGCGGTGCTGCTTTTTTTTTTTTTTTTTTTTTTTTTTTGGGCGGAAGCAGTGATAAGAAAACGGCTCTTAGATTTAGCAGAATTTCATGTTGATAGTGTTGCTAGGAAGTTGTGAAGCATACCTCTAGGACTTGGTTATGATTTGATGTAGCAGTTACCTGTCTACTTGCGTCCTTAAGATATTGATTGCATACTGAAAAGTCAGGTTTTGACTTCTTTAAACTTGCAATTTTTGCATTTAAACTTGATTCAGCACTTATTCATAGTCTGGTAAACATATAATAGGCACTGCAGATCTTATTTTTAAGCATACCAGAGAGGGAATCTGTATACATAAAAGGAAATAATGATATATCTCCATGAATTTATGTAATATAGGAGTAGGGGATCTTGAGTTCAGATGCCACCCCCCTCCTTTTGTGGTCCTGTTGTGATCTCGAGGACTGTTGACCACAGGCAGGCAGCCATAAAATGAAGGGGCCCGACTCTGTTGAGACCACCTCTATTCATGGCCCTGGAGCCACTGGATGCTAAGTGGCAGCCGAAAAATCACAGCTGTGGGATCAAGCACGCCACATTAGGAGAAAGAATCCGCCCTCAAACAAGGGTATAGTACAAACGGAAAACCAAAGGAAAATGCATCTTCTCAGTGATGCGGAGAATTTAGACTCTAATCGAAGCTGCAGTGCTGCTTTCACAGGTTGAAACCAGAGGACTTGGGCTCACAGTCATGATTTATTGAAGATGTTTCATCCAAATGTTGCAATGTTTTATTGAAATTCTGACAAGATTTGCTGCTTTTGAGCATCTTCTGTGAATTATTTGAGTGCAGAAAGGAAAGCAAGTCATGAAATTCCACTTTTTGGTTTATATCCAAAGCGTGCCAAATAAGTTTCTCAAGTCTTACTTTTCTGCTTACACAAAGAGACACTTGGTCCTTCATTATACCCTCTGGACAGAGCCACCCCATGCATTTTCACTAGATTTCAGAGACAGCGCATTTTTCTGCAGCAATTTACACTCCTGCAATTATAACGCTCTGGTGCAGATATGGTGTCGGCCCCTCCTCCTTGACCTCTGACCTTTGCGAAGCAGCCGAAAGTGTGTTTCCTGATTAACGGCTGACTGAGGTACGTGGCTCCAGCTCCGGCACCTTGTGCACCCAAGCTGAGGTGACAGTCTCCTAGGCTCTTTATGGAAATTAACTGCAAAACATCGCCAATTAGACCTGCGTTATTTAGAACGACTCAGCTTTTCACCCTGAATAAAAGCAGGCCCAGATAACACTCAGACACTGCGGCAAATTAATGTGAAGTTGGTGGCCTGCCAGTTAGCCAGTCCATCTAAAATGGGGACATTAAAAGCATGAAGGCAAGTTTTTGTACAAGCTGTAAATTAATGCTCAGCAGAACACAGGATGATTAAAGGGTGGCGTTGGCGAATAACTTCTGAGACTATTATAAATTGGACATATTACAAGCTGAAAGCCGTCTTGCCAGGTTTGATTTGGGAAACAGATCCTTATCAAATGTTATTCAGCAATTTAAATATTTTTTTCTTCTTGTTTACAGCGTAGTTCGTGGACAGAATTTTCCCAGGTTCTGCACCTTTTATTCCAAATGTGTAACTGAGAATTAAGCATTTGTATAATGTCCTTTCACTCCACCAGCTAAAGATAGGGCTCTTAGCCTGATACGCTGTCTTAATTTTCCCTTTCTCAGGTCACTGCAGAGAGCAATGGCATAAGAGTGAGGAGGAGGGTCTGCACTCTATGTGCAAGAATACACTGTGGAAGTTGCAAAGGGCAGAGTCTCTAGGAAATCTACTCTTTCTTTGAAAAAATGTCACGGGAGAGATAGGAGATTGGCACCACAAAGAACCCAAAATAGCACGGGCTGCTACGCGTTGTCAGACAAGATTTGGGCTGAGACATTGACTTTTGTTCTGCAAAGTATTGGCCCCTGAAAGGGAGATGGGCGGTGTAAAAATTGTGATTTCTCCTCTTCCCCTGGTTATGTTCAATACATTACCGTCCTGATAATGTATGCTGCTGGGACTGAGGTTTGTAACGTCACAATTATTCCTTGTCTGGACCAAAAGAGGCGTACTTAAGATTGGGATAGAGTTGGAAATGGGTAAATATGGATACTAGCTCTCTCATTTTATGTGAAGGAAATCGGTGGTGTTTATAAAAGGTATAAGGCCCAGCAGATTAGGACGGATCCACAAACCCTTCTGCTTTCCCATAACTCCAGTGTGCCCACATTCAACATTTCTTACTTCTGCTTCCCCCATGATAACAAAGGCTTTATATGTTTTAGGCAAGTTTGCCCCTTTGCTACATAATAGGATTATGAATAATTTCTGCAAATTTCCAAAAACAAATCACATGGCATGGCTTAGAGTTTGCTAATAATTTCACCATAGCTGATAGATCAAAGGAAGGCGCTGGGACTGCAGAGCCAGGCAGAAGGTTGACCCTAGTCAGGCATTTTTAATGAAAGGGTTAATCTCCTCAGAGGTGACTATTCAGGAGCAGGCAGTGTGACCAAATGAAGAATTCAGGTCTGGGATAAGAAGGAGAATAGTGGTCTTGAGGGTGCTGTTGGGTGACAGCAAGGAAGCCCTGAGGTAAAACTCTGTGATGCTGTATTTGAGCCACGACCATGCCCCCTCCCTAGTTTGTTGCTGGAAGAAAGTTGAGGAAAAGTCAGGATTGAAGAACCTGTGGCATGTATTGGCTCAAGATTATTTCCAAGACAAACAAACTTGCTCTACAGGATAAAAAAAAAAACATGAAATAGGTTCTATAATGTGCACACAAACACAGCCAGGTTTAAGCTTATGCATGGTTTCTCATTAGGACAACTGTTCTTCCTTAAACTGCTTGAATGTACTTTCACTCTTGGCTGTTTGGGATAAACTTTGTTGTCAAGCACCTCTTGTGTTACTGTAAGCACACATGCCCTCTTGTGAGTAATTAGACTTGAATACCTTCCAAAAGCAGAGAGGGGGTGAAAAAAACCCCAGATGCTTTTACAAATGTATAAGGCTTGGCTGGTTAAGGAGGTTTAGAAATCTCATCATGACAGTGGCAAAATGGGCCTCTTAGTAATTAGGAACAAATGAAATTGCTTATCACTTACCGAGTTACTGTGCCAGCCATTTGGCTGCGTTCAGGGGGATTAATCAGAAGGCTATTGACATTACATTGTTCCACAATTATCATTCATACGTTTTATGGTAATTGGGCATTTTTTCACAGAGGAATTAAGGTGCCTACGTAATTCCAGACAAAATGAACATACGCAAACACAAACATTAATCAAATCCCTGAAATAATGCAACAACTGCTGCCGATAGTCACGTAGCAAAGTCCTGATATGAAACATGAAAAATGAGGATATCAGACCCCTCTTTGAGAGAAACTGAAATGCCATGTTAATAATTCATTTACATGAACGATGATATTTAGATGGAGTTGGAATGTATTTGTGCCTAAATTAATCAGTGATTAAAGGAATACGTTTATACAGCATCATCTAAATGTTTGTAAATTGGAAATATGATGAGTGAAGCTAATTTATCGTATCTTTTATTGTAGGTATCCCTTTAAAACTAGCTGTTTATTCAAGATTTCTTCATAAGCCCTGGTTGCCGTGTTGCTTCAAGCCTTATTAGGACAAGAACAAACCGCACAATGCCATCAACCTAATAAAACAAATGAAAAACACTTTGTTCTGAATGCAATCTAAACTTAAGACCTGAAACGACTCCGCTGTGCTCTTTTTCCAATACCTTCTCAACAGTTCCTACATGTGAAAATTACATGTCATTGTCCTAATGGCCTGGAGGGGGTTGATAAAGGAAGACTTTGCCTAATGCCTCCATAAATGTGTTAGGCAAAGTCCAGCAGGATGTAATTGCATCTAATATATTTACAGAGGATTGATTTCCCTCCCACGACCCACCCACCAGGCAGCAACAAGCTGCGGTCAGTTCACCCAGGTCACTGTGGATGGGCTCCGTGTCCACTCTGTCCTCTTTACGCTGAGCAACAAGGCTGAGCCGCAGAGACCGTGGAAAGTATTGGAGTGCAGCTTAATGAGGTAATTAGTCAAAGGCCATGACGATCCTGGGAGGCTAATACCTGTGACCTCTTGATCCTGGATTCCTGACACACGTCTCTGGAGACTGTACAGGAAAGATGGCTGCGAGATCCAAACACTGTCTCCTCGACCAGACAGTCAGTTTTTTTCTTTACAAAGACTGTGTGATATTGCACTTCTTGAAAGGAGACTCAAGCTGAGCTGTCTCTCTCCTTTTTAGTTTAATTACAGCCACAATATAATAAAGGCGCTGCCCCTTTCATTCCCTGAAGAAAAAAAATAAGCCTTAGCAAACTTAAACTACTTCACCTGTTTACTTTGAGAAAGAAGTTGTGGAGAATTGACAAAGGCAGTGAAAAAGCACAAGAAAGGGAAAAAGGATGAAGAACACAAAGCAGGTTGATATTTTTCCCCCTCTCCTATCCCTTTCTTTTCTTTTTATCAGGTTACGTGACTGGAGGCTTCATTAATCACCACCTCGACAGCCTCTGCCAAGGGGAACTAACTGCATTTGGTCCAATTAGGCGCTGTAGAGACAATAGGAACAGCACAAGTTGTGCCTCGATGCCAGGAGCCAAGCGTTGCCTCCCTGTCATTACCTCCAGAAAGGGAAAAATTAACCCCTACCAGCTTCCCTGCTTTCCTCCATTGATCCAAGGCTTTTGTGGTGTCCCTGGAGCGTGGCAGACAATTACAGATATTATTACATCTGCATTGATTCTTTTAAAGAGAGCAGAGTGTCTCCAAGCAATTAAAAAAATTACACTTCGGAAGTGGGCCAATTAAAACGCCCCCTGCCCTGGAGGGTGGCAGTGGTGTTGGTGGGAATGGAGGGACAGACTCGACTGTCAGAATGTTGCAGTTTTCTTTAGACAAAAGTGTGCAAATTGACACGCTTGAATACTTATGCAGGTAAACAGAAATGTCAGGCCCATTCATACCTACATTAATTTATACTCTCTTTTTTTGATTGGGCAAAAAAAATTGAAAGTTTCATAAGTATCTAAATATAATAAATTATTTTCCAAAGTATGTTTGATACACACACTAAAAATCATTTGTCAGTAACATTTTGTCTAGATTATTTTAAAAAAAGGCTATTTAGTTATAACTTTTTGAGTTTGGTTTCTACTCGTCTGGTTTATTTCCTTCAGCTATCATGAAATGATTCATTGATTAAGGTCCAAAAGACAACTTTTCAACTTTTCTCCTCTCCTGTGTTCCCAAGTGGTGTCTGCTGCCACAATTGCTTACTCTTTTGCCCAGATCTATTAGCAACACAGGACACCTCACAGAATGACCATTTGGGAAATAAGAGCGAAGAAAAAAAGCACACTGGTTGAAGAAGTGGATTGAAATCATCACAATTTAATATGGAGTACTAACATAGAGTATTGGCTTGCTCAAATAATTAACTCCAGCAGGGGTTTGCATCGAGGATTGAGGAGGAGGAGGCAACAGAAGAAAACATTTAGTGGAAAAAGTGTGAGACACAACCATGGGAATCTCAATTTGAAACTGAAACTCAGTGTTATAGTAACAGAATAAAACACGGAGTAGTAGTTGGCAGACTGACATAATGTGAAATGTATGGGGCGGATACCAATTTCAGGGAGTGCAAAATTCTAATACTTGGCTTTGAATTGAAAAGAGAAAAGGATGTGGTCCTTGTTTATTAACTTTCAAGCAACTTGCCAAGAAATTTCACTCCACAGCGCTGTCCTCTCAGCTGTGATTCATGCTCTGCTACATGTGCTGCAGTATTGTAGAAAGTGGATTTAAAGTTGCTCTGCTGGACAAACTGTGTCATGGTGTGTTTTCGAAATTACCCAAAGCATCTATTTCCATGTTATGCTCTAGAAAAGAAAGTTACACATTGGTGTTTGTTGCATAACTTACATACTGATGCTATTGTATATCTGTGACATTCCAGCATGTTGTATAGTGAAAGATTAACTCTACAGCCACTACACTGCACAATCATCATTTGCTTTTAAAAAAAAGTTACAGCAAAGGAAAGGTTTTTCGCCACTTTAATGTATGCAAGTTGTCAACATCATTGCAGAGGTGTTTTTTTTTCAAGCTTAGTTTAGTAACAGACTCCTTCCTTTGGTTGTCTAAATGAGTCACTTTCTCACCTTCACCTTCCTCTGTGTCTACTCATGTCTCTGATTCTTTTACTTTATATCTCCCTCTTTTGGTCTCCCACTTGCACACATACTTCCTCCCTTTCCATCTTTAACTAAGGCATTGCTTTCCTCCATGGAGCAAAGTTGGCCTTATTTCCTAAAAACACACAAAATGCTAGAGTTCCAGTTTGAGTTCCAGCAGATACAAGACTGGCCATAAAAAGATAAGGGATCTCTGTGATGCAAATATGGCCTGTCCATTGTTTTCTTGCAATTAGTGTTCGGAATATAATTATTGTACACTTTTGTTGTGTTTGGTAGTTCACCAAAGCACACACACAAACACACACCTATCTGGCCCTTTTTCTTTGGAGCAGTTTGAGTTGAGCAGGTGGGCTCTGGGATTATTCAAACCAGCTTTAGAGGAGGTAAACAATACCCCCAAATAATAAAAAAGCCATCTTTTTCCAGAGACACTCAGACATTTGGAAGCCAAAAAAGAAAAGGGTGCAGTTTAAATAAACAGCATTTGGCGCATGAAGGAAAAAGGACAATGAAACTCTGAGCTGCAGTCCTTTTATCACACAACACACTGCATGTTGTTTGAAGTGGAAAATCACAGTTTCTTTAATCCATGGAGCATTCAAATAAATTTATTTCTCCAGGATTAAAAGCAGTAACAATAGCAGGCAGTTAAAAACAAACAGCTCCAAACAAATGGCAACGAGACCGAGGCGCTTGGCTTACGGGTAAGCTCTCCATACATCGTGGTCTGTTTCATTAGCTGAAACGTATTATTATTGTTTATCTATTGAGCTTCCTGATTTAAAGGAAAAAACGAGCCATGCTTCCGCCTTTGGATTACAGAGGTAGAAAGGTTCGGGAGGGGTTTTTGCCAGTGTAATCCACAGAATTCGTTTCCAACAACAACAACCACCTCCGGAAGATGAGAAAAAGAACTTTTCGACACTTGAACACCATGGCGCTTTTGATTAAAGAGGGCTAATTTCAGAATATCATCAAAGGGGAAGGAGCGACTGTGCGTACGTTTCCATGTGCATGTTTGCAAGGGATTGTGTAATTGCAAAGTGGCAGGTTTTCCAAGATATAAATTCAGGAGTCCTCTCATGCAACCTTAAATTAGATGCATAACAAGTGACCAAGAAGTCTGGGAACGCCACTGTTAAGGATGTACTGTAATCTCATGTTGGTGTTTACACATTGCAAATTGGATTTCGGGACCAAATTGTTCAAGATGATACTAATTCAGCAAAAATAATGACAATTCAGTGCAACATTAGGTTCACTGTTTGTCAAAAAATGCACCGCTTGATGCTAAAATCTCTTGATGCCTCTTCATCCTCTAGAGATGTGCCAAGAACATGCAGTTTCAAGTTTTCCTCATCTGATTTTGCTATCTAAAATCCATGCATGTGCTTGATACTGTTGTCTGTCAGAGTTGCAAGTCTTCATTGGATGTACTGTATCTGTTTAAAAAAAAAATACAGAAAAATATCGGATGAAAACCAGATGAGCCTGAATTGGTTCCAAGCAGATCAGACAAAATTCACATTCCACCGAGAGAAGATGGAGGGACGAGGGAGGGCTGCAGTGATTCTGGCAGAACGAATATTCGCAGATATAAATGAGACAGTTGGCTCGGTTCATAATGAAATATCAAAAATTCACCTGGAATCGTCGCGCTGGGTCCTTTTTAGGTGGCCGACTATGAAAGCTATCGGTTACATTTCAGCAGGTATAAATTTACGATGAAGGGATTGATTTACAGGGAACGCAACTTTAAAAAAAAAATGATGTGGGATAGTCCTTTGGGTTTTTACTCGGACTGTAAGCTGTGATCAGACGACTATGATTCAAGTTTACACGTTGAGCCTACAATCATTCAAACCAGTCACCTCTGAGAGAGCCTCCCATTGAACTGAAACAGCAAAAAAAAAGAAAGAAAAAACATGAAAATTTAAATGAAATTATGGGACCTGCCTCTCCCGACAGTCAGTGTGATGACACGCTTTCAGATCCTATTTGGAAGGGTTTGAATGTGCTGAAATGTAAATGACTGGACGCATGGAAGCCCAAATGGGAAGCTAGATTCTACATGGGTCAAAGACAGGAAGACTATAGAAGTGAGATAAACGGAGGGAAGAAGGAGGGAGAGATTCTCATGCGAATCGTTTAACAGCGGACACACCATGCCACTTGCATTATAGTGACTGTTGCATCAAGGGGCAACGCAAAGGGGCCCCGTTTTTTCTTTCTTTTTTTTTTTTTTTTTTTAGCAGCAAACCCCAGGGTCTTTGGTCTTTTCTTAAACCAACCACATTTAAGATTGAGCTGCTTACTCATGTTATAGAATCAGATATCAAAGTTGCCAAGTTAAACCAAGCTGAATAAGTGGAATCTGAAAACATGATGAATTTCATGTTTTAGAACTACTTGAAAACCGATGTAACCATAGAAAATGTGGAAATAAACTAGTATATTAAGTATTAGTGAGTTTGGTGTCGCACAAAGTATCTGATTCATCCCTGAAGCTCATGTTTATGTCATGCACCTCACCATTTTACTGCCTGTCAGTGTTGTTATATCTCCATGTGCAGTTCATTCATGGTGTCTGACGTGCCTGTCTGGTGAATACTCAATGTTCCCTGGAAGCCTCAAAGCAGCCTTTTAATAGCAATGATGCCTTCTTGTTAGCCAGGAAAAAAAAGGTCATGCAATTGGATTTCCGAGCTCTGGAAATCCCCAGATATTCACCTCAAACGTGGTGTGCATCTCGCCCTCTCAGCTCACCTTTCATTTTCTCTAACTGCTCTCATGCTGATTTTGTCAACCATATATAGGATCAATTATTCTTTTGAGGCTCAACAACATGGAAGATATGTGTCCACACACACACACACACACACACACACACACACACACACACACACACACACACACACACACACACACACACACACGTGCCCATTCTGTCTATTCATAGCCGTCGTCGGGTTGTGCTGCGATTGCCACAGACGGAATCCTGTCAATTAAAAATAAACCCCCCGGTTGCCTTTTTGAAGAAATATGTACCATTTATTTAGAATCTGACAGTAGCTCTTTTGTACAAGGCAGTACAAAAACAGAAATGTACTTTAATCTTACAAAGAAACTCATTTAACCAGGCACTCATTGCAAAATGAATCCCATTTTTTTCATATCGGCAAGAAGCACGTTACATTGTGCATTGCTGACTGCTCTCAGTATTAAGTGCTGTTTTCTAGACAAGAAACATGGTGAGACTTATATTTATTTCAATCTTGGAAGACAAGAGTAAGATTTAAAAAAAAAAAAAAAAGAAGAAATCAGTGATTCTTGACTTATTCTTTTCCTTCCCCAGAGAAACAGGCAGGTATAGCAGCAAGAGAATGAAGTTTCCCCTGCAGCCAATAAGTGCCAAGCTGTGTCAAAAATGACATGCATCTCCTGTTTCCATGTCATGCCATGCATGTGATGTGATGGGCGAATGACGGCAGTTCCTGCAGAGAATAGTGGGGGGTCATTATTAAGCCTCTTAAATTAGCGCCCCCTCTCACACAGCCCTTGCAATTTTCCAAGACCCACAACCACACAGAACACCCGCAGAACTCGGCACATTAGACCTGACAAAGAAAATCATTTCCAAAGTTTACTTGCAGCAAACTCATTTCATATGTGATTGAATTGTACCTGTATGGCATGACCCATTTAGACTCAAAGTCACACATGGACGCTTTGAGGAGCTATTTGAGCAGAACCATGCTGTTAGCTAGCTATAGACTGAGCCAATTGCATGTCCTATGCAATGCAATTTACATGTCTCTCCATCACACTCACTTATATGGTTCAACTCACAAGAGCTACCATTTAGATCACTTATGGGGGAGGGGAGAGGGAGAGCAGCACTGGCACATAATACCATATGTATGTATTGCAGTGGTACAGAGTGGGTGGCAATAGCAGCAGAAAGCTTAACCTCTATTGCCCCTGAGCACCATCCTCGGTAACGTACAAACAAAATGACAAGGCTGACTCGCACCCCATCAGTGGAAATGGACTGCTTCTGCGATTTTGATAGGCAGGTCCCACCACTCCTGCATCTTCCTGGCCCATCTAAGGCTCCTAATATCCCCAGATTAAAGGGACCTCAGCCCCAAGGTCAGCCTCTGAGGGAATGGCTGCCTTCTCTGGAGAGCAAACACGGTTTCTCACAGTGGCCTTTGTCTAACATTTATTCCACGCTCTTTCACTCGTTTCCTCTCTCTCTCTCTCTCTCTCTCTCTCTCTCTCTCTCTCTCTCTCTCTCTCTCTCTCTCTCTCTCTCTCTCTCTCTCTCTCTCTCTCTTCTTTTCGGTGTCTGGCTTTGCATCCAGGCATCACAGTGGTTTCCTCTCGCTCTCCGTCCATCGTGTATGTGTATATTTACAAGAGTGCACATAACTGGTGTCTGGGGAAGGGTAAGGAGCAGCGGGGAAGGGAAGCCATTAGGGGAATAAAGAGAGGTGCTGCCTCACAGCCGAGCTTCACAGGCCAGTGGAGCAAATCAAATTGGGTCTTGTTCTGTGGCAACACACACACAGACACACACATCGACTCGGTGACAGTGGTGGAGGCACACAGCTGACAGGAGGGCCTTTGGGACGTAGCAGGGCTGGGCATGTCTAAGACTGGCCCGCTAAGGGAGGCAGTCATGACCCCTAACTCTCCTGAGCCACAGGTGTCCTATACAGGAAGAATGAGGGGGAAACGATGTAGAAAGACCAATTTTACAATAAGTTTATGAGGATTTAATATAGTATATGAAAGAACAGTGTTTTTCCGTTGCACAGCTGCAGCCAATTCAGATTTATTTGATAAATTGCAAAAAGCCATCATGTAAGAACAGCTAACCCCAGATAGAACATTTTATTCTATGCCATAAGCCTCCATTGTTGTTCAAAAACATCACTGTTCCTTCATTATGACGAACTTGGGCACACATTTGTTGATTTTGAGTCGGTCATGCATGTTTTATTTGGTCTTACTGCTGCTAAATGTTCACCAAATCTGCAGCTACACCCAACATACACACCATGTACACCTGTTTAAATGACCTTCATTGCCCAACTGCTTTAGGAAAATATTTGCCCTTTTAAAGATTTCAACCAATGGGCTACAGCTACAGACATGCTGAGGTAGTTTTATAGTCAGAGAAGCAAGATAAACAAATAGGCTCTGAAGAAATATACAGCAGAATATCATAAAATGCAGTCATATATTGTTAATGACATCCCTGTGACAGTTTTTATGGCGAGTAGCAATATCCATCCACCTTCTCTGCACTAATACCTCATTTATAACTACTCATATCCTTATGTTCACATAATGTTCTGACTGAGGTTTAAGTTATTAGCAGGCTCATAGCAAAGCTGAAGAATTGGCAGAGGACTCCAGGTAAAGGGCACTAAAGCTAATGAAAAATGAGATGGAGGTTCATTCTTAGGGCTTTGGTTTTATTAGAAATACATGGTAATGGCACCAAAACCTTAGTCAACATAATGTTCACTGCCATCTATATGATACCAATGCCTGTAGGGCACTATTCATTCACACAGAAATAAAAGGAGATGTGTAAAAAAAAAATCGTGCAATGCTTACACTTCATTCAGTTTCTCTGAAGGATTACCGCCACCCATCACTTTGGCTCGATTCATTACTTGCCTGCAAGAGGGGGCAGATGTGTGATGGATGGTTGTCTGCAAATGGACTTGTCGGTAATAGAAAAATGCACATGCTTTAATTAAAGAGAGCTGGACAAGTGGATCCAGAGTGGATTTGGGTGTCGAGCCACATCTGTAAAAGGCAAGGTATCACAAACACAAGAATGTAAGCCAGACTGATGTAGTATAAGAAGGCGTGAATGATAGACTGACTATAGGATGCATTTCCTTTAATTAGGCCAATGGCAGAACAGGAGTGTAGTGATAAGCATAGACTCTACTGGTACCATGTTCATGTAACAGATAAAGTCAAAAACCTCATTGAGATGTCAAAAGATTCCATCTGGAGTAGCATTCTGAGATGTTGATCATATGCCAGAGTTTTTAGAGGCAAATTTATGTTTGTGCTGCACCAGTTGCTGCAGGTCTGTTCAGTGAAATTCAGATTTTTCTTTTTTTTTTTTTTTTTTGGCCCTTTGGAAAACCTTGTTGTCTCCAAAGAATTTGGATCTCATAGAACTGTGTAGGTGCAAAAGTTAAGCTAATATATCCACTATAAACTTTGTAAATATTATGATGTCATTGTTGTAAAATTTGCTGTCTTGTTCACTGGCATAATTCCAAATATTTCCAACAATGTCCAAAGCGGCAGAAATCCACAGTTCATTTCAGTCTCATTTTATAAATTCCGTGTTTCAGATATCTGCCTCTCTGGTGTAAAATCAGAGATTATGGCAGGAAGAAGAAGAAATTGAACTACTTACCTTGCTAATTTGTTGTCTTTTCATTCTATTGTTTGCATTGCTCATTTATGGATTCTGGTTATTTTTGCGTCTTTTTTTTTGCTGAGCTAACCCATGATGGAATTTGTCATGTTAGCTACACTAGCTGTATGAGCAGTTAGCTTATCAGATCGTGAGTTAGCAATTGTCATTATGCTATTTACTTGCAAATAGTTTGTTAGAAGGAAATGACAGAACATAAATACAGGTGACTAAACGTCAGGGGATTACTGTTTTAACTGAGAGCGCTCTTGCAACATAAATGAGATACTGTACCTTTAAGTATTGCACAAATTGGTCAAAGATACAATCCTTGTCTACAATTTACTAAATTTTTCCACGTTTTGCATCATCCTATGTTCTAATTGTAAAATTAATTTGTACTTTCAGGACCTAAGGTGGGATTTTTGACAATTAATAGCACCAGGAAGTGATGTTTCAGTGAGCAAGTCCTCCTTTTATTTGTTTCTTATGCATTCAGACAAGGACATTTATGTACATGCGCACGCACACTTGCATGCTAAAAGAACGTATTTCGTGGGCAGTCCTGGATTTTGGAAGCGGATTCTGATAATATAATGGCTCGGTTGATTTATCGGTTCAGCTCTGGTTTTTACGATCTTCCAATGATACGCAATGGCGGTAATGCAGCAAAAATAAACGAGTGTCAGCAAAGGCAGAGAAGAAGACTTCTGAAAGGTGTAAATAAGAATGTAAACTACGGAAGCTTAAAATATTATTTTAAAAAACAGTTTGGTGAATGTTAAAGAAAGAAAGAAAGACATGCATTCATCATCTTAAAGGTGTGTTTTTGTGAGAAGCACACAAATAACTTTGATTTGCATAAAGTGTTTTAGTATTTAATAATTACCTACTATGTTTTAGTACAGGTAAAGAACACTGAGCCACTGTAGTAACGCGTGGCTGCTAGACTGGTTCAGGAATAAAACTAAAAAACATTCTTTCCCCATTCTCTCCATGTCTGTTGCCTCCCATCACGGAGTCCAGCGCGTTTCGCTCCCATGCAACAAATTCTATGCAGCTACTTTTGTTTGAAGGCAGCCCATTAATGAAGAGCTCTTCAGCTAAATACATCTTTATTCTGCGATTAACGACGGTGCTTGAAGTGAGCACTGGTGTGAAAGTGGGTTGCGGCCCTTCAGCGTCCAAGCCTTTACAGCCACTCTGCCATCAATCAGGCCTTGTGTCCAGTAAGTGCTGCTCACATTTATGAAATATTCATCAGCCATTCACTTTTGCTTTCCACTCACCCTAATCATTATGTTTCGGCAGCATTGTGTCACCTCTCTTAAAAAAAAGAGAGAGAGAGAGAGAGAGAGAGAGAGGGAAAAAACGCTACAATCATCTTGCTGAGGGGAGGTGAATTAGGGAATGTGTGACTGCTTTTATTTCAGGCATCCCATGGGTGGACGTTTTCTTTCTGGCATAAAAGTGTCAGTCAGTGGTCTTCCCCTTTATCCTGTGATGCCTCCTTATGTAGGTTCAGTTTTATATGCCCTTTAATTAATCAACAAATGTGCATGCTTGAATTTGTTTCAATCTACTGTGAAAATTTAACTTTTGCTCGGCTAAAATTTGTAGAAATAAAAGTAATAGAATTTGAATTCATGCAGTGTGTGTGTGAGGATGTAGCTTTTAACTGCTATCACAGTATATTACATAGAAAGTTACGCTCGAAGGGAACTAAATGAAATACCAACTTAGATTTTTCTGACTCACTAACAAACTCATGTCAAAATTCTCTGTTAACCTCTTTTTTCTGTCTCTCTTTGGCTCACTTACCTCTGACTGTGATTAATGTCATTATAGTACAATGAGTATGATGTTCTCATCACTCATGTTCAACCAATCGAAGACCCGGCTGACGAAAGGTTGCAATATTCATCCACACTCCCTGACTGCAGTCAAACGCACTCCTCACTTCACAACAGCAAAGGGGGAATTCCACCTTATTCTTCACCTATTTGCAATTCTTATTTGCTTTGTGGAAAGTTAATCTATCCCCAGCAATAACTCACTGGATGTTACAGCTTAAGCGAAGATGTCCTCAGTTGCCTGTCTTGCATTTTAAACAGGAGGGCAAAAGAACCTTGGTACAATTCTCCAAACACAACTGCGCTAACACTGATTTATTGCTCCAGTTTATATAACTCATATTAGGAATTCATGGACCTGGCAAAAGGGATTAGAGCGTTTATTTCAGGCAGGGAGATGATCCTGTCATTAATGGTCGATACTTTCATCATCGTTTAAACCAGAGGAATTTGCCCGGTGACGAATCATGGCGGACACAGCTATCAGGGTTGTGCAGCTGTACTCGTTATCTCGCGACGACCCGCTCTGCTCGCTGAACGTGGACCCGCGCCCATCAAACTTGGATTAGGCTGTCAATCACGCGTCGGCCGCGTATATTGTGTTACAATTTCTCCCAAATGTCACCAAGATCAGAGTAATTTCTTGGCTAATTGCATCTCGTCTCCCTTTAATGCTGCACATTTAATGGTTTTGTTACATTGCGTGACAAGATGGTGTTTCTCTCATATTGGCACCGTGATGAGCAGAAAGAGGGCCCCGCTTTTGTTTAGAGAAGGAAATGAAAGAATAAATGACTGTTAAAGTTCAGAGGGCGTATTTTCTGAAATGGCAGCAAACAAAGAGAAGAAAGTGAGGAATGATCCCAATCTTGCCATAGCGTGACATCAATTACACAAAATTCTCATTAGAAGGGCTTGCTTCCGAAAGTCTGCTGCTAGCTTTTCGCTCTGGGTTGTTTCATTGGGGAAGAGGCAGCGAGTTAGGCTGAAGATCTGCGTCAAAGGCAGCTCACAGCAATTCTGAGGATTTTCTCTCCTCTGACACCTACTTTTTTTTTTTTAACGTGCCACTGACTTAGTTTAAACATGACAAATACAATTTCAAGCGTTTTACTGCGTCCGTGCAGCTTCACCACGCTAACAATACCGGCCACAATGCACCCATTAATACTCTCCTCGCAGAAATCTCTGCTAAGGGAAATACCATTAACCGTGTTAAATAAAATGCTGAAATACTAATTCCACCGCATATCATCAGCAGGATTACATTCACAATACGTGTCAAGTTATACTGGAAGGAGTCGCACAAATAATTACTAAAAATCTGTTTCTCAAATTCCTCAAAAGGCCAAACATGCACAGGAGGGCTGATTCATTACTGAGCCATTATAGTGGCGGTTCTGTGTTACAGTAGAGGCAATATGAAGGTGTCATGTACAAAATAAAGACCGCTGACAAGCTTTTTACCAAGTCTGTCATCTTGCACAGCTAATACAAGAAACATATTAACATTCACAATTTCAGCTATTGAACCCAGAGTTGTAAAGTGCTCTCGTCCTTTCCTCTTATGTGAAAGTGAAATAGCTAAACTGATAAACATCTCACAGATGAGCTATGTGCCGTCCTAACACTTTCCAAATTTATTGTTCATGGTATAATCACACAGAACCAAGGACGACGCGGCCGACGAGACAATGAAATGCACTTAGCATTGCTCCACAGCACCATTTATAACGGGCCGAATTAAAGAAACGCCATTAAAACATTGGAAAAATTTACATCTACAATTACAAACTATAAATACAGAAGAGAAAAGAAACAACGGAGCAACAATAACAAACACTTAACTGCTTTCCATTAGTGCACTTAACCTCCTCTTCATGGAGAGCAATCCCACTTTACATTTCCTGTGGCTAAATGCGTGTCTCTAATTCACAAATGAGGGGACGTTTTGAGTGGCCCTCTGTCTCTCCGATGAGCAAATGCTGCAATTAACTTTTCCTCCTCTTTTCTAGGGGGAGAAGGTGTTTTAAAGATATTAGCCTACAGTCAACCGTATCTTCTGGCTACTGCTAAATTTAAGCAGATGTCGTCGTCTTTTTTTTTTTTTTCTTTTTTTCCCCCCCTTCACTTTCCCCTTGTTGTTACTGAATATTACAGTTGAAGATAATGGCCCATTTATGTTGTATTATTCAAGGTTGATTTAATGGAAAAATCCAAAGTAAGATGGTCATTAGACCTTATTACTGTCATCATATGCAGATTTCAACAAGTTTCTATCCGAAATAATTTCCTGCTTCGGCATGCAGTATTACTTATGCACTTATAATATAGAGTTAGCAATAATGAATTAGTGTGTATGTTGAAATGTATTGGAGGCGTGCACAAGGTGTACAGGTGAGGACCTTGATAAGGAAATAGCAATAATAAGCAACATCATGTGTTTTTGCGGTTACTGCTGACATGACACTGATAAATAATTAGCATATGTCAGGATTAAACCTGATTTCGTCCTGTAATGATCTCACTGTATCCACTTGTGCATCCTGTCTATGTAAGTGTGTGTGTACGTGGACTTTGCATGCATGTGGATGTGTGTGTGTGTTTGTGCGTCTGTGTGTGTGTGTGGGTGTCATTACAACGAGAGCTGGTTGCATCCATGAGCAAAATGGCTGCATAATTGGCGATGTCCATGACACTGTGCTCTCTGTAGGTGTTTTTTCTGCATGTTGCCCAGACTCTAATTACTGGGGTTTCAGCGGGGAGGTAAGGCAGGCGATGAGGAGAATCCGCCTGTGCCGCCTGATTCTGTCAACTGATGGGTTGTACTGTCTGCGGCGAAGCCAGGCAGCCCAGAATCCCTGGAGTGAGTTTGGGAGAGACCCAGGGACTGGTCATATCAACAAATCTTAATCAAAAGCCTGAAATTGTCAGCTGTCATACACTTTTTGTGATCTTTGATACCTTGCCCCTCCTCTGACCCACACCGCCAAATAATACCATGCTACACACACACACACACACACACACACACACACACACACACACACAGAAAATCGCATAAACAGAGCACATATTCACACACATGGCTTCCACTGTCTCTCGCTTTCTCTCAAATACACATTGCACATGTGCTGTCACACTGACGCTTGCACATGCACAGAGAAGCAACAAACTGCAGAACACTCTTTTGAAAATTGCAGACAGGCAGCAGCGAGGTTCAACATGCGAATGTGTTGTTTACGGTGGCACTCGCAGCCCAACTTTGTATACTTTATAAGGCTAGTAAAAATCAGTTTTTCCCTCTGCTTAATATAGGAAATAATGCATCTTTCTGATACTCTCACCAAGGTGGCACAGTAACACCACAGCTCAGTTTCCCTGCACTGATTTCTGACTATTCAGTGCAGCACAATTACACCGCCGGGTTTTTGGATGAAGTCCAACACTTCCAAAACCAAACCTTTTAGTCTAATGAATGAAATCAGCACTTCTAAGTTCCAACACGGTGTGCTTCAGCTTAAGAATAGCACATTTTGGTTTACTGAGTCAGGTCAGCGGCAAACAATGCCATTTTAGTTTGACCCTGAGTCCCCTTTCAGACAATCTTAAACTTGTGCTTCAGTTCAGGAGAGGATGGAAAGGCTGTGGTGGCTTTGATCGACCGACTGTTACTAAGAAGCTTTGAGGGGGTTTAAAGGACCTAAAATGTATAAAATGGACGGATCAAGAGCAAGCAGAAATTTGACGGTTCAGAGGCAGGTTAAAAAAGTAAGAACATTCCCATACAATATATATCCAGTTAGTGCATATTAGGGGACGGCAGATGACAAAAGTGGAATCTAAGAGCCGATTAGCACCGTAGTTAAACCTTCACAGGAGCAGGGGGTAAATACAGCACCGCACTTTGCACTTTTCTGTCCTTCAATGGAAAGATGAAGGCATATTTATGAATTAAAGTTTTAAAAAATTAAAGCATTTTGCAGATTTAAACTGGAGCAGGACTGCGTGAAAAGCAAAGATTTGTGTCCCAGATTCTTAGCTAAACCACCAAACAGCGTGCAAGTACTGGAGAGAAAGAAGTGTGAAAATAAATCGAGGGTGATAAGTGCAACACACAAAGCGAAGCCAAATAAACATGCTTTACAGGCTGACGCTTTCCAGAGTAAATACGCCGTAGCTTATCAGCCCGACTTCTATTTTAATTAACTTTTTTTCACAGTTTCACATCTTTTGTCATGCCATGATTGAAGAAATTGTTCCCTGGTTTGAAATGGTTGCGTGGTTAGGTAATTGTTAAATGAAAAAAAAACAAATATGAAAGACAGAATGTTATTAGTGTTGTCAAAAATACTATCATCACTTAATTTCTCTTTTGCTAATAAGGACGCATCAGCTCGGGGCCTGCCCTCAGTAATGAAACAGGCTTGGACTGTTAATGATAACTGTTATTTATTCCACTGCCACCCAGGTTTATTTGGGCCAATGTGGCACCATGAACCTCTCTCACTTTGGTAATTAAGCGTGTTGATACTGCACGATGCTTACCTGCAATTATGCCATTTTAATGAGCAGCAGCGGATGGAAAAAGGGCAAGGCGAGGTCAGCCAGAAGCAGCAAAGCATTGGTGTTTTAATAGACACTTAAATGCTGTTAATTTAGCTCCCGGTAATGGAGAAGCACGCTCGTAGGAAATATCTACAGTTCCAGGGATGGAAAGTCGCAGGAGGCTGAGGGGCATTTTTGAGGGAAAGATGAAAATTCTTAAGCTATTCACAGACTTGTGTTACTGCCCAGAGGAGGATCTCCACATCTTCTGCTTGTTATCGGAGGCAGCCTTGGCATGTTTTCAGCTCTCAAGAAAGTTGATGGGTGTAGGCAAAGGTTTGGCAGGCTCTCACCTGTTCTCGCCTGCAAAATGTGTCAGTGTCAGGCTGAGTGCTGGATTTTTATAGAGCAGAACTAAGGTCTAAGGAAAGGGGAAAAACAAAGTTATGGATCTATAATACACTATAGAATATTATATATTTATATAAGTGAAATAAGTTGTTGTAGCTGTTGTAGATTGATGTGAAAAATCAAAGTAGAGAAGCAGTAATGTGTGTTTTTGTGTGTTTAGCCGAATCTGACATACATTTTTCATCGCTCCTTCTCCGGTTCAGCACGCGGATCTGCTGGTTTTCCCTCCTTGCATGGATCATGTATCACCTGTGCGACTGTGTAAGCACACACACACACACACACACACACACACACACACACACACACAGAGGGGCTATAGTACGCGGGTTATTATAACTCGTGCGCTCGACTCTGTGAAGGTGGTGTGATAACAGTCATTAGGGTAGCCGTGGGAGGACACTGAGTCTTATTAGAGGAGCATGGAAATTCATTGGAAAAACAAGCGCTTCTCATTAACAGGTGTGAAGCTATGCAAATACATAAACACACCCCGGTAGCCCACAGTCCTCACACCTGCGTGCGAAAAACAGCTGCTTATTAACACAACAACCCTGCAATTAGTTTAGAAGAATTGTATTCAATTAAAACGGATGACAGCCTACGTGTAAATGTCCAGATGCACGTGCACGTGGAAGGATATTGAGGGAAAATGGATAAAGTTGAAAAAACTGCAATAAAATAGGATAAATACAGAAAACGCTGAAGTTATTATCGCTGTATGCAGACTAGAAGTGAACCTAAATTTCTGCTTCTTAAGAAAGTGGAATGTAAACTAAAAATGTAGCATCAACAGATTTGTTTCAGTTTTGGTGACGAATTTGTTGCAGTTACAGATTTTCGAAGTAACTAAAAATTCCCTCAAAACTTAAAACTGTAATCATCCCAGCAATTAACACCAAAAGCAGTTAATAGTTAATGCATTGTATTTTCTATTCATGTTCTTTGTTATCATTTTTTTCCCCATTGTGCGTCTTTGTTTATGCTCCCGTTTGTTCTTTTCCTCGTTGTTTTTTTTAATGACATCGGCTACGGGTACATAGAAAGCACCAGCAGTGAGGCCCGGAATCAAATGGATCAGAAGACACTTTCCTGTGTGACACATTTAATGCATAACATGCTTCCAGTGAGAGCTCTTGAATGGGTAGATTTTTGAAATGTGGCGGAGTGGCTCCCCGCTGAGCAGTAAGCTAGGTCTTTGATGTATCGTGCTGTAATGTGGTTGTTATCCATAATCGGCTTGAATTCAGGAGGGCCGCGGCTGAAAAAGAGGTACAGTGGTAGCATGTTCTTGTGGCACATTAAAATGTGAGTGTCTTCCCGTTTAAAAAAAAAAAAAAAAAAGACGCCACCCTTGTCCACTGTGACCAGAACTAAACACCCCTGTTGACTGAGCCCTTCAAAACGTGCGTTCGCAAAAACGCTGCAAGATTTTGTAAACGTCGTTGTTTTCATAGTTTGCAACGAGATGAAGTATAACATCAGAAAGAGCATATTCTATATCGTTTAAATCCTGTGGACCCGTGAGATGATTCTCAAATGGAGTTTTTTTATGCCTATGCAAATTTCCCTTTTCTGCACGTTTGCGATACTCTAAGTTTAAACACGAAATAATCCTGATGCTATCACATTAAGCTGTGATTTGCAAGGTGGGAGGCAAACAAGAGTTCGTGATACACATCAGTGTAGCGTTGGCAAGGAATGTGGAGATTATATTTTGCATTGCATGAATAACAATCAACAGTTGAAGGGAACAAAGAAAGTGTTTTGAAATATGAACCCTATTATGCACTAAAATGAGACCCCTAGTAATGGGCTTTTAATGTTGCACCGCAAAGCAGAGACTTTTCCTGACAAACAACTGAGGAAGTGACTTCGACGGAGAAACCTCAACATATAATAATCCAGGAAGCTCTCATGTTGTTTTGCTGTCTGCCAAATAATATGGGTGCTGCAACAAAAATCAAAAGCCGTAACACGAGTACACATTTGTGCTCATCCATACGGTTCAACAGATACTAATCTACGCTACCTTTATGATGTATACTCTAATAAAGACATTTTCATGAGGCTGTTAGAGCCCCTAAAACAGTCTGATAGGCCGCCTGGTGAAAAATGAATAAAGCACCCTGGTTGTGATTGCTCTAGAGATCCACAGTATTATTACCACCCAGCCTGTGCTTAGGGTTTTAATTTAGCAGTGATAATTTGCTTATGCAGGCCTCCACAGTTTAGAGTTCTTTGTTGCACCAACAGTTTTTAATATAGTGTGAATTACCCACTGTGATTGTTTATACCACCTGAACAGGACAGAAAATCAAACCTGGTTGAAATTAAACACTAAAGCGTGAGCGGCAGACGGTGAGGTCTGGTTGGAGACAGACAGACAGACAGACAGAGGGAAATGGATGAGATTGTGGGCGTGGTTGACGGGGGGGGTGAGTGTTTGTAAAGGAGAGTAATCAAACGGCAGAAAAGACCAAAATATAATATTGAATGCAGCTGACTCTCTGACATTAGCTAGACTATAATAGTTAGGTTTGAGAGGCCATCCTCATTGAGGCTCGCAAGAGAGAATGGAAGTGTACTAGTTATGCATCATTACGGGGGGAAGAGCTGTCCACTTCCTGCTGGGAAGAGATGCCCTCTGCTTTCACACTAAGCGGAGTAGTTCACAAAATAACAACATACCAAGTGTCTGTCTCCCTCTCTTTGACAAGAGGGCTCATATGAAGAGCCCGCGGAAAAGGATACGCCTCCATTTAAACTTAAAAGCAGGCATCTAATTCACGGCTTACAAGGGAGAAGTCATAATAGCGCGCGGTTAAAAAAAGATAGCAGAGGAGGAAAGGGTGTCAACAGTACATAAACATGCGCAATTACAACGGTAAAAACATGCAATTTGATATTTTTCAACTGGGAAATGGCATGCATGTGAGATTTTTAATTCAGTTATGAAATGAGATTGTAAAAGAAAAAAAAATGTTTCTCTTTTGACTGTGTGAGCAGGCATTAGATTGCACATTATCAATCTGTACTGGGAAGAGCTCCTGAGGTTTTTATTTTTCATCACGGTCTTATCCACTTCAGAGGTTCAACAGATTAGCTATCCACTGGGGTGCGATGGCTTTTCAGCGCCGCGCTTTACGTCCAATTTGAAGTGTCTAAGAGCATTCTTGTCATTAGTGTTTACTCGAGACTGTTTTTTTTTTCTTAGAGAACCCAGACTGAGTGTGACATTAAAGACAAATAAAACTCCATCAGCCGTCTTTTTCGAAGGCTCTGGAGAAACAGGCCCAACATTTTATCTTGGCAGACAGCGGTTTCAGAGGTTATAGATAGACCAGCTTGCCGACGCTATTATTTACCAATGGAGCAGAATGTCAGCTCTCCTATATACCTCTTTAAGTCCCCCCCCCCCACCCCTCCTTGTCTGTATTGTTTGCTCCCTGTCTTTGTGAAAGGGGGCACTTTATGGTGGTGAGCGGCGAGAGAAAATATTTCTATCTTGCCATCAATGGATCAATGGAGATGTGTTTACCTGTCTGGGGGCGCAGTGTTCACTCCATAATAATGGATATTAAACAGCTTGTTGACTGAGTGCTTTTGTCCTGGTCACTTGTCAATCCCTTAAACACTGCTGGCCGGTGGAGGGACACACTCTACTACTAACACTGACACCTCCATCTCCAAGAGTCTGTTAAACTGTAGGCTGAACTGGTCATGGACACCCCTCCCTCACCCTTGCAGAACAAAAAAAAAAGGACATGTCGGGTCAATGAGATTCTCGGTAATTAAACTGAAAGGGGTCATTTTCAGTTCAAACTCTGGATCCCTGTAGGTTTAAGTGGTAGGTTGGAAGGTGCTGGCCTCTGCTTGATCAGCCTGAGTGGGAGCACTTGCTCAAGTTTTTGAAAGGAGAGATTGATCGGCGCAGAATGCAATACATAATCCTCACTATAGAAGACGGCTTATCTCTTTAGATTAGAACTTTTGATTAGTGGTGCAAAAATGGTGATCGGCGCATTAAGATTTCAGCAGCTACCAGTTATATTGCACATAAACTCAACTTTACAAATGTTAAAGCTGTAGGGAAAGTATTAATATGTTGCCAGAATCATGATCAATGACAGATACCTGCTGAATATTAGTGCAGTCAGCTAAATCCGCCAACCCCCTCCAGTTATACGGAGCTCCGAATGAACCATCCCTTTGTTTTTAATCATGACTCCTTGCCTTCTCCATAATCCAAACTGTTCTTCACTGCATAATAACTGTCTCTCATGCGGAGCGGATTTTTAGCTCATACCTCAATAAAACAGAAACCCATGGTCATTTTGTGGCTGTTGGGCTACTTTGGGGAATTGAGAGTCTGGCTTTCTAGCCACAGCAAAGTGGTGTGATGGGAGCAGCAGAATGAAAAGGCTGGGTTTGTTTTACATAAAGGCTGCAGCCATCAGGACTCAGCAGGACAGGCGGAGAGTGGCTCTCTGGGCCTGATAAATCATGACCTGCATTCATTCATTCAGCACATTCAGACCCAGACACACATTTCTCTCCCAGCCGGCTCTGCTGACTCCTCATTTCTGCTCCCGCTTTTAATATGTGACCTTATGCTGGGATTTTAGTTTCACTGTTCAGGTGAAGAAAAAGTGAAGATGGCTGACAATAGAACAGCGAGAGGACTAGTTTGAGATTTGCGATAGAAAACAAGCTCAAAGAAATTGTTCACTTCTTATGAAAAGACAAACTGTGTATTTAAAGTTAAGTGTTTCGCAGATCCACACAAAGCGCTGGTGTATATTTTTCCTTTCTTTCAGGTGAATGCACGGCACCCTTTAGGTTTAATGGAATTCATAGTCGTGAGTGACAGGTTTTGAATAGGCCAGAGAAAATGGGGAGGTAAAAGGGGCATTAGGACTAGCTAAAGAGGTGGGGGTTGGCCAAGGACTGACACCATCTTCTGCCCGTGACACAAGCACACAAACACCCACACACTCACTCAAATATTCAATAAAGGGTCAAGGTACAATAATTTGAATACATCTGTGGTGTGTGTGCATGCGCGTGCCTGTATATGCATGTAAAGTGCAAGAAAAAAACCTTTTTACTCTTTGTTTCAGCGACAGAAAAGATCTGCAACGCTAAAAACACAAAGCTGTTTTCGCCACTGGTTACTCACACATTTTGTTGTACTTACCGAAAAAGAAAATTAAAAAGTGAGAAAGAAAATTAAACATGTAAAACAAACACTTCACAGTTGAATAGCGGCTGAAGAGCACACCACTTTTTTCTCTTTGTACTGATGGATCCTGAGTGAAGAGGTCAGGGCAGAGGTTGGTGATGGTGATGGCTGGTTTAATGCTCGGTGAGCTGTGTTTACTTTCCATACAAGATTACCTAATTATTTTGTCCGAGTTGGGGCAGAGCTGATAACCGCATGACATCCAGGCTTACATTGCCTGGGCTGCCATTAGCATCAATGTGATGGCTGTAAACATGTGGATGCACTTGCCTTTGTCTGACTTTTGCCAGGGATAATTGTGTCTTGTGGCACAGAAGCAGCATCCCTAGCAAATTAATAATGCCAGTGAGACAAACAGGAGTGGATGAATAAGAAAAATGCAGCAGTCAATAACTTGTGGCAGATGTTGCTTTTAAAAAAGCAAACATTTCCTTGGATGGAGCTCGAAACTGTGGTTGGCTCTTAAATAAACATGTTACGCTGTACGTGCCAGCATTGAGGACTGGGAGACGTCTGGATTTCTCACACACTAAACAGACAGCAGAGTGTGATAAGCAAAGGCTTCCATTGTTATTATTAATTTGTTATTTCTCTTCTGTTTGGTTCCTGGCTGGATTATCATGTTGAACACACAGTCCAAATTCCACTGTAAACATTTGCAATTAATCTTCTCACCAGCTCCCCTCCGTCCTCAAATGACGGTTTTACATAAAGCTGATCAAATTAAGTTGTTTGCAGTGGCCAAATTCTGTTGTCACTTTGTCTGGAAATGCTACAACATTCATTTACTGATAGATGGATGTACATTTCTTTGTTACATTAACTAACAAGCATGAGAATTACATTTTTTTTTTCCTCTTCCTGTATGTCTCAGCCATTGCAGACGATCTCAGCTGGAGCTCTGAACCAGAATCTGTGTGCACAACAGCAAACAGCCAGTTCCATTTATATTAGAGTAATCCTTTAATTAATGTCTATACCATATTAAGTAATTCAATACAGCCAGTTAATGGAAAGGCAGGAGGAGACACCATGTTTTGCATAAAACCTTTAAAGCCACTGCTTCACACCATGGTCTGTCTATGTCATTTTGATCACATTGACATATTCACATCCGAGGTAATCCCCCATCTATTTTGGGGCGAGGGCTGAAAATGATCAGCCTCTCTGAGAAGTCTAGTGCATGTTGCGGTAGAAAAGTACAATTATAATTACATCATGTTTATAAAAGTGCCACTTTTGTTGGATTGGGGCGACCAAGAAACAATAAATCCTTCAGAAAACAGCCCATGACTGTGTGTTCAAGCGTAAATTGACACACATTTTGATATAATTGTTTTTTTATGTGTTTTACTCTGCTTAATAATCTAGCATCTTTGTCATGGATCAAGTCAGAACTAGTGTTGTAAATACATAGATGGGATTTTTGACTACACAGCACACATGGTCAAGGGTTACAGAACAGTGGAAAAAATAATCTATTTCTTCAGTGTTCCAGTACGGTTTTAAACAATGCCTATAGAAAGCTGTCAGTCATTTGCAGGCCCCTTGTGATGGCCTGAGGGACAATGAGAATACATGAAGACATCAGGAATCCAATTGACTAATGCCTGGAATAGTATGTTTACTGAGCAGTCATTTTTCACAGGATGACTGACAAAAACAAAGAGTCTGTGGGCGGAGCTTCTTGAAAAGCACCTGACCCATATCTGCATAGCAAACCCTGTCATGTCATAATGAAAGTTTTGACAATATTCAAAGAAGACATGATGGAAAGCAGTAAACCACAAATGCTGTTTGAAGATGTGTAACGCTCTCCTGGGAGTAAGGCTGTCGTGGTGACGAACCTTTCTTTACTAACATCATTCAGAGGGGCTTAAATTGGTCTGAATGTTTTGGTATCAGATTTTTAAATGTATGCGTATCTGGTGCATAATGAGCTCCAATTAATGCATCTTTCTTCGCTTAGTATAGAGGCTGTTCCTCTTGTATCAAGGTAAGATGAATTAGGAAATCTGAAACTGGCTGTTTTCCTCACTATACATACATGTACATATCTATATACACGTATATGTGTAATTTTGTTAATACTTTTAAACTCAAGTGTATGTACATTGAACTCATATACCACCAGGCACATATACCCATGTTGACTGAATTTAGAAGTTAACATTTTGGCCCAGGACAAAGGCATGTTTGATCAAGGCCTTTAACAAAACCCAACGAGAAAAGGCTGACAATAGACACTGTGACAGCAATGGCTTGTTGACACCATTTGACTGTTGCCACATAAACCGTCCATTGTCAAGGCTAACAGACGGCCATCGGCTGCGCTGATCACCATGTGAAACAAGCTTAGAGCCGAAGTCCAGCCAAACTTTCTCATCAATGGAACTCCTCCGGTCGCTGTGGGACTCGGGGTCTCAGGGGTCGCGACTGTGGGCACCCTGGACCAAAGCTAAGGTCAGCAGGGGCTCTTTCAGGTTTATGCTCCAACAAAAGGTTGAGGGTGCAGAGAATGAGACTTGGGGGTCAGATGGATTACGAAAGAGAGCCCCCTCCATTTGCTGTTTGTTGTTTAATCCTCCGGGAACAGAAGATGGTCAGTGTTGAACTCTATACAGGGAAGAAACAAGTAAAGCATGCATGCAGCTGAGTTAGAAATTATTTATGTAAGAGTCAAACTTCAGCTTGTTGTTAGGCGGTAATATCAGTTAAAGCTCATAGTTGGATTTTAAGCATTGAAAACACTGGGTTGTACACATACTTTATTGCATTCAAGAATGCTTTGTTTTTCTCATAGCCGAACTCGATGCTGCTGTGCCAGTAAAGTTCTTTCCATTGCAACAAGCAGAATGTTCTCAGTGGAGACCTTTCCTCACCTCTCTTAATTATGTCCTCAAAATCAACAGACTACATCAGAAACTTGTGAGAGAGAACTTGAGTAGCCCCAAGCTAGTTTTTGTGATTTACACATAGCATCTCTGAGGCTGCCATAACCCTTATATGCACAGTTTCACAAGCCAACCTCTTAACACACTATTAGAAATCCCTGTTTACATCATCTGATTTCGCAGGCTGTGTTTCTGGAGGAAAAGGTTACATATTTTAGGAGTGAAAAAAGTCAAGCGTTTTCTCTTCATAGTAACATAGCCACCCAAGAGGTTTTGAATATACTGATTTGCTAATCTGGCTTGCACAATTTTTGTAGCTTCAAGGTAAAGATCTCAATCCTCAGAGGATGAGTAAGAACAGGGAAGGCCAAGAAGACAATGGATACAGGCCAGGGGACAGGGATCTCATATTTAGCTCGTGATTGCACTCAGGGTAGACAATAAGTAAGATTCATTAGGTCATTTTTTACTTGCGTCTGCCAAGATCTGGAATGAAATGTTAAATGTTTCATGGGCTAAGAAAAGGGCAGAATTTGTCTTTGTGTTTGCCATCAGAGAGCGAGAGAGAGGGGGAAGAGGAAAATTGAAGAGAGGGAGTAGGATGTAAAATAAGGAGCAACAGAATGTGATGGGAATACTGTAAAGGCAAAAAAGAGTGTAGAAAGGAAGGAAATGGGAAGCAAGGAAAGAAAAAGCAAGGGAAGGAGTGAAGAAGAGAGTGAGTAAAGGGAGTGAGGGAGGGAGAACGAGGAAAGGAGGGAGCATGGCTGGGTGTTTTGGGCTGTCTGATGGATGAGGGTGTAGTGGGGTTGGTGGGGGCGGTGTCTCCTGAATGATGATGGCCTAATATCATCATCCCCCTGTCAGGCCTAATAGGCTTTCCTTGGTAGAAATCACTCACACAGAGCCGCCATAATGCCCAGGCCCCTGACAGCATCATCCATCCACTCAAGCCAAGCGAATGTCTCCAAACTAATAAGGAAATATATGGTTCAAGGAGATCTGAAAAATTAAACAGGTAGCTTATGAACAATTTGTTTCACGGGGATGTTTATTATATTTATTGAATGTTGTAGCGGCTTGAGGTTGTCTCCTGGTGCCGCGGCTTCATGTTTGAGACATTGGCTTGGAATGTGATCCGCTGACAAGGCAGGTCTGTAAAGTAGGAAATAAACACCCTCTCCCACACTTTGTCTAGCTCACGGCTGGCCTTGTCCTCCAGTGTTGCCCGGCCTTGCTTTTGTCATTCCTAAGCAAGACAGAACAGGCCTTTCATCTTGGTAAAGCTATATTTTCCACTGTTGTTGAATTAACAATATGCGCAAGCAAGGGAGGGTCATTATCAGTTGGAATAAAAATACTTTTTTTTTTTAATCCTTATTCCCCCGATCTAACAGTCCATTGTTCACATCTTCTAAAATATTCTAATTTTAGCAGCACAGCTTTGGAGGAGTCACCCATTGCTGTTTTCCTCGCAGCAAGCCTATCTACAGTACACCTGTCATTGCTTTCCCTCATGCAATGGCTGATCACAGCACACTTTAAACATGGTTACTCTCCTCTTATCTCTTCCCATACCCTACCGATCTCGCTATCTCCAATCGCTGCTTTAATCATGTGACACCTTCTCAACAAACCCACCCCTCCTCCTCTCCGCCTCGTGCATCCACAAGAGAAAACTGCCGCCATCAATAACAGTGAGAACTTTTTCAGAGTCTGCTCTTAAAAGCCCCCGTCCCATCAAAATGGTCAGATTTCATTATCAATGCCGCACTGCAAAAAGACACGTTAGGCAATCATTGTTTTGGCTGCTCGTGAGAAGCTATGCATACATCCATAACATGGCGATAGCACATTTACATCTCAAGTAATCCACTGTCTTTCTTGTGCATATAAACTAATTATTTGAATACTCTTCACTCTTTCTGACAGTCAGCATTTGAAGTTTAAGGGGGATGGAGTGGCCCTTATACACATTCATAAATATATACATTTTCTGTGTGCTACATTTGGCATGTGTGGATACTTTGCAGTGCCACTAAAAGTGTTGAAGAATAATCTTTGTTGCTTCTTGGTAAGATGTTTTTTCTTCTTCCATTTTTGGAAATCTGGTATTGCATGTTCTTTGTGTAATCAAGCTGAGGTTCCTACAATCTAGGGACAGACCGATTATCGGCCTGACTGATTATTGTGGCTAATATTTGGCATTTTTCCAATTATTGGTATCGCTATTTTTTTTTATTGGCTGATTATTGATGATTTCATTGTGCTACTTGAGGTCTGATAGGTCAGAGACTATAAAAACTGAACAAAAAACACAAGCTGGGAAATTTGCTACTTTCACAGTGGCTAAGGCTATGCTAACGGCTAGCAGCTAAGTTAAAGGCAGCCATAGATTACCTTGACACAGTATTTAATAATGGTAAAGAGATGCTCCTTAGTGGGCAATGAAAGCGATAGTATTGTGAAAGATTAATAAAACAGAGAAGAACTGCAGATGCAACTGCAAGAGGCTAACTAATCAATCTCAGCCAATCCCATATAAACAGAGTAGAGCATCCTAATTTAATCACTTCCTATTTTACAGATTCATTTATAGTCACCCTCACTAATGAGGAAACCTAGTTATGAATGACAGGTTCTCTGCTATCACATGCTGGTAAAACATAACATCAAATGCATCTTGGTGCCAAATATCTAGTTTTGGCCTGTCTTGATTACCAGTAATCATTTTCGGTATCAGCCCTGGGAAACCCATATTGGTCGATGCTTGCTACAACCATGTGTTCATAGATTAATTACCAACCGATTCTCTGCTTTTTGATTAACATCTTAGTTTAAATGAATCTGTGTGTGTTCAGCTGCATCTCAGTTGTGTTCGACTCCAGTGCTGACACACACTCGTCTGCGTCCATGTTATCATTGTGCTCGTGGCATACAGTCCACCCTCCGTACGCCCCTCTCCAGTTGTAGCGTTGAACCTGCGGCACGAAGAGTGTCTGTTAATAAGAGAGGGCTTGGTGAGGTGCGCTCTGAGGCCATTGTGGTCTCCACGCTCGCTGGTTTTCTTTGTGCCATAAAAGCCCGGCGATACAGTAACAGCCAGAGGCAGAAAGGAGCTGTCTGTCGTCGAGACGGCTGGTAACACTTGTTTCACCCACCCTTCCAGGGGGCCGTGGAGAATAGAGGAGAGGCAGCTGGTAGGCTTAACAGGAAATGCAGTGGTAACAGTGTCAACAGCTGCCCCCATGGCCACGCAAGCCAAACGGCCGGCAACAACAGGCTATATGAAAAGCTACGTGTTTGGATAGCTGGAGGGATTTGCTTCATACTGTATCTCTACGTAATGCTGCAATACCTAAATGAGCACCTTTGTATGTTTTCTCATTAGAGCATTATACTCTGAGCTTAGTCATTTCACAGGTGATGACAACATGGACACCGGTGAATGTTGAGTAAACAAGACCAAAACAACAGCTGACGGGGAGCAGGCTTAAGTTCAAGTGGGAGGGAGTGCTTTTATACATAGAGCCTTTTACGCATAAGATTGCCAGTTAAGCCTGTTGTTTTCTCATGCAGAACTAGTATCTTATAACAGCTGTGAAATAACTGAATTCTGAAGGAGTCTTTCTGGTACGTTTTTTTGCATAATGTGTGCAGCACCGTCTGTGTAAAGTGGAGATAAGGGCACGAAAATCCCCATTACCCGTGGTTGTTACAGTGACCTCAAACTTAGGTCAAGATGACCCCCTGAGGAGTCAATAAATCACAGTGTCACCTTTGCTGCCTGATCCCTTTTTGCTATCAGTAACTTTGAGTGTCCTTAGCATTCTTTCACTTCCCCTGCTCCTTGCTTGACCCCCCCATTCAAACAAACCGCCTGTCAGCGCCGCAGCGACAGGTACGACAGCTCCAGCTCAACGTGAGGAGTGATCTTCCCTCCAAAAAGTAACACTCTCCCTGTCCTCGACTTTCTGTCTCCAGCCCTCCGTCTCTCCTCCCTCGACCTCCTCTGTCTCTCCGGAGCAACTCAAACTCCACTTCTTTTCTCCTTTCTTCTCCTTCCTCTATGTCGTAGTGATATGTAATTACTGCATGTACACTAAGCTGTTTGAAGATATTTGTTTTCAGTCTGTATCCAAATTCCTTGTGAGAGTTTTCAAATACGGAACATGGGGAGATATCAGTTTAAATTTCAGTCCACAAAATCAGAGTCTTTATTTAAGTCTTACTTACATCCAATTTGCCAGAAGCTTTAATTCACCCTCACAGGATCACTGTTGGACATACATTTCTGAATCTTGTGGTATTATCTACCATTTGCTAACTTTAATACCTTGCCAGGATTGCGCTGCATTAGAGCTTATTCTGTATCTGACTCAGAAGATTTGGAGCCTCCTTTTATGTACAATTCATTACTTTAATATGAGAGACTCATTGGGGTCATCATGGAATGAATGTAGCCATTAGTTTACATTCTTCGTCATCATTAGATGAATAAATATCAATGAGATTACCTCGTAAGCCTTTGGGAAGTTCCACCCCGCGACCTCTTCGCTACCGACATGGAGGAAGTATTAAAGGGCTATTTCAGTTAGCGTACAAAATCCTAGCTGTGAAATAGCCTCCATTTTTTGAGCCCGAGTGAATTATCCGAGATCTTTTTCATGTCGCATGAGAGACGCAAGGCGCTTGCTCGTTGGGAGCTAAACATGGCTGTGATAATAGTAAAGAGGAAGGCCAACAGACAGTGGAATCTGCTTTCAATGACCTTAAATACCTTATCTGCACCTTTGAAGCCAGAGTGAGGTGATTGGCAGGTCAATTTGTGATAGTATCGGTCGATGTACTTGGCACTCTTAATGCTCTTTGCTTCAGATAAGTCTGCTTAATATGAAAACTGTCATAATTCATCCGCCTTTTCAGCAATATACATTTTCTCGTGGAATCATCAATCCGGTCACCTGTCAGAAAAGACGTGTTGGGATTCCCATTCCGCCGTCCGCCCTTCTGTGATTTCACTTTATGGAGATTATCCCACACTATGAAGCAGTTAGGATTATTCCTCTGGTATGCTGAATCAAAGTTAGTTTTTCCCTCCCTGAACACAGCGTGTTAACAGAGATAGGGAGAACGAGCTTGACGCTAGTGTGGATGCTTTCACTGTGTCCGCTCTTTGTCCAGTCTGCTGTCAAACTCATCACCGTGCCATCCCCTCTCAGCCGGTAGCTTCCTGTGTAAATTAACAGACTCAGTGGTGAACTAGATTCCAATTTTGAAGCAAAGTAGAGTGTGCAAATTAGCCATGTTTTTTAATTAAGCCCAGTGTACGGCACGAAGGCAGAGGACCATTGTTCCGGATGGGGCAGGTGCAAATTTATTCTCTGGGGAAGTGCTGCTATGTCCGTCCTCCAGCCGAGTCCCATCCTCAGCTTAATCAGTCCCCAGCTTGAAAAATGTCCACATTTTGGCACCCTCGTGCTGGGAGACACTGCTGAGAGTGGTCAGAAATTATTCATTATTTGAGGGCCTCATTTGTAACATTTCCATTAAAGGTTGCCATCATGCAGACAAGCTCAACATTTGATTTTTGATAATTATAGTTGCTCGACAGATGTATCATTCAGCTTTTTCGCCCTCTCTGTGGAGCTCCTTTAGGTGTGACATCTTTTTTCGGAGTCCTGCCACTTTCTGTCTGTTTCTTCAGATATGTTGTCCTTGGATGCTGTCAGGGTCTCCCAGTGGAGCATAGCATGCTGGGAATAATGTCATCTCATTTTTTTTGAGGCATTATGTTTGGCTTGATGTTATGAAGATATTAACTACAGAAACAAGACATCCTAACATGTCACCTTGGACTGTAAAGTTGTCATATTTATTTTTAACTACGTTTCCAATGACGACTAAGTAATCATCAGTTAATTAAAAAAAGACATGAAAAATGTCAGGTTAATCAATACTGAAAATGACAGAAGATTGCAGACCTAACTGAGTAAAAAGTAATTATTTGAACATTTTATTTGTTGTGTTCTTTGTTTAGAAACAAAAACCTTTCACTGTGAATTCAGAAAAGTTGAGCTAAGCAGTGGAATTCAGCGTTCAGTACTGCAGTGCGTGGGACCTGAAATATGAAAAAGGCAGATTCTCTATTGGGTGACAAGGACAATTGTGCCTTCTCTTTGGGTTGCACACATTCCTCTGTGGGTGCTTGAATCAGACGGAGACTAGCCACAGATAATGAGCTGTCTTTAATCATGGGAGACAGTACTTTGAGATGCTTTGCATCGCATTTGCAAGATAGAAAGAGGAGGGGGGGGTCTAATTACTGTACTACAGAAAAATCACACGGCTTTCTGTCCATCGGAACTGATGCTGAGTCCTAACCAACCTTGACAGGAAGTGACAACAAAGACTTTCTCTGTTCTGAGCACTGCAACACAAAGAAAAGTAAAAGACAACAAAACTGAAGAAATTCATGATTGGAGGATGTAGATTAATGAATATTTTTCTGTTCCGAGTGGAGGCTCATTTATTTTCTTTAGAAATAGAGATATCTATCTATGAATTCTGATAAGACACAGAATACTGCTTACAGCTGACAGCATATACTGTACATATACTTTGTTGATGTTTTAAAAACGCTATTCTTGACAGCTTTGTGTGAGCATTTCCAATGCTCATCAGCGATACGCTCCTCCTGCTGACAGGATAAAGATGAAACAGTGTACATCAAAATAGAAATGCATCAGAATGTGAGCTGAAGTTGACTTTGACTCAAACCAGGTTCTGACTGAAATTGACAGGATGGGATTCTTGTCAAAAAATCTCAAATGCAGTGAAGAAGCAGAGAATACATTCCTGGATCGGTGACATAAAAACAAAGCATGCACCCCATCAGTGTCTCAAACACTAATTTCAGGAGACATCTTAAGATGTTTTTAACAATGAAACATGATTCACATGATACCTGTGAGACTTTTGAAGCTCGGTCAGTTCAAAGCAATCTGAATTTTCATTTGGCCACGGTGATATACACCCATCTGTAATAAAATATGCTTTCTTCATTCCACTATGTGCAGTACATTCCATTAAACTTAAATAGTCACCTAAGATAAGTCCTCCAGTCGCTCCACTATTTCATCCTTGTCTGTATCCATAAGCAGCAAAAAAAGATTCTCCCCATAACCCTGTGTGATCATTTGCATCTAAAACGATATTCGACATTTGTTATTCCATCAATCAATACCATCTCTCCCATTCTCTGTGTGCATAATCTCAGAGCCTGCATGCAAAACGCTTAACAATAACATGTATGTTATACAAGAAGCCATATATCATCCCTGGACGCATTTACATCCTGTTAACAATTTCTCAGGGCAGATTAGAGGGCGCTGAGACAGCAGCCCAGATCCCATGAGAGGTGGGCTTTGGGAGCTGATAAGGCCAGCCATAGGAAGGCAGGATTAATACATATGACCAGGACACATGGAGGCCCTCTGATTATTCCAGCAGAAAAACGGCCCTATCCAATCGGCCCCCGCGTGATTAAATACAGCCCGCGTGCGGACAGGGAGGCAAAGGGATGGGGAGATAACCGATTTTATTTATGCAAGTCGGTTAGCCTGGCAGATCACGTCTGAGGATTGTTCACGCTACAGGGGTGAGGAATCTCACCAGGGGAGCTCACCCCTGATCACACACAGGGCTGCTTTAGCTGTCACTTCTCCACCTTTCCTCCTTCCCTCTGTAGAATATAGATCAAGCATTCCCAAAATATTTCATGTCAAGGATTTCCAGCCAGAAATGTGCACTGTTACAGACTTCCATTTGATTTGTACTTTTCTGTTGCAAGGAAATCATGTTGAAGATTATTTTTGCCACAAAGAATTGCTCCAGCTATTAACTTTGTATTTTTCTGTGGACGGGTAAGAGTGAAATTTTTGTTGTCAAAACAATAATTTTGATTCATAGGGTAGCAACTGACAAGTATTTTCTCCAATAATTAATATTTAGGTTATATTCTTAATTATTTTTTTTGTTATTTTAACATCAGAAGCAGCCTGTCCTCAAACAAAAATCGACCACATAGGTCACGCCCGTATTACAACCGAGTGTTACGTTTTGACGTTAAGCGACCTCTAGCAGGTGAGTAAATATCGACACTCCGGTGTCGCAGGTGAAACGTCATCATGAACAAACTTTTATCTAACACTATCCCTATCCCTATCTCTAACCCTAAACCTAACCATAACCCTAAACCCGTGTTGCGAAAGTGAGGAAAAAGCTGTTTCGCGAGGGAAAAGCCGTTTCAGGAATTAAATCCCGTAATGCGTTCTTTTTCCCCGTAGGGGCGCTAACGTAAATACGCTCTCATGGGTCGTATTCTGGTGCACGTTACATACGACCTGTGTGGTCGTATGAATTTGAGGACATGTTGTCAGAAGACTATGAAAATAACCTACAAAAGTTCTTTGAGCTCATGATAATGCCATTAAATGTCTTTTTTAGTCTGACCAAAAAAAACACCAAAAAAGTAACATTCTTTAAGGAAAGGAAATGGAAAACAGCAACTTTTTACACTGGAGAAACTTAAACAAGAAAACACATTGATACTTTCTTGAAAATTTTTAGATTAAAAATACCTGATTTTTATTCAGTTGACCAAATACTTATCTGATTAATGAGCAAAAAAAGCACTTTACCCTTTAGAACTTCCAGAGAACATCCTCTCGCCCCACTTCAATAGAGTCTTTCCAGCTTTCTTTCATTTTTGGTTGTTTTTGGTTATTTCCTCAACTTCTGCAGCTGCATCCGTAACAAAGAGTAAAGCAAGTTTTTTGCAGTAATTGTAGTTCACATTAGATCCTGTACACAAGACTTTGCGTGAGCCCGGATTACCTAATTAACTTCCTCAAAAACGTGTACTCATTATACATTGAATTTCTTTTGGTAGTTAGAGGGTGCTTAATTAATTAATTGCGTTAATGACCCATTAATGGTGGTGCACAAGGAATTCTAATGAGCCACCTTAATTAAATATTATCTCACTGTTTAATCAATGCGTTTAATTATTCACATGATATTTTCTGTGGAATCAATTTTGTCCTGGGTCGCTGGAGCAAAATGCTGATTGTGTGCTCCCTCACTGATTCATCACTGAATTGGTCATTCAGTTCAAAATCCTCTTTTAATCATGGGGAGAATAAGCCATTTGGCTCCGATCCACATGTTTTCATGTGAGAGAGTAATTCTGATCATTTTGATATCAATTTTAATTGACCCCCGGTCACATTTTACATCTGTTTGAGAGACATGTTTTAATTAGAGATATGAGATGTTGCAATTATATCACCATGGTCGCAGTGTGTTCCTCACCATTAAGGGAGAAAAATGGTCGGATTCCATATATTTTCATATATAAACGGACAATCTACCTGCAGTTTTGTCATTCTTCAGCATGTGGTGTTACTGACAGCTCTGCTTTTTTTTTCATATCTCTTCGTGCCTCTTTTACAGATAAGCCGAGGAGACATGCATGTGATCTGCCAGACTCATGCGCTTGCATATTCACAGCAATGTGTAGTTTTTTGGCGGATACACATCCGCATGTATTCTCTCTAAAATTGGACTTGTAGCCATGTCATCGCCAAGTTTCTCTCCATCTCGAGTCCCTGAACCTCTGCTCTTCCTCTCCTCCCTTTTTCTCGTCCCCCCTCCTCTTCTCCAGAGCAAACTGGAAGACCTCAGTCATCATCCTCATTTTAGCTCAAATTTGGTGGGATCAAAGGTGGCCAGCTGGGCGGGGGCGGGGAGCAGATGGCTGCATGCTCAGGGGGACCAGGCAAAGGCCCTTCAGGTTTTAACACCTCCTCTCCCCTGGGTGCCCGGGTGGGGGGGATCCGGCTCGGGGAACCTACCTGAGCTCAGTGGCATGACCAGCAGGCTTCCACTGCACCACCCCCTGCCTCGCTCACATATGGCGCCAGCCGAAGGGTCCTTGAGCTGAGGTTCTGACCTGAGGAAAATAAACTGTGGAAGGGCAGGGGAAGGTAAGCCTCACTCATTAGTGCAAGAGAATGAATCCATTCATTAACAAACCAAGTATGAACTTTTAAGGGATTAGACTTTGATACATGAAAGGTCGTGTTATTGACCAATAAAAATCCTGTGTGCTTTTGTCACAGTCAAATTTTATGAAAAGACAACTAATGGAAGTAAATGGCATTTCCCCTAGATTTCAGAAGTCGTCCTATCTCTTTACATCTGGTAACCCCCTGTTTTGGGGTCTCTATGGGCCAGGCGATGGCTGGTTGAGACTGCAGGTGCTGGGGCAGATTAATCCCTTGCCAAATCAGCTCCGCCTCAGCAATCTCAAAGTTCCAGGAAAAGAGCCTGCTGGGAACGTGAAGTGGTACTTGTGGTCTGGGATTATGACTTTCAGACTTGTTGGCCTTGAGAACACAAATGTAGCCTCTTGAATTGAATTTGCAGAGGGAATAAGTTCTGGAGAGGGCGGGCGTAGGGGAGGTTGGATTCATCCACCGACCAATGTTTTTTTGGGGATAACTATTTTTCCATAAATCCATCTTAAGTAGTCACATTCTCCCTCCAGCTAATAGGATCATGATGGGAATAATCTTTACAAATCTGACAGAAAAAAAAGAATGTCCTGGCCTTCAACTTCTTCCTCTCGGTAAATGAACAATTTCAAGAGTCTTTCCTGTGGGACAAGGGGGGAAAAAAAGAGTCAAGCTGGCAACGAGACAAAAAAGTAAGAGGAAAAACAACATAATTTTCTCAGAAGAATGTCTGGCTATGATTGAAGCCATGTAGGTTTTACTTTGTCTGCACTTCAGGTGCAAATGTAAGTGATTAATATGTAATTATAGCACAGTTTCGAAATAACGTTAACTAGAAATATATGAAAAATATCCTCGGCCTTTGCTTCTGAAGAGAATTTCCCATTTTCTCACTACTCGTGAAGCTATGAATACAAATAAGCTTGTTTTTATTTGATTTTTGGTTTATACTGACCTGTAGCTGCTGAGTGAACACAGTCAGAATAGAACTGCCATCCAATTCATGGTGGACTGAAATTGAAATGATCAGACATTTGGTTCCCTCTTCTCACCTTGTCACTCGCACGTGGTTTTACGTAGCCCCACAGTAGCTTTGGACACGCAGAATACGACCAAGCAAACCTCTTATTGTCACATCAAACTGTGACAACGCTTGGGTACGTTTCGGCTCTGTATTTACTCACCTGCTCTGATGTACAAACACGTCATTTTTAGGCCTTCACAATTTCAAACGGCAAAGAAATGGCACCAGAGTGAAATATACAATTTAGTGCTGATGTTTGGTCTCACCAGATGAAAACATTTTATGAGAATAATCTGTTTTTGCATAGACGCAGCATCTAACAACTGCAAACATGATGTTCAGGAAATTCAGTCTCAAACTGATTTTCTGTTGAACGACAGATAATTAAGCAGCATTGATTTTTATAAATTGGGGTTTCAACTAGCAGCTATTTTTGTTATTGATTAATCTGAGGGTGATTTTCTTGATTAATCACTTTGAACTGTCACAAAATTGTGACAAAAATGCTTCTAACCAATTTCTCCATGTGACTTCAGATGTTTTAATTGAGACAGAAATGGAGAAGAGCGCTAAATCTTCACGTTTCAGGTGCTGAAATGGCAGAGATTTTTGTTTGAAAAATTATTCGGACATTTAATAGACTATCAGAACAGTTGCCAATTAATTTTCTTTTGAGTGAATTATGATTGTCTCTTGTTACAAAATTCACATCTTTTCCATTTTGACTCTTGACTGGACAAAACAAGCAATTTATTGATGACACCTTGGAAACAGGAAGGCTATATTATTCATATTATACTACGCAAGAGATCTGAAACTGAGTAAATGACTAATTATAAAGAAATCCATCAGCATTCGCCAGAATGGTGTTTAATCACTTCTGTCTGACTCCAAAGACAGTTACGGAATCGGCTGTGTTCTTACTGAGATCCACAACTTAACAAAGAGCTGCTGGGCCTATTGCATTCTGGGACAAAGGTGCCATCAGGACCCATCTATCTTAAAGCATCACACGGTGAAAGCCAAGAGTTGATTTAGCTGACATGTATGTTTTCTCTCTATGCCTTTTGTTTGTGTTCTTGTGTGTGCGTGTGCCTGTACGGGTGTATATCTGTGAGTGACCCATTGTGGCCAGACACCTGCCCACAGGCTTCTTGTCTGACTGATGAATCAGTGTCTTCAAGGTGTCTTTGAAGAAGTCTATTGTATGCCTTTGTTCTACAGTCTTAAGCATCCTGTCCTGTGTCTCCCTCTGCACACTAAAGAGAAAATAAATCCACTGCTGACACTGCCACAATGAATGGTCCGGGCCACCGTCCCATCAACCATCTCTCCCAGCTCAAAAACAGAACAAGACAAAGAAGAAAAAAAGGATAATAGATGTTGGATCAGAGAAAGGAGCATCTCTTTTCCATCTAGCCCATCTTTGCTATGAAAGAATAAATTCAACTGGAAAAGAAAGAAGAAGAAAAAACTCCTCCAAAAACTTTTTTCTCATTTTTATTCCGCTTTCTCTTTATTCACTTCATTTGATTTCTCTCTTATTTGTGATGTCACACCTGCTATCATTCATGTGCTGCATGGTCTGTCAGGGCAGATTAGAAGCAGGGGCTTGTGCCTCGACAGCCATCGTACAGTATCAATATTGTGACGGCTGAGGAGCCACCCGTCCTCACATCTCCTCAGAGTGCAAAGACAATTGAAAAGAGGAAGCGTCACAGACCTGACACCCGAGTCACTTCAAGGAATCCCTTTCAAGAAGAAATAAAACCTCACCTGACAAAGCAAAGCTAGTCCAGGACAAGAGTAAATAGCATCAAACAGCAAGGGTATTTCCACTTTTAACAAAAGGAAATGCACCCGCTGGAATCAATTAAGATTCAGGAAATGAAATTGATTATGTTCTTAAAAGTTCTGTTTTGCTAAAGGAATCTTGATGAAGCTGCATGTGGTCTACTGTGCATGTGTTTCTTTTAACAAACAAAAATAGACAAAAAAAATCAAGAAAAAAAGAATTCGGCTCGGGTTCAAAGAAAAGCAGAAAGCAGGCGCTCACGCTGGAAAGTTGAGGTGATTTCAATGGCAAACAGCCTCATTATGGAAATGAAAGGCATTTTGTACACGCACTAATGCATGTTGGTGCATTTTTCAAATCTCATAACATTATGCAAAGTCGCCTTGGGTTTCTTGGAGCAATGTCTGCCACTTAGATTTTTCATAGTTTGACCAAATGTAATAATTTCCTCTAATACAGCACCACTCATTAACCCCAATTACTCTTGCAGGAGGCTATCAAAATTACTCTTCTCTTTCCAGTGTTCTAATAACTCCAGCTGGTCCGCTCATCAACCAGTTTAATCTGGGTGAGTTAGACTGGGATGTAAGCCAAATGAAAAAATGTAACATGAGGTTAATCACCCCGAGTACAGTCTCCAAGTAATGTAATTTGTTCGTTTTCTGCCTTTTCTCTTATTTTTTGCGCATATTCCCACCCTGCTGAATGCATCATTAAAAGTTAGACATTGCTTTCTTTGTCATGGATTATGGAAGTTTGTGACCCAGTGACTTCTGGGAATTACATCCACTATGCCAATAATGCAGAGACAAGGAGAGCTGTCACTTTTTTTTTTCTTTTTGCTCTTTTAGTTTGCTGAATGCAGCCGCGATATCAACCAAACTCCTTCCTTTTCACTAGAGGACGTCTAATTGACATTTAATTAAAACTCACTGGTAGCTGTGACCTGCAGCCTGCATGGCAAATAAGACAAAAGAGCACTGTTTGTACACCACGCTTAAGATCTCTGCAGAAAGCAACAAAGGTCCAGGTGAAAATAAAAGCAAAATGAAACAAACAGAGGAAGAACGTGCCAGAAAAAAAAAACAAAGCAAAAAAAAAAAATCCCAGGGTGATTACAAGATCAGCATGCCACGGTACAATTACCATCACTTTGAATTTGAAATGGCCATTTAAAGGGCAGTAGAGCATCCTGGAAAATTAAACTGGAGCCTAATTAGCGCACTCCAACCTGACAACGGAGCAGCTTTCAGCCTGGCTGAGCAAAGCAGTCAAGCAAGAGGAAGTGACTGACTGAAGGACTGAGGGACCGAGGAGGCCCTGCCGCTTCTGCTCTGTACCTATCACACACCCAACTGTGAGACACACTAATGCAGACGCACAAGCACACTACACACAAGTTTTCTGCCCTCTGGACACACCCTAGAAATTACTCATCTACTGTACATCTGACACTTTTGTGTTGCCATTTGCGGCAAATTCCTGATGAAGTGTTTGCTGTTTTTGGATTTTTTTTCTTTATAATTGTTTATTTTTTCACTTGTACATGACTTATGTTACCCTCACCCAGCCAGTGGTGGTTGGGTCAGGCCATGACCTGCCAACTCCTCACCGTTAAATTAACTCTGCCTCCAGTTGGATGTTGTGCCAAATGTCAGGAGAGGCCTCTAATCCTGTCTAGCTGTCTGGTCGGCCACTCGGCACCAGACTACCTTCCCTGTCCAGACCAATCTACCTATATACCAACCTCAGCTCGACTCTGCTGTGCCGGGAGAGAAAACCACCTACTCCACCTGAATACTCGGTCGACCAACTGGATTTTTTTTCTTTTTTTTTAAACAAAATGATGCAGCAGAAGAGTTTTCATTCTTGGCTGAAACTTTTGACCATCCAAGTGGGTGAAAACTGGCGTAGCAAAATCCTGCCGGAGGGATGGAAAAGTGCTGAGGGGAGGTGAAACTAGACACTGTCAAGACAGCTCAGTCTGCATGCGCGTGTGTGTGTGTGTGTGTGTGTGTGTGTGTGTTTCACGTCCGTCTTTCCTGAGCCCTGGGGTCTTTACTGAGGTCTGGTCAAAGACACGGAGAGCCCCGTGGCTATATCTGCCACAGAGCACAACAGGTCAGCTTTAACTTCCCCTGAAAAGTTGGCTCAGTGCAACCGAGTTTAGAGTTATCTGGATGAAGTTAAAGAAAAAAAAAGTGCAATAATCTAGAATTACAAAGAATATAGTTAGCCAGGAATACTACTAGTAGAATGTTATGCAAGTTGCACCTGTGATGTACCATTTCCTACATTGATTTCCCGTATGATTTCCTCTGGGCAGATCAATTCAAACCTGTTCCAGCGAGCGATGCGACCTCTCCATACCACAGCCACGGAGCGCTGGCATTGTCTGAAGTCTCAGCTAATTTGATTTGAGTCAAATGTGGGGCTCAATCACTGCCTATTAGCTTAGATTTAATTAACCCAAATCGTGTTATTGTGTTTGATGACAAAGAGATTTCTGTGTGGGAACCTCATTGTCAGATCATTGTTCTGGTGTCTCATTCAGATCAGTCAAAAGGTTGACAAAGAAGCAGCTGCCAATATGGACCTCGGAGGAGAAACAAAGGCCTTACATTATTGTTAATGGAGGGTGGGAGCTATACCTGAATGGAGAAGCTGTGCATTGAGCAATATGAAAAAGTGGAGTGGAGTTAAGAGAGCACTTTTTGATGAGTTTTTCTGACAAATAAGACGAAATTGAAATCGGTGTAAAGTTGAAATAAGATGCGTCTCTTTTTGCCTTCCATCACTACTGCTAGTGACGCTGCAGGAAGCAGTTAAGCGGTTTTAACCGGCTTCTCACAAACTGTCCTATATTTTAAATCAAGTTTTTGATGCAAGTCAAATTAATAGGAAGAAGCCTGACACGTAAAGAATGAAAAGTGCAAATCAATCACCTTCAAACAAAATGACATAAATACCATTAAATTCCATAAGATCTTATTTCACCTCACTCTGCTCTTAATGCCTTTCTCTCATCTGGAGTGACATGATTTTTTTTTTTCCTCCCTGTGACACACGCTATAATTGACAAAGCCTGGCTACACTTTGCCAAAGAGTATTGAGTCGCTGTCTGGGTGAAGAATACAAATTCATCCTGAAATCGGAGGTGCTCAACAAAACTGCTGCCAATTATCTGAAGCCCTGTAAATGATAACTCTGTGGCCACTCAAGCATAAAACAAGGAGATGAAGATGAATCTTGCTCTTCCCCATCATTTCATCCCATTTAATTGACAAGCTCTCAGTCGCTGTTAAATTTAGAAGATTACAAATATGAGCTGAATCTCGAGCACCCAGTCCTCCTGCTCTAATCGTATGCAGAACCAGTCGCAAATTAATCTACATATTTTAATAAGGTGCCAGTAGCAGGGAAGGTGTGTGCAGACATTTAACGGATTATCATCCACCGTCCCCCGAGTTCAGAAATTGAATAAATATCTTTCATATAAATACATGGGAACCTCGGCTGATAGCGAGGAGCTTTTCTCTCTCCAACTTGCTTGTGTTCTCGTCTCTCTCTTCCCCTCTCTTAGTCTCTCGCAGACGAACATGTGGACTCGGCTTTTCAGAGGCTTTCACTTCACTTGTGGACCATAGTCTTACACTCAGGCCGATTAACGGTCCCAAGCACTTATTGAACAGAGAAGATGTAATTTCCCAGCCTTGCTAATACCAACAGCTCCTGGGTTTCTTACTTCCAATGTAATCTTTATAGGCACAGGAGGGAAATATGATGGCTTTATCAAGAATTAAACCTGCTTTGGAGATGAGGAAGCCTTTTGGTTATAAAAAAATGGCCATGAGTAAAACACTATAAGTTTAAAAAGTGAGCAGGCAAACTAAAAACTTCCAGCAGTTGACTCATGCCCATGTTGAGCTCTGTAGAGAAGCTGAGTGGAAGCAGCTGACTGACTGAACTTCTATTTTGGACTTGGAATTGTTGCAGTTACTCCTTTGGTTAGAGAGCAAACATATTATCTTAAATGACAATGTTGTAATTATTTGTTGGCTTTGTTTTTTTCATAGGGTGTCTTGACTGTACTCTTGTGATATTTCAGCTTTCAATGCTTTTCAGTAATTTCCCTCCATCGTTTCCTACTGAAGGTGTAGACTGTTAAAATGGGTCACAACAATACATTGTCTTTTTTTAAAAAAAAAGGGGGTAAATAACAAAACAGCTGGGCACTGTAGGTTAGAGAAAATGTTACTCAAACGGGAGTAAATTATTCCTCTCATTTAGTCTCATTTCATATTTGGTAGCAGGATGGTGTATGATACTTTGAACCAAAGTTAACTACATTGGCCGTTTCTGTTGAATGAAGAAACGTGCATCTAAAGCTGTACTTTAACATTAAGTGGCACATTTGTTTTGTGCTAGTAAAGCCTATCAGTGGCAGGAAAATGTGCAATAATTCAGCTGAAACTGGTACTTTTCAGGTCGAAGGCAATAACTTTCCAAATACCAAAGATGGCTGGAGCACATTGCTTGATTCAGTGTTATAAAGTGGAAGCAGACTAACTTTTCAACACTATTGCGTCTGTGTCCTAATCACAGTCAAAGAGCCAGAACAGATATTTCAACGTATACCAGGTGTACGATTGGATGATTGGTTAATCAACATCCATGCTTTGGTAATTCTGTCTCCAGTTATAGAAATACCAGAACACACAGCTGTCAAAGGTGCCAATCTAGAGAAACACTGTGAATTACACCTTTTCTACTCTAGAATTTTTAAAAATCTTCTGTCTGTGGTGATGTTCCCACTCTGGTGCATTTTATATCAACCAGCAAGGATTGGTTTGCCAGAGCTCGAGTGGGATGCACCTTCAGAGACGCTGACAAAGTAGGAAGGATTACTGTCTAAATAAAGAAAGCGATCAATGCCGAGGACCAACACAACGTCATGGGTACACATGGATACTGTTTGTGTAATCACTGACACTGCTAGAAGGGGGAGACCAAAGTTCCTTGCAGCATGTTTAATGATTTTGGATGATAGCAGAGATATTACTAAACGATTAAGGTCATAAAATGCCTTAGAAAGTCTTATTTTTAATTCTAAAAGGTCTTAAATTCAGACATTGTGCAGATATCCTGTATCGCCATCCATCAGCTGTTGGTTTCAGTCTTTTCGTCAGACTTCTTAACATTAAGTAAAATATAAAGTGCCTCAAGATTTATTTCTTAATTGAAAATGGCAATGTAGCCATGTGGGCAATTATAGGTCAAATGTATCGTTATCACTACATGTTTTTGTCAGGCTCAGCTTTAATCCCTGCTCTAAACAACCATACCAGCATGTACTCAAGAGCCATAAAAGCACCGACACTGAACGTGCAGCTTAACCTGTTATTCACCTTCCCTAAACATACCTATTTTCGTAAAGAAACACTGAAAATTACACGCTTCCTCATTCACCGCAAATAAACTGGCGATGGAGGTCCTTAAGTGGCAGTACAAAGAGTTATAAATTGTTTTTTTCTCACCTTTTCACAATGCCAGAAGGAATATAGCCCCATTACACTCTTGAGGGTCACTTTTAGTGTGTGAAGGCAGTGCTTACACAGACTTTACAACGTGTATCATTATAGCCTGCCATATAAGGAAGCCGCCAGGATGAGAAAGGCAAAGAAAGAGGAGGTCACCGTGGCTGTCACTTTCAGAGGGGAGACGACCGGCGATCAGCACTAAATTATCATCACTTAACAGACGCGAATCTTCCTTCCTATTATGCCACCTGTTTGTGAAATCAGTGTTTTAGCACATCATACAGTAGCCTAATACCTTTTCTTTGTTTCCTGTCAGGCAACTTTTAAATTCTCCTTCTGTGGAGAAATTTGAACCCCGACCAAGAATCACACGTATCGCTCTTAACCAAACATATTTATCCTCAATCAGTGATAGACATATCTCAGAACCAAGACAAAACGGTGATAAACCACCGCCATGACAGTGATTTGTCATTTAGAAGTGATTCGTCTGGTGCTGTCCCATCTCCTGGCTGAGTTAGACATCACATGTCAGCAGTGATTGACAGTTCCCAGTTCTGTCAGTTAGCTGCGGGGGAGCTGCAGGGAAAGATAAGGACATCTATCTGTGTAGTCCCTAATGGCAGGATGGGGTCACATGAAGGTCCCCTCCAACCATGATGATATCTGTATCTAGTAGGCCTGGACTGACTCCTGCGTTAACACCTGTCCTCAGCTGACCTTTCAACTCTACCTGACACCCACTCGTTATCTGGATCAATGTGCATGAGCAGTTATGAAACATAAACATAAAAGTGAAATGAGACTGTGGAGCATTACAGTATGACTTGTTAACTTCCACTGCTTGATTTATTTATTTTTTTTTACTGCAGTTAATTAAAACATTTGCACTCTTAATCAAGTCTATTTCCCGTCTACGTCTTTGCCTAGCTCAGTTTATCCCATACAAGGAGAAATACACTCAACTTAGTGTTATTATTTAGATACATGAATAAAATATCTAAAGAAAAATAACAATTTCACAGCTGAAGAAGAAGTAGGATGATCCACTTATCACTGATATAATCACTTTATCAGATTTTAATCAGTCGTCTCCTGTACTTTTTACTTACAAACAAAAGCCACTGTGAATGACAGCCAAATTTGAATGTGCAATTCAGGACAAAAAAAAAATGGCTTGCAAGTTTAGCGAAATTATAGGTTTTGTTTGTTTCGTGCATGCTCCCACCAATGGTTTACACAGTTCTGTTCCCTGTCAGTTGACTGCAGTAACACACAGGATACGAAAAGTGACTATATGCCAGTAGAAGTAAGAAAGAAAAAGAATGCAAGCTGGTAAACATTTAGCAGGAATCTCTGGGGCTTAAAAATGAGGCTAACATCAAAGTACAAAAACAGAAGTTCCTTAAATGACCACTTAAGTCTGGCTCCTTATCTGAGTGAATCACCATAGACCCGGAAAAACTAAAAACTGGAAGCAAATGTGTTTACAGTACCTCACCTCTTTAATTTGTAGTAGGGCTTAATGTTATGAATTATTAAGGGTGTGGTCACTTTCAATGACTGTTCAAAATGAGCCAGACTTGCACATATTCGATCATGGATGATCAGTGCACCATGCGTGCTGTTTAGATTTTTGTCTGACTCGATTCTGACTTGATCTGATATCACAATGTCATAAGCAATGTAACATTGTGAGATCAAGGCGGCTGCAGATATTGGAGACAGTCGCACAGTTGCTCTCCAGCGACTGCTTGGCCTCAGGGCATGATGGGAAACGTATGGCTCTCACCTGATCTAACGGCTAATCAGTTTACATGTTGGCTTAACAATATGGCTTTGATATAAAGCCTTCATTTTAGTTGAATTGGAAGAATTTAGATTTTAAACTTGTTTTTGAAGGTGTAGTCTGGTTACGGAATAAATCTTCAAAAATATATCTAAAATCTAAATCCCTGTCAAGCAATATTTAACACTCAGAGACTAAATACATTTGTACCATAAACTGTAGACAATATATCAGTTTTTCTCTATTGCGTATTAATGTTGGAAACACCAGAAGTTCCGACAAGGAATGTGAGGATTTTTAAAATAACATCTGCAGTGATATGAAGCCATGACAATTTGAAAATCTTGCAGATCCATAATGAAAGTTATTGTTTTCTATGTTTTTTCCTCTGTATGTGACTGTTTCTTAATGTTTAGTTTCTTTATGCAGTTTTAGAGACAGATCTGCTCAGCTGATTTCTATACACTGACAAACTGATAAAATGCAGATTTTCATGACAATTCATAAATTGGAAAATGGATTGTGAACCATGAACAGAGAGCACAGATCACCCGTATGGCATTTTACAAGGCTGCCTTGTCAAAATCAAAACTGTCATAGACTTTTACAGACTGATTTATCTCCACTCATGCTCCACCTTTGTGGTCATATTTCGATTGGGTTTTAAATTTTTGGTGTTAGGAGGAGCTAAGCATTGCTGACATGGTGAATACCCGAGCCACCACATTGAATTTTAAAACCTGCGGGGTGACGTTACTGAAGGTTAGCCCATTTTTTTGTATAAACAGTCAATGAGAAACATGGACGTAAGGAAGGAAATGCAGTCAGCATGATTGTTAAGTCTGAATGACGGACACAGTGCGGTTTGATGAGAAACAATGAAGGTAAACATTACTTTGTTAGTTCACACGAAACTTCCAAAGAGTACTTTAAACTTGGTTTTTAAATATGTAGGCTTCCCTTCCTTGACTGCTACTAGACATCTATTTACCAAAGAAACATTATACTGGAGGTTGCTGTACTTCAATTTATATGTTGAGGCATGTTTAAAAAAAAATGCATGCACCACTAATCTGACTATGTAAACCAGATAAATTCCCCTTTACAATTCATCAGCTGCCACTTGATAAACTCAAGTACCCCAGACTACACAATACTATAAGTTTGTTAGCAGAATTAAGGGCCCTTTACTTTTATCTCCTCAAATCCCCTTATTTGGGTTTATATAAAGCAAACTTAGAATCAGGCATTGCAGGGGGTTGTGGGAAGGGGTTGGTTGGTGGGTGGGGTGGGGGGATGGGAGGCACTTAAAGAACTTAGTATTTAAATCCCTCAACATATGTAGTCTGGACCTCAGATCTGTGTCAGAGTTTGTTTGAATGCATTTAACTGATTAGCTCTTTGGTAATGTTATTAGCTCAGCATTACCATGTTGGCGGCTACAGTAAAGAGGTTTGGGTGCCCTGGTGCACCCAAATGGTGCAGTACATTCTATCCATTTCCACCTAGAGCCTTCTGAGGTCAACCGACTGGGACGGATTTAGAGGAAAACCAGGACAAACACTTAAACAGAAAGACTTTTTAATTACAGTTCAGGTTTCACTGTACATCTGTCACTACAATATCAGGAAAAGCCTCTCTGGTGAACCAATATAGCGTGGTGCCTGTGAGGACGTGTGTTGGCATGTTATACTGTTGTTTGTTTCTTAATAGGAAGTCAGTGAAGTCAACTAAGGTACTTCGGTGACCTCACTTTACCCTGTTCCTGTTCCTAGTATTAATACAGGTAATTAGAGTCACTTAACCACAGTCTGACCACGTGGTTGCGGGGTATTATGCCGTACATGAAATAGGATTGCAGATTTAAGATTTGTCATCATGATTCTCACATTGAGCGCTAGAACAAAAATACTGATAAGGACGGATGTGGAAAACCGAAGAACAGCCACTCCAAATCTATAAATGACCTTGTCTGTGAGAGGAGAGAAGGTAATATTCAAATAGCGACGGGAAATGACAGAGTGGGAACAACAGGACATTTAAAGGAGAAACGAGATGGGGAAAAAGTCGGGGGGTGTAAAGGGTGTGAGAGAAAGGCTTGCTTATTATCCCAATCATTGAGCGGAATAATAGGACAACAAAAAGCCTGAGTGTGCCCAAACCTACCAGCCAGCCTGCCTGCCAGTCGGCCCTGATGTGGTTAAAAAGAGTTTGGCTAATCGACTAAGCTCTTGCCGTTCCCACCCCAGTGACCCAGAACAGCCATCTTCCTCTCCCCACGAGACCCCTACAGAGCAAACACTGCAGGGACATTAAACACTCATACACATTTTTAACCATTATCCTAAATGGCAAGGACTGTTCTTTTCTCCTTCCATAAGGTTTGAGCCATTGAATAAACTCAAATGATAATCCATCAATTTATTTCTACTTAGGTTGGTGAATAATGGCGCAATATCAGTCCTGGAAGGAGCATTGGGGAGTACAGATAAGTTCCTGAAAAATTGACATCATTTGTTTCAGTAGGATTTTCTTTTTTAAACCTTTATAGCTTAAAAAAAAAAGAAAAACCAAGGATCTTAAATACTGTCTGGTAGCTACTTCTGCACTCTGGTTGTGTGTTTTCCTGCAGCCCCATTTCGCCCTCCTATAAACACTCACACATGGCTGCGTGGCACTGACATGCACCATGCCAGACCCATTGTTAGAGTAAATACTCAAGGGCTAGTGTTTCCCCCAGAGGAATATCATTTGAATTGTAGCTATATCTTAACCACCTGTAACATGTGAACTAAGTTTGATCCCTCAAACACTTCCTGTCCCACAAGAGAACATAAGCCTCGGTGGTGAAAGGAGGGTAAAATCCCCGTGTGTGGATTTCCTTCAATTACAATAACACTTGCAGTTAATTATATACAAAGTATTTTAACAGCACAGGTTGCTCGACCTTCTGTGTCATAAATTATTTAAGGACATGGAGCAAGTTAGAATAGTACATGGAGATAAAACAGAGTTGAATACACTACAGTAAAAATAGATGTGAACATGAGGAAGTGAATCGAATAGGAAAGCCACCACAATGTTACATCTCCAAAAAATACCACTGTGAAGGTTTGCTTGAGTATTTTCATTTTCTACTCATGACGTACCACATTTCAGATGTAAGTACTGTGCTCTGTACCTCACTACAGTTATATTGTTATCCTACGCATTAAAATTTTAGCAATTAATCTTCCACTGGCTACAACAACATAACTCAGACACAAAATACCATTTTCTCTGTAATAAGTATTTTTTTTATATTGCAATATTGCTTAAGTTAAAGGGTACATTGTGGATATTTGACCTCTGGCAGTGTTGTTGAAGAATGTTTATTTAGTGGAGCCTTTGCATGTAAGAACTGATTCCTGTTACAAACATAATTACTATAACTTTGACTTGTTTATAATTTACAAAACAGACAGAAAAAACCCCTATGCATCGCTTACATAAAAAATCTGTCCGTCAACGACTGCATGTCAAGTTGAAGGTAAATGGTTTTATCAACCCTGTCTTGCCAAAATGAAGTTTCTGCGCAACTAAATTGCATTCTCAGTTACATTTTTGAAGGAGTGTATTTTCTGCAATATCACTTGCTGTATCTTACAATTCTTTCATTGCTGTATTATTGTTCTGTTTCAGTCAACTTATACAATAGATGGAGTGGGATTTGTTACCCTGATGGCCCAAGAAATGGATGAAAAGCTTTTGTGTCTTAACCCAACCTAAAGAATGAGTGAAAACAAGAATTAAATGAATGAATATGAAACTTGAGCATAAAACTAATTGTCCCGTGCAGGACAAGAATCGTAGTCGTTTATATGACAATATTGTGCCAGCTTATGCCTCCATCCTCACCTCCTGCCTGACTTTATGGATTTTGTGATGCTTTCAAACTGTCACGGATGAGAAAATATGTTTCAGAGCAAAAATTCTTTTCACATGTGAATAAGAATGCAGTTTAGTTGGATAAGAATGTCATTTTTGGAGACAGGGTTCCAATCCAGTAATCTCCTCCACGAGCTGATTGTTGTTGTGCAAGAAAAGTAAAATCGGTATTTCTTATCCATGGTAACTATCCACATTGGCTAACTAAATATTCTAACTAACTGAATATCCACGGTTCTTCTCCAAAATCTGAAATTCCACTTCAACAGCTGAATTATCTTGAACTTAAAAGTTCTACCAAGCAGCTAAGAAAGTGGCCCAATTTCATCAGATGCTCCTCTCATTCCCTATTGGCTCCAAGCATTGGGAGCGAGTTGGCATGCCGACATCCTCCATGCGTTTGTGTGAGAAAGACTGTGTGTGCGAACAAGTTGGTGATAGCGAGGTGATTGTTAATTTACATCCGTTCATTGCCATCCCCTGGTTTTAATTCTGCCATTAGAGCATTAAAAGCGCGGCTGCCAGAGGCCCCATTACTCCGTTGCGGCGGGATGTTGGAATGAAACAGTGTTATTATATAAATACCATTGCACTTTTGACTCCAGGAAGCTACTTCCTGAGGTGTAACCCTTAGTCATTCAGGGACCTGATTTACAGTAACTGGCCAGGGGTGGACATGCTTCTCCAACACTTTATTTCACCCCTCTGCACTCCTTCCCTCCTTCTCCCTCCATCTCCTTCCCACCCTTCACAGACACCCAGGTTTCTCATCTAATTTTAGGAGTGGAAGTCTCACTCTTTGACATGTCCTGGGGTTGATTTTCACCTCGACCACCGGCACAGCTGTCCATCCATGTGACATCCAGAGGCGAGATGTTCTGCTTTATTAAAAAGTGTGAATATAAAAAAAAAAGAAACCTAGAGCAAGAGGAAAGCGAGTGAGACATGCATGCACAAAAAGAGGTACGATGGCAGAGACTGTTAACATACATCTGTCCAATTTGTGCGTGCAGAGATGCAGCCTCGCACAGGCTGGGGCCGAGTTTTGTTTGTTTGAATTATAACTGGCCGGCATGCGTGTTCTGTAGCGTACAAATCCATAGAAGAAAGGGTGCTGTTGTGGAGCCATTCATCTGACAAACTTCTCAGGCAATTTGAGGTAAAAGACAATAACAATTTACATGACAGAGAGAGAGAGAGTGGAGGGAGAGAGAGAGAGCGAGTGGAGGGAGGGAAAAAAAAGGATGCAAACTCCCCGCCAATCAAACTTGCTTTTGTGTACAGCACAGCAGATAAAAAAAGAACCTGACTTTGGAATCAAAAGATTAAAACAAAAGCTCCCTTGTCGAGTGTCTGTAATAGCAGCAACTCTCTGGCTACTGATTATATAGAAAACAACTGCAATTACATTTCTGGGCTCGCAAGAGAGAGGCGAAGAAGCAAAACCAGGCCCAGGAGAGATGATTAATATTCTTACTTTTATTCAGACGCAGCCAATGCACTGACAGCCACACCGTCTCACCAGTTCCCTCATCAGCTAAGCATGGCTACCAGGAACACACAGGAAAAAAAAAAGGCTGTGTTTTTTCTTGAACACAATGTCTAAAAAACACATAGGCATCCCACTCTTTTCCGTCTAGTCTCACATTTGATGAGAGAGCAACAGTAGTGTTTTAATTTAAATGTGAAAATCCCAGTTCTCTGAAGGAGAATGATGCTATTTCCCCCCTAGTGAGTCTTTGGAGAAATCCTCAGCTCCCCTGCGCCTCTGTAACTCCTAATTTATTTCAAGAGTGTGTGTGATTAGAAAACCCACCCCCCCACCCCCCTAAATTACTGTATCGCATAAAACGGTATAATTAAATTAATATTGGATGTAATAATTACTTTGTGGATTCTCATTTTTCATACACACAGCTGCTTTGTTGCCTGAACCATTAGCATTTGTCTGCTGCAATTAACAAAGGCTCTAATGAGATTTCGGCGTATGCATGTGTGTGTACGTGAGCGTGACTTTATGGGGCCTTGTTTGAGTGTGTGTGCGTGTCTGAGTGCTTATGCATGCAGATTTGACTGTACAGTGTGCCGGCGCACGTGCAAATATATAACAGCTCTGCATTTCATGACACGTTAAAAGGGTTTTGTCATCGCAGGTTTTTTACGAGTATCTCAGGACGGAGTAATTTAGCTTCAATGAGAACATGAACTTTAAGGAAAAGGTGGAAAAGTTCCCACTTTTTAATGACTAAAGGTTGAAGAATCTCTGTGGTGCCAAGAAAGGTACATTACTCTCAATCTCAACTGTAATGTATTCCACTACTTGTGAAAAATAGCTACATTTGTCTAATGCATGTCATGGAACTGACTTAATTCTGAGTGATGACCCTGTCCACCGATTTCAGTCTCATTCTCACACTTACCAAGGACATGAGTCATTTTCTTTCAACTACGGAGCTAGAATTTTATATTAATGGCTACTTGTACAAAGAGTTTAACGCTGGTATTAAGGCTCAGTTTGGAGGATCAAATTCAGATACACTCTCAGAGTTTCAAGTCTGCAACAAATAAATTCCGTTACATTAATAAAACTTCTAAAAATGCCAGTTAGTCAATAACTGTCACATGCTGTTGGCAGGTTTGGGACCTGCTCAGTCTCCTCCAACGGTCTTTGAGATAACTCTGTCCATTTGTAATGACTACAGCGGGTGTCACAGTTGTCTCTGTGTATTCTGACTGGCAGGTGAACCTCTCTTTTCTTCAAACAGGACAACAGTCTCCTTCTCCCTCCCTGCGTCTCTCTCTCTCTCTCTCTCTCTTCTTCTGTCTACAACAGACACACTTCTGTGCCAGTACTGTCACCACGGATGAAAATGTCCCCTAGTTATCTGCCTGTGTAATTGCTGTCTTGTTTGGTTAGGAGATTAGAGGGCTGAAACTCTTTGTGTGGTCTTGCAGATTGAACAAACAGGCACCAGTAAGAACCCCTGTCCAAAAACCACAAGACAGACTCTTGTCTGTGTGACGATAGCGAGCCAGATGGACTGGCGCAGGTGATAATTGTGGTGGTTGGTGTGTTGATGGGCCATGTTAGGATTTGACGATGTAGCCTCATTTGAAAGCCATTCTGCTTCGTGCTATAATGTTTCCAGATGAGAGCTGAAGTTTTTTTGTTTTTTGTTTTGCCTGCAGGAGCGAGGAAGAGTATTTGGATTACTCTGCTCATGAAAGCATACACATTACACCTACTGATTTTGATCTATTTAGCAAAAGAGGAAGAAATTGTGGCATGGTTTAACCCTCGTTTTGTCCTGCGGGTCAAAATTGACCCATTTTAATGTTTGAATATGTAGAAAAAAATATTTTCACAGTGAAACTTCTGATGTCCACATTTTCAACATTTTTGGGAAATCTTTGAACATTTTTTGGTGGGAAAAAAAGAAATGTTAAAAATGTTTCTTAAGAACATTCATAAAAAAAATCGCTGAATTTTGGTGGATTTTTTGAGAATGTTCTTAAACAAAATATTAGAAGTTTTACTGATATGTATGAAATAATTTCAGATATTTATTAGGATTTTTTGGAAGATTTTTACTCATTTTTTGAAAATATTTATTAGAATTTTTTAAATAAAACTTTTAAGGGAAACTTTTAAGGAATTATTGAAATTTTCTTTCTGAAGGTTTTGCAAATTTTCAGAAATTTGGGGAATTTTTTTGCTGAATTTTTTGATTTTTTTTTTTTCCAAACAGAGAAACAATATTTTTTGGTGCCTCTTAATGAAGACAACAGGAGCGTTAAATTCGTCAAACCATCTTTTGAATTCCCACAGGGCCAAAGTGACACTTTTAGCTGCCCTGCTGTCTTTAGGGTACCGTATACAACTGGTGCACCTCTGCAAGTGGTGAAGTCTGGTTTGGTCTTTTGTGCGCCGTCGCTAGTCAGAAGTGACAGCTTATATTTCAGCAGCCTGCACTTTTCCTCTCTGTCTCTGAGGGTGGTATCCCATCACCAGCACAGCCTCAGCCTCAGCCCTGTACAATACTACACTCAGGTCGTCACTATTAAGGCAAATTTCCATCCCAAGCCCTCCAATCTTCTTTGGCCCGCACGCTTTTATTTCCCTCCGCTCGCTCCTTTTTTGCTTTTTCTTTTCGGCTGTCCTCCCTCCCATGAAAAGCGAAGGGAACGTCAGGCTCCTCTTGTCACGGTGGTTCCAATCAGTGGGGCAAAGCTCAGGGATCATGTTTGATACTGTCAGATGGCCTGGAAAATTAAAAACCCAATTAAAGTGGCAGTCCAGAGGTCAGCTCTTCTGCATATCAAAAGCTCTCCTCTGGCTATTCTGCACAAATTATATCCGTTAACAGCTCACTTTGCTTAGGCTGCAACAGCACAGCACTTAGGGAGTAATAAGTGCTTTCCCCTCTCGCTGTTCCATTTCAAATGTAAACCTCTGTGCCGGCACCACCAGAGGAAATAGAGATGAACAAATCATTACCAAATAATTTTTCAATTTTTTTTTATTCCCTTTTCTTTGAGCAAGACACAAAGGTCTGTCATGGGTGTGTTATTAATGTAGCCAGAGAAAGAGAACTACAAGCAGGAGTTTATTTTTAGATATGTTGCCACCTTACTCTTATTCTCCTCCTTCTCCTTTTGTCCACACATGACACGCTACGTTTCGGCTCATATTTATCTTTCACTTTTGAGAAATAGCCACCAAGCAAGCTCCCCATTTCTCTTTCACTTTCTCTATCTCTCTTGTTCTTTTGTGTACCCTGTTTTACCCACGATTCATTAATTCCTGTACAGTGGTAGGGAAAGGACAGAGAGAAATGGCCAACCAAGCTTAATGGCATGCGTCTCGGGCCAGGCCATTAATATTCAGCTTAATGTTTCTGATAACAGGGCTGGGGGCCATGAGGAGCTGCTGGCCCAGACAGCCTTATTAAGCAGCTGGAGTGGAATGATGCTCGCTCACGTCGGGGATCAAATGCAAGAGTAAACACAAATGCACGCACACATTCGTGCGCACACACACACCCACTCGCAGTCAAGACGGTTGTCTTTGGGACTTCAGACAGCATCAGGATCTTCCCACTAATCGCTCCCACCATCCGCCCTCTCTTTATCTGCGTGTCAGTCGCAGCCTCAAAGGTTTGGTAAGTTACTGTTTGTAAATGTATCACAGCATCATGTGACAGCGTTCTGGTTCATTGTCATAGGTTGGTCAGCTTATTAAATGTTTATGTTCCAACAAATGAACATAGCCTTGATAGCCTTGACATTTTTCTTCTTTTTTTTATCACGTTTTTTTTTCTTTCTCCCCCCCTCTTTTCTCTCTTTTTGTACAGCAAGCCACAAGTCCTCCGCATTGGGTCTTTTAGCTCCATCTCATTTACATTTAATGACATGATAATACACATTAGCAGACTATTTCAAATAATTACAGCCTTTCAATCGCTTTTTACCCTCACCTCTCTCCCCCAAATGTTCTTCTACATCCTACGTGATCTTTTCTCTTTTTTTCTCCTCTAAACTTTCATATTTCTAATGGAAATAAAAGGAAATGCTTTTGCTCAAAAACAATGTATAATAATATGTCACAGGGACAGGAGGAAAAAAGAAAGATTGGGCAATTTTCAAAGGGGTGCAGGGCAGAGGGGTGAATAGGACATTAAGTTCTTTTCTCTGCTGGGAGTCGTGGTGTTTCTTTTTTTTTTTTCCTTGTCATGGTGACGGCGTCTTGCATTGAAGCTAACAGCAGCCAGTTTGACAGGAAAGTATCAGCTCTCCTGTCAGGTTAGCAGTGGTCGATACTAAGTAAAATTACCTGTATTTCTGCCTTAAGTTGAAAGAAAACGTGCTAAAGATGCATTGTGTTGTGTCGTCTTATAGCTTTCCTTGTTTCATAGTTGTCCTTAATTTGGTCACATAGCGTACAGAAAGTCCTGCCTGCTTTGGACTCGTAGAGAGGCTGAAAAAAATAAAGAGTTGAGAGATGTATCTGATGAGATTCTGACTAACAAACATGTTCTGTGAATTTACGAAATAAATAAATGGATAATGGTAAAATCCCCATGTCATTAAAAGCTCAAAAACAATAAAGGAAAGCGTTTTTGGTTCAGTAAATACAATGTTGGACACTCGCTGTTCCGAGACATTAATGAATGAGACCCCAAACACAGTTTTTGTAACCCAAATTTTTTCCAGCTGAGATCCAAACACTCTCCTCTTCCTCGTGATAATAATCTGCTGCAGTAGCTACGATGACCCATGAGTTAAAGGTCAAGCACTCTTTTAATTGATAATTAACATTTGCAAGTTGTCCCGAATCACATTTTATTGGATACATTTAGCCTCGAGTTCAAGATGTGCCATTAAGTATATTGGAATATTCTGAAGACACAAAAGCGAGGCTCTTTGATATTGAAACAATGAAGAGATAACTGATTGAAGCTGAATCTCCTCTCATTGTTCCTAAATGTCCAGCGTTTTTCATCAAAAAACCCAAAATACCGGCATTCTTACATCCAGAAGTGTTAATCTTGAATGATGTTTTTCATCCTGGCATCGAAAAAGCTGACTTCAAATCCGTTAAGCTGGGTGTTTGAGGGCCTTATCGGTTCTGGAAACATAATGAGGGAATAGTGTTGGCACCCACCGTTCCCTCTAGTCCTGTAAAATGGCCTCCGATTCCTTTGCAGTTATGGTACCCTGCAGAGTGATCACCGAAGCTAATGACTCTGAAATGTTGGCTGACCATATCGTTCCACTCGTACACCCTGTTTAACAGATGACAACACTCATTGTGGGCCGAGCCACAAGTCCTTTGGATTTACATATAGTGCCTATAGACACAATACAGGTGGTTTCAGGCAATGTCACTTTTTGTTTTTGTTTGGCAGGTTTCGTCATCATTTCTCAGACTGCTGCTTGTCACAGTGGAGTTATTTTGCCGGCTTTTTTTGTGACTTGACGCATCAGCATTTTGCCATCAGGTGTGTTCAGTCTTTTGTTTCTTTGAAAGTGTGCAAATCAAAGTGATGATTGTCAGATGTTCTTGAGACACACGAATAACTGACATTCAGCTTAATGCGACCCATCTGTGAAAGTGCCTTTGTGATTGGGGAAGATTTTTTCATTTAACATGCACTGTTGTGTGCACCATCTCTGTAAATGTTCCAGCACCACATGTCACTGTGACCCGAAGACTTTCCAAACTACAAATCTGTACTTGCAGCATGTCTGGTTGTTGATATTTTAATGCAAACCGGAGTCTGAACTCTCAACTTTATGTAGAACTACATCATCAAATAGATTCATGTGAGCGTCTTTGTAGTAATGTGCGCCGGAGTGGGGATGAAGAGAATGAAATCACGTTTTCTATACGTAGTGTCTCTATTGTTTTTTCCCATAATATTGTGTGAAGGAATTAGCCATGTGGAAGAACAAGCAGAGCTCCCTCGTGGTGCCTGTATGAATCTATTCCTCGCACTGTACTGGTCAAAAAAATTAAATTACTACACCAGTATGTAAGTAATTTTATGTAAATTATGATGTTAATGTTCTGTATCGTGCTGCTGCTGATGGGCTGGTGTGTTCCTTGACTGGTGGCTCTTGTCTACAGGCCTGGCTGGAAATGAACATATACATTTGCGAGGAAGAGTCAACAGTCTGCCCTATATATATATATATATATATATATGTATATGTGTATGTATATATGTATATATATATTTTTTTTTTTCCTTTCGGCGCTTGCAAAAGAATTTAACATATCTTAGTTGGCTGGAGGCTAGAGCAGAAGTAGTTCTTTTTAAAATATAACTGGCTGGGTGGAGATGATGCACATGCAGGCCTGTTGTTATTAAAGGATGTGTGCATTTTGATATTATTTTTTATAATATAGATGAACGTTTGTGTAGATACACATACGTTGTCGTCATCCATCATATTGTAGATGTTTGTGCACAATAAATATTACATATAACGCGTCATAATATAAAGCAGCATATCTTAATACCACATGTTTTTAAGACTGAACTTTCAACACATTTTTGGACTTTTCAAGCTGAGGGTGCACCTAAACTCCATCTCCGTTCTACCTCTACTCAAGTTCCTTCCTGCTGGCAACCACCCGCCTCCTCTCCCTCCCTCCCTCACGTTTCCTCTCCTGGCTGCTACAATTTATGCAGCTGCAGAGGAGTGCAGGATTTACACTGGATTTTTGTTTCAGCCATCTATGGAATTAAGAAGTGTATCCTTGCATTTCATTAAATCCTGCCTAATGAGATGACTGTCTCTCCCCAAAGAGCAGATGATAAAGTACCCTATGCCATGGTGCATAAATTAGTATGGTGAGGTTAAATGCTGGAACTGACTCATGTTTCACAAGAGGACCCTATCCAGCAGTTAAATCAACTCGCATAAATACTGCCAACTGCAGGCTGAATTCACTTGCCTGCTCAGAGCTTCCATCCAAACTAATGGATCATTTGTTGGGTCATAATGAAATGAAAATGCAAAAGAATGAAGTTAAGTAGAAATTAGTAGCTTTCCCTGTGCAGTACTTTGGAAACCCGCATAGTATTGTGTATTTTGTTAAGTAGATGTGTACTGCAAGGCGTAGTAACACATCTGCAACCTTATTAAGCATTTTTGTTAGATGCAGAATGAAAAAAAAACAAGTCTAACATCAGACACAATGTCTAATATTGTAAGAAACTAATTTTAACCACACGAAAAAAGTGCATTCAGGCAGAATTTGCAAATAGTTTTCACCTCAAACTTGATATCTTGAGAACTGCTCTTCTAGTATCCCGAAACTGACACTTTGGCAGTTGTTTTTTGTTGGAAAATGATTTGACATGATCTCAGTGCACTGGCAGATTTTGTCACCTCTTTGAAAAAAAAAATTGACTCATAACTCCACATTAAGAATTGCTCGCTGAGGTTGATAATTTTGCAGCATGTGCAGTTTTTTAAGTCTTAATGTGGCAAATAGTTTCCATAGCTGCCAGTTAAAAGCATAAAGAAGTAATTTCTCTTGTGTAGCATAAAATGGGAATTCCTCAATAAAGCACCTGAAAATTTCACTGATTACGCTAAAGTGTTCCTATAGGATGTAATATAAATATTATGCTAGTTCAATTTATTGCATTTTCCACTGTTCCATCCCCTCTGCTTTTTCTGTGTACATGGCCTTGAGAATACAGAATGAGTGGTGATAATCACTTTGATATATTTCAGCCTAAATTGTATTACTGTAATGAGGTGCCACACATGGCTCATGCACTTTGATGGAGGCATTTCGGATGTATTAGTATAATTACCAGTGATGAGAAAACTAACCAAATTTCCTTTCATGAGTTCATCTGAGCTGCAGCTACACGGCACACACACTCGTTCATTCACGCTCGGGTTTAAGGCAGAGGGAGGAAAACAGGGAGAACTGTTGGAGGAACTCAAGAGTGGTGCTCGTGTCTGATTTGATCATCACGTCTAATTGGAGGATAATTTTCATAAAGCCTTTCAAATAGCTGACAGCTTGTGCCCTCCGTTCCCGTCTATCTCTACAACTCTTTCACCACATTTTTCCATGCCTTCGGCGGAGGGAGAGTGATTTGAGGGGATGCTGGGAGTTTGCTGATATTCCAGGTATTTTAAGCTTTTGGGTCCACATGGGTGTAATGGACTTATTCTCAAGCAGTTCTTGTCTCTCTAATTAGTGGTCCCCCCTCGAGCCGTAACAAGGGCACTGACGAGAGAGGCTTTTTCCCAATGATAATGTGAATGGATACCTGCAGGGGGAGATTTCTGCACTGTTCCTCATCCTGTCAGCCACTCTGGGTAACACTGGGGCTTAATGAACCTGAAAACAAGACACTGTGTGTGGTGAGGGGAGTGTGTGTGTGTGTCTGCGAGTGTGTGTGTGTGTGCGCGTAAATCCACATGGGTACAGAATAGTACCTTAGAGTTGCTCTGGTACAGTGTATTTTTTAAAATTCAGGTGCATTTGTGGTGAGATACGGGCCGTCTGTGTTACGACGATGAAGTCAATTATTTGTCTGTGTGTTTTGGATTTAGGTCAGCTGAAAAGGTGAAGCAGGCACTGGCAGCTCGCCACCCTCGCAGAGACACAGTTTACCTTGTACGAAAGTGCAAGAATCTGAGTCCGACCGCACCGCAACACCAGAGCTGCTGAACATGTATTGTGATATGTATGTCCTGCCTGTGAGATGGCCTGACTGATAAGTTGACACCGCGGAGATGCATATCTGGGATGCATGCGATGTCACAAATGTCACGTGTGATCGATCGGACGGCGCACTTGTCTGAGTGAGAGGTCATTGCTCTCCATATACAGCCGGGGGGGAGGAACAGGACAGAGTGCCTGGTCAGCACATGGTCACATTTTGGATGCACCATTTTCCCCTCCGTGCCCTCCTGGGTGTGTAATGAGCTGAGTTGTTGTTGGTGGAGCACACGTCACTCTGTGTGACATTAGGCTCAGTCAGGGCTGCCAGAGCGGACCCTGATGCTTTATCGCGGACACTCGGCCCTTCCAATGAGGGGCTGCGACTACCCTCTCAAGCTTGCTGACATTGAATGATGTGTTTGTTTATTATGGCAGATAGGTGTCATGTTAGACATGCATTAAGTCCCTGCAAAGTCAGCTTTGCAATTTTTTTTCTCCGGTAATAGCGCCGTCGACCAAAGTGAGAATGAAGTGATTGGGAAAGTCTGTGACAGACTATAGACAATGTAAAAAAAAACTGTATGGAATAAAGGATGAGCAAGAGAATCATAGACAGGTTGCATGTGAAGGAGGTAGAAAAACAGAAAAGAGGGAAAGACGGAGAGACAGAGATGGAGGAAGGGAGCCACAGATGTGGCGGGGCCTCGGGCAATACAAGTCATTATGGTGTAAACTGCTCCAGTGGTGATGTTGTGGAGAGAGCACGGAGGTCACCATCTCGGGGTGTGTCAGAAAATACATGCATACACATAAGTAGACATACACACACTTGCACACAGAGGAAATTGAGAGAACATCTGGATATGTGCCACCTGCCTAGAGGAAGTCATCTAGTTTACACGCAGTACAGGAGGGGGTTTGTCCCTTCCTGGATGTGCAACCTTCATGCTATCCTGCACCACTGGGAGAGGATGGAGGACAAAGTGGAGAGTGAAGAGCGTGCAAACCGAGTGACACACTTTGCAGGGATTAAGTGTTAAAGTAAACACGGATATCGTGAGTTTGGACAGGAAACGGGGAGAAATGCACACCGCCGTCTCCTCTGCAGACACGTATCATGTCACCGTAGTTGCTTGTTTTACTCAGCTGCAAATCCCTGGTCAGTGGTGCCGGATGGATGCTTACTGACAGGTGACCACATCCACCGGCATATCAATGCAGAAATATGTTGAGGAAATTATTTAACAAAACAGAAAAGGTAAAATTGCAATTAGAATATGATTTTGTTTGAAGGTTTTTCTTTACTTCTGGAGCATAAATTCACGAAAGAAAAGTAAGACAAGAGCCACAAAATCCAAAGCACTAAGTATTGACCATCTGGCTCCAACCCAAGCTAGCGTGCCACAAAACAATTGCATTCATTAGCTTAATTTATCATGGTGGTAAGCTCAATTTACTTTTGCTTGCGCGAGTGTGGCTCATTAAGATTCAGTCTGCCGTTTCCTCGGGCCGTCTTGTGATCATTCACACAGGGTTCACGCATTTTGGACCAGATAGGAAGCACTCCGGGGTTATCTGCCAGACCTAAACTGTTTAAATAAAGGCAGCAAAAGAAGAGGTGGAGAGAGGGATTATGGTGGCAAATGAGAGAATGAGAAAGGGATGGGGGGGGAGTGTCAGCGGAGGAGTGATCTGACGAAGAATGCCGTTGAAGAGAAGTGGGGAGAAAGAAAGGCTCAGCTCTCAGTTGACAGAATGGATGTTGCAGGGCCGTGATGGAAGAGGAATGGAGAAAGAGCGAGGGAAGGGAGGCACGTGACTAAATGTATTCTGATAACTGAACAGCAGATGTCTCGCATGGAGCTCCTTTGTTGCCTGAACAGCAGGACCCTGCACTTCAGTGGGCTCACTTCACACCGCATTCATTTGCCTGCCAGCTGCCAATTTGGGGTAGAGAGAGTGAAAAAGAAGGAGAAAGAGGGCGAGAGAGAGAGAGAAGGGAGGGTGGCTCACACCAGTCCGTCCCTCCCCTCCCTCGGCATGTCTTGCAGAGAGGCTGCCATTCCGTTCTCTCTTTCCCCGGTGGCCTGTACAATTAGTGATCTGCATAACCACCCACACCTCCACGCACCGCTCTCACAGAGCAGAGGGGGAGCTGCCTTTGTCTTTTGGCTGCTCTACAATGGGTCGCTTTGGACTTGGCTGGAAGCCAGAAGCCGTGGCACAAAACTGCATGTTCTTGATGGATGACGAATACTCCCGGAGTCTTGTTTCCTCGCGCAGCTGATTTGGCAGGTCAGAGATGAACTGCAGCAGTGGCAACAGCCCTTTTGTTAAGACACCATCCAAGCTGTGGCGAGGGAGAAGTTTGTGAATTGTGAGCTCTTATTATACTCCCAGGTACCTTTTCTCAATAGAAGCACACTCTCATTAAGCTCGCAAAGCCCACAGTTCATTAACGCCTCGGTGAAAACAAATTCACACCCCTCTGCTAAGTGCTGCTGGCCAAGGCGTGATGGCACCTCCATTTAAAAAGTCTACTCTTGATCCAGGTGTTTTAGCCACCTCTACACTTATATTCAACCTCGCCTTTACTTCTCCAGTCCTTGCAAAAGCTGTCACAAATCTAATATGTGACCATTTGCACAGGAATGCTTTGTTTGCAGAGTTTCAGTCAGGAATTAGAAACATGAAAGCAGCTCTGGTGAAAGTCACCAACAATATTCAAAGACTCCTCTCCATCTCCACATGTTTTGCTAGATCTCAATGCTTCATCACAACATTTGTCATTGAGGCTGAAGTATGTCAGAGGGATTAAAGGAAACACATTGGTCCAAAATCATATTTCTCAAATAGACCCCAGTTTGTTTCTTTCTGGGATGAATTTTCAAGTTCACAAAAGTTAATTGCGAGGTTTCTCAGGCTTCTCTGCTGAGCGATGCTTTTCACTTTTTGCATTCTTCTACTAAAAATGTGAGGAACCTTGATTTTTGACCCGAGTATGTCCTTTTAGGGTGCTTTCACATATACGCCTTTTGGTCCGCTTAAAGCGGACTGGAGTCCGCAACACCAGCAAGTACGGTTCGTTTGGGCTGGTGTGAAAGCAGACCAGATGTTTTTGGTGCGGACTAAAGAACCGGACCTATGTGAGCTTCTATGTGAACTCCAGTTCGGTTCGCTCCTGATGAGAACACAAACCTGTCTCCATTCGGACTGGCTTGATGGCGCAGCAGACTTTTTGGTCTACGGGAGTTTCCATAGCCAAAAACGACTGTGTAATGTTCTCGTACCGAATGCGAGCTTCATGCTGGAACAACAGCAGTATTTGTGCTTGTTGCATAAAGCAATGATACGAATATATGGCAACAAGAACGAACAGGAGAGCATAGTTCATTGTTTACGAATAAACCTCGATCCATGGAATGTTTTCTTCCGGGATTTTTCCCTCTTCACATGCTGCGCCAATCAGCGTTCACCTCCGTCATCTAAAACACCTTATTTTGTGAACAGCGCCGCCAAACGACTAGGGGGAGATATAACATTCATCGTAGTTGGTTCAACTATGAAAACACTGGTGTGAATGCGAATCGAACCAGTTGAAATTAGCAACATTGTAACAACCTTTGGGTCCAAACGAACTACTCTAACGGACTAACAGGTGTGAAAGCACCCTAAGTCACACATACAAGCCACTGCTTTGTTTGACTAGTGCATGCGTTTTGTGGCTCTAATATTGTAATGCCTTATTATTGGGAAATCCAAATAACTCTCTGCAAAGCCTCCAGTTGATCCACAATGTTGCAGCCAGAGCACTGACAGGCACTAGCAAGGGAGATCATGTTTCTCCCTTATTATCTTCTTTTCATTGGTTCCTTGTAAAATCCAGAATAAAATTTTAAATCCTTGTACTTACATGCAAAGCCCTTAATGACCAATCTTCGTCATATCTCAAAGACCTTGTAGCACCATTTTATCCCAACAGAAAACTTCTCTCTGAGAGTGCAGGCTTACTTGTGGTTCCTAGAGTTTCCAGAAGTAGAACTGGAGGCAGAACTTTTAGCTGTGAGGCTTCTCTGTGTCACCAGCTCCTCGTTTGGGTTCAGGAGGCAGCGTCCTCTCTACTCTAAAGATTAGGTGACCCTGTACCGTCCCACAGGTATGCAGCTCTAGCCTAAGGCTGCTGGGGACTTCATAGGATGCACTGAGCACCTTTTCCTCTCCTCTCTTTCTGTCATCATGCATTTATATGCCACTATTTCATGTCATTAAGTTTGTGTCTTCGCTCTCCTGTAGTTTGTAATTCTTTCTTTCTGTCCTTTTTCTACCTTTTTGAAGTTATTTTTGGCTCGGAGCTGTATAATCCTGATCTGCATTTACTTGCCCCATCAACCTCTCACTGTTTGTTGTTACTCATCTTTTACCCTCTGCTCCCCCACCCCCACCCCCCCCACCCCAGCTGGTTCAGGCAGATTGCCACCCACCCTGAGCCTGGTTCTGTATACTCTGCTTTTTTCTTTTTCTTTTCCCCACTGTCACCAAGTGTTGTTTCTCTCTATTATACTATTAGGTCTTAACCTTAACATGTGAAGTGCCCCTAGATGACCTATGTTATGATTTGACAGTACGTAAACAGACTTGAATTGAATTTAATGGAATTAGGGCTTTGGTGATCCTGGATTTGTTAGGCGTGACTCAAGAGATTACAACTTCACAGCTCACCTGATGCTTGTGATCCCACTGAGAGCCAAATTACATCTCACTTTGCGCTTCATATTTCCACCTTATGAGCAAGAGTAATAAAAGCAGTGTGAAGTTATGTTTAGGTAAAATAATCAGTTCTGGACACCTGAGCCACAAAGCCTTATTTTCTACAAACTCCACTTACACTGCAGGACCATGAACTTCTGCTCTGTTCGATGCTTACCGTGTTATTACCTTAATTTTAAAGGCCATTCAGAGATAAGGATGCAATGAGAGCTTTGTAGGGATTGCTAACCCCATTATTAAGCCTTGTGTGTTGCCCCATATATGAGATAATACATGTATTGATCGACGACCACCAGCTCATCTAAATTGTACTCAGTTGTTACAGTACAAAAGACAGCAAGAGCAGATCCCTCTCATCACCCACCTCAATGTCAATTCGCAGGACGAGCAATGGAAAGAGCATTATCCCCACTTCCTGAGTTGGAGGGGGGAGATGATAAAAACTTTTTGATTAAGGGAAGAGAATCTTCTATTTCATTCTGATTCAGGAAGCAGGAAAAAGAGCGGAGGATTAATCTTAAGGCCGTCGTTTTACTGCCTATCCCCACTCCTGTCTCGGAGCTGAAGAAGCACGAGTGAATAATGGGGTGTCCATCAGCCGTGGGCTCAAGCCCAGATTGGGATTTTCTCTGGGGATAATACAAAGCAGGGCGACAATTGATGATTCATAATGTACAGTTTTAGCCTGGCGATAGCGCCAGCTATTGTGGTGGGGCTGGCATTAGTATTACAGTATCTACCAGTGAGGTGTTCCCGTCTGACAGCAATCTTTGCAAGTGTTCTTCTGCTGAGGATGGGAGAATCGTGAGTTTATAAATATGGATAGAGAAAATCATGTATTCTGTAATTCAGATGACAGATTGCACTTTTAAGTTGTCTGAAGAAACATCCTCATTCAGTCACACATGCACAGTGTAATATTTAAGAATCCTTTGAAAGAAAGGGAGGATCCAGCTATGGCAGGAACCAGTGACGAATAATGGAGCCTTGTTGCGTTCACTTGCTTTCTTCCCTCATTTTGTACACAGCAGCTTTTACACGGAACCAAGAATAATCCTGCTAACAAAGTTGTCTGGCTCTCCAGTCATGTGAGCAGCACCTGTCGTGTCAGGGAGTGGAGGCTGAGGCGGTGCTGGGGATCCATGGAAGGGACGCTATCCATCAGTGGTTCCATTTGATATTTAATTTAGACTTTTATGAGCCTTAGAGGATGGGCCATGTCATTTTTCTCTCCCAGCCTCTCTCTATAGGGATGGAGGATAAATTCCTTCCATCCGTGCAGCAGCCTAACCAAGGCTCCTACAGATTTATAACTGTATGTGGTGCTGGTGATGTGGGTGGCGGACAATGAGTGGCCTACATACAGCACCTAGCACACGGGTCTCTGTCCATGTCATACCTGCTCTAACTCCTGGAAAATCTGCTCCAACGTGAATAGAAAGTCTGCAAAAGGTGAGCTGATTCATAGAACAGTTTAATAGTTGCCATAAAAGTTGAGCATAGACATTATTACATTGGCATTATATTAGTAAGAAGGAGCTGTTATGATGATGTCATATCTGGCATCTTGAGAAGAACAATATTCCCATTTTAAAGCAGCAGAACAAAATCAATCAATTAATTTAGCATTAATCAACTCAGTTAGTGATATTATGCATACATGTTTTTGCCATGAGTTATGGATGAGGAAAAATAGTCGCTATTCTGAGAGGGTAATTTTACGGAGCAGCAACGAGTTTTATAAACTAATTCTCCCCTAATGGTCTGTTTTAGTGTAATTTATAGCTTCATTCATTACCCCTTTTGTATTAGTAATTATTTCTAAAATACCAAAGAGCCATCTTTTCATTCCTGCTTCTTCTCGGGCTCTGATTTATCGCCACAGCTCTGGCCTGATGCTGTCTTCCCAAGGTGTGACATTTCAAAATATTTATAGCTCTGGCACATTAAAGGCCTTCCTTTGAAGGTGACCGACCGCTCTTCCACACCAGTGTAATTAATAGAATCCCAGCTTGTTCGCCTTGTGTTATTTATCCACTGCATTCTGTTGAAACACTATGGAAAACGCCAAGCTGTTGGCTCAGCTACTTCAGCTCATAAACAGGCATTTTATACCCGCCGGTACCAGGATGCATTGCACCGGGGGCGACAGGGAGATCATTCCACGTCAAAGCCCCAAAAGTTTAATATTTTATTGATTAGATCTAAACCCTCTGTCCAAAGCGGCAATTAAAATTCAATTAAACTGACTGAAAGCATCATATTAAATTTCATCTCTTTATGAGCTCCAAGATAATGCTGGAGGACAAGACTTGGAATATAATCACACCTTTTTAGATTATATTAGCCTGTTCGTTCACTATAAAAGTGACATTTTTAGGTATACTTTCAATATTTCTTAACTATAACCTTCTAATGAACACTTTTTATAGCCATTAAATCAACTATTATTGGGCGTTGCAATAAAGAGAGATGGCTGATTTTTGTTCTTCACTCCGCATTAGAAATGAGTGAATTGCGCCCACTTCTTGCATAGGTAAATTAAATGTCAACCAACCTGTAAAATCTACACAATTTGATTTAGCTCATTTATTAAAACTTCCATAATGCTTACTACCATTGCACACAGTGGTAATCAAGTACATTTAATATCGGTGTTCGTAGATCAATAATCAGTGTTGTTTTATTCTAATGCACACATCAATATTATAAATAATATGCTTTGCTTCAAGTCCGCTGTCACAGAATTGTTTCATTTTTACACGCAAATTACTGTGCAAATGCACCTGTGCTAGCAGCTATATAAAGTCCTACTTAAACTAAATCCAGCATGATAACGTGCTCATAGCAAAGCCCCAACTTGCTGATTTTTAATGTTGGCAAAGTCTGACTTTTGTGTGTTAGCATGTTAACATTTGCTATTTTAGCACAAAATACGTATTTTAAAAAGTCATTACTGTTGCTGGTGTCAAAGTGTTGTCAAGTGGTGGCACTGGAATTCACAGGAAAACCAAAATAGTTGCAGTATTTACCCCAAGGAAATATATTTTAACCTCTTGGTGCCTATTGTCGCAAATTCGCAACATACTACTTTCATTACACTACGGTCGAGATAGCTTATCCATTCCCCCAATGCTGGTTTCTGCATATTCAATACATACCTCAAAATCTTTTGCAAGCACCGGTTTCTTGTAGGACCGGTCAGAGTGGGACCTAATTATTATCTTATTGTTATTATACATCTGTTCTATGTGTAATAGACAAATTAGCAATCTCCACTTATTTTAGCATCAACTGAAAAGCAAAAACACATACAAAAAAATGTGTTTAATTTTAAATAAATTCAGTCATCAAGGGGTTAAAAATGTGTACAGCAGTTTTTATGGCAGTACATCTAGTAGTTGTTGAATTATTTCACTCTAAGACAAAAATGTCAACCTCATCGCTGCACAAGAGGAAGAGTCAAAGTATCACCCAAATCATATTTGCAATCCATGCAGTTATCGTTGAGGTATTTCACTTCAAAAAGGAGAAAAGGCAACTTCATTGTGATACGAAAAGACAAATCAGGGTACTACAAATGTCATAGGATGTTTGTACCAAATTTTATTGTAATCTCTCCAGTAGTTCTTGAAGTATTTCTTTCTGAACCAAAATGACAGACTCAAGCTGCTAATTGTAACAAAAAACATTTACACTTGTGTTTTATTTGTTGATCAAAAATCATTTCAGGGCTCTTGTCATCACTTCACTACATCCCTTCTCCTGTGTTCTCACCAAAGGTCTCAGGTCAGCAGTAAGCCACAGCAAAGCCATTGATCCCGCAGCATCCACCGCAGTAAGCAGGCTATTTAGATGTACACAGAGAGCAGTGTGAGAGACTGAGAGAGGTTGTTATTACTGAGTGCCTCTCTGTTTCCCCCAAGACTGTTTGCTCTGTGTGATTATTCTCTCCAGCTCCCCGAGCATCCCGGCTCCTGCCTCTGTGATAAAGATATTCATTTACCTGATATGAAAATCTTGTATATGCCGATCCCAAATGACTCTCGATAGAAGAGGAGGAAAGTGGGGAGGTGAGAGACAGCGGAGGTGGATGGAGGAGGTGATAGGCTGGGAGGGAGGGTGGCTCAAAAGAATGACATAAAATATTAATATAATACGAGCCGATGTGACACCCAGAGCTTGCGTGATAACAAAAATAACGGTTTGCCTCAAATGTGGACGTTGATTTGTGGAGAAACTATTGCCAAGTCATGCAAGTCGGTTAAAGTGGATGTCTGTTAGTGATTCTGGAAAATGCATGAATGAATGGTGGCAGTGTGTAGATGCGTGTTTGCACAGGCTTATATTTTAGGTGTGAATGTGCATTTCTGTGTGTTGCGTGTTCTTGATAATGCCGAGGAGCGTCTCGGATTGCCTCCCCTTTGTGCTAACGATGAGATTCATCTGAATGAGGATTCTTTGCATGCAGTGAGAGGCTAGATATTACAGTGAGAGAAAACTAAATGCGTCCTCATGGTTAAAAGGGTAAAAATGAGATGTCGGGGTGTGATAGTCACTTCCCCCTCATCATGTTGCCAGCCCATCTTCCCTTCCTTTATTTTGTTTGAGTATATGGCTCTCTCATCTCGGGTTTTATTGTCTCTATCTCGGGAGTGCTGCTTTTCCCTATAACACGGTCACCATCCGCAGCACATCAGGCAAGTTCTTGATTCTGTACTCAGTAATTTAAAGCCTTTATGGAATTGCAATTTCAGGGCTCAGTGCTTGTTTTTCTAAAATGTACTCAAGGAATTAGCTACTCCAGCCACAAATCAGTTGAATTTATGCCCAGTTGTAATACACTTTATGGGCTCATGGTACATTGCTTCAAAAACAGCAGATGTGAAATTATGATAAATATAATGAGGGTTTTTTTTCCTCCTCTCTCGCTTCTTTCTGTCCCTCACCCTCCTTCCTTCACTCTCTCCTTCCACTGCGAGAGAAGGATGTGAAGCGTGTTTACTTACCCCATACAATACATTTAATGTCTTAGTAAGGGCCGCCAACAAAACCTGATTAATGTCCTCATCTCTTTTATTAAAGATAAGAGTGGCACTGCAGTCAGGAGATAGAGAGAGTGCCATAAATCTCAGGCAAAATGAGCAGTCAAATAATCACTCATCAGAAATGAAATCTACATACATTAACACTCGCAGACATTCTGCTGTGAATATAAACACGGGGCTACGGGCGATGAAGCCGCCTCCATTTATCCACATACTCGCAGTTAGGGGGAGGTAAAGGTGTCTGAAGAGGGTAAGCTCTCAGCTGGTGATGATGTTGAAGGGGGTCCTGTCCTGCTAAGCTACAGTCCGCCAGACTAACCATGTGTCCACGGAAGCAGACACACAATCATTAGGGCAATGGATGAGGTGGATGGCGGAGGCAATTAAGCATCTCCCTGAATAGGACATAATGTTGATCCATCCCTGCGATTAATCAAGGCATGCATTAGACAGTGATGGGCGACCCTGTGCCTTTGTGACAAAATGATTCTTCATCCCGTGTTTGGGGATTGGGATCCTGAGGTCCCTAATGCGCCTTAGAGGTGCCCCAATGAAATCCCATCATCTATTTTGTTTCTGTCCCTGACAGCTATCAACCTGTCTTCTGCCAGCCAAGGAACATTATCTGAACTCCCAAGGCGGTTAGCGACAGGGACTAAGCTTATGAGTGGTGCTAGCAGACGGGCAGATATGTAAAGCAGTGATAATGCTACCTTGCTTTTGTCCTATCAGCATCAACCCAGGTACATGTCCCCATACGTACCGCCAACAGGAATAAAGACCTCATATACATACACGCATGTATTCACATACACACATGCACACATGTGCAGGCGGCTGTATGCACACATGCACAAAGTCATATATAAACTCGTTGTTTTGCATCCATCACAAACAGAGCCACATGTGCGTTTTCCATCTGACTCATATCACAGAGGCCTCCCTGTGACAGATGTCACATGTTGTGATTAAAAACTTGCGGAAAATTAAAAACAAATGCACAATGCACTATGACTGCGCTTTGTTTTGGTGTCAATCATATCTTAATAATCAAAATGAGTTCTTTTTTTCCCTCTTCACTCATTCGCCACTACAGTGGCATCTGCTAGGGACAGGCTGACAAGGTGTCTTTACAGTGGAAATTACAAGAAATGGATTTTCAGTGCCTGATAAAAGTCACACACAATTAGTGGGAGTGTCAAACCACTTCATATGGAGTTGTGCAAAGTACTGAAGCTCCACTCAAAATATTGACAGGGATGCGTAACAGCGTCAGTGGTCTTACTGTGATAATGACTTGCTTGCAAGCTGATACTGTACATGTGCCTCATAGACACAATGAGAAAGCACATTTATGATAGTTAATTACTTGCTATTAGTCACTCCTGATCTAAATATCACATCTTATGTGTTTTTTTGTTAACATTGTAGTTTCTGTTTAACTGTGCACCCTTTAAAATATTTACCATATAAAAATCTTGTGTCATTTAATGCAATTTAGGACTATATCACTTAATTCCAATCAAAATGCACCTTTGCACATTATTTGAATGCATTAATTGTTCAATTGTTCTGCTGTGCATATTTTTTGCCCTCGTCTTCCCTCTTTGCCCATATGGCTACCTATTCACCTGTATTGCTGGATCATGAGATCATTACCTCCGTCATTGAGCCCAGGCATCTGAGAGCCTGTTAACCTGGAACAGGCCTGGCTGTGCAGCCCTGCGCTGATGATACAATATGCTCCTTGTTATTCTAGGATCATTGACGCTAAATCCCTGGCAATCAAGTCAGTTTTGTTGAAGCTCATTGGCTCAGTGGGGTCTCATCTCATCTGCGAGCTTGGAATGAAGAAAGGAGTGTTCGGGCTGGTTGGGTCGTTAGGTAGAAATTCTTTGATAATGGCGCATGTTACATTAGACCCTTACAAACCAAGGATAAGTGTTTCCGAGTCTGTGTAATGTAATTTACGGAATGGTTATGGTAGATAAGAAATACTCCTGAGGTGTGAAGTGTGGAGATGAATAGTTCCTTATTAATCTAAACTCATCACATGCCATACGGTCAATACACACTAGTTGTAGATTAATCTGAGGCACTTTTATTGAAGATGATACACAGCTTTAAATGTCTTTTTAAACTTCAGATCCAACACAGTTAGGAGGCGGCTGTGCTTGTCGGTGCTATCATCTTGTGGGTTTATAACAATAGTCTAAATAAATGGCCAATTTCATGTAGCATTAATAAGACATTCATAAATGGCCATTAGTTGTGAGCAATCTTTCAGCATTAACAGCCTGATGAAATTTACACCCGTGATGAAATGGAAACAGCTGAAGCAGCCACGAGATTCTCCTCAGATGAAACAATGTGTCATGCGACAGTTTTTCATTTGTGCTCAGTCAGACCAACATCATGGGAAGCTGTTTTGTGCAACTTCCTGCAGCCAAAGTTGCACTGTAATATAATGCTATTACAAGGATGCAATCACACATTGCAATATTTCTGTTGTAATTTATATTTAGACGTACATATTTACAATATTTATATAATAATGGCATTAATGTTTTTGTTACATTCAATTTTTTTTTAAATTTGTGAATACTTGCTTTTCATACTACCCTGAAAAGTTAAAGATATAGATATTTTCCGCAATATAGATATTATTTTAAAGCCTCTATAGTATGCATTTGACTGTCTGTATTTTCCACTCCTACTTTTAGATTACCTTAAATGTTACATGCATCTTATTTTTTCCATATTCAGAGTTACCATATTCTTCCCACAATGGCACATATTAAATTACTCCAATATAATTTTATATAAATATGCATTTTTGTTATACTTCACATTTTAAATGATTCCCAAATGAACCACATCTTTAAATTCCTGCATGTAACATTTACAGTGAAAGACAAGAAAAAAAACAAACTACAGTAAAGAGAACACTTATCTTAGCCTACATAAAAGTGTTGTTTTTAGTGTTATCCTACTTGAAATTGAATGTTTATTGCACATCAGCTTCAAACATCAGCTAACCACCACCATCAGGTTGTTATACAATGTTACCTTCTAACTACAGCATATTATCAGCTCCATGCCATGTCGCTCAGACTGTAATTGCGAGGAACTGAGTTGGAAAAGTGTTCGCGCCAGCTTCTGAGTTGCAATTCTGGGCCAGAGATATGTGGAATTTCTGACAGCGATGATGATATCTCCCACTTGGTGAGAAGAATTTGCAGAAGTGTCAACAAACCTGTAGCAAAAATGGCTGCAAAGTCACAATCGCTGGCCAGTAATCTAAATAAAATCCAACATTACCACCAATGTAATGGATTCAGCCAATCTGAAAGAAGGTGTGCATAGTTGGGTTTTGTCTGCTTTCACTTGCTAATGAACTGCTTGAAATGTAGCACAGCAAAAGTAGCTAATTTACAGAAATGATACACGAGAACAAACGCTGGATATGCTCACAAATCATAACTTCTACAAGTAAAATAAGGTCAGTACTCTACAATGATTATTAGTATTCAGTGCTGGGCTGCCCTGAACTCTTGATCTTGCACAATTTCCCCTCAGAAGATTCTCAGAAGCATCTCCAGTTTATCCCTCTCCCTTTGGGATGTCAGCCTTTCAGAGGAAGAGCAGGCCATCTTTGAGGAGGTGGCGTCACACATCTGCCATAGCCCAGCAAAGCTCCTCGAGGAAAGACACGTTGTCAGTGCGCATTAATCATCGCGGCCCACCATCGGAAACAGATTCCCCTCATAAGCAATTTCACTCATTAGAGTTACGGTGCTGATTTGCTGATTGGAGTTACGCTGAGGCTACTGCACTGCGAGGGAAAGGAGAGGAGAGGGAAGGGGAGGAGGGGAGAGAGGGAGAGAGGGTCTGACACATTTACAGTGATGTGAAAGCTGAGATGTTGATTAATGTGCATTGTTCCTGTCACATAAACTGAATAAATAAATATCAAACAAAAGCAGAGGGAGAGACTCATTTACAAACCAGGAAATGAAAGTTCCATTTAGTTAGGGAGCGAGACAGACTGGGCTGACAGTCTGTAGACAGGACTGTAAACAAGAAATCACCACAGTGCAAGTCAAGGCTGCACACATAGTCAGAGCACCTGGTGTGGCTGCTCCAAGCATTCCTTCAACCGATGCAGTTCACGTCTTGTGTCATAGACAAAACATTAGGAGGAGAGCCCCACAGCCCTGCCAGCTCCTCTGAAGTCCACCCCTGTGATAAGTGGCCTTCCTGGTTAGCATTACACGCTGCTCTCGAAAGCCCCTCAGGCCGTGATTGGTCTCAAAACAATCTAACGGCTCGCAGTTGTAGCGGGGTATAAAATAAATACATTTTACAGAATTTAAAAGCCCATCCTACACGCTGCAAGTGATGCATGATGATAACAGAATATTCCGCGGCAGCACATCCCTGTTTAGGTCATTTAGGAGAGGCTGTTTATATTGATCTCCATATCCCATCCACAAACATCCTTGTTTACATAAATAAACAATATTATGTTTGCTGCCATGGAAACGGAGTTTGCGCAGGCCACAAAATCATCATTTAATGGAGTAAGATGTTTACATGCCTGGGAATGCCGGCTAATAATGGCATATCTCAGCTGTCGTATCCTGGTCTCTCATAACTGGGTATATCCAAGCCGTTCAGAGTGGATTTTCAAGCAGGAACTCTTAAACTTAACACTAAGAATTTTCAGCATATTAATGTAAGCATCACTTCTCTGTTAATCTCCTTGCAGGATTAAATTTAGATTTTAGAAGACTGCATTTTTCATTTTTATTCTAAATTCTATTTCAGTTTATTTGGAGCAATATGTAGATACAACAGCTGCAGAGACGAATTAATGCAAACTTTTTGAGACCCGGCGACAGACTGGATTCATTGTTAAACGTTGCCAACGCTGCGGCGAGTTTTGATTTGATCCCATCCATTACATCTTCTCAGTCAGCTCTCTGCGTGACCCATTTACCAGTCATTAGATCATTACTTCGTTTTAGGGAGCAGCAAACATCCGAGGCCGTCTGAACTTTTCCCATGGAGCCGAGCCAAGAACCACACGGCTTAATAAACGGTGACAAACATAAGCCAGTGCTCACATCACCAACAATACTTTATAAAAGAGACATGAGGCGAGTTCAGCCAAATCAAGTCACTGCAGGTTGTGTGTGTGTGTGTGTGTGTGTGTGTGTGTGTGTGTGTGTGTGTGTGTGTGTGTGTGTGTGTGTGTGTGTGTGTGTGTGTGTGTGTGTGTGTGGATATTAGCTCCTTCCTTTAAACTCAGCGTCATATTTGCACTTTATTAAATTTCAAGTCATCTTTGACACATGATTCTCCTCTGAACGTGTGCCGATGCGCTCTCGGTGCTAATTAGCAATTATTTTTGTCAGGTCAATGACGGCTACTGAAACACCCCTCCGTCATTTTCTTCATGAGAAAACGCAGTCATGCAGGAATTCCTCCGCTTGCTTCCCTCAGCTCCTTTTTCTCCTTGCTTTTGCAGATTCCTCCCTTCTTCCCAGGCATCTTGGGAGAAGTCGTTTTACAGTTCAATCAGGAATTCTAATAAACTGACCTGTGCTTTAATGACTAATTCATTGTCTCCTTTACTACCTTCATGGATATAAAGCAGATTAATGACTTGAGCAAGGTTAAAAACAGTACCACTGTGCTTTTCCTTCAACTGTTATCAATCATCCTTTAGATTCTTAAGTGAGCAACGGAAATTGAAGGAAAATTAGTAATCCTTTTGATGGATGATCGCATAGGTAGGAGTGTACACGTAAGATATAAGCATGGCTATAGCATTAAATGAAAATCGGCTGAGAAGTCGCATCAAACGAGGAGCTTGCATTTCAGGATATGCCATATATATATATATGGAACAAACTGTAATGCTGTATGACAGGAGAATTATCATTCTGTGACAACAAAGCCACCACAGTTTTAGTTTAACCCAAGCCACGAGAAGAAAGCATATTTTTTGATTATCCTCTCAACAGTGGGCTCCTAAATACCTGTTATCAAAATGGTCCAGAGGCTTAATCTCATATATTGCACCGCACATTTCCTTCCCAATGTTTACAACAAAGGGCTTTTAGGAAAAACTCCAAGGAAAAACTCCACGGCTGTTTGGAGAGTGAAGGCTGAGAATTTCACGTGAGTTGCTAAACTTCTTTGACAGTTTCTTTACTTTTACCTCATACTGTACTTATTTTTTGTTCAGAAATCCCATGGAAGAGGAAAGAAGTGAGGGGGAAAAAAACAAAAACTAAACAAAGAGGAGGCAAAGGGGAATGGCAAGGAAAAGGGAAGACCGGGTATAAGGCTGCGTCTTTGTTTACCATTCTATATTCCCATCACACGTACGTACGCCTCTGCTGCATCTCTGGGCTCTTCCCACTCTTGGCCCAGTCATTTCTGACAATGTTAATGATTTAGTGGAGAGCCCTCCACAACGGATGATTTGTGACATGTAGGAAGGCTGGAAACGGGGGAGGACTAGGCAGGTTTCTGTGGGGAGTGTTTGGGATCCAGGGATGCCTTGAAGATAGTGATTCATTATATTTAAGACAAGTGTGACATCCTACTTCAAGGAAGCAGCACACATATGTATGGAGGGGGAGATTTTCGGGTGGCCAAAGTGGGGAGGGGTAGGTAAGTACAAAGGAATGCCTTAGTGTTTTTGGAGATGACATAGGAATAGGAGGCAGGCATATGGAGACGGCAGACTGGAAAATAATGGGTAATGGAGGAATTTAGCCTCAGGCTATATGCCTGCTTTGCCTACTTCTGTATAACTAGTATATTTATAATTCAAATACATACCTTTAATAATTAACCACCAGTGAATATTAAAGGAGAATGTGGGATATCTTTTCTACGGGTGGAGTCAGGTGAAAACAGTATTAAATTTCAGATTTGACAACAACACAGAACAAAGGACCGGAGAGCGAAAACAAAAAAAAGTTGTCTGCCATTTTTGGGCCAATTTCTTATTTTGCAGGTTCACGCAAATAAACAAAAAGCAATCTTGTATAAGTGCGACTTTTATTTTTTATGCATGTTGCTGGGGTTCTGTGTACATGATTTATATTGGTGTTTCTGGGTTAAAAAAATACTTTATTCACCACGCTTACATTTTAGTTAAAGGGCTCTCAGTCGCCGTCTGCTTGTACAGCACAGTAGGCTTATTGTTTCTTGGTTTCGTACTGTAAGTTAGCCGAAGGGCAACTCCCTGGAAACATAAGTGTACAATTACACAAGCAAACATCGCACTGATTTTCCTGGAGTGTGTCATTCAGTGTTTGATTGTTGTCTGTAGTCGCTGTGAACTTTTGCTCTGCTCTAATCATCGACATAGCAGCGCCAGAAGTGTTGACACCCTTTTGTCTGGGCAAAATATGAAACTGCAGCCTGACAAACACACGTCGCATATGACATCCATGTGACTGAGTGATAATCATTGCCTCGCGTTAAACACGCACCCTGCTTTACATACAATTACGTAATTTCACACACATTTCAGCTGCTGCAATTTGGAAATGAGGAGTGCGTTGCCGAGTGCGTTGAAATTCGGCGTATTTATGCGGAGCTCTGAGTGTGCCTTTTAAAATAAAATATCCCAAAGGACAGTGTGTTTTGTAGTCTGTACACAAGTGGCACAGAAAAGCTCTCATAGACTGTGTCAACCGATGTTATGCAAACACCAGAGTTCAACAAGAACCGGCGCATTTGCATATTCTGGATCTTAAATGTGTTCCGCTTTTGTGCAAGGCCCCATTTCTATCTCTGCTCTTTGATGTAAGCTCATACATATTGACGAAGGCGCCGAAGAAACCAGCCACGTTAACTAAAGCAAGAACTCAATTTGTGCATCCACTTTAAAAAGGGGTGCATTATTTTGTCCCATTTATATTTCCAGGGTTAATTAGCAAGTGAGAGATTGGACAATTAGTTCATCCATGCTAATTGATTATAATACTACAACTTGATGATGATAGGATGAACATAGAGTCTCCGTTCCATATTCCTCCGAGGGATTTGATAATATATACAATGCTTTTGTGTAATGAGGGTTTTAAAAGAGCACATCAGCTAGGGAAATTGTTAATTCAGTTCCACTCAGATGATACAGAGTTTTTCAGGGCACAAATGAATTGAATGGCAGGGATGTGGGGATCTTACAGAATGCCAGTGTCCTTTTTGATTTTGATGATACGGATCACTGGTTAATTTCTGTCAATGACGCAGTAGGATATGAACTCTCAAAGATTTGATCGTATCGAGGTCATTTCTTTTTCTCCTGCTCATTATTGAAAAGCCGTGCGTTTCATATCTGCAGCGGAAATGTATTCCTCATGCTAGATTTTTCTTTATGCAACTAAATGTTTTCCTACAGAAGCAAATGTGGTGTCTGTGGTGTGTGTAGAGTTACTGTTTCTTTACTTCCTGTGTCCCTTCCCCAACCTGGCAGTCATACAGGACCGGCTCCCTCCTTAGTTGTCAAATGTCTGCAGTGTGGAGCTCAGGTATGGACCTCTAACCGCCTCTCGTTGGTGGCCCCACTCGAGCTCCATCACAGTGTGACAGTCTGTCATGAGCCGCAGGCCGCAAAGCCGTGCAGAAGGGGGACAAGGAAAAAAAAAAAAGGGCTGCAGGAATGTGTGCCGATGTAGTTCACCTGGAAAGTTACACAGGAAGCGCTCAAACTTCCACGATATTCATGAAATGCCAAATGGAAGTAACATTTAAATTTTTTTTTAGCCATTACTTTTGATATAAGCTTTTGTGCTCTGCTGCGACCATCAACTTCCCTTGCCTTTTAGCTCTCATCTTAATTATGCATATTCTTGCATATTGCTCACGCTCGAGTCGATAATTATTACTCGATTTTTTAAAAGTCATCATTGAGCTCATTTTTCAGCCTCGCCCTCCCAACCATTTTTCACCTCAAAATGTTCATCCTCAGGTGCGGCAAATAAAAAACAAGATTCATGCCTTAATGCTGAAGTATTCCACTTCTTTACTGTGCTTAATAATTAATAGCCCATCCCATCACTCTATGAATATTTACATGCAAAGTGTCCCTGGGAGCCATCCATATGCCAGAGGGAGGGAAGTCTGTGTGTTTATAGCATTAAACACTCAAATATCGTCGCAGACCCCATTTCGCCTCCAACCATGAAAAACACTCACTAAAGCGTTGCGAGCATTTTATTTGTTGTTGCACAATGTAACCTATTCAACTTCCATTTAGACGTGGCAAGTCAAATTACAGGTACTCCTTCTGTGCTCAACTGAAGTCCCAGGACGCCGCTTGTCTAGTTGGAACATGAAGGGATCAGAAATGAGGGCTTTTTTTTTTTCTTTGCTTTTGGGTGTTGTTTCCAGAGCAATGACACTGTTCATTGAGATCACCGTCCACTTACTGTGTCAAGGTGTCAAAGGTCTTGCTGTCAGTGGCGCTTGAATCAAGGCGTCATTACGCAGGAGGAGAAGAAACTACCCAGTGGATTAAATTATGTCAGAGGAAGCCGAGTAGCACAAGTGAAGCAGGAGGAAAAGAATGCGTTCTGATTTCAAAAGTTTATTCGAGACTGCACTTTAAGCAAGTGGAAAATCACATGCAAACGCCGCACGTTATAAATGATCGTGTGGTTTGTGCAGCTAATTTGGCTAAAGACTTGAGCTGCCAAACATTAATGCGCCACTCAATTCTAATCCTAGCTTCTCTTTATTCCTGCCTTTGTGTTTCATCTACGAATATAGCATAAACGCTGCAGGAGGAGACTCAAAACGCTGCCTGCGACTGCTCCGGGCTGCAGTCACATTCATAAATTTCCAACCTTTGACCTTTGAGAGAGACTCAGCAGGAAGCACATCAGGAGGGTCCGGGAATCTAGCAAAAAAATCCTTCTTGTTAAAGTTGCACTGTGGCCACTTTAAAGGATGCACAAGCTAATAACGGATAAGTTCGGATGTGTAATACAAATAAATATGTTGTTACTAGTGAACCTGGGCATGTTTGGCTCTGTTGCTCCCATTGGTGATATTTATCTAGGAAGGGAAGGCTGAGTGTTGTTGTTGCCTCCCTGCAGGTCTCCGAGCTCTCAGATCTCCCTCTCTGTCTCCTGTGTGGATAAGTAGTGGCTGCAAAGGCAGTGCTGGTCTTTGATATTTCACTCCTCATTTGAATCAGTGGTCGCTTTATTTGACAATGCAACGTAATTACCTGGGTACCTTGCTTGATCATGTGAACTCCTGCAGAACCAGAGCGGAGGGAGGGAGAGAGGGAGGGAGTAAAAAAAAAAAAATTGAGGGGGAGGGAGGAGAGAGAGTGAGTTGGGCTGTGGGTATCGGAGAGAAGATGGAAATGGGAACACATAAACAGCAAAAAAAAGAAAAGAAAAGCAGAGGGATGCAAACAAAACACACAAACAAAACCATCTACATTTGTTTACCTGCTTTGTTTCCTGAGAGTATTTCAAACATGGGGTGGGGGGGACTCGTGAGGAGCAGGAGTGTTGTGTCGGTGTGTTTTTAAAATGCTCTGTGGTGGTTTTTCTGCTGGGACTGTCCCATGCTGTGGAGGGAGTAAAGCATGAGGTCACACAGTGAAGGTTAGCACAGAAATACATGGCCGGGAAAGGAGATACACTAAAGTGCACGTTTATTATAATTCAAATGAATAGCTTTTGTCTCTCGGGTTGAGTCATTTGATTAACTTATAGTCACTGGTGTGTGTGTGTGTGTGTGTATGTGAGGAGAGAGAGAGAAATGCTTCAATGAAACCTTCCTCATGAGTTTGTGTGTGTGTGTTTCACTAGTGCCGGAAGAAGAAATAAATGAAAGAGAAGAAACCAAAAGACAGTTTTAAATTATTTTTAATGCATTTACATTCAAGGATTACTCAATATTACAGTAAATTTTCAGAATTAAAAAATGGAATTTTTTACAACATCCTCATGGTGCGGATTCTCTTCACTTTATGTTTAAACAGGCAAGAATAAAAACTTCTCTTCTTTTACACATATTTTGTTTAAAATCAAAAGAAAGTGCTGGTCCTCGGTGGGGTTAGGTTCAGTATTTCTAATGACTGGATATGTTTCCTTATCAATGATGTTTATTGAATAGGAGAGCAGTGTTTGCTCTGTTGTGTGACTAGAATATCAAAATCCGTCGCTCCACGTGAATGCAGCTGCGTTCAGGCTGACTAACTGAGCTCTCCTTGGAGGAAACCAGCAGACAACTGAGGCATGGACCTGAAGTTTAACTGAAACACTGTGCCAGCATTTCTAAAAAAAAAAAAATAATTATTCATCGTCTGTAGCCAAAAATAAAGCAGAATTTTACCATTAAACTTACTTATAAACGCATTTTTACGCACAAAAAAAACAACTTGAAACACTGACCTAATTAACACAGCAGATGATTTAATAGTCTGCCTATAAAGGAAGTGTATTAATTAATTAAAGTCAATCTATAAATAAAAAAGAAGTCACGTTTGATGAGCTAAATATATCTTCAAATCTTCGCAGGGTAAGTTTTGTCTCTTCCTCACCTTTGATTAAAAATTTCCCCACACTTAAAAAGCTTCCACTTGCACACATAGTTTGCGTGATATCCTCAGCATAAGTTGGGATTAGATTATAAAAAAAAGATCTATTTTTACAGCCTCCCTGAACGCCTCTGACACTTTGAGTTTTAACGCTGCGTGCATTATTCCGGATCTGGACAAGTGTGCAGGCACTCGGCGGCAGCGTTCTTTAACTATGCGCAATTTTTACTCCCTTTTTCTAATAACATTGGAAACCATGAAGACCTCCGCACTTCGATTCCTGCGGCCTTTTCGCGATGGACAAACAACGGAAGTGCAGAATTTATATTCAAAGTGGAGCGGGGGAATTAAGGCAGTTTAATAAAGGCTTAAAACCGCTGGGGTTGTCTCCGCAGCGCCTAAAGACATATTTCCTCTGATCAGCGGAGGAGGGCGACTTTATTGGACATGTTTCTATTTCCAAATCCGCATAACAGGCAACGATGCATGTATTTCCTATAATGTAGATAAGGGGAGAGAGGGTTTGATATGTAATAAAAGGTGGGTCTGTGCTGCCTGTTTAAGCCCCTTAAGCCTGATAAATGATGAGCGACAGAGGCACAGCAAGAGGGTCACTGCTATTAACTCCTCGGTTTCCCGGCCTCCACTTAAACTTCTCTCAATTACATCTGGTAATGTGGCTGGATACGGGCCTTATAGGCTTCGACCTGTTCAATCTAACCGGAATAAAAAAGAAGAAGAAGAAGAAAAAAAGAAACCATAGTTAAAATCTGCGCAGTGCTTCAGGCTGTCCCTAAAGCCACGTGTTAAGGGGGAACACAGGGATTATAGTGTGTGGCGTTCCTAACGCATGCACACCAGGTATTCTGGGACAAACACCCAATGCAAGCTCATTAAATCAGCATTTGGTGTATCTGAGCAGGCGTTAACGACGGGCTGTAATCTCGGCGGTGACCTCAAACTGTGTCACACAGCCGAGCAGCGCTGAGAGTCCGCGGAGAGCCAAGCAGGAAAAGTTTAACACCACCAGTTCGAGATTTTTGGTTCTTTCAGGCGCTAGAAAAATCCACCGGATGTTGGAATTAAATCGGAGAAAAATGCAGCAGCATGTAGTTTTACATCAGAGAGGATTTAATCGATATTTAGAGCAATGTGAAATTAGATTTCCACGCTTTAATTTATTGTAATTTTGTTGCATACTTTTACGCGCTGATTTTCGAAAATATAAATTAAATCAATGTAATGTTGTTTTATTGATTTAGGCTCCGTTTGTATTAAAACTGTAAAGGATTTAATTCCAAAACGCTTCTGATAGACAATAAAACATTTTCACATTACATCAATATTAAAATAATCATATTAACAGGAGCACATTTTGGATTCGATACATAGCTGCTTATTAATTTTAAACAGATCTTTTTAAATGCCGATTTATATTCAGAATAAAGTTAAAAAATTCGCACAAATTACCGAATTCAAAATGCATCTTGTACACTTAAATTAAAGACAAGCTACCACTAATAAAGGCCACGTTTTTCTCGTTTGTGTGACACACTCACAGTCTTGTAGCAACATCAGCTGTGAAGGGTGTAAACAGTTAAAGCGAATTTATGGCCCAAACACCGCCAGCAAATAAATTAAAAATGATAAGAAACAAATGAGAGAGATTCATTAAAAAAAAACTAAATCTGCATTTTTAGAATAAAATCACTTTTTAGATTTGTATTTCTAGGTTGGAAAAAAACGAAACAATTTGATTGGGAGGCCTTTCATCTTAATTTTCGGGCACGTTTTTGTTGTTTTTTATGAATATGTTTCGTGTGAATTTAGGTTTATTGTATTTTTGCAGGCCTTTTCTTTATCTGTGCCAAAGCTCTCCACAGCTCGGCTTCTGCTGCGGCCGCCAGGTGTCGCTAGAGGGCCGCATATTCCCCAACGAGTGCATGAAAGGAAGGAAAAAAGCCACAGTTACATTTTCTGTTGGCCTCCCCTCTCCTCTCTCTCTCTCTCTCTCTCTCTCTCTGTCTCCCTCCTCCCTTTACTAACCCTCTGACACCAGACTCTGAGAATCGGTGGAGGGGAAAATGAGGCTTTGGAGCTGAAGAATTTACAGTTAGTCGCGAAACTTTTACAAGTATTTGAGTTGCTCACTCCACTTTCTGAAACCCTATAGTCACATTTCACTCAGGGGTCAAAAAGAGTTCAGATGCAGGGGACTGGGGTAATGCTTTCTGCGAGAGGAGAAAACAGAAAAAGTCAAATTCTTAAAACAAATCTCGAATAAAATAATCTAAAATTTTGTCAAGAAATAAAGAAGTTAATTTGTGGAGCTGGAGAATAGGAATGGATTGGTTTTCTTCTTTGGCTGCATTACCTTTTCTGTGCTTAAAACTAAGAATTTAAGCGAAATTACGCACCAACGCTGATTTTATTTTACATTTGCTGCGAAAAAATGTAGAAAAAAATGAACAAGCTGCAAGGTTTTTTACTTCCAACGCCTCTCTCCTGCAGTCAGTCTATGATCCAGTCTTATCTCAGCCTCTCCATACATTAGCTTTGCTAATTTACATAATCTCAAATACTGAAGAGGGCCAAAGAAGAACAAAGTTACAAACAAGATTAGGGCGATTTTATTTGTTCCTGCGGTTGAGCGCCAATTGTTTCTCCAGGAGTGTTTAAGGTCACTAAGAGGATTTGAAGCTCGTTTCATATCAGTGATCTTTTTGAGGGAATTAAATCAACAATGCATTTCTCTCCATATTTAGCAACAGGCTTGTGTGTGTGAACAACCGAGCCCTGGAGGGCAACGGAGGGAGAGAGATGGGGGGGGAGAGCAGAAGAAGGGGATTGTAAGTCCTGCAAAGAGTAAACAGAGGAGTGGGGAGTTCAGTCGCTGGTTGCTCATGCAGGCGGTCCTGGTGCACCTTTAGGATGCGACATGCTGTGGATCTTTAAGCCTGGTGACTGTCCCAGTAGTGTTTTCCTTGAAATGGATCCACTCTCCCTCCCCTAATGAATCCAAACGCAGCTGGCCATGTCCCACACGGACACCGAGAGCTTTAACCCTAAACTGACCTCAATTTGACACCACCAGATGAAATTTTACCGCCTGTTAATGCCATCTACTGATTTTTTCCCCCTTCTTCATACGCGCAAGAGTTGCACCTGAAAAGAGCCGCTATACGTGAAGAAATATAAAACTACTTTCAAAAATTCTCTCTGATAGGTGTCCCTCCTGGAATTGTCTTCCCTTGTAAACGCGGTCAGGTTATAAGCAGAGGGAGTTTAAGTTGGCACACGTCTTGTTTATGAGGAAAATTAATTTTAATTAACTATTGAGTGAGTGATGATTAAAATGAAATTAGAAAATTAAAAACCGACTTGTGTAATGTCACATAAAAAAAGGCGGATTTAACCTAAATATTGTCACTCGTGAAGCCTCGTGTTTATTGCTCCCATTAATTACTCAAATAAATAGTTCACAAAAGAAAAAGAAATCACGTCGTTAGGAGTCGTTGCTGGAAGTTTTATAGGGAAGGATATGTTTCTGTGGAGCCGTACATTGGACACGCATAATTAGCCTCTCCTATTTTCACATGCTCCTCTGGTGTTTACATCACTCTCCTCCGGGGCAAATCGCACATTTCCATCATAAAATGCTGGAAAAAATGTCGCTAATAATCGTTAAGATCTAGAAGTACATCAAATTAAAAAATTCGCTCGATCATCTGGATTTTTTAGGACACTTCACTGTGCGCTGTAACGGAAGATTAACAATGCGTATGAAAACATTTTCTTCTTTTATTACAGACCAGCCCCAAAACTTTCCCCTCAGTGCGCAATGGAAGGACGCGCGTTCACAACAAAAGCGGTAGATACAGTATAAGGTTTATGCTACTTACCATGGTTGTCCAAAAGGAGGAGGATGAAAAAAAAAGTCAAGCGTTAGTGCACAAATCAATGGGAACGACAGTATTTAGCTTATGAAAATATCAGTCTTCAATAGCAGAGTCTGCCGGGCTGGTTGTGTTTACAGAGTGTAAGAGAGACTTGGAGACGGTGAATGCCTTGGCTCTCTGCGCACAGCTCTGCAGCTCCTTCCCGGGGTATTGCACGTTGAAATGTCCACACAGCCGTTTGTCAAACCCTGCAGTCCTACACTTCCCACCCCCCTTTATGCCAACAAACATAACTGTTGTCACGGTTTCATTTATTAAATCTATTTTTCCCACCTTTAAAAAAAACAATAACAAAACCCTCTCTGCTGTTTCTGTAATCGACCCCCTTAGCAACTCTGCTTAGTATTTTGTTTGTTGGGGGAGTTTATTGACCCTCCAACGGTAGCCACAGCCCATCTCCCTGAGCGTGTGTCTACCTTAATCCTAACCTGTGAATAATTAATTTCCACCATCAAAAATGTCACGGAGCTATAAATGGAGCCTTTATGTGAGCACCTATCAATACAGCCATGATGCCATATTAGCACTGATGGAGCTAAATATTAGAGGGGATAGATGGCCTTGCTTCTGTTTTTGTGCGTAAAAATGCTCAGGCTCCAAAAAGGGCTTCACTGCAATCGATGGCCGGAGCGTTGCTCCTCCTCTAAACTTCAATCTCCTCACATGATTGATGATCTTGGGGAGCTTTGATAATTGACTACTCTGAGGTAAGGTACGGGTTTCTATCAAGAGAGGGGATTGGACGAAAGAAACATACAAAATTACTTTCTCCACAAAAGCTTTTTTTCCCCTTGGAAAAGTTCATTCTGGGCTGTAGAGGGGTGCTGCGCGCCGTTTAATTTGCTAAAAAGACGAGAGCAATAATCAGCGGCGAGATTAGAAGGTATTACTGAGATATTAAGTATGCACACCGGCTTATAACCACAAACAGATAACAAGTAAGCGCCATGCTGACATATTAAACTCAGCATTCATAAGATGTCTTGTTATTTTTTGCTGAAGATGACTTATAATCTCTTGTTTTTCTAAGGATACGGTGCAAGTTAAAATATTCAGACATATTTATCGCAAACATTTCCCGTGCGTAAAAGTTTGGATGCGTAATGCGTAAAACTGCGTTCAAATGCACTTTTTACTCTAAATCATAATTCGTGCAGTTTACTTCAGTGCGGTGTTGTGTTTAATTCAACTCGGAGCGGTTGCAGCCGAAGTGTCCGCTCCGGTAAAACCTCGCTCATTCAACCTTTTCTGCTTTTTTTTTTCTCCTTTAGGACTCTGCTCGGCGAAAAGGAATTGGGTGGGAGTTGGAGCTGCGTTGCTTAGGCTTTTTACCCCCAGTGTGGAGTTGAAGCCGTCCCTGTGCCTCGCATATACTCTGCATATCACAAGATTTGGTCTCTCCTCTCTCTTTTCTGGAGCTGCTGTAGGACTGGCTATGGCCACCACTACTTCCGGGATCCGTCATTTCATTCGCCCACCGCTCAGCGCTGCGAACTGACTCTGTTTCTATAAGCAAGCTAGCAGCCAACCTGCCAACACTCGCTGACACTCACTCATCTCAGTCTCGCCAGATAGACGAAATACCTACGGGGGAAAGAAAGGAAAGATCCGAATCGCAATCTCTTAATTTCTACTGCTTTTTTTCTCTTTTTTTTTACAGTGATAATAAAACAAGATAGCGATCTGGAGGCATTAAAGGAGACGCGGACTTGCGGGATGAAAACGGACTAAAAAGATTCGCCCTTCTCTTGAACATCATCACCAACCGTCATTCATTCATTACCTTGACAACCTCTGGCTTTGATTGACAGCTGGAGTGGCAAAAAGCCATGAGACACGACAGTTTAGTTACATGCAGGTTGTTGATGGGCCGATTGTAACCTTCACTTTGGCGCATTTTTTTCTTTTTTTTCCGTGGAAAGAGGGAAAACAAGAAAAATTGCAAAACTCCCTGATGCTACGATTTCAACTGAACCACACTGGCGAATAGGAGAATTCGCAAAGTTGGTTGAAACAGGAATCTTTGCCACTAAATCACTTTCTAACCGGGACTGGGATATTAAATATACGACAGATTCAGGAGTTTATTGGAGCGCAGCCTGATGGCGCAAAGGGTAGGTTTTAAATCTCCTACTCTTACCTGTTCAAATCCACTGTGTAGGGAGGCCCTCGTATCGCTAACCTCTTGTCGGGTGGTGGCAAATTTACAAAGTATTCCTATCAAAGCCGCTGTATTTGACATTTTTGCAGCGCTCTCACTCTTCAAGCAAAGTGACAGCCTCTGCTTTTACCGACAAGCCTCCTCGACAGTCGTGGAGCAGTTTCACAGGAGACTCCAAACTAATTCGCTCTTTTCAGCCACCAAACTCTTCTGTCGGGGAGCAGCCAAGTTATAATGTTTTTGGTAATGTCAAACCGTGTAGCAAATATAATATATGGCACTTTTCTGCTCTGGCTGCGACGTATTTCCACAGCAGCAACAGCTTATTAGTTTCTCCTTTGCGTGTGTTCAGAATGAGACGGCATGCTTCTTCTTCTTCTTTTTTTTGTACTTTTCACATTTGTTTAAAAAAAAATAACCGGGAATTCCGCTCACTTTTGCTCTAATCTTATTCCCAGTACGATGAGCTGGCCCATTACGGTGGGATGGACGGAGTCCCGGCGTCGATGTACGGGGACCCGCATGCTCCCCGGCCGCTTCCCCAGGTCCACCACCTGAACCACGGACCGCCGCTGCACGCCAGCCAGCACTACGGAGCCCACGCTCCTCATCCAAACGTTATGCCCACCAGCATGGGCTCTGCTGTCAACGACGTTTTAAAGAGGGATAAAGATCAAATTTATGGGTAAGCTTTTGCATGAACCAAATACGCGCTCAAGTAGTTTTAAATTTTTCTAAGTTTTGTCCAGCTTTTCTCCACAGTGTGTTTTGTTGGAGTTTCTCTCCCACCACTTAATTTAAATAGTGTTTTGTGCAGGTTTGACCGCACTTTAGGAGTTCTATTGTAGGTTAGGGGAGTTTTGTTGACGTGTAATTTTACACTCATTGTACGAGGCATAGTCAAGCCTGCAGTAAGTAAGAGTATGAGGCTGAAATAGAAGCTCTAAAATAATATGGAAGCTCGCTGTTCACAGCTCAGCCTCCAACGATACAGACTACAAGGAAGTATAATTTAAAAAAATAGATTTTCAACGTCATAACAATTCTTCCGTGTTGTCAAGCTTGTCTTAAAATACTTCCTACTCTTATTTATCCAGCTTTAAAAATAGCCTTGACCCATTTAAACGCTCTTCTTCTTGCCTTCAAAAACTTCTGAAATGTTTTCCAAAAAATTGCTCTAACACACACACACACACTCACATATATACCAGGCAGAGCGCGTTAAAACGCACTGTGTCGTCATTATTGTAGCTTTATTTTATTATTCTCAAAAAACATGAGAAAACGTATGATCTCGGTGATGAGTGCCAAACTAAAAATATAATTACGCAGATTGCGCACTAATACGCACAGAGAAAGTGCTATAATCCACGCATATAATCTGGGATGTGGTGCAGAGTAAATCCATCTCATCTCTTTTCCTCACGTTTTCATATGGACTGAAGAGTTTCACCTCATTTTTAAACTGACACAAATCAAAATGTTACAAATAAAGACCCTAATGCCAGTTTTATGAAGTGATCGCTTGGGATAGAAATAAACGTTTTTCTGAAATTGTAATCCACTTTTAAAAATTATTTTAATGATTGTCTCGTGTTGTTGAGAGTTTACTTATTTGATTCCTCTCTGATTTACTGTTAAAGCAGTAGGGCCTATTAAAGAAGAAATCTAAAACTCCTCGGTGCCTCAGTCTGTGGTGTAAATCTGCAAAATAATTTATTTCATATTTTTTTTCGCCGTCTGGATAATTTCTAAAATTCCTGTGACATGTATCGGCTGTGTCACTTTTGTTTTTTGCTCGAGTTTTGTTGACTTCTCACTCGGGTTTTTTTGTTTGCACTATAAGAAATGTCAGTCTCAACAAATCGATTTATATCATATTAAGCTTGAAATGTTAAAACACCGGGATAAATAAGCAAAATATCCCCATGATCTTACTTTTAAACTAAAAAAACAGCTGCTAAAAAGAAAGAGCTTGACGTAAAAAATATAGCTTAGTTGCTGTCTGGATTTTAAGAAGCTGCACGTTGATAAAACAGACGTGCGTAAAAACTACCCAGCGTCAGGAAAAGCAGAATTCTCTCGTGTGGGTATGTTTGATTTTTTTAGTTGCATTAAGAGAAGAGTGATTTTAGGAGCAGGGTGCCGACAGATATGCAGGTTGATTGGACATTTTTTGCAGTGGGCATTGTGGAGCCGGTGTGCTGCTTGTACTCAGGCTGTGTTTCCCCTCTTGCAGTCACCCTTTATTCCCACTGCTCGCACTGGTTTTTGAGAAGTGCGAGTTGGCGACGTGTACTCCGAGGGAGCCCGGCGTAGCAGGCGGCGATGTCTGCTCCTCTGACTCCTTCAATGAGGACATTGCAGTCTTTGCCAAACAGGTCAATTTTGCCATTTCAAAAAAAAAAAAAAAAAATCAAATAGATATTTTGGATGTTGTGGCTGCGTCATGACGCATAGTTTTCTGCTTGCTTCATACTTTTTTTGCAATAAGAAAAGTTCTTCCTGATATGATTTTTTAAAAACAAATACCACTGTTCACTGTAGATTTGACACAGATATTAGAAGTTGTGTTATCCAGGATGAAAACAGACGGACATTCCACACATTTCATGCCAAACTAACTTTGACATTTGGTGTATTATTTTAGGTCCGAGCAGAAAAACCTTTATTTTCATCAAATCCAGAGTTGGACAATTTGGTAAGCGCACCTCTCTGTCTCTCAAATAATTCCTCGGTGCGGTTTTAGCCTCCGCCGATGCTCTCAAGTGTCCACAGCATCACTCAGTAAATATGTGAACATATGATTTAAACCTCCGCACAGATGTCAGATCAGTTTTGTAGTGAAGCTGTGCGACCACATTCGCCGCTGTCATTGTGCAGTCCTCCCGTCTAACTGACCCAACTGACCAGTGTGTAATTACTTATTAGATTGTGCAACTTTCTTTCTTTTTTTTAGAGTTAAAACCTACACCTATTTGTTTTCGCTCTTGCTGGCTTTAGTGCACTGATGACGGGTGGATTTTAATTTTGACAACCCTGCACACATGTAAAGAAGATAAATCCTGTCATTTTATATATTTTTTTTGCCATGTGAATTGTGCTTACTTTTGCTCTCTCTCTCTTTTCTTTTTTTTGCAGATGATACAAGCCATACAAGTATTACGGTTTCACCTCTTGGAATTAGAAAAGGTACATGTTATGAATTCTCTTTTCAAATCATGGCACCTGCACAAAAAGCAATGCATGTTACTGATATTACTAAACGTGCTGTGCTGGAGCTGTTTCCTTGAAACTGAGCCAGAATCAGCTAAGGATTTTCATAAAAATCTGCTATTTTGCTTGATGCAGGTGAAGTGACTAGTGGTAAAACAGGGGGCTTTTCAGCCTCCTTTTTTGCGCATTGTTATTGATCCGCAGATTTACTTTCAGCCGCTCATTACTTCGCCAGCTTACGGCATGCTGTTTATTTTTTTGTCGTTCAACTTGTTGCTCCGGTCTCAGGAGAATAATAAGCTCTGCAACAATTTCACTATTGTTTCCTCGCCGCCGATAATGCCTCTTAATTGAAGTTATTCTTGGACTGACTGAAGCGTTTCTTCGCCCCCCCCCCCCTCCACCACCGCCACCTTTCCATCCTGAAATAAAGGTGTTTTCTTCCTGCCTTTTTTTTTTTATTTCTCCTATAGGTGCACGAGCTCTGCGACAATTTTTGCCACCGGTACATCAGTTGTTTGAAAGGAAAAATGCCAATAGATCTAGTTATTGACGAGCGGGATGGCAGCTCAAAATCAGATCACGAAGAGCTCTCGGGATCGTCGACTAACCTCGCAGATCACGTAAGTAACTTCTTCCGTTTGCTTTGGTTTGCCTGTGTATTAAAAAAAAAGACAATGCATGTAAAAGAAAAAACAGAGAGTGCTAGGAGTGGGACTCCAAGCAATCCCACTGTTGGATGTTTCTCCCAACTTTTGGGCTCATTAGTGTGCGTGTGTGACCCTGTTGTGCCATCAGTAAATAGAGCATGCTCTGTTCTGCAAGGAAAATCTGCCGATCGATGTTCTAAGGTCAAAAGCTACATGTGATACAATAGACTGAGTTATTGTTTTAGTCTTTTGATTAGGGGCAGTCATGTGTGCATAATGCGTCCCTGCTTGCTGGGGGTTTGAGTGGGTGTGTATGTGCGTGTATTAGTGCGTGCGCGTGTGCGTAAAATCGCTGCCCTGCATTATGGAGCGCTTGGAAAGAGAGAGAGAGAAAAAAGGAGGAAAAAAAACGTGAGGCAATTATCTGTTACGCAGGTTTAACGTTAAAGCAGGGTATCAGCGGTAAGCTTTAGCTTTAGGCCAATATTTAAAAAGAAAAGGGCTTTATATTTGGGGGCTGTGGGAGCTGGATATGGCCTGTGCGTAAAGCTGTGGATTTTTATTTTTTTATTTTGCTGCAGAGGTGGAGAAAGTGGTAGCGCGCTGAAAAGAGATCTCAGAGCTAAAGGCTTACCATCAATGTCAAGTTCACAAGGCATATGATGGTTCGTCTGGAGGCCTTCTATTGCTGTTGATGTTAATGTGTTTAATTGTTTCGTATTGATTGCCATGTGGTTTGCTCTGCAGTTGCTTTCTCTCCGCTGCTTCTCCCCGCTTTATGGCTGCAGGCTCCATAACGCTGAATTCAATTATATGCACCTGAAGTACAGTAGCTTTAAATTCGAAGATCGATTCTCCGGTTTAAATCGTGCATTTTCGGCGTAATAAACACGGAATCTCTCCTCCTCCCCTTCCTCTCCTCCCTCCCCACACGCTATGGATTGAGCTGACAGTGTAGTATTGAGTTGATATCTGTGAATTACTGCGTCTTGCATGCCTGAGATAAAGCTAATGTTTTGGGTAGGGGGGGACGAGACAGAGAGAGAGAGAAATGAGCGGCTAGCCTAACAAAGTGACTAGTTAATATCAGTGCAGCACAAGGCCAAGCCTATTAGGAATTAAAGCAGATTTAAGTGTTATGCAAAGTCTCTGCGCTACATCTGTTGGGTCTGGCTATTGGCCTAATAGCAGTGGATTCCCTTTGAAAGCCCGTCGCTTTTTTTTTTTCTCTTCTGAGAGCCACGCAGCGCGCAGTACAAAGTGAACCGGTGCGTAATTTGAGCAAAAAAAAAAAATAGATCGCCGATTGTTGGTCTCAGGAAACGGTCAAAACGGCAATATTGTGGTGCTTCAACACAAGTGCAGAAATGAGGCATGCTGTTGTTTATATTGTGGAGATTAGATAAACTAGCCTGTTTAGTTTCATGGCAGATGGTTGACACTCAAGCCAATTTCCAATGGTGCCTCCAGTGCTCAGACACCAGCTTTGTCATCAAGTCCACTTGTCAGAAATATTTTGATAATTAGAAAATTAAATATGCCAATAAAGCAAATCAGGAACAGCAATAAACAAAGAAGGTTGCACGACAAGCCATTTATCTTGGATTCCTTTGGAGTGACCACCTCATTAGGCATTTAACTTTTGAGGGATTTATTTCACCTTTGTGGCACCAGTGAGCTTTTTATTATACCTAACTGCTGGGCTGAATTTCACCAAAGCAGAAGAGAGTTTTTTTTTCCCCCCTCCCTTGTTTGCTTTCAGTTGTGCTTTTGAGCTGAGAAGGGATTTTAATAATGTCTACACTTTACATGCTGCAGTTTATAGCTACATTTTAATAAATAAAAGTGTGTGAGAGCATGTGTGAGCACCTCCGGATGCTTGAGTGGAAATAATATTTGCAGAAAGGGAAACTGTTGAGGTGAAAATGTGCACAGTGCAGTCGTGATCTTTATAAATAGTTAACCAGTAATTTCCATATCTATATATAAAGAGTCCAGCTTCCCATGCCGACAAATCAGTTTGGAATATGGAAAAGAATACACAGAAATTGCAGTTGGCCTCAAAACTGCGCTGCTCGACGGAAAAAGCAAATTGTGTCCTACTTGTCTTGATTTATTTATGTCATTTATTCACTTGTATTTGGCTTTATTTTATTATTCATTTCTGTCCTCGCGTCTCATTGAGGAGAGGAAGGCGGTTTGATAGTTAGATATGCTAATTTATTTAGTTAGAATCTCTCACGTCCATTTTTCTTTGCTTTGATATGCATTTTTAATATATAGCCCTGGGCTACATCTCATTTGGTGAAAGTTGGTTTTTCTGGAGATGATGAGGCTCTTCACTGAGAAGGAGGCAGCCCGTTGAGCTTGTTTTTTCATATGTGTGTGTGTGTGTGTCTTCTTCCTTTTTTACCTCTTTCTTTGACCCTCCTCTCCCCCTCCTCTTACCTGACAGTGGAGCATAATAAGCGCAGTTTTATTTACACTTGAATGCAGCATTGTCTTAGAGATGATTGGATTATAGAATAGTGAGAGCAGGATGAGGCCTTGCTGACACTGTTGATTTCCCTTATTTGCTTGCAGTGACTATTTCAACCATGTAGCCCACCCAAGGCTTCCTTACTCATTGCTCCTCCGCACATCAACTCCATCCTATTTTAAAGAAAGGGAAAAAAGCACAGATATTGTGTTACACACAGAGGCAGATAAGGAAAGACAGAGCTGTGTAGTTTTTGCAAATGGCTGGTGTGTGTGTACTTGTCAATGGTTCGCTCTCTTGTCTTTTAATTAATGAATAAAATTTCTGTCTCTTCTGTGCTACATCCAATTAGGGAGACAAATAGAATTAACAGTGTCTGAGTATTATCTGTTCTAATGAATTAGCCTTTGTGTCTTCTTGTGCCATTGTGCCGCTTCTTCAGTCAAGCTTGCATATTAGCAGAAGGCTTTTTCATTTTCTTTATGCATATGTATAACATTGCCGGAACTGTCTTTGAATTTCTGCGTAGTTGTACAGAATGGTTATAGAAGAATTCTGTAGGATTTGCAGGTCCCGCTGCTTTGTTTTGGAGAGCTTTCCTCAGGGAGTGATAGTAGTTCCCATAGTTATGGTGCAGCTTATCTTGACTCTGCATGGCTGGAAAGAGGGAAAATAAAGGGAAACCAGCCTTTTCTGTTCAGATCTGATTCTCGTGTACAGGCTCTGGGCGCTGTAGACCACTGGTCAGATATGGTGATGTCACAGGTTCAATCAAGTAATGCAATAGTTCAGCTTGAGCCTACGCAGTGATTTAGTGTGTATTAGCGACGATGGGTGCTCGGTAATGCCCTGTCCTTTTTCTGTACATCGCTATGCACAGTGCAGGCCTCTGCCTGTGGACAGCGAGCCCTCGGGGCCGAGCTGGCCTGCTGAACCGTGGAATTTCTCAGTTTTGGAGGTGTTCTAATTCTACTAGCTTTGCTCTCCTCAGGGACCGACTACGTTTGGGTCTCATGAAAACACTGCATTGTTGACTTGGGCCGTTCTGTCTGTTCCACACAATTGTTTTGTGATGGTGGGATGTCTGGCCTTACATTTCCTATTTGATTAGTGCTCAGAGACAGGGCCCTGTTGGCAGGCATGTCTAATCATCGCTGCTGTGGCTCAAGAGAGGCCACGCTCACTTGTTGCATCTCCCACTCTCCCGTTTCTTTAACTGTGCTGTAAATGACTGCAATAAACAGTTGCTCATCAGCCCTTTTCAGCCCATGTGTGTTTACTTGCACTGAAATGCAACACACACAGGTAATGATAGTACAGACATGTAACTAAATACTGTTTTTAAAGTTAGTTATTTGTTATGAGGAATAAATACAAGCTGACTTATCCATATTGAACTGTCAGTTTTATATTGTCATTTATATGCCAAAGCCATGAATCACAAGTTTTTAATTTGAGCTTTTTCTTTCTGAAGACACATTTGCGAATATAATGTGGCATCAATGCAGTGAGTAAGATTGTTTTTGCCTCGGAGAAAGTTTTCAGGCATAAATACAATCAGTCAGTCCCGCTTGTCTGTTAAAACATGCTGTGGTGAATTATTAGCTGCTAAATTAAGGACTCTTTATATTCAGGATAATTGAGGGTGTTGTAAATACTCAGCTGTTCAATAGAGGTGCACCTACACTTTTCTAAAGGGGCTGTATATAATTACGAGCTCGACGTGACAAAAAAAAAAAACGTGCGGGGAGTTTTTCCTCTTTCTCTGTTTATGCCATGTGGCAAGATGTGTCTTGAAATGTCAGCTTGCCTTATGATTTACGGCCCTGTGTTTCTGGCGTGTCAGCGATTCTGTACATGCTCTGCACAGGATCCCTGTAGCTGCTCTTCGCAGTCGTAGTACAACACACACACAGTCATTCGCAGCCTCACCTTACACTGCTACTACACCGACAGATTTCTTCCCTTCCCTCCAGGTTTCAAGGGAATTTGAGGGAAATTCAATGATGCTGCTAAATCAATTTTATTTGAAATTCCTAGGGATGTAGGCAGAGTGCAGGGAAGGAAGTGAGATTGTGCCAGGCAGGTGTTTGTAAATGAGAAACAGGGGACAGGAGCAAAGGAGATGGCGGCATTCTCCTGCTCTCCTGTGGCCTGGCTGCACTACAAGCCTTCCTTCCCATATTGTCTCCTGCTTTTATATTAATTACAACTTGTGTTATCAGCCGCCAGTTGCTAACCCCAGCAAATAGAAAAGGCTGCCCCTAGAGATCACACTTCTTTTGTATCTTATTCTCTATCTAGTCCTATTGTGTGCATTTGTGTGTGTGTGTGTGTGCTCCCGCCTGCACATGTATGTGTATTTGCTTGCTGGCATTCTCCTCCTCCTCCTGGTAACACTGCTCTTTAACACAATTAGTGAAGAGCATGGAGTGAACCATGTTTGACTCCTAATTATGCTCAGCTTTAGGGAATAGTCACATGGGCCAGAGGCCTTTTTTTCCCTTTTGCTTCTTCCTCAATTTTTTTTCCCGAAGTCTCCTTGTGTATGTTGAAGAAGACTGTTTGGGTGACATGATTTTTTTTTACAACTTGTTTGAACTTTATCACACCCACGGGGGTTGTGACAAAATGGTTGTGTGTGTTTGTGTTGCGCAGTGCAGTGTCTGATGATGCACCCTCCATAGCTCAGAGAGGCCCACTAAATTATTCATAGGGAGGAAAGGCTGTTGCTTTTGTCGCCTTGTTGAGCGTGGAAAGTTAACACTGTTGTTTTGATATTCGTTGTCTTGTTTTGCAGACATGATTATGAATGAGTGCTGACTAACAGGTATTAAAGCAGGAGTGTGTACGCCCTTGCATATGCACTGCTCCTACTATCCACTGTAGTATTGTTATTATTATTAGGCTACATAAATTGCTGCAGCCTTATTTTTCTTCTGTAAGGGCCAAACTAACAAAGCTTTATCTATATCCTTGCATACAGGTCCATTAAATCTACAGGGTAGCAAATCACAGCAAAATATCATTCCCTTTAACACCATTAGCTGAGGTGTCTTTGAATTTAATTTAGTACCAGCACCATTAAAAATGACACATTACTCTGCAATGATAGCTAAATTAAGTCCTATCGATTCCGCTGTTGCATTAAAACCATGCTGTGGCCATAGCTGGCAAGTGTTGGAGAGAGAGATAGAATAAGAGAGCAAATGTGTGTGAGAGCAGCATAGTTTTTCAGGCCTGTCTTGCGTCTCGTCGGCAGTGGGTGTCTCATTGTGAGGAAGCAGAACCCAGTCATTTTCTTCTCTTGGAACAACAACAGCCAGTACTGAGAGTGCAGAGCCCAGCTTTGCTTAAGTACATTATACACTCTGGGCGTCTGGGTTTTTTACCTTCTCTTTCTTTCTCAGCCCCATGTGGCATATGGCAACAACAAAATTAGACTGTTTTCAGCGGGTTGATGGGCTTTTCCCACATTAGTGATTTTACTCAGCCTGTGCCGTGTTGACAATAACAGAAAATTACTATAACAACAGACCTTGTTCCCATGAAGTGTACCATGTGTTGATCAGTGGCGCAGGGAGTGAACACATCACATTCATCCATCCCTCTCAGAGCAGGGACACTTTTCCCTCCGCTCACTCAGGAGGGCTAAAACCCACGCATGGGCTATTGTTCGCCCTGTCTTCTTACCCCTCTTCTGAGTAATTCTCCGAGCTCTTTATCTGATTGCCATCCGGTGAACAGCTGACGCTGAGAGGGCCTTGAGTGGAGTGCAGGGTCTGAAGGGTCTTGTGTGTTTCTGTCTGCTGTTTTCAGCTCCGAGCTGTTTGAGAAAACAGCCCGCCTTCCCCAAAAAACTTAGCAGATAAAAGGGCCTCGCTCACAGGCATAGCAACAGCCTCGCCTCCGCAGCAGAACAAGCAGCAGCACATCAGGACTGTGTGCCCAGGGGAGCTCGGCAGCGGCTTGTCTTATAGCCTCCGTTTCCCTGCAAACCTCCATTAGTCTCCAGGCTCTATCCTGTCTGTCCTCCTCGAGTACAGCTCACTCTGACTGGGGCACCAAAGCAGGCAGGCAGGCTCCTCTGTGGCGGGAGCTGAGGGAAAAGAAGTTCATCCGGAACTCTCCTCAAGTTGGACAAAATGGTAAAAATGGTCTATTTCTTGGAATATTCTGCGGCGTGTACATTTTCCCCTCTGCTTTCGTATGTATGTATATGTGTTTATGTGTGTTTGAGGGAGAAAGAAAAAACACATAGCGGGAACTGAGAAGTGGGTTGAGGTTTGTGGGAAGCCTTGGTGCAGGCCTGTGTTTGTTTGGCTTGGGCTCTGCTCAAGGGGGCTGCTTCTCTCTGGGCCCCAGACAACGTTGGGGCTTAAGTTTGCCAACATTTTGTCATCGTGCTCAGGTGACATGTTAAATTGGGAAAGACTAGCTCGGCCTGTGTGAGCTATGACACTGTATCAACTCGGGCTGTGTGTTTGATTGAGCCTGTGTGTTTGCAGGCACAAGTGTAGTAAATGACGTGATCAGTCTGTCCCTGTATTGCCTGAATGGCAGAGGAAATTCCACCTCTAGCCTGCCTTCATGTGGCACTGATAAAGCCTTTCCTGTACAGTAGAAAATCCTGTTTCCCCGTGTGCACTGACAGGGCAGGGGGAATGACCAGGAAAGAGAGGAGGAGGAGGAGAGAGAATGAGCTGTAGGGAGGGCAGCAGAGAAGCAAGTCGCCTTAAAAGCTACAAATTTGTTTATGGGTATTTCTTTGAAGCTAGCCAGTAGAGATTTAACACTTTTTTTTCGGCATGTCTTTGTATACATGAAAATGAGCGTGTGCGCATATGTGTTTATGCTTCTTGCTCGATTATGTCATTAGCATGTGTGCACTAGTGTATTTCTGCAAGCCTCTGTGGGCGTGTGTGTGTGTCAGTGTGGGCGTGGACACATTTTTGGCAGATTAGCAGGAGAATCACTGTCATATCTTATTTTCATTTCTGACAGTGGTAATGATTAATGGTGGCTGTGGTGTGTTTGGACTTTTTACCTCTGTATTGCTCACTTGACACGGAAGTCTCAATTGGTTATGGTATGAATGAACTCCACTGGGCTCTGCCATATGTGTTTAGACGATTATTCACAAGTGCTCCACTACAGAATCAAACACCACATTAACAGTGCTGTGTCTCGCCGTCATGCATTAATGAAACATTTTGATTACAGTGTTTTGACTTATCGCCAGCTGCATTAGTGCTTTGGTTTCTTTCTATTCATCCACGGTTACTGTAGCTTCTTTGACTGTCTGCTAGCTAGATATAAGGGGCTCTCTGCCTTGCCAGGAGTCCATAAGCAGGCCAAGGACCCTCACAGTGTGTGTAGACTCTTACAGATGTCACGCTCTCGTTTTTCTACATACTCATATGTACTCTTTCTGTGTTTCTCCCTCTCTACCTTCTTCTTCTTCTTCTCCTCCCCCTTCCTGCTCTCTCTGCTCCTGGTTTGTGGTTTGGATGGGGAATGTGGTTGGATGCACGGATGGATGGATGGATCCCACGCTCGCTTTCTCCCTTTTCAAACCTCAGAACCCAGCTTCCTGGAGAGACCACGATGACGCCACATCCACACACTCGGCCGGCACACCGGGGCCCTCCAGCGGGGGACACGCTTCACAGAGCGGCGACAACAGCAGCGAACAAGGTAAGCAAGTACAGAAACGGGTGTGCACGTGCAGTCAGACACTCGTATAAACGGGTGCGCTCAAGCACCGACACATAAACATACAGAGATCCATGCAGGACATATTAATCATCACGCATGGATAGAGTTGCCAACACATCACTTTAACGCTGTCTAATGTGAGATATACAGTGAATGGGTGGCACATCTCCCCTCACACATGTCCCAGTCCTTCTTTTTTGCACTTTGGATTATCCTGTTTTTTGACTGGCGTCCATGTAAACACGGTCACACCTAAAAATGAACACGCTTATCCACTGTTACACTCACGCACAAATGCAAGCAACAAGCCACTGTAATGCACCAGCCCGGTAAAAGGCTTTCCAGAATGCTGCTATTTGGAGCACGGAACAAAAGCTGGTGATTAATAGTATATTTCTGCCAGTTCTTGCTTGAAATTTAAAACCATATTAACTTTGCCTGCACAACAGCCCCTAATTATGTCTCACTGAGCCTTGTGTTATCTAGCACACGACCTGCCAAACCCTAATAATGCATTTCAAAACAAATGTATTTAAATTTATTACAGATAGTGTGTTTAAGTCACAGCTATCTGCCTTATATTTTTGTCACGGTTAGTATCCATTTTGACATATACATTTTCAGAAGCACAATCCGCTAAGTAGATGTAAAACCAAACATTAACATACTGTGAGATAAAAGTTGGTTATGAAGTGAACTAAGAGAACAGATGATGAGCTCCTTTACTTATTTCTTGTCCTCTGCTTATTTTCAATGCACCAAGTTCTCTTTTTACTCGCGGCTGTGTGTGTGTGTGTTTCTTTCTGTATCCATATGTGCCCTCTGGCAGCGTCCAGAGTTTTTCACGAAATTTCATCACACTGTCTACACACACACAGAAATGCACTCGGTGCACGCTTCCGCCGGCTCGCTCGTAGACCGAAGCTGCTTGTTGTGTCTGTTCGAAGCTATCGTTTTGCCAATAAGCGATCAAATGTATCAATGGGATGTGTGCTCTGTGGTGGGGCTGTTTAAATCATCCTCGCATCTTTAGACCGAAGCAGCAGTTGCAGCTTCCCAACCATTACTGACCACAGACTGAGGGCCACAGCCGACCTCTGTGGTTAGCTGTCTCAGGACTAGTTGTATCGCAGGCTGTTGTCAGGGTAGTCGGAGAGAGAGGAAGACAATGACAGCTAAGAATTGGTTAAGCAACATGTACGTCTGATTGTATAAGAATAAAGGAGGAATGGTGTGACACTTAATAGCTCTTGATAGAGATAGTTCTCCTTTCTGTTTTCCCACTTTAGTGTAGCAGAGTGCAGTGCAGATGACATGTAGCTTACTCTCACACAGACTATATGCAGGGCATTTCTGTCAAATCCAAGGCATTAACGGTGAACAAGAATCACAAAAGTTTACAAAAGAAGAATCTGAGAAATTGCATGTGGATTTTTTCTGCTTTGAAGTAATCGGTTTAGTCAAAAACACAGCATAACAGCAGATCAGAAGACAAAGCACAGGTAGAGTGTTTGCACGCTTCCTTTGCGGCTGCAAGTAGCATGCCAGATGAAGAGCAACAGAAAGAGGAGGGGGGATGAGAGAAAAGAAATGCACTGCCTATTGATTATCTTACACACATAAGTACAAGTGACCTGTAATCCACAGAGCACTTATCGACTCCTTTCCCCACCGTATCCAGTAACAGCGGATCAATACGGGCCAAAGACAGTTACGGTACAGCACCATGCACTGGGCCAAGACAAACCTCAACTAGATCAGGGCCAGAGCCTGACCTACAATGAGGAGCGCTAAATGCAAGATCTACAAGCTCAGAACATTTCATGCTAAAAACAAAGTAAGCAGCTTAGAGCAGAAGCGGAGATTTACAAGAAGGTGAAGGAAGAGCCATTGAAGTACGAGAGGTGAAAGAGTGGAGAAGGTGAAAAAGTAGGCACAGCGAGAAAAAGGAGAGAGAGGGAGAAAAGGGAAAGAGACCAAGGGCAGCTGATTTAATGGTCTAATGAGGCCGTCCTCTAGCCAGTTGTTTTGTGTGAGGCATGCTCTGACCTTTCGCTTCGCTCGGGAGCCCTGCCGCCTCATTTTTCACATTCTTGCAATTACGTTAACGCTTGAAGCGCTCACTGACTCCCGACTCTGGCCCTTCCATTCTGACAGAGCCTTCTCTCGCCAACCTCTCCACCTTTTCCCTCCTCTCCTCCACTCCACTCCACTCCACGCATGAACTCGCCTCCTATCTCAATACATTTCAACATAAAATTTGTAGTCCGCACTCTGGAGTCCACAGAGAAAATGTGAAATGTGCGCTTCACTTCAGTAATGGGGTCTTTAACAGCTTGGCCCCTGTTAAAAGGGGTGACAATGTGGATCAGTTGAGGAAGACGGAATAGATGGCAGAGAGGTAGAGAGGGAGAGAGCGGGAGAGTGCATGAGACCCATGCTGATTTTTGGCCTTAGCTGCCAAGAAAAACATCAACTTTTTTCTGAAAGGTGCATTGCACCTGTGGCTTGAAAAACATTTAGCTCAAATAATGACCCAGAAGCACCCTGTGTTAAATATATGCCTCTCTCAGAAACACTGAAGCCTTACTGACAGTGACCAAGTCCAGTGTTCTTTGAGAGTAACTTTGGCTGATGTTAGGGGATGTACAAGCAACTGAATTTCATTACACCTCGTGACTTTTTTTTTCAAAAAGTTTTGTATGTGCAGTCATACAGGACTCAAGATGGTCGCTGTGCACATAGTTCACTCCAACAATCTCTGGCTTGTATCTCTGCGCCGAGCATTGTTCTGAACGTGTGCCAAAAAACAATTTAACAAGAGCGCAAATATGTGTTATCCCTCTTGTGGAATAATTTATTGTCATGCAGTCAACTAAGGTGATGCATGTTCATAGATGTCAGTAAAGATTGCCAGTCAAAGTTCTGACAAATAGGAAAAAGGTTTCACTATAATAACCAGATCTATAACCTCTCCCTCATCCCTGTTCTTAACAGACAACTTTTTTCAGAATTTCCCTCTGAAAAGAAAATATGAATTATCACCTTCAGGGCAAATTCTGCGCTCTCACTTACTGGCTCTTAGAGAGTGACTCCCTATGTTCTGACTAGATAAACAAACATCAGTGGTTAGGGGAAGACGGTTCAGAAGGTAACACACAATAACTTCGTTGGCTCTGCGTGCACATCATTTTGATTAACAGTCCTTTGGAGCTCCTCCAAGCTTATCTAGAAACATCAGAGACATCAGTTGCAGGGAGTTAAACTTGATGAATGTGCATGCCTTAAGATAGCACTCGTTTCCAAGCAGGTGTCTGTAATATGTTAAGCACCCAAAGTGTGATGGAGCAGTGTGATGAAATACTCTGCTCGTTTGCCCACACCAAACACAGTAAAGTCAAATGCACTCAGTCATGAACTGTAAATCCCCAACACTGATTCAGCATGGTAGGTAATGTTCCCCTTCTCTTGCTGTATGTGTATATGTGTGACTCTGAGTGAGTGTGTGCATGCCTCAGCTCCAGTCCACACTTGTAATTATTAGCTATGCATGAAGACCAAATCCACGTTGACATCTAGAGTGCCGAGCAAAGGGGGTTTTCTGTACAATTCTACTGTAGATGGAAAAGGCTCAACAGAAGAGAGGAGAAAGCATTTTGTACATTTTCTCAGCAATTGAACAATCCCCACACTCTGCGGATAGACAGCCTCCCTAGAGAGACCGAGAGAGGCAGAGATGGAGAGAAAGGGAGGAAGAGAGGGAGAGCTTGAGTGTTCGGCTCCAAGGGAGCATGCTGCGCTTGATGGTGTTGTGGTACATTTGTGTGCATGTGTGTGTGCATGTGTTTGTGTGGGGAGTGTGGTGGTGAGCTCCCTTGGCCCCGGCTTGGGGCCCCACTCAGCAAGGTCTTTGTGGTTGAGCTCACTGGAGGGGGTCATTCCTGTTGGGGACACGACTCCTGGTGTCCCAGCATGAACAAGGTCTGATGTATCCTGCAATTTCAGGACCGTTGGGAATGCTTTTTTTTAATTTATATTTTTACAGCTATGCTTAGCACTCGAGAAGACCCAAAAAAAAACATGTCGAGAACGAAAGAAACAAACAAACTTACAACCACAATAGACAGGAGACCACAATCTCTGCTAAACACAAGATGGAAGCCTTGTTGCATTTTAGTAGCCTATACTCCAGCTCTGGAGTGATCGGTGAGGTGTGCCTGTGTATATAAAATATACGGTTTGTGTGTGTGTGGGGGCACGCACATGCATGTGTTAGCTGGTTCCCTCTAAGTGCCTGTTAGAGTTTAATTTAGTGTAGTAATTAAAGCTGAACACTGGCCCATAAACAACAGATAAACAATAAAGCAGACCCAAGCCCTGCTGTTTCATGGCTCTCACTCCCAGCTGTTGGAGCGCTGATAATTTTTACACAGTGCCCCCACCTCACCTCACCACAACACAATACAGAAGCAACAAGGCTGTGCGTGTGTGTGTGTGTTGTAAAAGTGTGCATGGGTGTATTCTAGTGTGTGATGGCAGAGGCTGAACAAAAAAAGGCCAAAAAAACACATAAACACACAGGATATGTCCACTTCCCTTCTTTAAAGAAAACACAGAGAGCCACAGTGGAGTGATCAGAAGGTGTAAGCGGACCCTCAGCAGCCACTTCCAACTCAGAAATCACATAAACATTAAACAAAGTGTGGCTGCGATGTGCATTCAACTTATAACTCGCAATATCTTGCTCAGTAGCAGCAAGTGGAATCGCAGTTAACAGAAGACGAGCTTAGATTTTACCTGCTTAATGAGGATAACAACGCGACAGGGTTTCTCAATAAGCCACCGGGTGCAACTTTAGCATTGCCACTACATGTCAGGCCCATGTTAGTCAGGTGTCTGTTGTGGAAACAGTGCAGTATGTCTGTCTGATGGTTTGTTGGGAAGGGGCAGGGCCATTGTTGAAAGCCGAGAAGAGTTGCTGTGGAGGGGGAGAAAACATGGTACGGAGGGGATACTTTCATGATCCCATTAGCATAAAAGAGGCTAAATTATTCATGTGGAGTGCTTAATCTATGGGGAAAAGTATAGTTAATGCACATAGTTTTAAAATGGATTTCTCCCTGCCTCTGCTCTAACACCAGATTCTTGCTGGATTCAGCATTCGCGGACATTTACGGGAACGGCTGTCACTCTGGCTCGCGTACACGCCCACACACGAGTACGTGCAGGCATATGTGCACACTTGCTTGAGCACTGCTGCAAATTCAAGCTGTTTCAAGGGGCTCTGCTCTCAGGCTCATCCCCTCTCTCCCACTCTCCGTAAGTCCCTTTTCCCATCCTCTCTCTCTCTCTCTCTCTCTTTCGCTCTCCATTCATTCCTCCATCTCTCTCTTCTTCTCTCTCTCTCACCCCCCTTCCTCTGTTACCGTCTCCCTCA